>NW_026294525.1:17171096-17771096 GCF_007827085.1 Peromyscus californicus insignis | reverse complement strand
CTTTGCATGGAGATTTAAATTCAGGGACCATGAGTTTAGTGTGAATGTCGAAGGGGCTGAGGTTGTCCTTTTCTTTCTTTTTTTTCTTCCTAATATATCTTTAGTGTTTTGTTTGGTTTTTTGTTTGCTTTTAACAATTCATTTGGTCTGAATAAAGCCTGAATGTTGGTGTGTGACGCTGAGGTGGCTTTGGGGCTGCCTGTGGCTGTTGGTGGACAGGTGGCAGGCTTTAGCAAGATCCAGTTTTGATCAGTTAGTTGCAGTTGGTACAGAATTTTGAGTGGCGTTGAAAATGGTTGTCTTTGGAAAGCACAAAAGAAACCTGGAAAGGCGTTTCAGCTCAGGTAGCTACCCAGAGTGTGTGTGATTTGTGCGTCACAGCTGTCTGCAGAGAAAGCAGCTGCCCAAACTACTATTTACATTCCCAGATAAGGAGAGCAAATAGCTTTTCATGGCCTTGCATATTTGGGGGCCCTTTTCTCTGTCCTAACCCCAGGTGTGGATGAAATTGGAAATGATTCCTCTGTGAGAAACGTATCCCCAGCACAGCATAGTGTGTTTCACAACCGCAGTGGAACCGAGAGATTCCCAAGTCACTGCTGTGTGCCGACTGAGTGAGGTTCCGGAAAAATCTAACTGTCTTGCGTCCAAGTTATCTTGATTTTTAAATTGAATAAATTTAAATAGAAAGAGAGAAACAAACTGTCAAGCAAGTTCTTTGACAACTAACAACATTGCACTTTCTGTATATGAAATCAATATTTAAATAACTTATTTTTCTCCATTACTGTTCTTAAACATTGTAAGTAGCTGTAATATACCAATACCAATACGTTCTTGCAATTGCTTCAGCCCAAGAAAGCTGTGTATTGTTTTAAAAATTGTAAAAAAAAAAAAAAAAAAAAAAATTATTGTGATGATCCATTTAGAAAAAGGAAGGTGGACAGGAGGGTATCAAAACTTGTCTATAATTATGTCATCTATGTACCTAGGGGAAAAAGTAAATAAATTTCTTCAGTCGAGTCTGTTTCTTTTATTGTTCCTATGGCGCTTCAAAGACAGAAGAAAAATGAAAGGGAATTTTAAAGTGTGGTTAAGGAGTGCAGTGTTTTATGAAAATATTAATTATACAGGGGTCCTTTTTTTTTAATGACTCAAGAAGATTTTTTGTTTGCCTGATGTCTGTGTGTCTGTTCATGTATACGTGGGCATGCATGTACCATGACACATGTATGGAGGTCAGAGGGCAGTCTTGGGTGTCAGCCCATGACTTCCATTTTGTTTGAGACAGAGTCTCTTGCTTGTAAACTGTGGTGTCCACCACCAGGCCAACTGGCCCACGAGCTTCCAGAGTCTTGTGTCTCTGTCTCTGATCTCACTATGGGAGCATCAGTGTTACAGACGTGAGCTACTGTATCCAGTTTTGCTTGGGTTCTGGGTATCCAAGTTCAGGTCCCCACACTCACAGGGTAAGCATTTACCTCACAAGCCATCTCTCAGCCCTACTCATTTCTCACAGCCAAAGCACACTATCTGACTTGCCAAGTTATTGTACTATTTTTCTTTTTGAACACACAACGGAGAGCCATAATCACAGCATCTTTCAAAAGAAAGATGTTTGGAGGTCATCTCTCCTCTAAGCTTATCATTTTCAGATGAAGAATCTTGGGCCATAGAGGTGGTTGACTTGACCAATAATTCACAATGAAATGTAATAACCTAACTTACATGCTCTACTGGAAGAGAGGAAAAATTTCAGGTTAAGATAGTCTAGGAATTAGCCAACTTGACAAAAATGTGTTTCCAACATTGGTGAATCAGAGTTGGTATAAAGATCAACTTTCTACCAACTTGGCTTGTTTTTTTTTTTTTTTTTTTTTTTTTGTGGTGTCAGGGCTTGAACCCAGGCTGCTGCATATGCCGGGGAAGTGCTCTGCCCCTGAGCTACAGTCCACCCCACCCCTCAAAGAGGAGGGTTCCAACAATAACATTTCTTGAGTGTATAATATATGCTCTTGAAACAAAACAAAATACTCTCTTGTGCTCAACTTCCTTCCTCCTCCCCACAGGCAGTGATTACACCAGTGCTGGCCTAGCTTTTCAGACATAGTCGTGTGTAGTTACAAACATAATTCCATGTCTCTTGCACGCGGATGATAGTATAGTCTTCATTTGCTTTTAAATGAATGTATTTTGGCAATCTCATGTCAACATCCTTTCATTCTCTTAAAGGCTGTGTAGTGTCCTATCATGAAGATATTTTATTTAACCAAAACTTTACAAGCATGAAAACTTTCACTGTTCAGGTTTTTTTTTTTTTTTTTTTTAAGCTGTTAGGAATATCCTAAACACCTCTATCACTTGGCAGGTGGGACAGTTGGATTACAATTGTACATGTTCTAAGTTATGATCAAATATTCCAAATCCACAGACCAATTTCATCAGAGTACACCTTACTGTGGTAGGTTGGGTTTCATGGGGCTTTGTTTTGTTTTTCTTCAATAACAAATTTATTATGAACTCGACTTCACTTCAAGAACTTCATATGAAGTCCTAATGGAAACATCTCTTAAGAATTTTGTCCTTTAAAAGGTTTAAAGGCTCCCAGCCTCCCAAGGTATAGGTGCCTCCAAGACCCTTAACCTCAGTTTGTCTGCTGAATAAGGTGGCCCTCCTCAGGACAGGCAGGTTCAGCATCTTCTACAACTTCAGAACAGTCTGATGGTACCAAGTCCAGAATGAGGCAGCTCCAATCTTGTTTGAGGCAGCATTTACTTGTGCGTACTAGCTGAATAGTTATTACATTTGACAGGTAAGGCAAGGGCATCCCAATATCAGTGGTGATGCTCTGTAGCAACTTTCCCCAGAGTAACTTGGGGGATACTTGTCAAAATGAACCTCTTAGTGATGCCGTGGTCATGGCTCATGTGGTCCTGCAGCCTCTGTGTCTTCCTCAATAGGAAATAGCATGTCAGCTTCCAAAAGGAGAGAGCCAAAGTTTAATTTCCTAGCCAGGCGGTGGTGGCACACACCTTTAATCCCAGCACTCAGGAGGCAGAGCCAGGTGGGATGAGTTCAAGGCCAGCCTGGTCTACAGATTGAGTTCCGGGACAGGCACCAAAACTACACAGAGAAACCCTGTCTTGACCCCCCCCCCCAAAAAAAAAGAGAAAGTTTAATTTCCTTCCTTATGATTATTGTTCGAATCCATAAAAAGTTCTAAAGTTCTCTATCCTTATCATCATCACCAATTTAGCAATATTGTAATTGCTATGTGGTGATGTTTAATAAATATTGATCAAATGTAAAAACTAGACTCACATTAAATATCTAATGCAGCCTTGATCCTAGAAAATGTCCGAACACCAGTTTTTCTACTCTTCATGTTCTTGTGGAGGCCCAGATATTTCTACAGCCTATTGAGTGAGGTAGATGCTTTGGTGTGTGTGTGTGTGTGTGTGTGTGTGTGTGTGTGTGTGTGTGTGTGTGTGTGTGTGTGTGTGGTCAGTTTCAGAACCAAATTGGTCCGGAAAATGAGTCCCTCACCAAGACCACCAGAGGCACAATTCTTTGGAAACAATCCCAGACTGAAGACTTTGCCATAAGCTACATGGCATTCTACCAAAATATGCCTTTTCTCATCCATGAGCTGGAATTGCTTGTTGATTGTACCCATGAGGAAAAGACTCATTAACTGGCATCTCGTGCTCCAGTTCTCCCGCCTAAATGATCTTCACTCTTGCTCTTTTCCTCCTTATGGACTGTGTATCTCCCAGTCCGCTCTCGGCTCCCTACTGCCACCAATGGCAACAGTGTTCTGATTGATGAATCCAGCTTCACCCCTAGGGATCTCCCCTCTGTAGTTTCCTTTTCTCCTCAGAGCCAGCCTAGACTCACCCCAGATATCTGTCACTTGTCAAACTCAACCAGTTTTTCTCAGAGGAACCCTCCAGGCCCAAGCCCTTTCTTAAGGAGCTACAACCTAACTTAGTTACAGAAACAAGAGGAAACAAGAAATCCTGCATAGGAGCTGCTGACTGTGACAGACAGCTGATCCCCTGGCCAATCACAGCCGCTTAGCTGCCATTAACCACAGCCAATCAGCTAAGCTGCCCTTAACCACTGGTGGCCTTCTGATCTGAGAAGACAGTGGGAGGCGGCTGAACTCACTTTGGTCTTGTGCCCAGAATCTGCGTTTGGCTATGTGGCTGGGTGGGGCTCTGAGAGCCAGCTCTGGTTCTGACTGCCAGACTTGCTTCATTGAACTAGGAAGTTTAACTGTCTAAGGCTTTCCATGCTACGACACTGGCCCACCCTTGCACCAGCTTCATTCTTGGTGTGGGTGCTGGGGCTTAGTATCTGAGCAATGGAGTACAGAAGAAATTCCTGAGGCTGTATTCTGCAGAGAAGATATATGACCCTCTTGTTTCTTTATGTTTTTATTAGATTTATCTATTTTATTTTATGTATGAGTGTTTTGCCTGCATGTATGTATGTATGTGCACTACGTGCATGCCTGGTGTCCACAGAGATCAGAAGAGGATATTGGGTCTCCCGAAACTAAAGTTACAGATGGTTGCGAATCACCATCTGGGTGCTGGGCATCAAACCCGGGTCCAGCAACCAGTGATCTTTTTGTTTGTTTGTTTTTTGAGACAGTTTCTCTGTGTAGCCCTGGCTGTCCTGGAACTCACTCTGTAGACCAGGCTGGTCTCGAACTCACAGAGGTCCACTTGCCTCTGCCTCCCGAGTACAGAGACTAAAGGCGTGCGCCACCACCTCCTGGCGCAAGTGATCCTAATGGCTGAGCTATCTCTCCACCCCGGGTTGTCTCATTTCTGGTACTAGAGTAAAACTGGAAGGCTGCTGCCCAATATGTCCTCAGCCCAAACATACGAACGAACGACACAATTTGTTCTCCAGCGGTGGGAAGCAGGGACCCCTCCTCTGGGCAGTACAAAGGGCTGTTCACTAGAGAATGTGTTCTAGTGAGTGCAACTGACACCCTTTTGTCATCCGTTGAACACTCTCTGGCCCTTTGTTACGACCCCTGTTTCACCAGAGTGAAGATGCCACGTGAGAGGGCATTTGTTTTGTTTGTTCCTATGTTCCCAGCTGAAAACCACACAGACACATTAAGAAGAATCTCTGGGGGCTTTCTTCTTAGTCCTTAACCCTGTCAGGAAGTATCTCACTTGGGACCTTTGCAGGTTTTCTCTGCCTGGAATGTTCCTCCCCGGAACATGTCCGTGGCTCTCTCCATCTGCTGTCTTCCCTCAAGCCTTGCTCTGAGGTTTTAGCCTCACCTCTACTTTGTTCTGGGACCCGCTCTACCTTCCTAACAACTCACCACCCACCATGTAGCTACTCTGCAAGAGTATTTCTTGTTGTTCATCGTCACCGCCTATCTCCCCTGCTGCAACTTAAGAGCCAGGAATGCACAGGTTTGCTCTTCAATAAACCAGAAACAGCACCACTTGACACACAGTGTTCGTTCAACGAACCAGCCTCAGAATCCGGAGTGACAGCTGAAGTCGACAGCTGACGGGTCGACAGGGGCGACTGGGGTCAAACACGATGGCTAGAGACGGAATATACAAAAAGGCAGCTGCTCGCAGCCCATCAGAGGTCTAACGAGCGTGTGTGCATTGGTGCCTTTTTTATAGGAAGAAGTCAGAGCACGCTAGATCTCACAGCAGCTTTCAGCAAACAAGCACTTGCCTCGGGAGCGGCGACTGCAGCGTGCGGCCACCTGAGGGCGCCCGTCTGCTAGCCTCACGGCCATCGCCCTTTGGGGAGCGGGGGCTGGGCTGCAGGTGGAGGATCTCCAGGGAAGGTAAGGATGGCAATGCAGGGCAGAGGCCAAAGCAGGTCCCCAATGCCACCAGCCCCCAAACGAACTGTGGCAGCAGAAAGCAAAGTCAGATATGTCTCCGAGTTCCCTGGAACCAAAACATCACTAACACGCTCCAAGTGTTTTCGATCCACAGAGAACTGAAAACTCTTAAGAAATCTTGCTGCACTCTTGGATACCCGGGTATCTGATTTATTCTTCTTTCAAGACCTGGGTGACCTGCCTCAGTTTCCTGAACTTTGTTTTTTTTTCTGTAGCAAGTGCCTTCCTGCCTGTGAAAGGAGCAAGCTGGGGGAGGGGCAATGTTCAGGTAACTCTAGAAGTTTGAAACTTTCGATGCTACACTGTGAAGGACATCAGGTCTTTTCAAGACTCTCTCTCTGTGTGTGTGTGTGTGTGTGTGTGTGTGTGTGTGTGTGTGTGTGTGTGTGTGTGTGTTCCGGTGTTGAACTAAAGTCGTCAGGCTTGGCAGCAAGCCCCTTTTACCATCTTGCTGGCCCAGGTTCATGTTTTGTTTGAATAGTATTTTATAGTTCATGCCCAGAATAGCCCAACTTTATAATAAGAGCTGTGGCCATCATTTAATCCAGTGTCCACAGAGCAACATACCTGAGAACAATTAAATGTCACATGTGCTCGCGGTCCATGTCACAGCTTGAGGGAAGTGCCACCAAAGGCTATGGGTAGAAAACGTGATGCATGACCTGGGTCTTGTTTTATTCTGATGCCCTTTGGCTTAACTGCTGCTAAATACTTGCTAGATCTCAGCTGGAGCGACACATGAAAACCACCTGGTGTATGTATCAGCCACGCCCCTAGTAGATAAACAGATAGCGGGAGGTGCACATTTAGAAAATGTAGCAGCTAAAGTTGTCTTGAATAACTGTGCAAGCTGGCTAGGGCGTGGGAAATCCACAGGGCAGGCCACCAGGATGAGCAGACTGGAACTCTTGGAAGCTGGCGAAAGCTACTGTCCATATCCCATTTCTTCATCAGCTAGGAAGGCTCAACTCAGCCTGAAGGCCTTTCAGCACCCACCCAGAACCTCCAAGACTGTCTCCTTGTTTCAAGTCAGGTGACTATGAACCTCAATTACATCTACCAAATCCTATAGATTAGCACCTGGATTGGTGTTTGCCTGAATAACCAGGTTCAAACCAAAGTTACCGCCTCCCAAACACGAGCACAGCTGGGAAAACTCTTACACTTTTTCAAACTCTCCAGGTGATTCTGATGCATAACGAGGATTAAGATGTATTTTTCCTGGACCTTAGGATTTGAAATGCACTGCTAGTCTTGATTGTTAGAATCACACAGGGTAGGCCTGCTTTGACTGTGTGCTGTATGGCCCTAGAAAGGTCCCTTCATTTCTGAGCATCTACTATCTGTGCAAGGAGAAGAATGTGGAAGATAGCCAGCCCAACACCAGCTTGTTGCCCACAGCTGCTACCCATTGTCTTAACTAGAGAATTTATTTGCCTTCATTATTCCCTCGAAGTGGCTCGTGATTGTTGCAAAGTAGTCATGGCATTGAAAAATGACTCTGACCCCTTTCCTTGGGCACAGGACCGAATTCTAGCCAATGAGGCACCACCACTGGAGAGTGATATATATATATATATATATGAGAGACAGAGAGAGACAGAGAGAGAGAGAGAGAGAGAGAGAGAGAGCAGTTCTCAACCTATGGGTCATGACCCCTTGGGTGGTCAAATAACCCTTTCATGGGGGTTGCATATCAGATACCCTTCGTATCAGATATTTACATTAAATTCATAACAGTAACAAAATTACAGTTATGAAGTAGCAATGAAAATAATTTTATGGTGTGGGGGGGTCACCACAACACGAGGAACTGTGTTAAAGTGTCGCAGCATTAGGAAGGTTGAGAACCGCTGCTCTCTATATAGGGGATTTACTGGAATGACTTACAGGTAGTCCAGCTCTTCCAACAATGGCCGACTGTGAACAGAAAGTCCAAGAATCCAGTATTTGCTCAGTCCATGAGTCTGGATGTCTCAGCTGGTCTTCAGCACATGCTGGAATCCTGAAGAGGTAGGCTCTAATGCCAGTGAAGGAATGGACGTGCTGGCAAGGGGAGGGCAAGCAGGCAGAAAGCAGAAGCTTCCCTCTTCCATGTCCTTGTACAGGCTTCCAGCAGAGGGCGTGGCCCAGATTAAAGGTGTGTCTTCCCTCCTCAAGATCCGGGTCAAAGGTGCATGGCTTCCCACCTCAAAGGTCCAGACTAGAAATGGATTCACCCACCTCAAACCAAGCAAAACTAATCTCTCACAGGTGTGCCCTCCATTTCTGGATCGTAGTACATCCCAGATGTAGTCAAGTTGACAATCAAGGATAGCTATCCCAGGTGGGCAGAGCAAGAGGGGTGGAGAGACACGTCTAGGTTAGGTAAGAAACCCAAGTCAGGATGGACATAGGAACCACCGTGGAATATTCCAGAGCCATTGAGGAGACAAAAGCACACATGACTGGTGCAGAGCCTTGACCACTAGTTTTAGGACTGTAACTTCCGGCTAGGGCCTGGAATGCACTAGAGGTGTTTCTGTACGTGGAGATGCTACAGTCAGGTGGCATCCATGTCTGACCAGCTCCCGTGCACCCCCCACACCCACCAATGACAAGTCAGAATCACTGTTGGCTTTCCTGTCTCGTTCACGGCTAATGAGAGCAGGTGTGAGCAGAGTCCTCCACAGAAGCCCGAAGACCCCATGCAACATCTCCTCAGCAGGTGGGGTTGCATCTTCCTCAGCCCCAGTTCATGGGGCAAGACCACCTGCATGCTCCCATTCTCTCCAGCTGCCTGTGAGGTAGCACACATCTTTTTCCATTAGTGAGAGAAATATCACTCGAGATATGAAGTAGGCTCCAATGCCAGTGAAGGAATAGATGTTCTAGCAAGGTGAGACCAAGCAGGCACAAAGCAAAAGCTTTCCTCTTCCATGTCCTTGTATAGGCTTCCAGGAGAGGGCGTGACCCAGATTAAAGGTGTGTCTTCCCTCCTCAAGATCTGGGTCTAAGGTGTGTGGCTTCCCATCTCAACGGTCTGGACTAGAAATGGATTCACCCACCTCAAACCAAGCAAAACTAATTTCTCACAGGTGTGCCCTCCATTTCTGGATCGTAGCACATTCCAGATATAGTCAAGTTGACAATCAAGGATAGCCATCACAATCTATCCCTTGTCAACTTGAGACACAGTCATCTCTCCTTATGTCATGATTACTTTCCAAATGAAAACAACCAGGTCATAATCATGCCTAAACATAACTATCCCATGTATAATTGCAAATGCATTATATATTTAACCAGTTCATAGTTATGCCTAGCATGATATAACTGTCCCTTGTATAATCACAAACACATTATAAATTTAGAATAAGTGGCAATGACCCTTGGGGGATATTCCTTGAGTACCTCAAACTTAAATATGATAACCATTGATATTCTCTTAATTGATATTATATCAAATGATAAAGAAATTGAAAGAAAACACAAAAAATCTGTGCAAAAAAAATTCTTAACAAAATACAACAGAAACACTCATGTCAACTCTAATCATCATTTCTATAACTGGTCACGTGGCCTTAATTGGTATTTATGACTACTTTCCTCTACTACCCATTCTGTATTTCCTCCACTCACAGCAAGCACTTCAGCAGGTCTTGGCTCTTTTCCTGGAGGAGTGACCCATAGCTTCATTCCTGATGGGTCTGAGCCTTTTGTCATCCCTCCTGGATTGGGTTCTTGTAGTTTCCCACTGACTTTAATCACAGGACACGGTAGGACCAGGAGATGCCCTGCACTCCAGACATAATCCTTCTTACCTCCGTCATGGAGAAAACAATCTCATTTCCACATGGTAATCTGGATCGATCACCCTCCTAACACTGTTATTCCTTTCTTAGCCTGTTGGCTTAAGGGCATTAGAAGCCAAAGTGACCAGGTGGAGCTTCCAGTTCAATGGAATGTTTGTTATGGCTCCTGGCATGAGCGCTCCCCACTCTGGAACCAAAACTTTTAGGCCAGCAGAACTTAAGGTATCAGGAACAGGAAGTAAACATTTTCCTAGTGTGACTAGTGACTAGTGGGTGATAGTGAATGGAACTATTCCCTTTTCTAACCCTTGATTGCTGGACCCGTGGATCCTGGTTATAGGAGAAACCATACCATATATTGGACACTGATTCAGAGCATATACTGCCTTCTGGAGACCCCTGCCCTAGCCCTCCAGGCTGCTGTCACCTAACTGGCACTGTAACAGTGTCTTCAAAAGGCCATCCCATCTTTCTGAGGCCAGCTCCTTCAGGATGGTGGGGAACATGGTAAGACCAGTGGATTCCACGATTGTGGGTCCACGGTCTCACTTCTCTGGCTGTGAAGTGACTTCCATGGTCAGAAGCAACTGTGTAGAATACCATGAAGGATCAGGCATTCTGTAAGTCCAGGGATGGTGGTTTTGGAAGAAGCATTATGTACAGGAAAGGCAAATTCATAACCAGAGTAACTATCTACCCCAGGAAGGACAAAGTATTGCCCATTCCAAAGTTGCTTCTGGTGGTCCTTATGGACAGGCATGGAGAAAAAAGCATGTGTCAGATCAATAGCTGCATACCACATCCTAGGAGATACGTTAATCTGCTCAAGGACACCACATCTGGTACAACAGCTGTAATTGGAGTCACTACTTGATTGAGTTTTCTATAGTCAACTGTCATTCTCCATGATCCACCTGTCTTCTGCACTGGCCAGACAGGAGAGTTAAAGGGAGATGTGATGGGAACCTCCACCCCACAGCTTTCAAGTCCTTAACGGTGGCACTAATTTCTGCAATTCCTTCAGGGATGCAATTTTTTATTTGATTTTTGATTCATTATTTTCCTAGGCAGAGGCAGCTCTAAAGGTCTCCATTTGGCCTTTCCAACCATAATAACCTTTACCCCACAGGTCAGGGAACCAATGTGAGAATTCTGCCAATTTCTAAGTATATCTATCCCAATTATACATTCCGTGATGGAGAAATAAACACAGGATGAGTTTGGGGACCACAGGACTGACTGTGAGTCAGACTTCATCCAAAACTCCATTAATCACCCAACCTCTGGGGAAGAACTGGAGAAAGGCTAACTGTAAAACTTTTAAGTGTCTTATCAGGGTCCTTCTTCACGGGAACCTGGCCACTCCTTCATTCAAGGGGTTTTGAGTCTGCAAACTGGCTCACACTTGGAAATGGATTCACTGGCTGAGATTGCCTTTTGCCAAAAATCCAATGTAGCCTTTCTTTCTTTTAAGAATTTTTTCCTCTTGTACAGATCAAACAAAAATTCAGTAGGCTTCTTATCTATTTCATGCCTGGAAACACCATGATTGATTAGCCAGTACAAAAGGTTCATATTTGTCAGGCCAGCATAAAATTCACTTTGCCCATGCTGACCACCGTGGGCGAGGCCGTTGTGGACATTGTTTTGCCTGTGCTGCCCATTACTATAACTAAAATCACCTGCCTTTGGTGATTCAGTACTGCCACCTGGCCCCTGCTACCTCAGGGCCCAAATAAACCCAATTCATCCAGTTGAGCAGCAGCGTCTCCAACTCTAAGGTCTGGCACAAGAAAAAGAGGAACAATAAAACACTTCAGATGTGCTGGCGCCCCTCTCACCATTTTGGGTCTTAGAGGATTAGTGAAGGGCCTGTCTTCTGGGCCTTCCCATTGTGGAGGACTAGGTTCTACACAGCATATCCATTCTAGCATTGCAATTTCCCTGAGCCTTAAAAATCCCTCCATCAACACTATGACAAGGGATATCGGGCATCTCCAGCTCCTTTTCAGTAGGCCATCTTTTGACAAATGCTTCAGCCAACCATTCAAACAGACTTGTGACACCTTTTTTTTTTTTAAAAAACTCTGTGAGCTTCCATATTAAACCTAGAATCTCCACTCAGAGGACCCATATCAATAAACTCAGTCTGATCCAGTTTTACGTTCCTTCAACCGTTATCCTATACCCTTAAAATCCATTCCCACACACATTCCCCAGACTTCTGCTTGAATGGATTAGAAACTCTTTAAGCTTTTTAGTGGTTTAGCACATCTCCTCATGGACTACACTTCCTACCTCCCCTCTAGGAGCCTGCTCGGCCTTGAGTCTGGTTATGGGTGGAGAGGCAAGTATTGGTAGGCCCTGAGGGATCATTTTCTTCAGAGAAAGTCTCTGCTGGTTTAGCAGACAGTGAAGGATTAACTTCCTCAGTCAAAGGTGAAATGGGCAATATTTCAAGAGATGGGGCTGAAGGTACTACTTCCTCAGGTGCGATAAACCCTCGAGGATCTGAGGATCCAAAGTTCTCAGTTTCAATAGGCCCTCCCACACATCCCCATCCTGAGTTATAGGACCCACTCTTTACCAGTCAATGCCCTGGCTTTAACCACCAATACCCTCCAAGGCTGGACTTGAATTTTCACTGCGGTTCAGCCAACCACATCATGAGGGTTTTAAGTTTGATATTGGGCAGCTCGAGCTCTGCGGCTGCTGGAGACAAGAGTCTCTTCCAGGGCACACTTAGAAACCTTTAGACTGCTTATGCACGCACACCTGAAGCCCATCAATGTTATCACAGTGTTCGTTGTTGTCCATCGCCATATTCCGAGATGGTAGAAGTTGGTTAATTTTATCACGGAACTCAGCCTCATCCTTTATCAGTTTGCCCAGAGATGCTAAGAACAACCAACTGGCAACATCATTTTCCTTATTTTCCCCCAAACTGTTAAAAGTTTCATATACAGGGTCACCAAAGCGCAATTGGTGAATTAGGATAATCAGATACATTTATCTCCTTAAGTAGTATAGTTCACACCACAGGCTTTCAGTACTCTCCAAGCTCCCAAGACGGGGAGTGACTGGAGAGGCTCCGGTAGCTGTAGCTGTTGACGGATTCAAAAACCTATTCCAGGTATGTGAAAGATTCATCCTTATACTTCTGTTGTTCTAGAACCACTTCTGGTACCAAAATTTGTATTAATCAGGGTTCTCTAGAGTAATAGAACTTCTAGAATGAATCTCTCTCTCTCTCTCTGTCTTTCTCTCTCTCTCTCTCTCTCTCTCTCTCTCTCTCTCTCTCCACACACACACACACACACACACACACACACACACACACACACCAACCACTCTCGTGTGTATTTCATTATATATGAAATATCACTCTCGATATATATATATATATATATATATATATATATATATATATATATATATATATATATATATATATATATATGGTAGATTCACTCTATAAGTTCTGTTGCTATACAGAACCCTAACTAGTACAGACCTAAACCCACCATTAGAACTTAGACATCATCAACAAGATGAGTAGCCTCTCATCTTGATGTCATCCCTCTTAACAGTCCAGATCTCTCCTCAGGATGCTGCCCTGAAGCATTTGCTCCCAGGATCCCTGGAGACCCCATGCAATGCCTCCTCAGCATGTGGGATTGCATAAAGAGCTTCCAGGATGAGGCCCAGCAGCACCCCAAGTCTGCAGAACTTCTCATTTCCTCCTTTGTTTCTTCCTGGTCAACTTGAAACCTGACTGAAAGAGTTATAAATTGGCTGAAATTCCTTTCAAGGACATTTTACTATCCCTCATACATATTCAGCAGTTTCATGTTAATTTAATTGCTTTAGGCCCACTTGCCCGAATTACAAAGTGTTCTCTCCCTAATATACCCCTGCTGAATGATTGCTCAAGAATGCCAGACTTGAGCCACTCAGGATGGCCCACACCTTTAATCCCAGCACTCCCTGAATCGAAGGATGGCCACTGCTCTTATTATAATGTCAGGCTATTCTGGGCATGAGCTACAAAATGCTACTCAAACCAAAATGAACCTGGCCGGGCAAGATGGCTCGGAGAGTAGAAGGCAGAGGCAGGGGGCATCTCTGTGAATTCTAGGCCAACTTGGTCTACAGAGTGAGTTCCAGGACAGGCAGGGCTATGCAGTGAGATCCCCTCTCATAAGAACCAACAAAACAACAACAAACTAACAAAACAAAAAGGACGCCAAGCTTCACTTAAAGAGGCCCATTTTTCTTCCAGACAACAGGCTCAGCTCCAAGCCAGAGGAGCTTCTCCGCCGCTGACAGGCTCCAGTTTTCCCCCATCATAATTTCTTTTGGCCCCGTTAAAAAGCCAGGGCTCTGTGGTTCAGCATGTCCTCTGCTGTCATCACCGTCAACAAACTCAAAACCAGGGGTGATTGATGTTGAGGGCAGACAAAGGACAGTCTCCAACCCTCCAGCTGTGACTGCCCAGGCCTTAAACCCTAGGTAAGAATTGGTACTCAGCCACCTCCCGCATCCTGGATGTTCTCTCTGTGGGCAGAGTCTTCTCCGTAGCAATTGGTACCACGAGAAGCTTGCTGAAACCTACCTTCAAATGATGGGAAAATTGAACCCAGGGCATATCTAGACCCATCCCTTCCTGGAGTAGGTTCGTGGGGGTGATAATGCCACGTGATCCAAGAATGTTGATATGGCTCAGTCTAGAAAACAGAGAAGGTGGGGGGCTAATTTCTTTCTGAGGTGGTAGCTTGGATCCTTGTTCCTATTTAGCTGTCGTGATGGTTAAGACTGGATGCCAATTTGACAGGATTTAGAGACCACTGTGAAAATAAACTTCTGGGCGCGTCTGTTAAGGGGTTCCTAGATAATGTTCATTGAGATGGGAATATCCGCCCTCGATGTGGATGGCGTCATTCCAGGGACTGGAGTTCTGCGCTTAAACCGGCTCGGGCATTCATCTCTCTCTGCTTCTGGATTGCGATGCGACCAAGCCCTTCCTGTTCCTCCCACCACAAAGGACAACACCTCAAACTCCGAGCCCAGGTAAACGTTCCTTCTCTACGTTGCTTTGGATAGCTGTTCCATCACAGCAGTCAGAAGAGTGTCCAGGAGTGACTACCCTGCATAGCAAAAGAGGTGGAAAGTCTGGGTTTTGCTGGGCACAAACGACCCAGGGCAATCTGTGACTCTGCCCTAAATGGGAATCACCCTGAGGTGCCACTGAAATTACTCCACAGGAGCAACATGCAGATGGGGCCCAAACTCCACATGATGAGAGAATGCAAGGAAGCCTCGTGAGAGCCACTGGGGACTTCTCTCCGGCCCCTCCCTCCTCTGTGGTCTCTGTTCTGGCTCCTATGCCTGTTTAAGGAAGGATATACCTGAGGACATCTCCCCTGGGAGTGTGAGGCCCCCTGTGGAGGTCAGGTGAGTGTGGGGTGGGCCCAAGAACAGCTTCCAGAACCGATCTTTCTCCTAGGGTGCCCTGCATAAGCATCGTGTTACATCAGGAGAGGGTCCCCGTTGCTCCATGGCCTCTCAAGCAGCATCAGGCATCTCAGGTGCTAAGTTGAAATTCTGCTTCTGGAGCAGTGCGCAGTGGTAGGCTTAGGGGTCAGGAGGATGAAAGCGAAGACATAAAACGCCTCTCTTGGTTCGGCTTCCAGGGCCACCTGGGGACAAATTCATGCTCCCTGCCCCACAGCTGCAGCTCCCTGCAGAGTCTGCCCCTAGTTGCTCAGCAGTTTGGGTTCCGGCTGCCTCTGCTGACTACAAAGCCGGTGTGTAGACCTCTTCCATCTTCCTAGCTGTGTGCTCCAAACGTTTTCCAAGGGCCCTTTCAGCTGCGGTCAGAATCCAGGGCCTTGGCGCTACCCCCGCCGGGAGGAGACTCATTTACTTTGGCACCTGGGCGTTTCCTATGGCGTTTGAGGCTGTGAACGTATGGAACAGGGCCCTTTGAAGCAGGGCCGTGGTGAAGACACCCAGGGACTGTGGCTATGCCATTGAGCCTTAGGGGATCTCCCATTCTTGACCCACAATTCCTCCCCTGATGGCTTTGAGGTTTAAGGGAGGTGCCCACACCAAGGAGCATCTGATGGAGGGCTTGCTGTAGCTCCTGGAAGATATGACAAATACTCAAATTTTCCTTGTGAGTATTTTTCCTCTCCAAAAGGGAGAAAATATATAGTGTTCATCTGGGGAATCAAGTCAACAGATGCATGAAGAACTAACCTCATAAATGAGGAAATAAATAGGTTTTTCTTCAGGGCCAGCAGGGTAAGCCCTTACATATGCTGACTTTGCTCACCATGCTTTCTAAAACCAAGTAGATCTGACGATTCATTTACTCACATCTTTTTGGCACGGAAAGGAAGGGTGATGTGCCAGTACCCATGAATGTACCAAAGCCACCCTGAAGCATATTATGACTTGGCTGCATGGAGCTCACCAATGCTAGTGTTCAAATTGTCCACCCCAGCTTCTCTCTCCTCTGCCCAACCCAGGAAAAGGATATCTTGTCATGAAGTGGTCACCTAGAGATTTTTCCTTCCTCAGTGTAAAGGCCGCAGTGTGAATCCTTCAGCCTCCCTCTGTCACGTTTGCTGGGAGCAGACGTAATGTCCCACCAGAGCTGGCCCTTACCTCTCAGCTGAACCCTTCATGCTGTGTCTGCAGAGGGTCTGAGAGGTCTTGGATTCTGTGTCTGTTCTCCTCAGGCAGCTTTAGGTAGTCAGTTGCTCACATCTCCAACAGTTGGCTTCCAGAATTGATTCTTGAATCTAGTTTCTGGGCCTCCCCATCCCCACTGTGGCGCTAAGGAGTAAGTCCAGGTCCTTGCATGTATAGGGCAACAGCTCTACCACCAAGCTACGTCCTTAGCCTGATCTAAGGGATTTAAAAAACCTGCTCTATCTTTGCATTTCTTATGTCCACGCATTTCTGCTGTAGGGTACAGTGGGCCGAGCACAAAGGTGTCCTGGAATGGAAGTGGTGGATCTCAGTCCTCTCTCAAGGGCGATGGCAAGTAACTCAGTCCCTTTATCCTTCCCCCAGACCTTAACTCACAAGTCTGTGTAAATATTAAGACCCTAAAAAAGAACCCCAAAGTTCAAGGGCTTCCTTGTAATACCGTAAAGTAGTGTGTATGTCACGATGGCTATACCCCCTGCCTCTTTGCTCCCATAGTGCTGGAACAGACTTCACGAACCTTAGCAGGCACTCTCAGCTTACAAAGGTAGGCTTACTGATTTTCCTCCTTGATGGTATGAAAGTCACCCACCCAGGCATACTGCTCTTCATGTTCAGTGGAGTATTCACTTCAGTCCATGAACTACTCAGTACTTTATTTTAAACGCCACCATGTTGGATGTTTCTGCCTGACTGTCGGCTAGCAAGAGGGTCAACTGGTTAAGTGTATTAAGAATAATTTGATTCATGCTATTTTCAATGTGTGGTGGATTTGCCACAGGTAATTCCCCTGGAAGCCAGGGGTTACCTGTAAAGTTCTCACACCACACTGTGCAGACCATCTCATTCATCTCTTCCCTTACCTAAACCGAACTCACACAGAGCAAGAAGTTGGCAGACTTTCTCATTATTTCCCCCTCACCCAGCCAGTGCCTAGCACAAGCCAGGGCGCAGGAGATACTGGATGAACAGTACATGCCAATAAAGTAGGCTTGTACCTTTGTGCCCCCATTTACAGGAGGCTACCCCAAAGAGAGTGGAATTGGACAGGAAACAAATGTGTGGCCTTTGGACTCAAGCTCTCTGCTCTGGCCTGTGCTGGCCAGTCTTGGCCCCTCTGCCCTCTGGCCTCTGTCTGCCTCCGGGACTTTGCGGTGTGAGTTATATAACACAATGAGGGGAGTCAATCTTGTCTTTATCGCCATCAGCCAAGTGGTCAGTGGGTCAGCTATGCCGTCCAATACCACCCGTGCAAGTACACAAGCGTTTCCTTTTCAACCGACTCGCTTGGCCAAGCGTGGGCAGAGCCAAGTGACCCTTCACCAGAACCTATCAAGGATCCCATTGTGTTTTCATGTAAGCCCACATTGTCAAGCTGGGGGCTTCCTTCTTCCACATGCTCATGGCCGCGTGCATTTGTGTTTTGAATGCGGCTCTGTGCAGCCGCAGCAATATTGTGGCATGATGCATAACAAGCAACATTGGGTCATCTGGAGAGGTACCTAAAGTTTCCCAAACAGTGTTTTCTGTGCATAGACAGGGCAGGGAAGTGGCTGACACTTGTGCTTGGGTCATTAGTCCCCCTAATGTGAGCTTTAAAAGTACCTATCTGGCCGGGCTGTGGTGGTGCACGCCTTTAATCCCAGCACTTAGGAGGCAGAGACAGGTGGATCTCTGTGAGTTCCAGGCCAGCCTGGTCTACAAAGTGAGTTCCAGGATAGGCTCCAAAGCTACATAGAGAAGCCCTGTCTTAAAAAAAACCCATATGTGTGTGTGTGTGTGTGTGTGTGTGTGTGTACCTATCTGGCTATCTGGCATGCAAAGACATCTGGGTTGGCCTTAATGTCAATACTGGAGGCGCCCCTCCCAAAAGATTTCTCCACTTGCAAGATCAATATTGTATCTTTTTTTAAAAAAACAGAATTCTGTTCACTTTAACAGAGTTGTATCTTTTTTTTCTTCCCATTAACTTCTAATTGAATTTTATTTTCTCCACTCCTGAATATAAGCAACAGCTATTAGCAACAGCATCCTCTGTAATGGCACCAAGTGGCCACCCAACCATGGGCACCTTCATACTGACTCACAGCACTGTGGGCTCCCCACAATGTCTTTTAAGCTGTTACTTCCACAAAATCACGAAGTTCTGACAGGCATGGCCAAAGCTGCTTGTAGCGACTGATGGAAACGCTCCCATGTACTCTGTGTCTCGGTCAGGGTATTACTCATGTAACTGGTGTGAAGTCTTGCCAAGGGCAAACTACTGATGTCCAAGCTCAAGCACCCAGACAGACACCTCTTTCCACCATCTGTTTTGGTTCTGTACCTTCCCTTGGATTGGATTGGATGACCCCTACTGTGGTGATATTTTAATTGTGCCGAAATGTGATTTTATTTGTATGTTAATAAATAAAGTTTGCCTGGAGATCAGAGGTCACATAGCGAGCCATAAGCAGAAGTCGGGTGGTAGTGGCACATGCCCTTAATCCGATCACATGGCAGGCAGAGTCTTTGTGTGGTCAAGGACACAGCCAAGTGTGGTGACACGAGCCTTTAATCCCAGTACCAAACATAGAGACCTGGAGGTCTATATAGATAGGCAGTGAGAAGGAAGTCATGTGGCTGGGCTTAGAGCCAATGAGAAGACAGAACAGGAAAGCAATAAAAACACAAGTCACACAGGAAGAAGCTCTCTCTCAGTGGAAGTGACAGTGGCGAGGTGGTAAGATAAGGTGGTCATGACTCTCTGATCTCTTTGGCTATTACCTCTTTATTTGGCTCTGTGTTTCTTATTTACTAAGACTGTTTAGAATTTTGTCTACAACCTACCTATTGGGATTAATCCACAGAGTCTATTTAATGATCAAAGGAATTTATTTGGGGGTTAACTCACAAAACAGAATAGAGAAATTTCTCGCAGGATCCCAGGAAGGGTGAGGCATGGTCCAACGCAGTTCTCTGGCTCTACCCTGGTCCATACCAGCAACCAAAACTACGAGGTATTGAAGTGAAGAGACCCACGTATATGCATCCTAGGTCTTACGGGTCTCCCCCAGGGGCATGTACCTCAAAGTCATAGGCAGGTATAACAGCTATGTGCTACCTTACAGGGGTGGTGCTTCAGGGCATGGCTTAAACAACCACCCACTACACCTCCCCACATTCAAATGATTATGTCATTATGAAATACATACCTACAGATGTACCCAGAAACAGTGCTTAGCCATCTATCTTGGTAGCCCATGATTCAGTCAAATTCACACATAAAACTAACCCCTACACTGTATCATGAACTTAAAAAATTATATTATGCAGCACATTTTGACAAGGCAGTCAGAGGGTCTCATGGCACTCCAAAATGTTAAACACCCCTGTGATAATAGCTCTACCATGTGACCATCTAGTATTTGCTTGATACTTCTCAAGTGGAAACAGATAATTTCCAAAATAGTGCCTTGTCTAGTGCTCTTTCTATACTTGAGAGAGAGGTAGGTGAGGTAGCTGCCAGCTTATTAACTGCCAACTCAACTTTACCTTTTTTGTTTGTTTGTTTATTCTACCATGGAGCTGAGCACTGGGGGCATTTCTCCTTTCCAAGCCAATAGAGACAATTAGCTGGACCAGGGCAGTCAGCCAGGTTGTCCACTACGCAGTGTGCTTCTCTTCTTTCCTTGTGGCTTGTCTTATGTGGCCACCAGGGGAGTGGACATCCACTACTCATCACCTCCATCAAGGGACGCATCCGACAGTTTTTAGTGACTTTCATCATGCTCCTTCCTGCCTACCAGGCAAATCTCATTGGGAACAGAAGTTTCTAGAGGCTTCTAGCTGTCTAAAAGAGTTGGGGTATGCTTCCCGACATCAGCCCTGTGTACACCTTGGGCCATTCCTGACCTGGGTCAAATCAGGCATAGTGATCCATAATCCACTAAGCAACCTCTGTAATGGGGCCTGGATTCCAGGTGAGGATTAGAGTTTTCCAGGGTTGCCAGTGACAAAGTATTGCCAATGGAAAGGCTTGCATTGAAGGTGCTGATAGCATTCTTTCCTTTGGTGGGCTGGGAGATGATGGGTGTGCTCTTGCACTGGCTTGCTGGAGCTCTTGGGCACTGGAAAACGTCATCATCTCTGTCTTTCTCTTTACATGAAGTTTTCCCTGTGTGCACTTTCAGGGTCCAAATCCTCTTTTCAATAGGATGATCTATTTGATTCAGAGTTCGCCCTACTCTCTTCTGACCTTATTATAACTAATTGTATCAAATTCTAGCATCACTAATGACTCTGATTTCCAAATAAAGCCATCTTCTGGCTACAGCTTCAACATGTACATTTTGGAAGATACAATTTTCCCAGCAGTTCAACATCTCTTTTAAGTTTACTTAGCACTATGATTTTTTTTTATCTTTTTGTTTGTTGAGTAGGAATTCATGTAGCCTAGGATGGCTTTAAACTCAGTATATAGCAGAGGCAGGCCTTGAACTCCTGACTCTCCTACCTCCATCTCTTAAGTGTTGATATTAGAAGTGCATGCCATGATACCTTATAAGATATTGTGGTAGTTTGAATGAAAATGGCCCCATAGGCTCATAGGGAATGACACTATTGGGGGTGTGGTCTTGTTGAAGTAGGTGTGGCTTTGTTAGAGGAAGTGTGTCACTGGGGGTGGGTTTGAGGTCTCATATGCTCAAGCCAGGTCTACTGGCCACAATGTATCTTTCTACTGCCTGTGAATCCAGATGTAGAACTCTCAGCTTCTTCTCCAGCACCATGTCTGTCTGCATGCCACCATATTTCCCACCATGACCATAATGGACCAAACCTCTGAAGCTGTAAGCCAGCCCTAATTAATTATTTTCCTTTATAAGAGTTGCCATGGTCATGGTGTCTCTTCCCAGCAATAGAACCCTAACTAAGACAGATACTTGGAGATCTCTTTTTCCCTTTTATCACTAACATCCTTGTTAAAGCAGTGTTAGCTATGAGTTATGGTCTCCTCTGGTTTGCTCTTGAGGAATCTCTTGGGAGAAAGAGTGCCTCCTGTCATGATACATCTGAAGATTTGGTCACATATGTGTGCAGTGTCCTTTCATGGAATATGGCTTTATTCTGGGATATGGCCTAATGCTATGTGTCCAGCCCATGCCAGGGAGTTCCCCTCACAGGATATTTGTGTATACTGGTGAACAGCTTCATGGTTCTTGTTTCACCTGTGTCTGGTTTATTCCTATTAAGACAACCACTCTCTAACAGAGCTCTAGTCAAGACAGAAGTTAATGTTGGGTGTGTTGGGTGTGACGCACAAGGGAGGCAGCAAAGCATAGCACACAAGATGACAGAAAGAAGAGGACGGCGTGCTTCACAGGGCCGAGTGGGGCATACATGCTCACCTGGTGAGAAGGAGCCAGAGAAAGCAGAGGAGAAGGGACCTGTGATCCAAAGACCTGTTTACTATCTGGGTGCTTTCCTGGAGTCATGCCATGGTGGAAAGATGGTCCCTACACCATAACATGTGTAGTCCATGAAGAGTGAAGGCAGAGGGGTGAGCTGAATACACTCCATCTTTCAGTCCCATAGGAAGGTGAACTGTGCTTAATCCTGCTACACAGTGATGTCCCAGCTTCTGTCTAATGGAAGTCATAGGTGAATTGTTGGATAAATATTCACCTTGCATCCTTGCTACTCTATCGCAGTGTCTATATGTGGAGAGGCCTGGAGATGGCGGTGGCTCTGCTCACCCAGAACAGAAAGTGTTGTTCTAGAGAATGACAAGGGAAGATGTGTTAAGTGCTGCTGAAAGAAAGCTCCCTACGGCAACTCTTGGATTCATCTCTTGAGTTCTGAGTTTTGGAGGACAGCAGACCAGGACGACATGAAGGTAAAACACTCTACAATGAAGAAAGGAGCTGGAAAAGAGCGGTAAGGGAACTGGGCATGGTTTGCTAGGAAACTTACATCAGGAATGGTGAAGGAAGTGAGAATAGTAAACCTAGAAAAAGAATCCCCATACCCTTAAGTGTAGTGGTGTTTGCTCTGCCCATGACCTTGGGTGGTGTTTCTTGCCTGCATACATGACTTCTTGACTTCTTGCCTGCCTACATGACCTCTTAAAAGGAAAGAGGGAGGGGTCACGCTGCTCTTCTTGGTGTGATTGGACACGGGACACCTGACGGCCAGGTGCATTTGCTCCAGGGCAGAACAGAGGACGACCTTGTTGCACGAATCCTAATTAGTCTTAAGAAGAAGCCAGAGCCAGGTTTTAATTAAGCTATCAGGACGAAAGCTGAAAGATCAGAGAAGCAGAGCAAGCCACAGCCACCACCTCTTCCCTCACCTGAAATAGCCAGAGTTCCTGTCTCTTTCTACTTTATATTCCTTTCCCTGCCCAGCCATATCACTTCCTGTTTTAACCTTCCTAGTGCTGGGATTAAAGGTGTGTGATCCCAAGTGCTGTAATTAAAGGTGTGTACTACCTCTGCTTGGCTCTGTTTCTCTTTTAGACTGGATTAATCTCATGTAGCCCAGTGTGGCCTTGAACTCACAGAATCCAGACAGATCTCTGCCTCTCCTCCTGAGTGCTAGGATTAAAGGTGTGCGCCACCACTGCCTGACCTCTATGGCTAACTGTGTGGCTGGCTCTGTCCTCTGATCTTCAAGCAAGCTTTATTTCTTAGATTACAAAAAATATATCACCACACAACTTCAGCTGTTTACTCAGTTCTGTATCCGTGAGTGTATTTCCCCAATTTATATCTTAATAAATCCCAATTACCCATTAAACAGACTCATGTGGATTGATCTTAACAGTCCTGGGTCCTCTACGTGCACGTTTAGAATATATGTGTGTGCGCACACTTAAGCTGCTTGTGATTTGAAACCACACACCGTCACTACATGTCACTATCCCAGATGGCCAGCCAGGTGTGCACAGTGTGAAACGTGACGAATGTATTAAGGCTGTCATTTGGTTAGGAGCAAGAGCGGTACCCACCTGCTGTAGGAGGCAGCCTGACTCCGGAGATTTTCCAGGATAAGAAAGACAATTAGACATGTTAGGAATGGTAGAACAGAATATTCACGAAACAATAAATGCATCTGTAGAAAGACCCACCTTTATAAACACTCAGGACGGCACAGTGAGGACATGGGCTTCCGAGTATGATCTGGTTCAATTATAGGTGCGGCTACATGGCACTTATAAAATAGCACCAGCTACTAAAGCTACAGAGTGTCAATGTCCTCATCTGTATAATGCAGATCATTATCATGTCATTGAGCTAAAGTATATATAGGGCATGAGGCTCACTTTTGATGGTTAGACCACAGTTATCTTGGAGGAGTGTTAAGCCCGCAGTATGGCAGGCACATTGTCAGGCTGCCATAGAGAAATTCCTCAGAACCAACACTCCTCCCTCTGATGCAGGTCTTGAGAAGAGATGCGAACCCAGGGTTTGGCAAGCCTTCCTAACTTGCATACCTATCTATTGCAAAGTCTTGAATGGAATCTACAAGTACTATTTACCGATGAATTTTGTAAGTGATCAGGGATATCGGTGTTAGCATTTGCCTTACTAATGTATCAAAAGCTTTTAAATTTTCACAAAACAGCGGTGCAATTTCTCATGATAGCATCCTGACTACCTATGCACACTTCACTCTGGAAATCTTGGATTATGTTTTGTGATTCGCTGATTTGGACACTCACGGATACACTCAGGTTGAATGGCACTGGCAGCTGAGGCCATTCCCTCCCAGGGATGCCAATGGCAATCATGCATCCTTGGCTAAGCTTATGAAAGTATGATCGCCATTACCAATGTCGTGGGCCAAATGGTGCCTGAGGGTGATGGATGATACCTTCTTTTTCCTTGCTTAGGTACAAATAAATGCACATATACAACTAGGGAGCATTTGTGTGTTCCATGTGCAACAGATTGAAGTGTGTTAGCTCAGAGCAAACTTGAAACAAAATTTTTGTGGTGTGTGTCTTTGCTATTCCCCCATGGATTGACATCTAGGGACATAAGAATCTTTCTATTTCCGTGGCCAGTCACATAGCAGCTAACTTCCACAGTACAGATGCGTGGTCTTGGGGACAAGGTGAGACTGCAGTGCCCTTCAGGACCTGGCCTCAGATGTTGCACATGGCCACACACACTGCATTCAATCTACTGCTTACGCGGTCTTGGTCCAGTACAGAAGGATTGGCACAGGAAGTGAGGCTTGCTGGGGACGGGAGGTGGATGCCACAGGACACTCTTGAAAGATGAAGCAGAAAAATGTGTGACTAGATGGGGGAAGAGGAAATAGAAGAGCCAGGAAATAGACCCAAACCAACAAAGGAACAGGATGGCAACTGGGTGGCAGGTCTAGAAAGGAACCAGCTCCAATTCTATGAGGAGTATGGGTGGCAGAGCAGTTGGAGCAAAATCTTCAGAAAAAAAAATAGAATAATGGAAAATGGGTGCTAGAAAGATGGCCCAGTGATTGGGAGCATGTACCGCTCGTACAGAAGACCCAAGTTCAGTTCCCAGCACCCCCATAATTAAAAATATTAAATTTTTAAAAATAAAAATAAAATAATGAAGACCATCTGTTATGCTTTAGCATCTAAAAGTTGAGAATCTGGGGAGATGGCTCCATGGGTAACATGCGTACAGTACAATCATAAGGACCCGAGTTTGAATTTGCAGCGTGCATGTACAAAGCCAGAGAAAACAGGACAAATGGATCCCTGGAGCTTGCTGGCAACTTAGCCTAGCCAAAGCCACAAGCTCCAGGTACAATGAGAGACCGTGTCTCACAAAACCAAGGCGGAGAAGTACAAAGGAAGGCATTCAATGTCAACACCTGACCTCCACATACATGCACATACAAGCAGGCACAGGCCCGCATGTACACACTCACACAAACTTCTGCACATACATATACATACATCACACACAAAAGAGCTCAGGTGATATATAAGCAATACGATGGAGATAAATGAAGACTTTAATATATAGGGAATCATAAAAAGAAAAAAACCCAGCAGTCATATGTTCAGGAAAATAAGCCGTTTTAGAAGAAAGCAATAATAATAAATGACTTTGATTTTGCAGAGAATATTATTTATTCAGAAACGGTAATATTGATGCCAGGACTGGTCTGGCTGAGATAGAAAATAATGGTTGGGAAGATGGGAAGAGAAGAAGCGAAGGCAGAGGACTGAGGAACAGGAACTCTTCATGTGTACAAGGAAAACTCAAGAGATGATGCCAAGTTCAAAACATTTCCAGCAGCATCCTACTTAGAGACGTGGAAGTAACTATCAAACACAGCCAATGAAGAATTGAACGTGACTGCCCCTCAGGAGTCTATAGTGGGGCATTCAGGGGTGAGGCAGGGCATGACTGTTTATTGTTCCAACCACTTGACCTGGAAATACTACCCCTAGTATATGACCATTGTTCCAGCTTTGACCTGGAAATACTACCCCTAGTGAGGCTTCTAGGAACTGCCATGCTTACCCATTACCTGCCTCTGGGGCGGGGCGGAGACAGGAGCCCTTAAGAACTGAGATCTGGACATGCTGACTCTCTTGGTTCCTCGTGATCCTGGATGCTGGATGGCAGACTGAGTCAGAGTTCTCCAGAGAACCCTGCTGGACTGCATCTCACCTCTCCTGGATCCTGTAACCAACACATTTACTGGCTGTAAGTTACCCCAAAATAAACCTTTTAAACTACATACAGTTGCCTTGTTAAATCCTCACCTTATTTAACTTTTTTTGCCAGATAAAAACTAACATAAGCAATATTTATAAAAAGGATGACTATAAGCCAGTAATATAATTAGCACTCTGGATTTCCATATCATGTTTTAAATTTAAAATTAAAATCCTTAGCTGGGTGGTTGGTGGTGCACACCTTTGATCCCAGCAATTGGGAGGCAGAGGCAGGCAGATCTCAGAGTTCTGAGTTCAAGGCTAGCCTGATCTACTGAGCGAGTTCCAGGACAGCCAGTACTACACAGAGAAACCCTGTCTCAACAAAACAAAACAAAAACACACAAACAAACAAAATCCATATGCTTACATGTATATGTAGAGAATCAGTGATTACTTTCACTCAAATTAAATTTTTTTTCTTTTTGTTTTTCGAAACATAGTTTCTCTTTGTAGTCTTGGCTGTCCTGGAACTTGCTCTGTAGACCAGGCTGGCCTCAAACTCACAGAGATCCACCTGCCTCTGCATCATGAGTGCTGGGATTAAAGATGTGTGCCACCACTGCCTGGCAAAACATTTTTAAACCAGGCTACATGAAGTCAGTTATTAAAAAGATTCAAAGAGCCGGGCGGTGGTGGCGCACGCCTTTAATCCCAGCACTCGGGAGGCAGAGCCAGGCGGATCTCTGTGAGTTCGAGGCCAGCCTGGGCTGCCAAGTGAGTTCCAGGAAAGGCGCAAAGCTACACAGAGAAACCTTGTCTCGAAAAACCAAAAAAAAAAAAAAAAAAAAAAAAAAAAAATCAAACAAACAAAAAGATTCAAAGAATAAACAAATAAATGCCTTTCCAACTTATCATTTAAAAATATATTCAACTCTCTTAGAAATGGCTTGTACCCCCAAGTTGTAGTTTTCCCTCTTTTTGCCCTTTGAATTTTGGGGTCCCCTCTCCTAAGATCCTTTTCATGATCTTCCCTGAGGGGTGTGTGTGTGTGTGTGTGTGTTAGACAACTTTATGGAGTCAGTTTTTCTCCTTTCACCTTTACGTGGGTTCTGGGAATCTAAATCATATCAGAAAGTTTGTGAGGCAAACTCTTGCCCACTGAAACGCCTCCTTAAAATTCAATGCCTGTCTTTGTATTCATTTCCCTCTCTAAGCAAGGAGAGAACTAACTTTCTGTTTGGTTCCTGTTGCGCTTCATGCACGATGTTTTAAACTTTTGCCTTGTATACCGGTGTCATGTTTTGGGGACAAGGTCTATATTCCATTGCCACTTTGAGCCTACCAATGTGCTTTTTAAATAAGGTATTCCAACAAGATATTAATTTGGAGCAAAATGGAAATGAACATCGATCTGAGCCGTATCTTTGCTGCCCCCTACAGACTGACACTGGGATTGCATGTCCTCTTTGCAGTTGCTTGGTTTTTGAGGCAGGGTTTCGCTGTGCAGCCCAGCCTGGGTTTGAACTTAAAATCCTCCTGTCTCCACTTCCTAATACAGAATGATAGGTGTGTACCACTTCATTGTGTTTATACTTCACTGTTCTATCTCTTCCTTTAATTGTTGGGTTATTTTAGCAGTCAAACATCCTTCTCAAAGTTTAAGATGGTTGATGGCTAGGGTGCAAAGCAAGGGCTTTTTAAAAAGTCATTACTTAGAACTTTGGGGATGTGTTGTTTTTGTTTTTTTTTTCTTTTGAGACAGGATTTCTCTGTGTAACCCTGGCTGTCCTGTAACTAACTCTGTAGACCAAGCTGGCCCAGAACTCAAAGATCTGCCTGTCTCTGCCTCCCGAGTGCTGGGTGCTGGGATTCTAGGAATGTGCCACCACTGCCCAGCTAAGTCGAGGGGTTTTATTAATATAACTGGAACTCCAAGGCTCCTGGGGAGTATCTCCGACAGCGAGGGAGCACTCTGGTCAGTAGATGGCTCTCTTTCATGGTGAATTCAGTCGGCTTTAGTCCTTTGTCTTACGGATACGTTCAGAAATGAGTGCTCAGCCGCAGGCAGACCTCTGCTCTGGACGGTCTCTGTTGGACTTAACTGTGTTTGATGCTGATAGGCTCCCTAAAGACATGTTCAGTCTAATGTCCTTAAACGGAAGATAAATTTGCATAAAACTTTAAGGTGGAATGGAAGAACTCAAGGAAATGCCCCACATGCCAAAGCGTCCTTCTGTAGAGACCCCAGTGTGTCACTCCCAGAAGTGCTGCTCTTCGAGGACATGCCCTAGTGGGATGTGGACGACAATTCGTTAGAGTAAAAGGTAAAAACACTTGGGAGCATATCTAACCTTTATATGAAATACAATTTCATTATTGCATGTGACTATGTGTGTGTGTGTATATATGTGTATATAGTTGTAAATACATATATGTATGTATGTATATATTTTGTGGTTGATGCCCACTGCCTTATGTCACTGAGGAAAATGTTCTGTAACACCGCAGGAGTGACAAGTTATGGCAAAGCCCCCACTCACGCTCTCTGGAGAATTTCCCACAGTTTCCTATGTTCATGCAAGTGCTTTTCAAGATTCTATTACTGAATCTCCCAGAAATGGTCCTCGCAGAAGAGACAAGGGAGCAACAATAACTCACACACAGCTAATAGAGGCAGGATGACCACAGAATGACTTCCTCATCATTAATCTTAAGGTTAAATATCATCTACTTCTTCTAAGAAGTTGGTTTTAAAAATTGAAAATGATCCAGAAAAGACTCAAAAATAGAGATCTACACACATTCCCTCAAACAAGATTTCACCGAAGTGTGTGTGTGGCACAAAGAATATATACTTCTTAGGAGAGAAAGACAATTTCAACTTCAGCATCCAGGACATGAAAATATGTCTTTCTAATTGGGATAATGAAATGATGGTATTTCATTCTGGGTTTCTCCATAGTATGCTTATGGCACTATTTTTCTACTCAGATATTATACATTGATTTTTTGTTACACTAGATGAAAATGTAATACTGCTGTGTTCCTTAGCCCTCAACCTCTCTTCCCCTTCTCCCATAGTTCCATTTCATTCTTAGTGAAATCAATAAGGACATTGATGTCAGTGTGTTCCTATAAAGAACATTCATCGCAAGACCCAATTTATCTACTCTCATCCTGTTTTCTTTATTGCAAAATGTTTTATTTGTCTGGACTTTTAATCATTTTCCTTTCTGTATACTGAGTCAATTTCCTCTTCTACTTTATTTATATATAAATCAACTTTTAAAAAAATTTATGGTTCTTCAAGACAGAGTTGTTCTGTGTAGTTGTGGCTGTCTTGGAACTCACTCTGTAGAATAGGCTGATCTTGAACTCACAGAGATCTGCCTGCCTCTGCCTCCTGAGTGCTGGGATTAAAGGCATGTGCTACCACTGCCTGGCTATAAATCAATTTTTTAAATGCTAAAGAATATGGTCTTTAAATTTATTGCTGCTTATTCCCCGCAATTGGACACTCATTGTCTAAATATAATCTAGACTGACCCCAAAGCCTGTTAGAGTACCATTCTGTATCGTCCTAGGCCAACTGGGGGACTAGGTGCAAAGACGAGTTGGCACAAAGTCATTGGTTGATTTGCCACAGGAATGAGTCTGGAATTCATGTAGTCGCTGGAGATTGTAGAACTACAGAAAGTGACCAAGTAAAATTTATATTTGAAGGAGCCGTTGCTCCAGCATTGCTGAGGGTCAAAGGGACTATGACCGTCGATCTTGAAGTCGAGAGTTCCCTTGGATGCTTATAACAGCGTACCCTCTGTGCTGGGTAGTTTGTCAATGTGACACAAACTAGAGTCATCAAGGAAGGAGGAGCCTCGGGGGAGGAAATGCCTCCATCACTCTAGCCTATGAGTATGTCTGCAGGGCATTTTCTCAGTGAGTGAGTGATTGATGTAAGAGGGCCCAGCCAGCTGGGTGTGATATCATGCTGGTTCTGGGTTGCAGAAGAAAGCAAGCAGAGCAAGCCAGTGAGCAGCATTCTTCCATGATTTCTGCTCCAGTTCCCTCTGGCCTCAGCTTCCCTCAATGATGGGAAATACACCCTTTTCTCCCCAAGTTGCTTTTGGTCAGTGTTTTTCACAGCAGCACAGAAGAAAACTGGGATACTCTCCTTCCTTGAAACTATCACACATTCCCTTAGACTATGAAAACAATCACTTGGAATAGAAAAAAAGTGCTGGTCCGAATATTGCTCCCCAAACGACTTTTATAAAAAACATAAAAATAATGATTTCCAATGTCAAATTCCATGCCAGTATTCATGTAGAAATTTCCTCATCTGTTTAACGTTTTCAAAAAAAAAATCCACGCCATAACTATCATTTATTTAAAATGTAAATTTGAAGTTGGAAATAAAGCTGATAGGGGCCTTTCCAAAGAATACATGGACAATTTGAATTTTAAGAGGGAGAGAGTGCTCATGAGAGAATTTATAATGGTGGCCACACTGTAGCAGGCAGAACCTTTCATTCTTCAGACCCCCTCAATCTGGAGCTGTCCCCTGTCAACACTTTTGAACTTTCATATTCTAAAGTTATATTATCACAAACAGCTTGCTGCCTTACAGTTCATCAGTGCTTTTGTGAAAACCCTGTAAGGCTTTAAATCAGTGGTTCTCAATCTTCCTAATGCTGTGACCCTTTAATACAGTTCCTCATATTGTGGCGACCCCCAACCACAAAATCACTTTCATTGCTACGTCATAACTGTAATTTTGCTGCTCTTATGAATTATAATGGAAATATCAATTTTTTCCAGTGGTCTTAGGTGATTCCTGTGAAAGGGTTGCTTGACCCCAGAGGGGTTGTGAACCCTTTGGTTGAGAACCACTGCTTTAAATGGTCTTTTTCATTATGGGAGCTGAAACAAGTAAACATAATGCCCATTCTAAATGCTTTGAAACATCTCTTTGGTATTGAATATAATGTTCGCTCACAGGTTTTCTTTCAAGGGGGTGGTACCATGGAAGTTAAGAGTTGAATATTAATACTAGGTGAATTGGCTTGAGTTCAGATCTTGCCTTTGCCACCATCTGTAAGACATGGAAATGTTGCTAAGCTAAGCCTCAACTTTCCCACTAAGAAAGCCATGATTTCTACGTCACAGGATTATTGGAGGAGCGATACAGTTTGTCACGGCATTGGCATTGGCATCAGAGTAGTGCCTGGCAGGCAGTGAGTTTTCATTAAGGAGCTGTGATCCTGGGCAAGGAGAAGAAGGTGGTGTCTTAGGGGAGTATGAAATATTTGTGATTCTCCTCTGAGCTTCTGTGTGTGTGTGTGTGTGTGTGTGTGTGTGTGTGTGTGTGTGTATGAGAGAGAGAGAGAGAGAGAGAGGAGAAAAAGAAGAAGAAGAAAGAAGAAGAAGAGGAGGAGGAGGAGGAGAGGAGAGAGAGAGGGGAGAGGAGAGGAGAGGAGAGAGAGAGAGAGAGAGAGAGAGAGAGAGAGAGAGAGAGAGAGAGCTCTTCCTACAGGCAAACCCTCAAAACCTTATTCTAACACATGGAACAGTAGGGAGGGATCAAAGAGCATAGGCCTCCCCCTGGCTTCCCTTCCCATCCTTCCCTGGTTGTGTCCCTGAGTCACCTCTGTGGAATTCCAGGGCACCTCAGCACAGTTTGATCACCCACGGGACTTGAAGTTCGCTGAACTACTTTGTTCCAGCTCTAACACTTCCTGGCAATGAGAACTGGCATCTGACCATGAAATAGAAGTTGTGTTCCCCGTGTTTTTGGCTTCTTCCTGACTTAGCAAATTGTTCCTACTATGACCTCTATGACACCAGCTAAGCCCCTTCTCTGCCAGCAACGCCCCCCTCACCCTCCCCCCCAGCTCCCAGCACTGTGGTCAGATACAGAGGCGGGGCAGGAAGTGGAAGTGACGCCTTGTCCTGTGACTTCTTACTCCCTCTAGGGTTCTAGCGGTGCACACTGAATTTATCTCAACAGCCAGATGCTGTGGTTTTAGCTAATGAGGCTCTCAACTAGACACAGGACAGAGCTGTAGGACACCTTCCATTTTCTAGAAAAGCAGCGAGCTGTTTGATAGTCTACTATTTCCATTCTGTGGAACGTTCATTCACTCAAATTTTCCTTCTTCAGCCCTCCTTGTTACAAGTGTAAACGACCCACAGAATCCAGTCAGCTCTGACTGGGCAGGAGCTTCTACATGGCTACCCAAACCCTCCAGGCACTTTCGCTACTGGAATTAAGTTGGGTACCTCTGTGTGGATCTCTAGGCTCTTCCCCTGCCTCTCGCCTCCTGGTCCTTGCTACCCAGTCATATTTGCTGCTGTAGTCCATGCAGCTTAGGAAGAAAGTTCTGACCATTGGGCCTTTCCACATGAGCTGTTTCTGTAACCTTCCTCCCAGAGAGGACTGTGGCTCCTCCCTTCTCCAGCTCCCTCTTCACAGAGGCCTTCTCTGGCTACCTTGGCTAAAAGAACATCCCCAGTCCCTTTCTAAACCTGTACCCAGATTTCCATGCATAGCTCTGAACCTCTCTGTTACATAGCGCACCCATTGACTGTTTCCAAGCTTTGACATATCCCTTTGTAGGAATGTGAATATGAAGTGCTGTAGCTTGAATGTAATTGGCCCCCATAAGCTCATAGGGTGTGGCCTTGTTGGAGGAGGTGTGACTTTGTTGGGATAGGTGTGACTTTGTTGGAGTAGGTGTGGCCTTGTTGGAGTAGGTGTGGCCTTGTTGGAGGAAGTGTGTCACTGTGGGAGTGGGCTTTGAGGTCTCCTATGCTCATGCTATGCCTAGTTCAGTTCACTTCCTGTTGTCTACTGATGAAGATACAGAATTCTCAGCTCCTCCTCCAGCACCATGTCTGTCTGCATGCCACCATGTTGCACCATGATGATAATGGACTAAACCTCTGAAAACGTAAGTCAGCCCCAGTTAAATGTTTTCCTTTATAAGAGCTGCTGTGGTTATAGAGTTTCTTCACAGCAGTGGAAACCCTGGCAAAGACATGAAGAGAGCAGAATCGTGGCTGGAACAGAGTTTGAGCTGTGGCTGTGCAATGGATCCATGTTGACTGAATGATGACTAGGTGACATCAGCTATTACTCTTGCTTCTGCTCTATGGCTTACCAACTCACAAACCTGCCATGCCACACAGTGAACGTAGATGCACCTGTAGGACTGGTAGAAGATGTTGATCTCAGCTGCTTGTATGTTGTTCTGATTTAACAAAGCTGTTTAAATCCCAGACAGATTCAACACAGAGGCCCAGATAAGCATGACTCTTAACAGGAAATCCAAGTAACCCTGGTTCTCCATTTTTTTTAACCTCAGAGTCATGTTTATACTTATGGTCTTTATTCTTGCCTAGACTTAGTGTTCCTCCTATTCCTTTTCTGTTACCTTACATCACACAGTGCAGTGGTGTATGAACTAGTCTAAACTAGAACTACATTTCCCAGCATCCCCTTGCCAGTATGGCTCTGAGTTGGAGTTGGCCAGTTCCCTTCTGGGAAAAACTGACACCAAGATACCATTTACTGCTGGTTCATCTTCATGTTTGCCTGCTACAAATCAGGACACTTCTTCCTCACAGCTAGCCCTGCTGTTTAACAGCAACCTTGGCCCACCAGAAATGGGGGTGCAGTTGGCCAGACATGTCCCCACTGGCCCTCTATTAAGACTTCTTTCTAGCTCCTAGAAATGCCTGACTTCTCAGTTCCCTGAAGGTTTGGGATCCCCAGTGTCCTCAGGATATCAGCAGTGGTGGTGAGGAAAGGTTTTCCCTCAACTTCTGACGTCTCTTGTTGCATCTTTACTTCTGGCCTCTCCCACAGGTGTGAAGTGTAATTCCTCAATACCGCCCTTACGCATAATATTCATTGCTATTTTTGTTCCCTGGTGAACTTCTGTGGTGGTACTGTGTTCCCCAAAATATTGTGCACCCTAATAAACTTATCTGGGGTCAGAGACAGAACAGCCACAATATTAAACATAGAGGATAGGCAGTGGTAGCACACGCCTTTAATCCTAGCATTCCAGAGGCAGAAATCCGTCTGTTCAAGGATACAGCCAAGAATGGTGACTCACGCCTTTAATCCCAGAAAGTGAGCCTTTAATCTTAGGGAGTGACAGCAGAAAGAGAAAGATATATAAGGCGTGAAGACCAGAAATGAGAAGCATTTGGCTGGTTAAGCATTTGGCTGGTTAAACTTCAGGCTTTCGAGCAGCTGAGAGCCATTTGGATGAGGACACAGAAGCTTCCAGTCTGAGGAAACAGGATAAGCTGAGGAACTGGTGAGGTGAGGTAGCTGTGGCTTGTTCTGTCTCTCTGATCTTCCAATAACTGGCCTCAGGTTTGATTTTATTAATAAGACCATTTAAGATTTCTGCTGCAAACTTCCAATCATGTACTTGGTCTGCCAACTAAAAATAATATCATCAAAGTTTTCAGTGTCATTTAAAACATACTTTCTAGCTAGGTGTTGATGGAACACACCTTTAACCCCAGCACTCAGGAGGCAGAGGCAGGTGGATCTCTGTGAGTTCAAGGCCAGCCTAATCTACAGAGTGAGCTCCAGGACAGCCAAGGCAACACAGAGAAACCTGTCTCAAAAAACAAACAAACAAATAAAAAACAAAACCATACTTTATAAATACTGAACACCTCTTCTGCTTTATAGAATAAAGTCACAATAATCTCAACAATAACCTGATGTAGCATATGTTATATTTAATATACAATGCAACCCATTACTTCCCAAAACATGCTTTGGTAGGCTATAAAGTTTAGGTGGGATATAAACTGATGATTTTTAAAAAATCATTTTATGTCATTTTTAACGATTTTTTTTGTTTTAAAATTATGTGTATGTACGTGGCCCTGTGGTATGTGCACTCAAGTGCAGGTAGCTGTGGGAACCAGAAGCACAGGTCACCATGGGTCTGGAGTCACCAGTGATTGTGAGTTACCAGATATGGGTGTTGAGAATGAAACCCAGGTCCACTGCAAAAGCATTATGCACTCTTAACTGCTGAGCCATTTTTCCAGCCCTAAAACCCATTTTTAATAAGCACTTCAAAGTAGAAAATATAACTGACAAAGAAACAAATTACTACATAATTATTTTTAGTTAAGACAGACCAAAATAAAGCGAGCTGGGGAAAAATAAGGGCAATGGAGTGATAGTACAGAAATTCTGTGAGAATGACTGACATTTAGGGAACCCTGATCAGTCACTGCGACTGTTGACACTCTTACGAGATGGACTCCCACTCCCCAAGAGTATTTATTTCCCATTTGATACCGAGACTTCAGAGATGAGATCAAGTGTGTTCAGTGGCCACAGAATAGAAGAGTGTTGCTTGCAAATCAAGTTTTCAACTCATTATGGGTGGGAAAGTCATAAATATGGGGCGAAAGTGAAGTTATCGATTCCGTGTTTGTGTTTTGCTGTGCCAGATGCTAACAATGAAGGGCGAGATTGTCTGATAAAGGGTGGGACGGTCAAATTCTTTTTCTGTGAAAAGGCAGAGATTTTCTGGAAAATCATATGCTATCAATTTCTAGTCCGTGTGTGTGTGTGTGTATGTGTGTGTGTGTGTGTGTGTGTGTGTGTGTGTGTGTGTGTGTGTGTGTGTTGGCTGCTATCATGGTAATCAACTCTCTGAGTACTGTTAGAGGTCATTTAGGGAGCATCTTAGATCTAACCAGTTTCAACTGGTTTTGCCATAAAGGATTCTCACCTGAACATTTTTCTTAGAGATAAGCTGAGTTAGGGGTTATACAATAGTTCAACTAATAATGTAATTGGCATAATAATTTACTGAGTAACAATGTGATAAATATCCTGACTAGGAGCCAGGAGACCCTGGTTGTATGTCCCTTTCCAAGGATGGAGTTACAGAGACGAAGGGGTGTTCAGTGTGTCCAATGTGTCCACTTGGACTGGAACCTCCAGATGACATACCCAGCTACAGCCTGTCACTGGATCCAAGCTGTCCTCTGCTCTGTCATTTTTCATATGACTCTCCAACAACTTAGCATTCCTCCACACACTTACAATCACTTCTGCGCTCATTCATTCCCATCACTAACACTTTTCTCACCACTCCGTGCCCTTCTGTGATGGTTGGCCTTCACTGACAGCATAGATTTAGAACTACCTGGTAGACACATCTCAAGGTACAGAGCTGGGTCTAGGTGAATGGCTGTTTGGATGGCTTGTGTCAAGCAGAGGGAAGCTGAGAGAGCTGAGCTGAACTGGGACTTTGGGTAGAGTTGGGAGCTCCTGTTCACCACTTATTCATCCCATGATGCATCCACTGGATGCTCTGTTGGCACATCAGTGGGTGGGTGCCATCTTGCCCAGTGCTAATGGTTCTTCCTTTAATATGATCCCAAGGAGAAGGCTACATCAATGATTGGTCTGGTGTGTTTGATGTGTTGATGGTCCCAATTATTATGATGTGGTTTTGATATATTCATGAGCCCATGTGTTCCTAATTTAACTTTATTAATAGGCTCATAAGGGGTAATATTTTCTTTGTGCAAATGATTTATTTATTAGCCTGTGTCTCGTGGTCTGTGTTGGGCAGTTGTTGGTGGTTCACCAGAACAAAAATGACTCAGTCTTCTGCCTCAGCATGTGCACTCAAAATGGAACAAACTGCCATTTTGTAAAACTGCATCACTTCGGGCAGGGAATAGCCTGAAAGCTACTGTTTTGTTCAATATAGAGTAACTTAGAGCAGGGATCAGCCTGACCTCACAAGCCGCAGTGTTTCCATGGAAAGCGTAATGACTATTCTTGTGTATCCACTGGATGCGTCTGGAGTGGGCTAAAACATAATCTGATGGGCACTCATGATTATCTGAAGCAGGGAGTTGCACCCTAAATGTGGGTGGCATCTTCAGGTGACAGCCTAGACAAAAGGGCATGGGAGAAGGAAACTCTTTTTGCCTTCTTGTCTTCACTCTTGCTCATGACTTGATCTAGTCTACTGCTGTGGCATTCCTTCATTGATGTCAGAACGAACTTCTTTGGGTTTCAATTTAGACTGAAGAACAGTATCTCTCCCCCAGGCCTTCAGCTCCAGATTGGGACTGCAGAGATATCTAGCCTTGTGGATATTATTAACTCTAACTCTTAATATCATTCAGCTAATACTTATTGAGTATATTTCATATGCTATCCTAATAACTATCAGATTATTGGCCTCTCTAATGTGAGGCAGCCATTGTTGGACTACTCGACCATATGCTATAAACCGATCTAATGAATCATATAAATTCTATCAGTTCTACCTTTTAGGAAAAGCCTGACTAATGCAGTACATAATGGATTAGCTTCCTGTCCAAGTTTCTAGGATGAACCATCCCTGAAAAATTGAGAAATGGCCACTTGTTACTCTTCTATTGTTGTGAAGAGACACCATGACCAAGGCATTTTTATAAAAATGCTTATAAAAGAAACCATTTAATTGGGGACTTGCTCACAGTTTCAGAGGTTTAGTCCATTATCATCATGATGGGAAGCAGCAGGCATGGCAGACATGGTGCTGGAGAAGTAGTTGAGAGCACATCCTGATCTGAAGGAAGAGAGAGACAGAGAGAGATAGAAAGAGGGAGACAGAGAGAGAGAGAGAGAGATTGGGCCTCAAAGTCCACCCTGGTGACTCACTTCCTCCAACAAGGCTACACCTCCTAATCCTTTTTTAATGAGCCTATGGGGGCCCTTCTTTTTCAAACCATCACACTACTAACATCATGTCTATGTCCTGTAGCTCAGACAAGAAACTCCATGGAAGAAAGACTAGATCTCAGACCCAAGTCTGGATACTCTTGCTCTCTTGAGATTTCTCCCCAATTTAACCATTCCCAAATCTCAAGTCTTCAGCTCAAAAAAAATCACCCAGTGATGAAGTATAATAACTGAAGATGAGTCTGACTCCCTGCAAGGCATGCGAGTTAATATAAATACTTGGTTCTGGTAAAACTGTAGTGCTAATATTAACTCTAACTATTAATATCAGCCAAGGCAGCTAATACTTTTTGAATATATTTCATGTGCTGTGCTAACTGTATAGCATATATCCTATTCCATTTCCACATTCTAACAATTCAATAAGATTTGGAGAAGTTAAGTCAACCTGCCCAGGGTCACCCCCGTAGAAAATGGGAATCGACAGGGCCACAAACCCCACTTTACGTAAGTGTGGACAGCTTTTAGCTCTCTACATCCTCACTACACCATGGGCTCCCCTCAGCCAGACCAGGAGTGAAGTTATCTTTCCAGTGTTTGTATTTTGCTGTGTCAAGCACTCCCAAAGGCTGAGAGACTTGTGTGTTATCCATCTTAACTTGTTAGCCCTGAGAGGTCTTTACACACAACGGACACTTAAATCCCCTTGAATGATGACTCTGCTGCCTTATAACCTGGCAGCCACAAGGACTGGAGTTTAGCGCTGGCTGCTTGAGAAATCCCTGCCAGGGCAAGTGCGGATGGCTTGTTCTCTTTCCTTTGCTGGACTATTTATAGTAGAACTCTTAGCAAGCTCCAGATCATAATACTCTCCAGGGATAGATTTTGAGCCTTGAAACTACATCCTGCGATGAAGAAAATATTGCTAGGATTTTGGATGCAGCTCAAATATTGATTTACCTGTGTCTCCCAGGCTCCTCGCCGTTGCTTTGCGGTATCCTGTGTTACTCTTACCCAGTTCCTACCATTATTTCTAGATGAACTACTAACGTATTCAAAATAGAAAATTTTAAATCATTTTGGTAATGCATTTCATTGCCAAAACAAATTCTTGAGTTAATTTAAAGACATTTTCAGAATCCCAGGGTCGAACAGGAAATTTAGGATCTGTTTGTTCAAGTACTATTACCTTTCAGAACTGTTCAGAGGTACAAAGGGCTCTGAACTTGCCTATGTCAAAGCCAGTCTGTCACAGTTATAAACAAATGACTGTAATTGATGCTACGATATGGCTGTCCTTTTTTTTTTTGAACTATTGTTATTCTTGTATCATCAATATCTGGTATAATACAGATGCTCAAGAAATGTTGACTACGCTGATGTGCCCAAAACGAGGGCCACTTTTAGGTAAAATATTTTGCTGTCTTAAGAAATGAAAAATGAATGCATAGTGTAAAAGAAAAAAGATAGAACAGGCTTAAGTATCACAGAAGACTTATTTAAGATTGTCTCAAAGAGAGGAGAGGGATTGGATTCAGCTCTGCTGAAATAAAAGGTTGGAGATTTTAGACCCTGGAGTAAGCCGAGGAGAAAGTACCAGAGGCCAGAGAAGAATACAACAGACTGCGGATGGAGAATGGAGAACCTGGATGTCACAGCATTTAAAAGTGAAAGGGCATTAGCAAAATGTTGGACGTTCTGGACTATATGGTGTTTTGGAGGAAAAAAGTTTCCTCGTTGGGCATTTCCACCTAAGTTCTTATTAGTAATTAAGGTTAGGATAAAGACACTGGGGTGCACAAACCTCACCCCGACTCCCATGCACTCCTTATGATAGTTGATATCGTCAGCTTGACAGGGTTTCTAACCACCTTGGAAACAAATCTCTGCACACGTCTCCGAGAGAATGTCTAGATTAGGCTACGTGAGATGGGCAGACCCGTTGGAGGTGTGGGCAGTGCTGTTCCACGGGTCAGGCAGGGAGTGGGGTGTCCATGGAAGGATTAGAGGGAGGGAGAGAGAGCAAGTCAGACATCTATGTTCATGACTCTCTGTTTCCTGACTGTTACTGCAACGTGACCAGGAAGCTCAAGCTTCGACAGCCATGATGGACTTCCGGTCACACCATCAGCTCAGGTAACCTATTCCTTCCTAACGCTGCCTTTGTCAGGTATCGTTGTCATGGCAACAACTAAGTAACTAGTCAATCCCTCGTCTCTAGAAGCGAATCTGCAAGATTCCTGGACAAGGACACAAGAGAAAGGAAGACATGTTAAGTAGATGTAAATAAAGCCAATGCAGAGAAATAGAAGAGGAATTACCAATGGGTGAGGACGTTGACTCCAAGGTCACAAATTTAGTAGAGGTAGAGGACAAATTTAGGCTGAGATAGAACACAGGATTTCTGGTACTCTGTCTTGTGAAAATTAAAAGTAACAGAATGCCCTGGAAGCTAGAATACTCTGATATTTGAGAGATTACATTATGTTAAAGACATAGAACCCTGTAGGAGATACAGCTCAGTGGTAGAGCAATTGCCTAGCATGCTTGAGGCCTAGGCAAAAGCCACAGTGGGATGGAAGCCAGTGACCAGCCAGTTTTCCACAAATCAGACATATAAGAAGCCAGACCAGTATCTGTGGCCTCTGGTGCAGGAAGGCAAACAATAATTTGGGTAATGACCGCTAAAGCAGACAGGACTTGATTGCTAACTAATGTTTTCCTAGTGTTTATTGCTATTTCCAATGTAAGGCTAACCAGAGAAAGCCAAGTGTGTGCTCATGGAGGATGGTCCCACTCCTCCACAGCTTTCCTCAGCCGTTGCTGTCTGGTGCCAGTTGCTTCAGATCTCACCTGACGCCGTCTTTCCTTCAATACCTCATTTCTGTCCTCCTACCTGAGTTTCTGCCAAGAGGCAGACAACGGCAACAGCTTTGTACGCTCTGAACAGCACCAGAGCCAGGGAAATCCGTGCTCTCTTTCAACACGAAAAGACCCAGGAGAGACTGTTTTCTCACCACGAACAAATGATTTCTGAGGCATACGTTTGTTATCCCATGCTTGGTTTCCCCCCTTTTTGCCAGCCTTTGTCTCTGTTTGCTCTTTTTGGTTGGTTTTCATTTATTTTCAAAAACATCAACAGAAATTGAAAAAGCTGGTTTTTTTTTTTAAATGGAAAAGAAAAGGCCTGCCTGTAGCCACCCCCAGAGAAGAGCGACTTCCCTTCTCCAGTAGCCATCAACGGCCTCCGTGAGGGGTGGGGCCTCTGGAGCCCCTCCTCCCTCTGTACTGGGATTCTTAACTGACTTGACCTTGGGCAGGTCTTGTGCAAATAACCACAGCTGTTGTGAGCTCATGTGTGGCAGAGTCATGGCATGTCCAAAGGTCAGCGTCTCATCATGTTCCTCTCATCCTGTGGCTTCTCATTAACATACATGTCTGTCATGTTTTTCCTGAGCCTTACAGGGGAAGGTAGATAGAGATGTCCCATCGATGGCCGAACACTCACAGTTGCTTATTCTTGGCACTTTGAAGAGTCATGATTCTCTGCCTTAACCACTGCCCTCTGCAATAAGATGCTTCTTTGACCAAGACTGAGAACAGCACAGATCAATAGATACAAACATTTAGAAGGCACTTTGGCAATATAACCATTTGGCAAAACAACATAAATAGGTTCTTCTTGGGCCCAGGACTTCTCCAGCCTTGGGTGTTGGTTATGTTTATAGTGCCAAGTATGAATTATCTTCTGTGGAGCACACTTCAAATACAATTAAGAGAGCCGTTGGTTACTCCCATGCACAGCCTTGCCACTACTACACCAGGGCCATGTCTTGCCTGGTAAGTTGATATTGTACTATGCAGGGTCCAGTGCTAGAAAAGACTGCTGACATTTTTCTCCCCCAGCAGTCTGCATAACACCTTTTATCATTCTGATATCTAGCTAGTGAGGAGAAAGTCTCCATGTCCCAGTGGATGACCCCATATCCATTGCACATACAGAAAGCATTCATCATAATACAGAAAGTATTCATCATACTCTGTGGGTTATAAGAGAGAGGAAGAGAGAGGAAGTCAGGAGGTAAATATGTCACCAGGGGCTTGGGACAAATTAGTTGGGGGAGGGGGTGGGAAGGTGATAAAATTAAGATACACTGCATAATGAACATTTCTAAGGATAAATAGATAATAAATGCTCAAAGAGAAAAGAAAGCAATGATTCTCAACTATGTGGAATAGCTGAGAGTAGCAATTTCATAATTAAAATAATGCTAGCACTAACTATTTACACTTCGTTTTCATTGAGAAGATTTTAAAATATTAATGTATAGTCTTTCATTTAACAAATGTATCATTTTTTTTTCAATTCTGATCATGGAATTCAGGGCCTCTAGCCTGCTAAGCAAGTGATCTACACCCCCAATCTGATGATCTCCATCATTTAATTCAAATGCTTAAACCATTTGCATTTAATACTGTTTGATCTTCATGAAGTTTCCTGAAACTGTCTCTCTACCCATTTCAAACAACCCAAGTCCATCCCCTTGAATAGAGTGATGGTGTTACGTGCCACTTGGGGTCTCCCCCATCTCCTCTGTCTTCAATCATCCCAACTCTATCCCCTTGAATAGTGATGGTGCTATGTGCCACTTGGGGTCTCCCTTCTGATCTAGCAAATGCTTACAAGCAGAGTCTGGGTCATCTTTTTTGTCTTTATTGTCATGGGGACCACAGTCCTGTGTGGCTTGCTGTCATTCACTATCTCAAAACTACTTGCTTAGATTTTATTTCATTTTCTGACTGTTTGTGGTAGGAGGGTAAATCAAGTACTAGTTGTTCAATAATAGCCAGAGCAGATGCTTGGTTCTAAAAATCTTTTAAAATGAGTTAATCAGATAAATTAGAAATCTTGATATATATATATATACCACCAAAGTCTGGCTCCCCAGGCCCAAATCACAGCACAGGCTGGGGAGGGGCTCATGAAGTCCTGTCACAAGAGAGGAGCTATTGGCAGTTGCTGGCTGCTGGGAGAGGAAGAATCTTTTCCTTCAGGGATATGGTCCTTGATATGCTGCCCTTGCTCCAGGACATAGTCCTACACCCATGGACATGAAGGCAGCACTAGGTGGACTTGGTGGGTTTAAAAAAGAGCACATGAAGTTGGGAGAGGCAAGTAGTCAGAGATAGGGGAAGAATTGATGGGGATGGGGCAGGGGAGGAGGTCAGACTAAAACACATTATGTACATGTATGACATTTTCAAACAATAACAATGATTCTGGATATGAAATGGTATAAATAAATAATAATTATCAATATAAATTATATAGAGGGACTGGAGAGATGGCTCAGGGGTTAAGAGCACTGCCTGCTCTTCCAGGGTCCTGAGTTCAATTCCCAGCAAACTCATGGTGGTTCTCAACCATGTGTAATGAGATCTGGTACCCTCTACTGGCCTGCAGGGATACATGCAGGCAGAACATTGTATACTTAATAAATGAATAAATCTTAAAAAAATTATATAGAGATGGCCAGATAATACCTTCTCTCCTGTCATCTCATTTGCTTCCTGAGTCTTAGCACTGGACTTCAATCACTGCAGTAGAAGAGTGTGCCTGAAAACAATATGCTGTAGATGAGTATACCCCACATGTCCCACCCATAAGCCAAGCTTTCCCAATGCAACAGAAATGATTTTATTTATTAAAAAGGAGGATAAACTTTTTTTTAAAATCACTTACCATATTCCGGTCCTGAAGCTGATTTTGTTTCAGTTGCCTTATTGGGAAGTAATTGTCTTTCCAGGGCCCCCATTGTTCGAATGTCCCTTACATCAAACAGTGAGAAAAATATGTATCCTCTGAATCCACACAGAGCCAGGAGAGATTGTTTTTTCCGGGGTACAAATGGCTTCTGCTTCATGCATTTGTCTGCTGTTTGCGTTGCCCAGCTCGCCCCCAGATCCCCGTCTCTTCTTTCTTTTCACTCTCATTTCAATAGCATTTTAAAATTATGCATTTGTTGACTGTTCATAACTTATAAACTATATAATATTATTACACACTCATTCTTGGTATCGATTTTACACTCATGTGTTCATTTGCATGTGTGGGAGATGTGAGTGTGTGTGTACACACATACAAGGGTGGAGGTCAGAGGACAACTTGCTGGGGTCACTTCTCTCCTCCATGTGGCATCCAGGGGTCTAACTCAGCTTGTCAGGTCTGGTGGCAAAGGCTTCCACCCACTGCGCCATCTCACCAACTCAAACCAAATGGTTTATAATGAAAATCATTAATAACCCCGATTATATAGAAAGTGAACTTGAACTCCATATGGGTTGGATTTTCCATGGGTCAGGAAGTTATTAATGACAGAGCTAAATCCAAAACCCATGGAGATTTTTCACCATATCATGGCATCTTCCTTTCCGTCTCTCTCCTTAGCGGTGGCAAAGGTGGCTTTTTTCTTTCTTTTTTTTCAAGGTTATTTTTGTCTCAAATTTTACTTTTGGTGTGACTTTAAAAAATTCATAGCCTTTTAGTCACTCAAGAATGACAGAACAATGACTCATGTGCAAGCATGTTAGCAAAATTCATTTTGATTCAAAGATTTGTTAATTCTGTATGTATGTATGTATGGAGTCCAGTATATGTACTGTGGCATATGTGTATAGGTGCCCATGAAAGCCAGAAGAGGGCATCAGCTCCCCTGGAACTGGTGTTATAGGCAGTTGTAGGCCACCCCAGTTTGGGTGCTGGAAACTGAACCTGGGTTCTCTGCAAGAGCAGCAAGTGCTCTTAACCACTGGTCTATCTCTCCATCCCCAAGAATCCTTCTGAGTATAAGATCCGCAATACAGATGTGTGCTGTTGATGTTTCTCTTAATGAACACGTAAGGGTCTTAGAAGCTGATTGTAAGGTCACCCTTGGGCTTTTCAAGATGTAACTTCTGCACCAGTCAATGTGTCTGTATCTGCAGAGTGTTAGGTCTCTCCAGAGAACTGGGGGTGTTTGTTGGTGGCTTTAGGTCGGAGCAGCCTTTCCTCTTGGCTCTCCTATTGTTCTTATCACTCTCTATGCTTTGCACTTTTTGGACATAATGAACTTAATGATGTTATAAACTAATAAAAAATTCGCATGCCGTCTGGCCTACAGATGTGCATGTATTTAGTCTGTAAAGTGCTTTCATAAGATGTAATGAGCCATCTGATGAAACCACCATGTGCTTTTTTTATAGAGATCACAATTTCCACACCATCTTGGAAAATTGGAATATCTTGTGATGGTGGGGTCCCACTTGACTAGGGATGAGATTTGCCTATACATCAAAAGCCTTTATTTCCCACTGTCTTCCATTAGTTCCACTTCGTTTATTTACTTTTCCTGAATATGTGATTTGGACCACAGTTTAAATCAAGACCAAAATGTCTATGGTGCCGTGCATGTTGGTAAAACCTAGAGATGGGGTGGCTGTTGCTCTGAAAAGCAGTTTTGTTCAAACAAACAATTTTGTTCTGAATGAAGAGCTAAGCAGAGCTGAAAGTTTGTGAAAAGATACCTCTATTTAGTATATATGAACATATCACAGCATCATTATCCCCCATGTGTCCCATACCTGTGTAACTGCCATCAACCATGATTGATCTCTTACCGTTGACAAGCCTTTCGTGATACTCATGGATGTGTGTAGACACAGAAAAAAAAGAAAGTGAAGAGGAACAAGCAGCCTGCTGCCCTTGGGCATTCTTGCTAGAAATAGAACATGGCAGGAATTTGTTCATCTGGGTGTTTAGGAGAAGTCCTGCCTTTTCTGTATTGCTATCGAACAAGACCTTTTACCATACGGCAAGGAGAGCACACCTTTGGAATCACAGCACTGACTTAAAGCCTTACTTCTGCTGTTTCCTGGCTATTTCATCTGGAACAAGGGCCCAGATATCTATAGACATTGGTTTTCTCATCTAAGAACTGGACAAATAATAGCTGTAACTTAGCAAGGTGGTTGTGCTCTGCAGGTTCCCATGTAAAACCTACTTCTCTGTGACAAAGTAATCTCAGGAACGGTGGAAGGGTAAGTCTGGCCACACACCATGCTGTTTACAGAGCGCTTCAGGCTGAGGCTGAACACATCTGTTAACTTTGAAAATGATTTTTTTTATATTTAATCATAACCAATACACTTTGAAATGGCCTTTTTATTGTCTCAGTACTTAAAGCCATTTGATGAGGTCTGGCAGGATTCTATGCACAGTTCTATTACTGTGATAGCTCTCAGCCCAAGCACACCTTCTATGTGGATCTAACTGGTTCTTGGATTTAAGGCTTATCATCAACACTGCTGTCTATACTTTTTTTCTCTTTACAGACTGTCTTCCTTAGAGTGCTCAGCCATGGTCATGGCTTCAGGGTCACAGGTTTGTAGATAATTATTCTTGAGGGTCTGTCACCTGGGTCTCCCACTGTTTGCTTGAGAGATACTATCATTTAGATTTCCCTTCATTATCTCAACTCCATTACTTTCAAACCTAAACATTCCTAAAGTAAAATACCTTCTAAAGTCTCCTCTTTGATAATAACATCCATATTTTCTCAATTCCAAGTGATGCGCATTCATACTCTGGTCATAAAGGGGTAGTCTCTGGGTTTGGGATAACCTGGGACCTGTCCATCTCCTTCAATCCTCATGTCTCCTCTGGTCTTACTCAATGTCAGTTGCATATCTCCCTCCTTTTCCAATTTGCCTGTGCCAACTTGGTCTAAGGCTTCCTACTTGTTCTTGAATCAAAACACAAGACCTTTGGTGGACCTCTTTTCTTATCCAGTAGAAGTAAACTAGGATCTAGCTCTCTGTGGTTTCTGGTATATCATTCCATCAGGCCTGACTCCCAACTATCTTGAGACTTTTCACTTCCAACCTTTGCTCTTTTCACTATCATTTGTCACCAGTCCAAACCTCCACCCCGCCTGTCTAATCTTGCCATACATGTCTGCCATGTTCTCATTGCTTTAATATTTCCCTTACATGGAAACTCTCACTCTGAGATGTTCTAAGTCAACAAGACGCCAGAAGTCTATATCTGCCATCCTTCTCTAAGACTTGTATGGTGATATTTTGTGTATGATCTAACAAATAAAGCTTGCCTGAAGGTCAGAGGGCAAAGCCAGCCACTAGTTAGCCATAAGGGCCAGGCAGTGGTAGCACACACCTTTAATCCCCACACTCGGGAGGCAGAGGCAGACATATCTCTGTGAGTTCAAGGCCACCCTAGGCTACACAAGACTGGTCCAGTCTAAAAGAGAAACAGAGCTAGGCAGTGATGGCACACACCTTTGATCTCAGCCCTTGGGATCTCATGCATTTAATCCCAGCACTAGGGAGGTTGAGACAGGAAGTGATATGGCTGAGCTGAGAAAAGGAATATAAGGCGGAAGGAGACAGAAGCTCAGGCCCCTTTTGGCTGAGGATTTCATAGAGGTAAGAACTAGTGGCTGGATGCTCTGCTTCTTTAATCTTTCAGCTTTCACCCTGATATTTGACTCTGGGTTTTTATTTATAAGACTAATTAGGATTTGTGCTACAGACTTGCTTGATTTTTTTCTTCCCTTGTTTCTCTCTCCTTAAACGTCTGTGACCATAACAACCTATCATGCAGTAATCACACTTGTTTATTTATCCACATTCCTTGTTGACAATCAATCAAGAATACCAGCTTTGCATTTTCAACTAAATGGAGCTCCTTGAGAAGGGATCTCACATCCTGCTGGTTCATTATGTTCCCTGTATGTGGCAAATATTGATTGAAGGAAAATTTTAATTCCTTGTTGATTTATTAACATAAGTGAATTGGATATCCGGTTTTAAATGTGTTTTGACAAGACTTAATTTGCTTTTCAATACATTTGTCTTTTTTGGGCAGGCAAATTGCATTTTTAAATAAATGCAGTAAAAGAAATGCCATCACTGACTTTGAAAGTCAAAATCTGGAACTGGATGTTTTGAGTACAGAATGTACTTTTAAACTTTAAAAGGCTATGGCACAGCCCACTTGAAACCAAGCCCATTCTAGAAAGATCTGAGATATTTGGAAATAATATTATTTTACCTAAATGCATCCTATTTCTAATACCTAAATGCTGCTAAACCCCTAAAAGAGGAAATCAGGACAATATTGGCTATAGGCTCTGACAATGGGATTGATTGCCCAAAGGCAGTAACAGGAACTTCCACCCACACAAGTACCAGGTCACTTTTCCATGAACTGGGCCTGTGGTGATTAAGTATGTGTTCTTGAGACTGTGTCCAAAAGCTTGAGCAATCCATCTGGCCGAAGCGTCAGACACTATGGGATTTGCTGTGCACCACTGTGCCAGCACCAAGACTTACTTCATTTCATTACTTTGGTCATCAGGCCACAGTGCCACTAACTCCGTGACTCGCTGAATGGTGCCTGCCTTGTCTGGAAGACCAGACAAACAGAACCAAATAACAACAACATTCTCCCGCATCTGGCTGTCAGGTCTGAAAGATGTGAGTTTCCAACAAGCCCGGCAGCAAACCTGGAAGTGTTGCCTTTGTGCCGAAGAGGCACAATTGAGAAAAACGGCAAGCGTTGGAAGCTTCCAACAGGTTTTGTCTATGGAGAACGTGATTGCCCTGTTGTGAGCTAAGCATCCCCCAATTGCCATTAATTTCTGTATGTGTGAGCAAAGTGCTCAGGAAGTTCTAATTTAAATGCAGATATACTACTTGGTAACTACTTCCTTCTCTGCTCATGCTGTATAAACCAGCTAGCTTCCCCAGGCTGGATAACGGGGCATTGAAGGCAAGTGGGTTTTCATGGGCTCAAGATGCAAAGGTTATAATTTTAAGCGTGGGAGTCTTCGAGCCAGCAATAACATCTTCAGGAAGATCTGTCCCAAGAAACTAGCCATCATATGATGAAGAGACAACAAAAACCTACTTCATATGCCCCCACCTGATCTGACATCTGTACTTTCATTTGCCAGGCAGCATTTGATAGACTTGCTTACTCTGTAAGGAACTTTTACTTTGCCAATTTGCACATTAGAGGCTTACTCAATACTTCCTCCCAACTCTAAAAGTTCAGCCAAGAAAGGGACGGGAAAGCAGAAAAGATTAAAAAAAAAAAAAAGACATTTTGTTTCAAAAAAAAAAAAAAACGAAAAAAAGATCAACTTCTTTCTATTTCATAAAAATTTCTCTTTCTACAAAATGTTGTCCTGTCACAAAAGATTTGGCTCTGCAGTGTGGTGGTTTGAATAGATATGGGCCCCATAGACTCAGGTGTTTGAGTACTTGACCTATAGGGAGTGGCACTATTAAGAGGTGTGGCCTTGTTGGAGTGGGTGTGGCCTTGTTGGAGGAAGTGTGGCACTGTGGGGCGGGCTTTGAGGTCTCATATGCTCAAGCTACACCCAATGTAGAAGATGGTTCACTTCTTGTTACTTGCAGATCAAGATGTAGACCTCTCAGCTCCTTCTCCAGCACCATGTCTGCCAGTATGCCACCATGTTTCCCACCATGATGATAACAGACTAAACCTCTGAAACTGTAAGCTAGACTTAATTAAATGTTTTCCTTTATAAGAGTTTCTGTGGCCATGGCATCTTCTCACAGCAATAAAAACTCTAAGACACGGAATAAAATTGCCTTGGTGTTCTGCAAGGCATTGATTGGATAAAATGGTCCCAGAACAACCAAACTCTCCGTTGTCTCTCATAGGAGAAATGAAGAGTATTTTGAAGTATCTGAACATCTGGAGAGAGAGAGAGAGAGAGAGAGAGAGAGAGAGAGAGAGAGAGAGAGTCCTAGTGGGGGGCAGCTTCCCACTAGAGGGATGATATAAAGGTAGGGGCATACCATACATACATCACAAGGAATGATTCTCCAGGCACATCTTACCTATCATTCTTGGGGTCCTGATTTAAGACTCTATATCATCTGGCTACAAATTTTTTAAATAAGTTATTATACTTTATTTATCATTTTTAAGATTTATTTATTTATTATGTATACAGAGTTTTGTCAGCATGTATGCCTGTAGGCCAGAAGGGGGCACCAGATCTCATTATAGATGGTTGTGAGCCACCATGTGGTTGCTGGGAATTGAACTCAGGACCTCCGGAAGAGCAGTTGGTGCCCTTAACCTCTGAGTCATCTCTCCAGCCCTGGCTACAATGTTTTGGGTTATTCTAGTGGTTGTTATGCCAAATACTATAAAATTAATCTTCATGATACAAAATAGACACCATTACCCCACCACCTTTAAATGATGACTTTTCTATCTTTCTACAAAATTTTCTTTACTACCCAAGCTATGAGAGGGAGAAGTGATTATGACTGAGTATGATTTAAAATGATTATGATTTAAAACTGAATATATTAAAAAGACAATCGACATGTGTAAAATTTTCAAAAGTAGAAGTGGAGGCAATCTTTGCTCACTAGCTAAATAATCCAAAGAATTTGTCTTCATGTACACAGAAAAACTTTTGAATTCACATGTTACATTATTAGCTGAGGAGGAGGAGGAGGAGGAGGAGGAAAGAAAGGAGAAATAGGAGGAAGAGGAAAAGGAGAAGGAAGAAGAGAAGGAGGAGAAAGAAAAGATGGAAAAATCAATCTTTTCCCAGCATGTCTCTTCTAAAAGCATCCTTCACCTGTAGTTTTGCTGAGTGCAATACATCCAGTCCAGGATAGACCACCTTGGCCCTTTCTGCCTGTTGCAGAAGACATCAGTTTATTGTGGCTGAACTACAATGGTGCCATTGGTTTATCTGGTCAGAGGTCATGAAGAACTTCAGTTTCGATCTCCGCCATCTTTTCCACCAAAATGGCTGCACAGTGTCACCGCTCCTGACCACACCAAGGTCTGGAACACTACAGAGCCACATAAGTGCTTCCTGTGTCCTACATCCTTGTCGTTGGCAAGTCTACGTCTCCCAGTGCAGTTCAGGACTTGCAAGAACCAAGAGACTGAGACACAGTAGATTTGGCTCCATTGCCTTGGAGTCGATTCCTGGCTTGGAACTCAGGGTACTTAGTGAGTAGCCAGATTTCCAAAATGCAAAAGGAAATTGTCATAGGCCAGGAAAAAGCAAATGGTGGGGTGTGGAGGGAAGAATAGGGAAAAACAAGACTAGAAATCAGATCATCTAGCCACTCCATTCAATTTCTTATTCCCTGGGCTGGGGTTTCTCCAGCTTCCTTAGATCTTCTCCATGCTCTTCTCTCCAGTGACTTTGCCCCAGGAAGCTGCCCTTTATGAACCTCAACAAGGAGCTCTTACCTGCTCTAACTTCCAGTGGGACCAGCTGGAGGGCACGCACTCTCAGCACTCCTGAAGCTGGGACAGAGGGAGGTTGTGGGTATCACGTTGGTTGTGATCTCTGTAAGTGTCATATCCTTCACAATGCTCCTCCATGCTGCCTTCTCAGTATTTATAATTCTGCTCCCTTAGATGTAGAGGCAGTAAAGTGGCAGTATGTCCAACCAAGTTTGAGTTTGGAGGGGTCCAACACTCTTCTTTTTCAGCTCCCCTAAACCCGACCTGAAGCTCTGTAAATAATCACTGTATTAACTTTCCACAAGTTAAATTGAGTGTGCCATTGACCTCCTTTTAAGACTTGGATGAATGTACTCCTAAATGTAAGAGATTTTATTTTATTATATATGATTTTTCTTTATCTATCTATCTATTTATCTATCTATCTATCTATCTATCTATCTATCTATCATTTGTCTGTCTGTCTGTCTAACATCTATTTATCAAGACAGAGTCTTATATAGGTCTCATTGACCTGGAATTCATTACATAGACCAAGCTGGTCTCAAACTCACGGAGATCTGTCTGCCTCTGTCCTGGGGTACTGGGATTAAAGGTGTGTACCATCATGCCCAGTCTTATTATCTTTCTCAAATAGAGTTTTATAAAGGGGGTAGTGGACACTGAACTTGAGAGAGGCTTATGAAAAGATTCTCAATTTTAGTGTTAGTCCAAGTAGTGGAGTGGGCCTGTCTTTTATCGCTGTTTATAAACAAGTAAGAAAAACAAACAAACAAACAGTGAACTAGGTGTTGGAAGACTTGGGATGGAGTCTTGAACTCACCCCATACTAGCTACATGGCTTTGGTCAGTTAATTTAACTTTTGGATTCATTTTCTCACTTATATAATGGAAATAATGTGTTCAATGTACTTCATGCTCTTTTAGAAGATTTAAATCATCATAATTTTTTAAAGGCTGTTTTGTGTTCATCTATTGTAAATATCTGGCAGATTACTTCTGGGGCCAAGAGTAATATCATCTCCTTTGAAGGGTTCCCTAGGTCTCCTAGAAGAAGGGATTTTTCTTCAACTCTTTGAAAATGGCCATGAATCTAAACTTCTAGAAAGCATCTATCCCACTGTATTATCGATAAAGAGTTAGAAGTTTGTTGCTTTCATTAGATGATGAATATGGATAAAGAGTTAGAAGTTTGTTGCTTTAGTTAGATGATGAACTCTTTGCAGGTGTCCCGAGCACTTTGCACATAAAGAGCTCCAGAACTGGTCACTGGCTAAGGGTGCATGCTGTTCCATATTTTCCCTCATCTCTTTGTCATATTTAAATGCTACCAGTTATCCGACCACCACCTTGGTTATAAACTCGATGATAGTTTGTTTCCTGGTGGCTATCCCACTCATAATTTCTAGAAGAAGCAGAGCCAAATGTCACTGAGTAATGACCCTGATTGATTGAGGGACAGACTCCAGAGGCAGCCTAAGCAGCTAGCTACCCACACCCAGTGTGCCTTGGACACATCTGCAATCCAAATCTGTTTTCCCCAACTCAAAACTTGCACTGTTTTGCAGAGAAAGATTTGAATCGCGAAGTTCTGGAAATCTGAGGCTCACTGTGGGCATTTCTGAGGAGGTGAAAGACTGAGGAAGGAAAGGGGCAAGAGAACAGAGAAGGCAGATAGACAGAAGGAGGTGAGAGTCCATGTTATCCCTGACAAATGGAAATTCCATTCCTGGGCCTTTTTGAAAGTAATTCTGGAAGGTGGGGATCATCTTTCCTTTACCAGACTTAGTTTCCATGACACTTCTGAAACAGACCCTTTCAAGTATCTTTACTACTGAGAGCTAGCTTCCCTGGGTTTATTTTTTGGAAATCTACTGCGCTCCCTTGGTCCAGACACAGCTATGTAACAAGGTTAATAAATGCGAGAGTTAAACTTGAGTGGCTTTATATACCAACTCTGCTGTCAGGGCTGATGATGGCTGCCTTCCATTGTGTTAGCTAGGGCTTGTGATCTCTCTCATGCCCGTGAGTTTTCTTCTTAAGCATGGGACATCCACAGCTTCAATTAGATCCTCTTTCATATTCATAGAGCAGATGTCCCTCCCCTTAGCCACCAAGTATCGCAATCATTTTTATTCTTAGCTACTTTGTCCTCATAGCTCGCTGCCCCTTTATAAGTTCTTGCACGTCACACACATTCTAATACCCCGAAAGTCTCTTTAAAAAAATTAAACAGGACAAGGGAAGAATGAGGCTTTCAAGCAAGCAATTTGCATAGGATCTCTCTGCCACCAAACTCTGATTTAGGGTCCCCAAGGGCTCTGGGTTGCCAGTGATACAGATAGATCCAGCCCATTATAAATCAGAAAACAAAGCTAGTTTGGAACTCATTTCCTGACTTGCCACAGGGGATACATGTTGGAGAACCTTAACCTGTCTTCCGGGACAGTGGACAGCCCAGTCATATCCCCCCAAAGCTCAGAACCAGCCAACCCTTCCCAGCTCCTAGTTTGAAAACACTGCCCTGAGTAGGTCTAGCATCAATGGAAATGCTCAGAGGCAGAGCTCTCCAGCACCGAGCTACTCTAAATTGAGCATGTGGTTTCAAGTGTAATGAAGCAGAATGGTGAGGGTAGGAGCCTGAAAGAGGAAGAGGAGAAGAGCCTTCAGATGCTGTGTGCCGCCGACAGAGAACACAAACCTTCATAGGCACTGCCTGCTTCCAAAGTAGTTTCTGATCTAAAAAAGTTAGATCCTCTGAGTTAGTTGAAATGCATTCTGCTTTTAACAAATTTATTCTAATGGCATCCATTAAGTAATTACCCATAATAATAGATTCATTTCATGTCTAATTAATTATTAAAGGAATAAAGCACCATCCAGTTATAGAATCCATTAAGAGCTTTTATAAATGCTGTGAAGTTGCAAACTTTCTGGAACTTTTTCGTTTAAAATGGATTTCTTTTCCTTTCTTTTTTTTTTTCATTATTTTTGTCCTTTGGCTTTGTAATGTTCCCGACAATAAAAATGATAGTACAAAAGAAATATTGACAAGATGACCAACGGCTTGGCCCTGCATGCAAGGGTTCTAACTGATCATCAGAGGTTACTCCTGGGCACTGGAGAGAGGGGGGAACCGAAGCAGCAGGAAGTCTAAATGTTTCCGCCAGATGTTCCATATGTTCCCAGAGACTCGGTTCACCATCTCGCTGAGTGCCTGGGATGAGAGTCCTTGCATCACTCTTCACATGCAAGCAAGCAAATACCCTGCAGAGCAGAGGGGGTGCATAAGCCCTTACAAAGGGCTTTGTGTTCTGCTTCCAATTGAGACGCTGAAAGTCAACGTTTATTAAAAGCCCTATTGCAAAAACAGCAAGTGATGAAATGCAGTTCACAGCTTGGCCTATAAAAAAAGGAATATAGACATTCAAAAACAGGAGGTAATGATAAACACACTTGACCCGTTAGTCTGTGGTAAGATATAAATAAAATCCTGACAGCTCTAAACCTAGGGGTCCTTTGCCTTATGAGCCTGACAAGATGGACTCCACGCTCCCTTCTGGTCATATCCCAAATCATTTCTGGACTCTAAGCCTTCATCTCTTTACTAACAACAGAAACAACAAGGCAGAAGGAAATACTACCGTTTCTCATGGTTGTTATGGAAATACGAATAGAGACTTTGTTTTATAAAATATTACGATAATGACACAGGACACTCAAGTATTTGTTGCAAGGAGACTTGCCCTGCATATACCACACATTCCAGCTCATCTGAACCCCGTTTAGCTCCTTGTGTTAGGAAAACCAACGGTGGGTGTCCCTTCTTCTTGGAGGACACTTTTCAGCACCCAAACTATAATCCCCCTGGACCTGGGTCAAGAGCCAATGAAGGGGTAACTTGGTCTACTCCATGGGATACAGCAAGTTTTGTGTGTTTCATTTCCTGTTTCTGTCTTCTGTGTTCTGCAGACCCGCTCACCCAGCTGTTTCCTTTATTTTTCCCTCTTCCTCCCTTTTTACTAGTCTGTTTAATACCCAGTAATTTCTTAACCACACTTCATACGTGTAACTATATGTTTAACAGTAGTATCAGGGATAGCCCTGTTTTAGAGGAGAACTAAGTGTGGATATGACAAGAACCAATGTCACCCTGTCACAGACTTCTTAAAAGGACTGAGTTGAACTCTCTGTATTAGGACCAAAGTCTCCATCTGTGTTCTTCCCCGACTTTCAATGTCTCCTTGTTTTTTTTGTTTTTCTGTTTTGTTTTGTTTTTTTCAAATATCAATGTGTGAGATGTAACAAGATCTTTTAAATCATTTTAAATAGCTAAATGTATTTAAAATATTAAATTTTAAATAATTAAATAAGGAGATCTCTTAAATAATTCCTTGAACAATTGTTTGGTATGTTATATCTTCTTATTCTTCAGCTTTCACCCTTCGATTCTTAGACATCTACTGGATCGGAGGAACATCAATATGGAACTGCAGACACTGGAATGAGCCATGTCAGGAAAGATAGTCAAAGTTCAGCATGAGCTGAAGCAGCAGAAAGAAAATTCAGGTCCCCTAGAGGAAGCTAGCCATGTGTGAGTGGTATTTTTCTCCTTTAAGAAAAGTATTTTTCAAAGTCTCTTTGGAGATAGGTTTATGGATTAGAAACCATATGTGAAATGTGATCTAAAGAAGAGAAATGAGGGTCTTGCAGCTGGCTGGCTAACAAGACTCAAAGAACATTAAAGAATAGTCAGGTTAACCTGAGATTCCTGGTCTCTCTTAGACTGCATATTAGTGCTGTATATGGAGCCACAGAAGCCATGCTTGTAAGCATACAAAAGATGAACATGTGCAAAACACTTCATTCTTTTTTTTTTTTTTTTTTTTTTTTTTTAAATTTTTTTTTTTTTTTTTGGTTTTTCGAGACAGGGTTTCTCTGTGTAGCTTTGCGCCTTTCCTGGGACTCACTTGGTAGCCCAGGCTGGCCTTGAACTCACAGAGATCCGCCTGGCTCTGCCTCCCGAGTGCTGGGATTAAAGGCGTGCGCCACCACCGCCCGGCAAACACTTCATTCTTGATGAGCTTGATGGGGCTGGGAATTTGGTGCAGTGGTAGAGTATTTGCTTAGCTTATAACAGAGTCCTGAGTTTAATACCCAGTAACCTACACATACCCAAACATAAACACACACATACACAAACATACATGCACATACTCACATATACAAATATACATACAGATACAAAGATGGTATCATGATGTGATAGTGAGCTTAATATGTTCAAGCATTATACCAAAATAAATCATCTCTAACTTGAAAGAAGGCTGCCTGGGGTGGTCATTTAAAGGTCACGTGTTCACCCTTGTTTTGGAATTGTCTAGATTCATGTGGTAGAGTCTCATTTGAAGGAGGAAGACTAAAAATAGCAGAGGAAAATGGGCACCAGACGACCAAGCCCAGCAGATGTGCACCCTGGGGTCATCTTCCCATTGTGCTCTCCAGAGAAGACTGGATGAGTGGTGCCTAGGAAAAACCAGACTAGGAGCATGAAGGGGAGAGCTCTGTTGAAGCACGTGGTAAAGTATTTTCATTGGGAAGTGTTTCCACTTGGGTCTCCGTATTTAGAGGACAGAGATAAGATCACTGGGAAGAAGATTCTGCAAGGATGATTTTAGTTCCATATAGGGGAAAAAATGATTTAAATTGTACAATTAAAGCCCAGGCATGAATGCACTCTCCCTCCAAGAAAGAGGCTGAATGCGAATTTTTGCTGCTGAACATCTAACTGAGTAAACAGCTGGATGATATGACCACCAAGATAGCAACAACCTGATAGAGCAGATGTCCAAATGATATGGCAAGTATCCACTGTGCAGTCTAGACAGCTGTATTGGGTCTGGCTACTCCAATCACCAGAATACAAGGAAATATGAACCTTGCAACTAGTGGTACACAGGTGTCAGTACACATGGCATGTGTCAACATTTAAATGTAATCTTTATCCAAGCACTTCTTGGTTCTGCAAGGATTCAGATAACTTGTAAGGACTCAGATAAGTGTAAACATTTGACATTTCTTGATTGAAGTTTAAGCATGAGGAAGACTTAGAAATGCATTCTATGGACTGACCTGGAGATTTCTGTTTGCAAACAACACCGTGATTACCTTGGTTATGAGAAAGGGAGATTAGATTTAGATTTTTTTCAAGGAGCAGATCTGGAGCTTTGGAAAAGCTCATAGTGAGTGTTTCTCTAACTCATTACTAGTCTTGGAATGTTGCTAATAATGACAGCAATGCTAATGATTGTAATTTCAGCTCATTGAGAGCACAGACAGCAGACATTCCCTTAGAGTGAACCTTTATTGCTGTTACTAAGAGTAGCTGATAACATGCACCCCAAAACAATTTCAAAACATTTACATGTATTATATCACTAAATACTTACGACACCCCCAGGAAAGCAGGTCTCATGATTATTGCCATATTGTAAATAAGATGAGAACACAAAGTTTAATAACTAGCCCACAGTTACATAGTTATAAGTAACAATACTAGGACATCTCCAAAATGGTTTTGTTCAAGGCGCCTATGAAAAATAGTTCCATTTTATGATGCAGAAAATGGATATCAAGAATTTACCTGTTCAATATTATATATATTCAGAAACAAATAAATCATGAGTTGACTCAGTTTATCCCTAAACCTTGTAATTTTCTGCCTGTGTACCCTCAAATTTAGAGTACCCAGTGCCTCACTCTCTAGACTCCAGAGAGTCGAGACAGTCCTGGCTTCTGGTGTAACATACTCTCTTTCATTTGGGGTCGATATTACTCCAGTATCCTTGCTAGTCCGGGGCATAGCTGGGGTCATCAGGTGCCTATCGAACTGCTCAGAGTTTTCAGAGGGGGCCTTTCCTGACAGGTAACCATGTTGAAGCTTGGCGGCTGCAGGGGTGGGGGGTGGGGGGGTGGGGGGTGGGGGTTGGTGACTCTCATCTGAGGGTGGTCTCAAGAATTACAGTCTCTTAGATCTTCTGCCAGGGAACATTAGCAGGAGCATAAAAGCTCCATGTGATATGTGCCATTCCCCTGGACTGTATGCAAATGTGCCAGTCTGCAAGTGTGTGGAGAAATGGATGTGAGGGCAGTGTTGATGACTAACCTCGTTAGCATCTTATTCTTTACATCAATCTGTCTTATTTTAGTTCTGTCTAGAAGAAAGTGAATACAAGGCTGTCCAAGGGCCTCTGTATCTTTATAGCTATCTTCTGGTGACTCTGAGAGGCTGTGCCATATTCTGTGGATGGGAAACTCAAGGGGCAAATAATCACCTTAAGTTCTTATGAATAAGGTTGTGACACATCAGAAGATATATGTTCACATGTGTAGGATCTCTCTTAAAGCACGTTCTCAGAGTTTCAATTTGTCTCTCCTTTTATTTTTTTCTCCATATCAGCTGTTAATCTACTCTTCAGAATTTGTATCGTGCTGACTGCTGTGGCTTTTCTCTGTACATACCCTGACAATAGTAGTGTCATGGTCTGGTTTATAAGGATAAGGGTCATCTTTGAAATGGTACCAGGGACACATAGTGACATCAGTGTAGAGCCTATGACTAAGGTCATGAGTAGGATGGCAATAAAGAGAGGGCATGGAAACAGAACAGAAATTAATACAGAAAGGGCTATAATGTCAGCTCTCAAAGATAGGTAAAAGAAGGACCCTTCGAAGATGTCCAAACATGGGACATCATCTGGATTTTATAATTGTGTTTGTTTCTGTACTACAATTTTCATCCAGAATGAGAAAAAAACAAAAACAAAGAAAATGTATGAGCTCTTTGTAAAAGCTTCTCCCTTATTCACATCTACTCAAAAGGTATCCTGTCTGCTTAAGCTCCCTGCACTCGGCAGATTACCTTTGTACAATGAAACTCCATTTGGAACTTCCCAGCAATGGAACAAACAAATGCACAGGAATTCAGACACTCAAGGCAGACATAATCTTAGCCTCCAGGGTTATTAAACGAACTTGAGCATTACTGTGTCTTTAGCGAGCTGATCGGTCTTGGCTGTCGCCCTCAGAGCGAAGCCTCCGGGTCTTAAAGGTATTGCCCATTATATTACTTCTGAGCCAAGACAAGACTTTGGAGAGCACAGGGTGCTTGTTACTTAATCTCTTGTGAGTATTTTTTTTAAAATAAAGAGCTCTGTAGAGTCATGAAGGAAGAAAACTCAAAAGCCTGACTGGGGTTATTTATCTAGACCCTGTAGTCAAGCTGCAGGAGTCTCTGAGATTCACCCACATTGTAGAGATGCTCACCGAATCAGCAAGCTCAACACTTTTATTAATTTAATCTCACCATAAATGATTTGGCTCCATATACAATGATACTTGGTTTTTCCAATATTTAGCTCATAAGTCTTAACACATCCTTCTCCTGTGCAGGAAATGTGGGGTTGGTATGTTTGGTGAAATAGCATAAAGTAAACCTGATAGTGCGTATCACTCAGTAGCATACGCTGTTTGAGTACTAGTAACCTGGAAAATGTCCTGAAAGGTCTATGCTGCCACTCCCGGAGGAGGAGTTGTGGAAGGAGGGGCGGAAATTTGAGCATAATTAGTGTAGGTCTTCATATCCCTGAGCATAGATAGCATGGGACAGGAGGAAGCTTTAGGAAATGGAGTGCTATGACTTATGAGTTAAATGAATTTTTAAAAGATCAGGTTGTAAACTTTTATTACTTTTTAAAAAATGAAGTTCTTGAAAATCTCAACGTGACCAGTTATGAAACAATTTTTTAAGACCTTCAACGGTGTTTTGAGAAAACCGGGGCTTTCTCTAAAAACATGTGTGTCGTGACTGGAAAGAAAATGTCTTTAGGAAACAAACAAAATACAAGGAAACAAAAAACTACCTGCTGCATAGACAACCCAGACAGGTCAGTGGGGGGAATGCGAGCCCCAAGGTCTTCATGTCTTATCTTTCTTCACCCCCTTCTGCTGGAGAGTCATGTTGGGAGACTTCACCTGACGATGGTAGAGACGGTAGTTAGCCAGTTGTGGTCTGAAAGCCCATACGTATTACATCTCACTGGTCAACCTTGCCCTTCTCAACCTGCTTCTCAGCAGTCTCCATCTTTTCTCCCTACCCAGGAGGGCCAGAAACTATAGGAATGACTATAGCGATGTGGGGAAGCTTTTTCTGTGCCTTCAAAACCACTATCCCTCCCTAATTCACCCCTGCACCACCACCCCACTCTCACTGTTCAGATAATTCTGCTGGTAATTGCAGGGAAGACCCCAGGGCTGGTGGTCCTGACTTCTGTCAGAAATCAAGCTGAGCAAGCCGTGGGGAGCAAGCCAGTAAGCACCACTCCTTCATGGCCTCTGCATCAGCTCCTTGTTTGAGGTCCTGCCCTGACTTTCTTCAGTGATGAACAGTGAAGCTTTGGGGCCACATAAACCCTTTCCTCCCCAAATTGCTTTTGTCATGGTGTTTCATCAAAGCAATGATAACCCTAACTAAGGCACTAATTTGAAAATGCATGTGGTAAAGTTTGTGTTATGGAGAGGAATTTGAGAAACCAAGATGGGATGAGGGGCATTTGGTGATAGGCGAGGTCAGTTAGCATCGGGTTCAAACAGCCTGCAGTGATAGGTGAGGTTGGTGAACATCAGGTTCAAACAGCCTGCAGTAATAGGTCAGTGAGCATCAGGTTCAAACAGCCTGCAGTGATAGGAGAGGTCAGTGAGCATCAGGTTCAAACAGCCTGCAGTGATAGGTGAGGTCGGTGAGCATCAGGCTCAAACAGCCTGCAGTGATAGGTGAGGTCAGTGAGCATCAGGTTCAAACAGCCTGCAGTGATAGGTGAGGTCGGTGAGCATCAGGTTCAAACTGGGGCTAGATGGATTGAAGCGGTAACTGCTTAGGTGGGAAATGGCTCAGGTTTTCCACAAGGCAAGGCAAATTGCAGGGGAGAAGAGCTTCACAGTGACTGTTCACTGCTACAGTTGGTTTTTACTGATTCAGTCACAACTGCATGCATCCTCACTGAAAAGTAAAAGCAATAAAAGTTTGAGTCTCTTTTATGATGGTTTCACGTCGATTATGAGAACAGAGCCTGTGAAAGCTGATGCCATTTCTCCATCACGTCAGAGTCTCAGTTATAACTAGAAATTTCTGCCCAAACTCAGGTGCACTGATGTCAGCACTATCTCCCAGGGGAAGGCTTTGTATATTAATTATTTAGAAAAAATTTTAAAACTTGGGATCATCTACAGCAAGTCATTCATGACAGATTGGTAAGAACATCTTTGAAAATCTGCTTCGTGACAAATTTTGCTAGTAATTTTGTAAATCAAGTTAAATGGAGCCATTTGGGTAATGTTAAAGAGTATTTACCTAAATATGTTTTAAAACTCCACTTCCTGCAATCCAAGTGTTTAAATAACTTCATCATGTTAAACAGATGAGTGTAATTTTGCTAAAAAGTTTATTTTGGCTGGAAGCCATCAGATTGGTTAATTAGTAAAAGATGGTAGTGTCTCTGGGGAGAAAGTATTTCAGTATGACATTTGAAGACCCCCTTTTTTAAACATTAATTCAAAGTCTTTAAAATATTTAGAGAGAAAGGTTTTAGGGTCATAACATTAGAGAACTGGTATATGTTTATGATCAAAATAATTATCATGTCATTTCTACCACTCGCCCAGCTCTGAAAGACAATTGGTCAGGAATAAATAAAGAGAAATTGATAATTATAAAATACTCTTTGGGGCAAAATATTTCTTTTTAATATATGTATGTTTATGGTGTGTGTATATGAAGGCCAGAGGCCAACCTCAGGAATTATTCCTCATGAGCTATATACCTTGATGTTTGAGATGGGTTCTCTTACTGAGGCTGGAGGTTCATCTGTGAATGGCACTAGGTTGGGTGGTCAGCAAACCCCAACTATCTGCCTGTCTCTGCCTCCCTGATGCTGGAGGAGAAGTTACATTTGTTTTTGCTGCAAGTACTTTTCCAACTGAACCCCAGCCCATAAAGAGTTCACTTACAACCAAGTTTTAGTTGCATCACTTATTATAATAAAGGTTTTTTTCCTTATTTTTCAAAATGGTGAGATTCTGCTTTTTTGCTTTCATGAAACATACCTGTCAGATAAAATTTAAGAAAACTTACTGTGCCTGCACTTTTTCTGCCTATCATTGGTCACTGAAAACAGCGCAACACTGGGAAGAGTCTGAGGTTTTTGTAGCAGTTGAATAAAAATAAAACAATGCACTTACCTGGCAAACAGCAGAGTCTCAACAATCAAATTCTTCACAAACCTGGAAATTTATGGAAAAGATTCAATAACTTGGAAATTTCACTTTCAAGAGTGACAGTTTTGACTTAGTTTGAAAATTTCAGCATACACACACACACACACACACACACACACACACACACACACACAAATATACATGTCCATATATTCTCCGTATGCATTTGAAGGGACCTGGGAATGACACACATTTTCCCACAGCAGTGTAGTTCATGTGCCGATGAATAACTGTGAGTATTGTTTATTTTGTCTTCATTAGTGGGAGGCTGGCAAGTGGCCCAGTGTTCTTAACCTCAGAGGAGACAACTTTGATTAACTTGTAGTATTTATTTCAACACCACGTAAACAGTGACCAAAACTCAACGACACCAAACGAACCAACCGCGTTTTTAAACTCATGCAGAAGTCATAACCAGATTGCACAGGCACTTCATTCGTTCAAGCAGAAGTGACAGATCATTCTGTTATGTACAGACCTGCTTATTAACCCATCTTCGTCCCACCATGGAAGCCTGAGAAAGGAAGTGTTCGTTTACATGGAAACATAATACCTGATGACGAGATTAACGACCGCTTTCTGATGGTTTACCGGTTGTTTTAATGTCTTTATCAAAGGCCAGGGTACTTTTCACTAGAGAGGCCTGCTTAACGTATAGATAAGCATGCTCAAATGGACATGGAAAAGAGAAATAGCCCCTAATGAGCACAGGAGGATGTCAGTAGCTCTTCCTCTTCTCTGTATGATGGACTGGTAGCCTTGATTCAACTCTTAGCTCCCGAGTCTTCCCAGCTGAACTAAATGAATAGTTGTGATTAACATCTAAATAGCTTCAGGGTTTCTGCGAATTATTAATTTAAAAAAATATCAACAGAAGGTGGGGAAAGGACGCATTTATAGCCCTAATTTCAGCCTGGTGAGAGTTCATGTTAAACCTACGTGTGTCTTTGGATTACATCTAGCCCTCTATTTATCCACCCATAAGTATGCTAGACAGAGTGAGAAATTTGGGAAAACAAAACCTTACAAATCTTGGAGAAACCAGATGTGAACAATGAGAGAACCTGGAAAGTGCCAAAGCAAGCAAGCTAAATACAGATCCTAATCTAAACCTCCTTACTGTCTGTCATCCCAGAGACAAACAATGACACTCAGTCTAACACCTACAGGGCTATACGAAGGACCATTTGGAAATGTGCTTAAGCCCCCATGGGAACTAAGACTTTGCACATAAAGAGCATTAGCATTAAATACGCAAGGTTGTGTAGGCTCCATGCTTTCTCAACCGAAGAAAAACATTCCCTGATAAGGGAAAGATGAGGGCAAGGGAGAAGACCTTCGTTTCTTTATTTTTTGTGTGTATGGTGTGTATCTGCGTGTGTGTGTGTGTGTGTGTGTGTGTGTGTGTGTGTGTGTGTGTGTGTGTGGGCGTACATACCCATGAGTGCATGTGTAGAGGCCAGAGTTGATATTGGGTTTCCTCCTCTATCACTCTTCACCTTATTTTTTGAGGCAGGGTCTCTCATTGAACCTGGAACTCAGAGATTGTCTAGCCTGGCTGTCCAGCATTAGGATCACAGGTGTGTGTTGCCACACCTGGCTGTCTGGCATTAGGATTACAGGTGCGTGTTGCCACACCTGGCTGTCCAGCATTGGATTACAGGTACATGTTGCCACACCTGGCCTTTGTATGAGTGCTAATGTTCTAAACTGAGGTCCTCACACTTGTGTTGCAAGCACTTTATCAACTGAGCCATCTCCACAGTGTGAAAGCCTGTCTTCCATTGCATAAAGATGATGCTTCTATTCCTCACAGCAAATAAGAACGCTTTCCTTTAGAAATATGTTTGCAGACCCTGTTTTAGTATTGTTTCCGATTACTCCTTGTTCTTCATGTGTTCTTGTCTCCACAGTTCCTGCCCTTATCTCACCTTGTACTCAAATGCAGTATGTAGTGAGAGCTGACATTTTAAGGGCACTTTCTGAGGGACGGCATGTAAACTGCGCAGTGGAAGAAGAGGAGGCTTTTGTCTGGGAGGAAGAAATGTCTTCCAGGATAAGGTGGCAGCATAAGTAGAAACAAAAAGTTGGCAAGAATGGGATGTGCATGGGAATTTAGCTGTGAAAATACCTTAAGACTGGCTTTAGCCGGGTGGTGGTGGCACACGCCTTTAATCCCAGCACTTGGGATTAGCAGACCCAGGGGGAACTCTGTGAGTTCAGGCCAGGCACCAAAAATACACAGAGAAACCCTGTTTTAACCCCCCCAAAAAAACACCCAAAAACAAACAAACAGAAAAACCAAAACAGGCTTTAAATATGACCCAAAGGTATTTTAATGTATTTTTTATGATTCTATTTTATGTTAAATGGTGTATATATCTCTGTGTGTTTATGTGCACCTGTGTGCAGGTGCCCATGGAGGACAGGAAAAGAAGTCAGAATTATAAGTGATTGTTGCGAGCTGCCTGATGTGGGTACCAGGAACTGAACTCAGGTCCTCTGGAAGAGCATTGTATGCTCTTAACCACCGAGCCTTCTCTCTAGCCTTAGTTTAACATTTTAAAAATGGTTCTTTCTTGGGAGTTAATTCAGTGGAAGATTTTTATTCTCCATGAATCCTTGCTATTTTGTTTTAGTCTTTATCTTTCTGGGGAAAAGATCATTTTAATCATACCTGCTACTTAGAAGGTCAACAGCAGAGTCTTAACAGGTACATGGAAAATCTTTTATAATCAAAGTCTATATTCTCTCAAGAGAAGGCAGCCTTAATTTGGTTAAACGTAATGGGGATTTATTTTCTTTTCAGTTTAAGCTTTAGGAAGGCTCCTTTTGAAATATTCTTTAGCTGAACTTTTAGAATCAAATGACAAATCAAACTTTTAGACACAGGCAGCCAAGTAATTCATGAAGGTACCTGGCTCTCTCTTAGGAGTGAGCCAAGAAGATGTACCCTTAACAGGCTTTATTTTCAAACTGGGAGAAAGGACAGGGACACTACCCCTTCCCTTCCTCCTGCAGAGCAATTTCGTCACTTTGTCAGGCCTGATAATATGAGATGGATCAAGCCTTTCTGGTGACATTTGGGAAATAAACTATCATCGCACACGTGAGGAGCATCCTTCAGATCTCTATGTCTAATAGAAATGCTAAATGCATTTTTTCTCTCTCTGGAAGATTCTAGAAGAGGCTGTTGAATAGAGTCCAGAACTGAGCTAATCAATTCTCCTCACTCCAAACAGCGCCTGGATGATGAGTCCCTCGGTAGATTTCTGCAGTGGAGAACATTTGGTGAATTTGCATATTGTACCAGGAACCTGTTATTCAATTTGCTGGTTTAACCAAAGCCAAGAATCCAAAGGGAGCCAGCAACTCTTGGGGCCTCAAACAAGTCTGAGAAGGCCGCCTCCACTCATCCACTTGCAGATGCATACCCGATGCCTAGTGTGCTGCGCAGTGAACCTTGCTTAGAGCAGGGAAGACACGTGGATATGAGCAAACAGATCCATGTGCCAGCACAGATTCATTTGTAGGAGAGGCAGGCTCACATATAAACAGATACGATGGACATTTAAAAACAGTAAGTAATATGAGACACATTCATTCCATCTTTCAACACATTGTACTCATCATCTGACATCATCTGGACACCCTGCATTGGTAACCGGTGGAGAGGTCACCCCGTGGGCACTGGAAGCTTTCGGGATGTTTTAAAGGAGACTAGAAGGACCTGAATGTTGTGAAGTGGCGAAATCGGAGGCAGAGCAACAGAAGTTCTTTGAGTAACAGAGACAAGAGATGCTGGGTCTGAAACTGAGGAAGAGAAAACAAACAAGGGGAGGTCAGTAGACCTGAGGAACAGTCAGTGGGAACTCTGGCTATTGATTGGATGTGAGGAAGGTGTAGAGGAAGGATGACCCGAAGGCTTCACAGAGAGGATGTGAGCCTGGGTTTGCAGATCAGAGCAAACCCTGGGAAATAGAATGGGTGCTACGGGATGTGAGCCTGGGTTTGCAGATCAGAGCAAACACCAGGAAGTAGAATGGGTGCTATGGTTTCAGTTAGGGCAGGAGGCAGAAAGGACCTTCCTGGCAGTTTAGTGCTGAAGGCCGTTGGCTCACACACAGTTCTACAAATGGATCACAATTCAGAAGATCAGGAAATCGAGGTAGTAGATTTGGGCCAGCATAATTTTCAGCTTTTAAGTAGGTTTTTTTTTTTTTTTTTTTTTTTTTTTTTTTTTTTTTGGTTTTTCGAGACAGGGTTTCTCTGTGTAGCTTTGCGCCTTTCCTGGAACTCACTTGGTAGACCAGGCTGGCCTCGAACTCACAGCGATCCACCTGGCTCTGCCTCCCGAGTGCTGGGATTAAAGGCGTGCGCCACCACCGCCCGGCTTAAGTAGGTTTTTTTGAGGAATAATTTACACATTCTAACATTTGTCCACTGCATATGCATGCTCCTGTGACTGTTAGTAACGTCAAAAGACATTAGTAGAACATTTCTAAGGGTCCCAAGAGTCTCCTCATGCCCACCTGTGGTTTCTGCTTCTTCCTTTCTAGCCCCGGACTGCTTTAGTTCTGTGAGTCTGCCATTTCTGGATACTTCTGTAAGTGGAACCACACAGTGCTTTGTGTTTGGCTTCTTTTGCTTAGCATGGTGGGTTTTTTTTTTGCATGTCATTTATGTTTATTCTCTCTCTCTCTCTCTCTCTCTCTCTCTCTCTCTCTCTCTCTCTCTCTCTGTATACCCACAAGCTGACAAACTTTTAAATTCTTTCCAATTTGTGGCTAATATAAATAATGCTGCTATGAACATCTGTAAAGCCTGTAACTTGGCATGTTTTCTTTTAACATGGATCTTTTAGTGGAATCACTGTGTCATATAATGAGCTTATGCTTAACTTTATAAAATATAAAAATACAAAAGGATTTCTTCTTTTTTTTGAGATTATAATGACATCATTTCCCCCTTCCCTTTCCTCCCTCCACATCCTCCCGTATGCCCCTCCCCGCTCTTTTTCAGATTTACAGACCCGTGAGGGATGTAAGAGTGTTTCAGTAGGTCTACCTCCTCCAACTGATAGTCTTTTTTTCAGTATAGCGCCCCTAGTGGGTGGGCAGGGAGTCTCACCTTGGTCTTTCCTTCCTCCTGACATTGTTGGTGACACATCTGTGTGCTTTCGACCATTCACACATCTTCAAGCCTGTTTGTGTGTTCTGTAATTGAGTTGCTTTTCATTTTGTTCTTGAACTATGAGAGTCCTTTGTAGATGTATATGTAAAATGATTCAAATTCAGGGAAAAGAAACTCAAATCCACAATGAAATAATAGTAGGTGGTATCAAAAGGGCAAAGCTGGTGAGGGTGCAGAGAAAAAGGGACGTTTCCTGCAGTGTGAGAACGGAAATGATTGTACCGATTGTGGAAAATAACATGGAGGTTCCTCAAAAAACTAGCAATGGAACTGCAATGGAACCCAGCAAATCCATTATTAGATTGTCTTTCTGTTGTGAGAACATACCCTGACAAGAATGTCTGAGGAGAGAAAAGGTTGTTTTCAGTCACAGTTTGGGTTATAGTCCCTCGTAACAGCAGTAGACACCTGAGACACTGGTCACAGTGCATCTGTACTTGCAAGGGGAGATGAACAAACTAATGTATGCATGCTGTCCACTGTCATTTGTTTTTGCTCTTTTTGGGAGGCCTGCCACCCTGCTCCCAAATGAACCACACATGGAGGCTTATTCTTAATTACAAATGCCCGGCCTTAGCTTGGCTTAGTTTCTAGCCAGCTTTCCTTAAATTAAATGATCCCGACTACCTTTTGCCTCTGGGCTTTTCCTTTTTTATTCCTGTATACTTTTTTTGTTTGTTTGTTTCTTTCTCCGTGGCTGGCTGGTTGTGTAGCTGGGTGGATGGCCCCTGGTGTCCTCCTTCTCTGGCTGCTAGCTCTCTCCCCTTCTCCCAGATTTCTCCCTCTGTATCTTCTCTCTGCCTGACAGCCCCGCCTATCCTTTCTCCTGCTTTGCTATTGGCCAGTTCTTTATTAGACCATCAAGTGTTTTAGACAGGCACAGTAACACAGCTTCACAGAGTTAAACAAATGCAACATGAACAAAAGTAACACACCTTAAAATAACATTCTACTACAATCCACCTCCTTTACTTCAGTTAAGTTCAGAGCCCAGCCCTGTCCACTCTCGGGTAAGTCTTCCCATTTATTTAATACAATGAAGGAAGTACCTCACAGGCATGCCCACAGCCAACCTAATCTAGACAATTCTTCAAGACATCCTTCCTAGGTGATCTAGACTGTGTCAAATTGACAATTAAAACTAACCACCACATTGGTTTTTCCCAAAAGATTTGAAAACTGCATGTCTTTTTTATTGCAGAACTATTCACATAGCTAAAATATGCAACCAGCCTAGATGTCCCTTGGCAGATGAATGGATGAAGAGAATGTGGCATACGAATATAATCTTGCTGTTTAGGCACACAAAAGAACATGCATGATTCTGTTATTTGCAGTAGTACAAATGGAACTGGATGACATTACGTTAAGTGAAATGTCAGGCTCAGGAAGACAACTGCCATGTGTTCTCACTTCCGTGTGAAGCTAGAAAGTTGATCTCAAAGAAACAGAGAATCAGGTTGTGGTAACGGGAGCCTGAAAAAATTGCGAGGCCCGGAAAGATAGAGAGAGGATTGCAGGGTGCAGTTTGAGAAGAGGATAACCTCGAATGTTCCATAGAGCCCCGTAGGATAACTATAATTGACAATGATGAACTATATCAGAATACCTAAAAGAAAGACTTTTTTAGAAGTATTCCCAGCACAAAGAAAAATATATAACTGAGGTGATAGACATACTACCCTGCTCTGAACATTACACATTGAATTGAATGGTCACACTGTGCCCCACAAATATATATAGTTATTGTGTGCTAATTTAAAACAAGGTAGATTAAAATAATATATATATATATATATATATACTATAAGATAAGTGTAGTGACTAATCTTGGTTGTCAACTTGACTCTACTTGTAATTAGCTAACACTCAAGCATCTGGGCATACCTGTCAGGGATGTTTCTTGATTGGGCCATTTGAAGTAGGAGATCCACCCTAAATCTAGGCCATGTCTTCTGGTGGCAGCCCACATAAGGGGACACGGAAGAAGGAAATTTGGCTTTCTGTCTGCCTGCTCTCACTCTCACCGGCAAGTTCATCGATCCTTCACTGGTGTTAAAACTTACTTCTTTTGGATTCCAACAATTATGGTCATCCACAAACATTTATAAGAAATAGAAGATTCTTTTTGTATTAAACTTTTCCATCTTAAACATATTTAAATATGTTGTATTTTCTTTAGCAACCAGTTTGTACCAGCTGTGAATGTTTGCTTTAGGCATGTATGTCTAGTCATTTGTTTATTCATCAGATATTTCTAGGCCACTTAGGCCACACAGAGCCCTATCCTAGGTCACGTAAAGGCCACAGATACCTGAAAGAGGATAAGTGGATATATCTATCTATCTATCTATCTATCTATCTATCTATCTATCTATATATATATATCTCATATATATATATATAGATATATATATATATCTATATATATATATATGAGAAAGAAAGAGAGGGAGAGGAATAGAGAGAGAGAAAAGGGGCAGGAACCAAAGCAAGGATGGTCCTAGTCAATACTGTGATCAGCAGGGAAGGGGAGTCACAGATGAAAATTACTATAGAGTGTAAGGAAGGAGGAACTGTTTCTAGTGGTGACTAAGAAGATTCCAGAAGGAAGGACCAAGAAGCACCTGCTCTCAAGAGTGATGTAGACCATCAAAAGGCCAGTGATGTAGACCATTGGAAGGAAAATGATGTAGACCATCAGAAAGAGTGATGTAGATCATCAGAAGGAGTGATGTAGACCATTGGAAGGAAGGTGATGTAGACCATCAAAAGGCAAGTGATGTAGACCATCAGAAGGAGAGTGATGTAGAACATCAGTAGGTCAGATTAGCTTGGCAGGAGAACAGTGAACAGCCTTGAACCAAAACAGGTGGAACTCTGGGTCTGGAACCCTTGACAGGAACTTCCAAGGCATTTTCAGGAAATGACCCCAAACTTGGCATTGCATACATGCTCTAGTGTTTTCTTTTCTAGCTATTAATGGAGACTCACAGCTACATCATAGAAGGGCAGGCACTACACATAAAGGCTTAGAAATGTTTACTGTTAATTAAAACATAGGAAATAGGTGGTATTTTAGCATGCCATTTAAATACCACGCTTCCTTTCTCTAAGCCATCTTAAATCCTAACTGATTTTAATATCTTCAAAGACTAAGGCATAATTTCCTACTGACTTGTATTTTGGCATTTAAAAAAGGATGGTTTTCTTCTTTTTGCTTGTTTTGTTTTTGCATGGCTGGAATGGAACCTGCTGGAGTCTGGAGCATGCTAAGTAAGCCTCTACCACTGAACTACATTCTAGTCCAACAATGACTTTTGTTGTTTGTTTTCTTTATCTTGTTGTTGGTTGTTTGGTTTTTGTTTGTTTGTTTAGACAAGGTCTCACTCTATGTCCCAGACTGGCCTGGAACTCACTATGTCACCTAAGCTAGCCTTGAGCTCACAACAGTCCTCCTGCCTCAGCTTCCTAAGTGCTAAGATTACACATATGAGCCACCATGCCTGATATTTTTTTAATCCAGTTATCAAAGATAGATGGTGAGAATTTCCAACAATTATTTTATGAACTTCCATAAGAAATCACAATGTACAGAGGAAATTATGGGGCTCAGAGCAGTCAGGGCCTTATTCTGTCATTAACTAATTGTGAAGACTTGGGAGAATCCTTATTTTTACAAGACTTGAGTGTTCTCAGTCCTATAATTTTCTTTCTTTCTTTCTTTTTCTTTCTTTCTTTCTTTCTTTCTTTCTTTCTTTCTTTCTTTCTTTCTTTCTTTCTTCTTTCTTTCTTTCTTTCTTTCTTTTTTGATTTTTTTTTTGAGACAGGGTCTCTCTGTGTAGCTTTGGAGCCTGTCCTGGAACTCACTCTGTAGCTCAGGCTGGTCTCAAACTCACAGAGATCCACCTGCCTCTGCCTTCCGAGTGCTGGGATTAAAGGCGTGTGCCACCACCGTCCAGCAGTCCTATGATTTTCATGCAACCAGGGAGTTGAGATAATGGAACTCTAAATTCCCAGTCTGTTCTAATCATTTTTTCTATTTTGTATACTGGCAAATGTTCAAAGTTTATTGGTTAATATTTACTCTTTTGTGCAAGTACTAGGAAAGTTATGATACGTGAGAGACCAGTTACGTGAGCAGATCTGTAGGAGGAGTGTGCATCCTAGCATAGCAGAGCAGATGACGGAGCCCAGTGACTTTCTCTTGTTTCTGTGTCAGTATTGATAACAATCAAATGGTTTAATCTGAGCCTTTTGCGAATCAACTCAGCTCATTTACAAATGAGGAAATTCCCAGGAAGCAATTACCTGGCAGTAAGTTTCAGAGCTGTAAATAGAATGAGTTAATTGTTCAATAATACAAAAATAATTAATCTCACACAAATACAATGGAAAGTCTCCACATTCAGAATAAAATAGACCCCACAAAGCATTAAATGAGGTGTTCAGTGGGAGACAAAGTAGTTTATCCAAGCACACTCTTCTGTTGCTTTCTACTTTATTTTCTTGACACAGACCTCAAATCTGGAGTTCACTGATTGAGCTAAACTGGCTGGCCAGCACACTTAGGGATCCTCCTGCCTCTACCTCCCCAGTGATGGGGTGCTGCATAGCCCAATGTTTTACGTGAGTACTGGGGAATCAAACTCAAATCCTTGGCTTGTTTGGCAAGCAGTTCACTGACTGAGCTGTTTCCACACTCCTATTGTTGCTGTTGTTATTTATGGATAGGATTTCGGGTACCTGAGGCCGGCTTCGAACTCACTATGTAGTCAAGGATGACCTAGAATTTCTGATCTTCCTATCTCTACCTTCTGAATGTTGAGATTACAGGGCCCGTGCCACCAAGTCCAGTTGATGCAGTACTAGGTACCAAACTTGGGGCTTCACACGTGTTAGGCAAGCACTCTACCAACTGAGCTACCAAGTTCCAGTTTTTATTTTTAAGTCGGGCAGAATTCACTCCTTTTAGCAGATCTCTTCACTGGGTCACACTGTATGATGTGCAGTTTGTGGTCCTATCTACTATATCAATAGATATTCTCTGCCTTCTGGGATGTCAAGCATGTGAGAAGATGGGGCAGAGTGTTGAACAGTTGTTGCCGAAATCCCTGGAATTAGCACTCCATCACCAAGGAGAGTGGAAGAGAGGAGATGTCACTGGTGGACTAAAGCCAGGACAGCTCCTGAAAGGCTTCGGTCCCAACTCCAGTTTGCATTCCCATTTTATACTCTAAAACCACAGTGTGGGCTGAGCAAGCAAGCAGGGTTTCCAGAAGCGTAAGTGGCAGTTAACTTGAGGGCTTTTGCTTTTCAAAGGCATATTTACAGTTGACAGGTGTAAAGCTTTTGTGGTCAGGGTGCAAAGGGCAATGGCATATTGTATTTCAGCTATTTCTCCATCTACGTCAGTCTGTTCTGTGAGGTCATGTTTGGCAATAATGCAGTACCAGCAGTTCTTTAAGTAAATCACACACTAAATCAATAAATCAGTATCTAATAATTGGTCTTTCCTGCCTTATTCTGCTTCTTAATGAGCCAAGAGAAAGAGGTCATAGACTAAGAATGGACAACAAACCATCTATTACATTGTTGTGTCGATACCAAAGCCATCAACCTTTTATCTGCATGATAGATATTACCATGAGGAAGAGAAGAGCCTTAGTTACAACTGAACTAGTCTCCACATAACACATGAAAGAAAAAGAAGCCAGAAGGCTTGAACCCAAGGCTACACCTTAAAGTTTTACATTCAGTTTGACTTGTGCCAACAGTAATGTGGAAAATTTAAGCATCTCCCCGAACTCCCACAGCACTACATTGTCATAAACGACCACGTATTTCTTGTTTGGGTCCATGATTTCCAAAACAATATTGAGTTTAGTACTTTCATAAAGACGAATAAACCAGACATTTCCAAACCAGTGTCCCAAAGCTACCAGAAGGCGAAGGTAGTGATTTTTCTCTGTCCTTAAAATGGATTTCCACCACTATCCTTAGAATCAATGAATTAAAAGACCATGTCAAGCACTTTCAAGACTTGTTCTAAAATAACTCCTTTCGTTAGGAGTTCTTTGTGGGAATTTTTTGGGGGAGAGGGACATTGTTTGTTTTTGAAGCTTTCCTGCATTTAAAAAAATTTAAATGAAGAACACTTTATATTTTTTCTGGAATTTCACACTCTTTTTGTTTTTATAGCTGACACTTAAAAGTAAAAAAGGCATAGCTTTACATTGAAGTTTTTAGCTGGACATGGGGCTATCCTTTGTAGTCTCAATGACTCAGACAAGGGGGCTGGAGGGTCTCTTAAAAGAAGGATTTCCAAAGTGGCCCGGGCAACCTAGCAAGAACCCTGCTCAAAAAACATATATGAAATTTTAATTTCACCTCTTTCCTTTTGATTTCTTTTCAAACACTTGTGTGGCACACAGTGAGCCATAGAGGATCCGGAGTCAGCGTTCTCCTTTATTCTGAGTGTCCCATGCAGCATGTGGCAGGCCAGACCTTGCCTAATTTTACATTGATGATCCAATTTGGCCCCAGAGAACTCTAGTTCCCATTCCCATTCATGGTGGCTTCTGCTTGGGATAGCTTTGAATTGTCCTGGTGGCCAGAGATCATACTGGAACCATCTGAAGGAAAATGAGCTACTGAGCCTCTGCCTTGTTTGGGGACCTGGGATGTCTCTATATGACAAGACAATTCAGACATTTTTTTTAAATTACAGAATAAAGAAAACAATGGCAAATAGTGTATCTTCTTAGGGGCTCTGGGTAATATAAAAAGGATCCAGCCACTAAGGCTCCCTGAAGTCCCAGAAAGTCATTTATAGCCTGACGCAGTTAATTGATTTTACAACGTACATCTGATATCATTATGTCATTACCTTTCCCTTGGAATGAGTTTATAGGCAAAGTCTCCCGGATGAAAATAAAACTTTATTTACTGATGACTTTATCTCCTAAATGGTTTCTCAATACATTTTATTCAACTCTCAATTTTGAGGCTATATTTAAAAGAGAGAGATGAATATAAATTAGAACACAAGTGGTATTTTTTTTCCTATCAGCAACTAATAAGGGGGAGTTTATTTTGTTGACCTTCAATGATCATTTGGTACTCCTGAAATGAAGGAGGAACTTGTGTATGGCTTAGAGGACCCTGTTTCCTGGCATCTAGAGTTACTGAGCCAGAGGTGTGCGGCTGGATTTGTGTAGATCAAATGTTTAAGGAGGTTTTTTTTTCCTTTGCCAGAGGTACGTGATGCAGTGGAGGGTGGCTGAGTCACTGTACCGAGAATGGCAATTCTTTCTGTAGATACTAAGCATAGATAGCCTTGCCTGTCATTCAGCAGAGACAGTTAAAAAGGGATGGTTGACAAATAGAAATTTTACTAGTCGAGGCTGGGGAAATGGTTCAGTAGGTAAAGCACTAGCTACAGAAGCCGGGGAAACCAACTTTGAACCCCAGAACCCATGTGAGAAAGCCAGATGTAGTAGTGCACACCTATTCCCAGTACTCCTAGGGGGGAGATGGGAGGTGCAGATGGGAAAACTGCCTGGAGGCCTGTAGACCAACTAGACTACAGCACGCAGGGTATCAGTAGAAATAAAGGAGAGCCTGCCTCCAACAAGATGGAAGGTGAGACCAACTTCCAAAAGTTGTCCTCTGACATCCTTGGAGGCACCTTAACTCATAGCACACACCACACCCAGACACACAAGACAAAAAAGTAAGTATATACGAATGTTTTTTTTAGTTACTAGTTAGACTAAATTAATTTTTGGACTTCAGAAGAAATGTGAAAAAGATACCATGTGCCCAGCCTTTGAGCATTACCCTACATGTTCTCTCAGTGTTCGTATGAAATAAACACAATGGATCCCATTTGGAGGGAAACAAACCATCACAAGTGTCTGAGTTACCTTGTCAAGGACATAGTCATGGGAGGGGGGGCGGTGCAGCTGAGAGTCCAGCTCAGGCGGATTAATCTTCCCACTGAACTCGGTTAAAAACTTAGCCTTGGGAATGTCAACTGTACTGGCTGGTTTTGTGTGTCAGCTGGACACAAGCTAGAGTCGTCAGAGAGGAAGGAGCCTCAGTTGAGGAAATGCCTCCATAAGACCCAGCTGTAAGGCATTTTCTCAATTAGTGATCAATGGAAGAGGGCCCAGCCCATTGGTGGGTGGTGCCATCCCTGGGCTGGTGGTGATAAGAAATCAGGCTGAGCAAGCCATGGGGAGCAAGTCAGTAAGCAGCACTCATCCATGGTCTCTGCATCTGCTTATGCCTCTGGGTTCCTGCCCTGCTTGAGTTCCTGTTCTGATTTCCTCCAATGATGGACTAAGATCTAGAAGTACAAGCCAAATAAACTCTTTCCTCCCCAACTTGCTTTTTGGTCATGGTGTTTCCCTGCAGCAATAGAAACCCTAATCAAGACATGAACTAAGAGCCGGGCGGTGGTGGCACACACCTTTAATCCCAGCACTTGGGAGGCAGAGGCAGGTGGATCTCTGTGAGTTCAAGGCCAGCCTGGTCTACAGAGCAAGATCCAGGACAGGCACCAAAGCTACACAGAGAAACCCTGTCTTGAAAAAACCCAAAAAAGCAAAACAAACAAGCAACAAAAAAACCCAAAGATATCAACTAAGCCATCTCTTTATAATATTGTTATAGGTTAAGGAAAAAATGTTACTAGAGGCTTCTGGTCAAGGAAAATCTCCTTCTAGCCTTTGACCCCTGCATATCTAAGCTATCATCTTAAACAAAAATGTGTGCTGTATCCTTGCATGGCTCCAGGGACTTGAACCTGCCTGGGGTGGTGAGGGAGTAAAGAAAAGACAGACAGACGCAGAGAAAAAAGCTGAGGAGCAGAGGACTGACTCCAGAGCTACTTGACTGAAGGAAGCAGGCCATGGGTGCCAGGACTTGAGGTTTGATAACCTCAGCCCACTTCCTGTTCATTTTGTGCTTCCTAACTGAGAATACAATGTGACCAACTGCCTGGCATTCCTGATGCCTTGCCTTCCAGCCATGATAGACGGATGTGATGGCATGGCTCCCTTTCTCATGTTGTGAGAAGTACCCTGACCAACAGTAACTTAAGATGGAGAGGGTTTATTTTTAGCCCATAATTCCAGGTGTAATTTTGATTTGCCAATTAAAAATTTGGAGGGTGGCTGGGGTGTAGCTCGTTGACAGAGTGCTTGCTTAGCAGTCAATTATTTGGGAAGTGGCTGCTGGATATTTGGGCACAGGCAGGCAGAAGAGAAACTTCTACCTACAGACACCAGCAGGGGGTCAAGTGCTCGAACTCATGAGCTTGTTGAGGACATGCACATTCAAACCACAGCCACCTCACACACTTATTTTTCAGTGAGTAAAAGACTTAAAAACTCACACCAATTTTCAAGTTTACAGTTTTTTTTTTAAATTAACTACAGCCCTCAAGTTATACAGTCAATCTCTGGAAGTCATCCCTCATAACTACATTGTTGTATTCTGGCTGGTACCTATCCAATCTTCCCTCTGATTTTCAAAAATAGGTTTTAATAAGGAGAAATAGAAGGCTGAAATAAACTAGTGTCCTGGAAGAGTATTTGGGGTGAGAGCCAAACTTATAAACATCCTAGAATGTCAACAGTCCAGTGACTCTGGCTGTCATCACTCATTTGATTTAATTTCCTTCACAGCTTTGAATGGACTTCCATGTGTCTTATGGTGACATGTGACCAAGGCTGTCCCCTCGTGATCTACACATAAGGGGCTCTTCTTGCTTAATCTTACCGGCATTAAGCTTCCTACGCTGCCAGCCCTTCATCTGGCTCCAAGGTTTCCCCAGGACAGAGACAGTTTGGCTTTGTTTTTTCCTGGTTTGGGTTTCTTTTCCTGCTTTCAACTATTAAGTCAGAGTATCCTGAAAACACACACACACACACACACACACACACACACACACACACACACACACACGCATGCACGTGCACACACACATGCATGCATGCACGCATGCATGCGCGTGCACACACAGGTACACATATACATAGGAACAGGCACACACACACACAAACATACATACACAGGTATACACACAAGCACACAAACAGATATATAGGCATACACACATATGCATAGGCACAGGCACACACACTTGTTACAAAAGTAGCATTTTAGAAGCTTATGGGTAAAATAGATAAAGGATGGAAAACAATGTCACTTCTCATTTTCCAGAAATGTCTTTGTGATTTCCTCCCCCATTACTCTATTTGTACATATATGTGCTTGTGTGTGTGCTGGTACACAACAACCTACTCAGAATTTTAAGTTAAAAGACCCCAATCTAAAATATAATAGTTCAATGTTAAGGTGGAATAGAAATTTAAGATAGGCTCTATTATGTTACTTTGAAAATGACTTCTCTGTTTATCTAAACTCTCCAGTAATTTACATTCAATAGCAAAACCAGATCTTGCCCCATAGCTTGAGTACTTATGCTAAAAAGAGGAGGTTTTCTGTACTTGAACTCCCTCTAATACCTAACATGAGGGCCTCCATTTTCTCTACCTTTATGCCCACCATCCTGGGCAATACTGAATGGGAGTTCTTCAGTTCTCCCCCTGTTCACCTTCTTTCTCTGGAAGAAGGAATGGATTTTCATGGTCAGAAGATACGACAGTCCAACAGGCTGTGAACAGAGCCAGTGCAGAGGTAGAGCCTCGCATCTGTGAGGAGCCCACACCTAACTCCTCCCCATTCTACCTTCCCATTCTGTGAGCTCAGAGGAAGAGAAAAGCTCGTACTTCAGACTGCACAGCTCTACTGTTGGTGTCTGCTAAGAGAAACCAGCCATGCCTGGGGAGGAGAAGGAAGCCATGTTATCCCTCCCGACTCCTCTGTGCTCGCCTCCTTTCCATCTCCTGACCCAGAGGGGATCAAGAGTGTACTGTGGGATTGGAGAGATGGCTCAGTGGTTAAGGGCACTGGCTGCTTTTCCAGAGGACCTGGGTTCCATTCCCAGTGCCCACATGGTGGATCAAACCTGTCTGTAACTCCAGTCCCAGGGGATCCAACACACTCTTCTGGCCTCCATAAGCATGGACAATCATTCAGGCAAACACTTCATACACAACATAAAATAAAAATAAATTCTGAAAAAAAAATGTAAGGCGTGATAATTGGGAGCACCCTAAATCCCAAGAATGCTCTCTATAGAATGTACTGTATATTTTTGCACCATTCACATGTGTGGTATGTGTATATGTGTGGTATAGAGGTATAAGTTATTACATATGTGGTGTGCATATGTGTATGGCATATAAGTATGAATTATTTCTCAGAATTTAAATTACACATAGATCTTTCTGAGATTAAGAAAGATGCTTTAACTTCTTTTAGAGCTCCATAATTAATCTCCCTGAAATAGATCAGAAAGGCTATCTGTAACTATGTCAAAGCTCACTAATGAGTATAACAGAAAACTGAGCAAAATGAAGTTGAATAAAGAGCCATTTAGAAACACTTTAAAAGTGCAAATACATGCTATGATGAGAGAGAGAGAGGGTGAATTCAGTCTCTTTAGAGCCAGTGTGGGCGCTGTTGAAGTCAAGGGCTAATTTAAGCACCATCATCCTCTCTGCCTTCTTCATCCCCCAGGCCTGGAAACCCCCACATCAGGAATATGTCATCCCATTCTAACTCTGTCCAGGATATCCAGAAGGGTTCTCCTGAGCGAGAGCTATGGCCAACACTGGCATGTGGGCACTGGGGCAGGGATAGATGTAATCATGAAATGTCTGTTTGCAGCCATTAAGGAACTTTCTAGACTGTAATCCATCCTAAGGGAAGAAGGAGCCAAGCACACTCATTGTGACATGGACACAGAGCCTTTGTGGTCCTTGGGAGAAACAATTTGGAATACAATTCTATGCCAGTCTCTCAAGTCTGTCCACCAGCACCCAAGAATTTATATCTGAGTCCTATGAAAGGATAGTCTATAAGCACTTACCTGGTTTTCATTATTAACATTGATATGTTGAGAAAGAATTAGGGGTGAGTGTGGTGTGTGGTAGCGCATCCAAAAATGTCCCAGCCCTCAGAAACCTGAAGCAGGTAGATTATAAGTTCAGTGTCAACCTTGGCTACATATTGAGAGCCTGTCAATAAAAGACACCAGAGCTGTACAACTCCACAACAGAAGCATGTGTGCTACATTAGGAAAAATAGAACCAAAGAGAGGAGATAAATTGTCAGGGCTTAAATATTTTCTGTAATCCCATGACATATTTTTACAGCACAGCCTGGTAGCATAGGGTGCCCATTTACATAAGGCAGAGTGTTCTGTTCAGTGGTAGCATAGGGTGCCCATTTACATAAAGTAGAGTGTTTTGTTCAGCCAAGATTTTGCAGGAGGGGATGAAAGATTGAGATTATTGCTGTCCAAGATCTTTTCAAATGGTGGAAACTAATTTCTCCACATCTTGCCTTACGGCACTCCATTTTGTAGGATGCTCAGAATTCATTCCAATGGCATGTCTTACATGAGGCTCAGATATAAATATTGGAACAGGTTGAGAATTATAGCTTCTCTTGCTTTCTCTCCTAGAAATGTATATAGATACACTATTTATATACAGTATATATTCCCTATTATGTTTATGTATGTGTGCATACAGATTGTCAATGGCCCTTTAGCACCAATTGAATTAAGCTTAAATACCATTCACAACCACATAAGTGAAGACTCAAGTAATTTTTACAGAAGTTAAATTTAAAACCCAGTACACCAGCAGTATTTATCTGAAATTTTCACTAAGGCTAGACCCCCAGCTATATTTCCTTTATTCCAGGACAGACTGGCATTCCTTTGAGAATAAAAAGGTTGAGACAATTCATGATCAAGAAATTCTACACCTAGATATGTTGTGAAAAATCAACTTTACTAATATTTTTCCTGAAATTTCGCTAGCCCTTGAAATGCACAAATTATGATCATCTGGGCGGTATTTTATCTTGGGGTTGTTTAGAGTAATTTTTTCTTCTGATTATGAGATCTCAGGTAGCTGTTGCAGTAGGTAGTTGACCTGTCATCGCTGGGAAGGCTGGGTGACAAGGGGTGGAGGGGACAGCATTGATAAATATAGAACCCAAGGTATGGATTATCTATTGTTCTAGAAGTCCCCTGTGTCCCTGTGTGGGGTTTGCTCTGTGTATATGTATGCTTCTCTGTGTGTGTGATAAGAATATAGCTACCTGGGCTGGAGAGATGGCTCAGAGGTTAAGAGCATTGGCTGCTCTTCCAGAGGTCCTGAGTTCAATTCCCAGCAACCACACAGTGGCTCACAACCATCTATAATAAGATCTGGCGCCAACTGTATACATAATAAAAAAATCTAAAAAAAAGTAAATATAGCTATCTATACGAATATAGATAAGAATAAGAAACATCATTTTTATTTCTACAGCCCTAGTCTACAGGAACTGTATAAACAAACTTGTATAATTTCTTATATTCATTCATACCTTCTTTATCTTTTATCCTCCACCTTTCTACACTAGAGGTGCTTGTTTCTTTCCTTCCTCCCTCCCTCCCCCTCCCTCCCTCCTTCCCTCCCTCCCTCTCTTCCTTCCTTCCTTTCATTTTTTTGCCTTTATCTTTGCTTTGTTTTTTGAATAGTCTTCTATGTAGCCCTGGCTGACTTGGAACTCACTATGCAGACAAGGTTGTAGCAATCCTCCTGCCTCTGTCTCCTGAGTACTAGAAGTGTAGGCCTAAGCCACCACACCTAGCTCTTACCTCTCTTTCCCCTTTTACTATTTTTTCTTTCCCAGTCTTCCATTTAGCTGACCTAAACAGACCACCTTGTGATCTGATGAAATCATATGCTAAAAAATAAAAAGAACGTGTGACCAAACTTTCAGAAAAATCTCTTTCACACCATCCAGTCTCATGAATATTCTAGTCTTTGAACTGGCAATTAGGCCCTTAAGAATTCTTAGAGAAATACTCATAGGTGGTAACAGATAATATTTACTGAGTTCCTGTCTTGGGTCAGCATTGTTAACTTTTCTTATGGAGATGAGAATAAGCATTTATTCATCCCAAACAAGGCACCAGTAACAGACCAGGCTGCAAGTCTACCAAAGCCCAACATAGTGAATCAATGAGTTCATCGAGCTTGCTTCCAGAACGTGGGTGGCTGTGGGGTTACTTGCAAGGGTGACCCCAAAACAGCTGCATCACTGCAAGGTCCCACCCCATTATGAATGATGACCTCGTAGATGCTGCATCATAGAGTACCCCTTCTAGTTAACCTTCTACTTTCTACATTCTCTGGCATCTCCCAAGACCATTTGCAGTTGGAGGAGGACAGAAAGATGTAACTTGAATCCAGGATGAGGATCTTGTACCACAGATATGACATCATTGTATTGTTTGGCTTGCTAGTTGCCATGGCTACCAGGCCAGCATAGTCTCTGCTAAGATGGCAGTGAGGGTAAACATGTTGCACAGGGAGGGGAAAAGGCTGTCATATTACAATAGTCAGTCGCTAGAATTATATAGATCATTTTATTTAATATTCAAAACAACCTAGGATGTGTCATTGTCATTTTGCACAGGAAGAAACTGAGTCACAGATTAAGCAACTTGTTTAATCGCACACAGGAATCTGAACAAGAGAAACTGAAGTCTGAAGCCGGAGTCTCAGCTAAAGCAGCTCTTGTGGTGTGCAGGCTTTGACCTAGTAATTATTGTGGGACCCTTAAATATACAGAGAACCATGTTAGAAATCTATCACTACATCTATGAGCCCATGTAGGTCATGGTAATTTTTTTTTGAAGAACATTCAGAGTAGAGTGGAAAGGAAGTGTTTACATACTTTTAAGCATGAAGTTTGAGAGCCAGGTGTGGCTGCCCTTGAGCTGGTTGTTTTTTGTCAACTTGGCACAAACCTAGACATATCTGGGAAGAAAGGAACTTAATTGAGAAAATGCCTCCTTAAGATTGACCTGTAGGCAAGTCTATAGAGCATTTTCTTGATTGATGATTGATGTGGTTGGACTCAGCCCATTTGGGGGGAGTGCCACACTTGTACGGGTAGTCCTGAGCTGTATAAGAAAGCAGGCTAAGCCATGTAGAGCAAGCCAATAGGCAGCATTGCTCCATGACCTCTGTTTCAATTCCTGCCTCTGGGTTCCTGCCTTTATTTCCCTTGGTGACGGACTGTTGCCTGGAAGTATAAGCTGAAATAAACCCTTTCCTCCCTATGCCTTTGACCGTGGTGTTTCTTACAGCAATAGGAACCCCAAGACTGTGCATGCCTGTGATATCAGCAACTGGGAGGTGGGTTCATGGTGAGTGGGAGTTCTAGGTCATCTCTGGTTATATAACGAGTGGATGCCAACCTGGGATACATGGGATTGGAGCTAAAACAATAAAACAACAACCAAAGAAATGTGAATGCCCTTTGGATATATGGATTCATTGAAATTCCCAGGGATTTTATGGAGGTTAGTAAGAAGATGCACTTGGGAAAAGCGCCCCCCCCCAGTGTCCCTTGCCACTGTGGTTCTTTGATGGACAACAGCCTGTGTATTCTGTTTGTGTGTTTGTGGAATCACTTGTATACTTATTAGGTACTGTCACTATTTCAAACGTGTCACAGATACTTAGTTTTCTTTAAAATTCTATTTAATAGACATTAGTATTATTCCTGCTTATGTGCTGCCTAACACAATGAAGTTAAGTAACTTGCTCAGGATTATATAGCTCTGTGCCGAGGAGACGGCTCACTGGTTAAGACACTCGGTGCTTTAGCAGAAGACCCAGTACCCATGTCAGGGAGGTCACAAATGCGTGTGAATCCAGCTCCAGGGGATCCAATACCCATTTCTGAGCTCTGAAGGCACCTTCATGTACTTCACATCCTTGCACATAGACTCACATACATATAAATTGAAGATTATACAGCTTTAAAGTACAGAATTAGAACCTCAACCTGACACAGAGTGTGTGTATATGACACTAGTTACATCTACAGGTTGTACCATATCCTCCGAAGCTGAATGTCGAAGGTCCTTGACAAGTAAGAGTCATCTTTTACTCCATAGTTATGAGTCAGAGAGAAATGCTGATGTCCACCGATTCATAAACTTTTACTTTATAGATTTTAAATTATAGGGTGCTTCTTTCCTTGGCCTTAAAGTATACTCAGTAATGCTCCTTCAAGTAAAATCGCCACAGTAGGGATGTCAGTAAACACTAGTAAATAAAATAATGGCAACACCTCTCAGAGCATGTCCCAAAGGCCCTGTCATTGTACAGACAGTCTCTCTGTGGTGCTGCAGGAAGAACTGTCCTGTCATATTGACACAATTCTTGGAGGATGAGAGAGGTAACAAGAATGGAAAGACTAGAAATTTTCAATTTATTTTTAATGGAAGGATAAATGTGTTGGCTTTCTTTCTTTGGAAATTATTAATGTCTGTGTAGATGATGTGTGCGTGAGACGGTAGGCCTGCATAGAGGTCAAGGACAACTTTCAAGAGTTGGTTATTACCATCCACTGCGGGTTCTAATAACAGGCTGAGCCTGTTGGGCTTGCACAGTGAGTGCTTTTACCTGCTGAGCCAACTCATGAGCTGACTCCATCCTCCCTCCCTCCTTCCATCCATCCACCCTCCCTCACTCTCTCCTCCCCTCCCCCACCTCCCTCCCTTCTTTTCCTTTGAAACCGACAACTAGATCCATATCCTTCCCCATCTACCTGCCCTTCTGTTGACTTCTTGGCTGTATAGACTTTGCTCATTATTTAACCATTCATTATCAAGTCCATGATGTCATCACATTGTAAAAGACATCGGAAACTGGGAAATTCTAACAACCGGGTGGCCCCATTCACACAAGGGTTCCTACTTCAACGGCGGTTCTCCTGGTGTCAAAACCTGGCTATCTGAAAATTGGTGAAAATTTTATATTGTAAATATGCTACAACTCAATGAGAATTAATTATAAAGAAAAGCTCCATATTTTGCTAGAGACATAGGACTTGATAAAGTCTTTGATAAGACTGCTCAAAACTGTTTCACTGACTGAGGAAGCCACTGACAGATAATGACTGGGAAGAGTTGGACCAGCTAACAGTGGAAGATGAGAAATTTGGGAAGGATAGAGATATTTGGGAGAGAGTGATTTTAATATAAGAGGATTAAGAAAAGGTCTTGTGAAATATGAAGAAATCCTTGAATATATTCAGGAAGAGATATTAGCCTCTTTCTAGTTGCTGGGGAACTCAGATATGAAAAATGTCAACCCAAACTCTCAGGTACCTTTATTAGGAAAATCATACTCCTCAAAAATTGTTCTAGCTGAATTCTTCTCTCATCCTAAGAATGAGCAGAACAATACAATTATGGCTTAAAATTCTTAATGTAAAAATAGTTGTTTTCATAACTTTAGCTGTACATTTTATGATAAGATTCCAATCAAATTTTTTTCCTATTTGCTATTTACTCTTAAATATTGGTTCCTTCACTTCCACGCAGATCTGCCCTGGGCCAAATATTCTCAAACAATGAGGACGTTCTGCTGATGGAGCAAAGACTGATGGGGTCAGCAAGGCTAGACTGTTCATCAGCTTCATTGAAGCAAAGGAGAGCCCTATAATAATGACCTCAGACCCAGGGTATGAGTTGACCACTTTTTATTTTTAGTTTTCGTAACCAGCTCAGGCAGAAGCCTGGCACCCTTGTAGAAGTAGGTGGATGCCATCAGCACTGGGTTTAAGAGAAACTCAGGGAAGACTCAGCTCCTCAGAGCAACTCTGTCTTCAGGTAGATGTCCCTTTATCTAGAAAATACTGAAGTCTGATAGCTCACTTTGGCCTACACATAGATGTGTGCATTAACCAAACGCTTGGACAGCCCCCTCCTTTCACAGAAGTGTTTCTGTTCATTTCTTCCACACTACGGATATTACTAGAAATAGGGGCTGTATGGTCCCCTGGCATAATTTAAATGTGTTTTGTTTACCCACGGTGTGTCATGGTGTTGTTTTCTTGTGAATTACTCAATGAGAAGTAATTACAGTTAACTGTCTTTCAAAGTGATTTGTTGAAAACATTCAGCACCTAAGAACTGTCTCTTCTTCAAAAACTGATCCTCCCTAGAGATTATATAATAGTAATAGTGTTAGCTGATAAGGACATATGAAAAATGATCAATGATGAAGATTAATCTTTAATTCAGATAATTTCTTACTTGGTGAATCACATTGAAGTTGAGCCAATAGCTCCAAAAAGCAAAACAAAAGAACAAAAACTATATTTAGGTGTGCAGCGTACTGACATGGAAGTTTTGAAGGCACACATATGTATACTTATGTGCACATAGTACCTGCACACACTGTAAACTTGTACACACATTCAGAGAGAGAGAGAGAGAGCACTAGAGATAGATTCTTCTGGAGCAACATCCGCTTGGCTATGAAATATAAAGTGCTTAGGGAATGAAAATAGCAAAGTCCATATCTCTTTCCAGAAAAGGTTTAACAAAAATAATAAACAACCAGAGTCCAATGACATATTTTAATGATTGCTGTCTTAGTCAGGGTTTCTATTGCTGTGAAGAGACACCATGACCACAGCAACTTTTATAAAGGAAAACATTTAGTGGGTGGCTTACAGTTCAGAGGTTCAGTCCATTATCGTTGTGGTGGGACATGGGGGTGTGAAGGCAGATATGGTCCTGGAGAGGTAGCTGAGAGTTCTACATCTTGTGCAGGCAACAGGAAGTGGTCTCAGACACTGGGTGCGATTTGAGCATATATGAGACCACAAAGCCCTCCACAGTGACACACTTCCTCCAACAAGACCACACCTACTTCAACAAAGCTATACCTCCAAATAGTGCTGCTCCCTTTGGAAGCCATTTTCTTTCAAACCACCACAGGTACCATTTTTGATGTGCTCTGAAATCAGGTAAACAAGAAGAAACACACAATGAAAAAAATTGCAACGAATGGGGGATTAATAAAGGAGAGAACATGTTGGTAGGTAAAGGCTGTTGTTAATCACTAAAAATCCAGCTGTTCTTATCTAAGCGGGAACTAAGAATGTGGAAACATTGTCAGTGGTGAGATAATCGATGGATCTCTATTATTCCCTCCCCCCAAATCAAAGAGACTCTCCAGCCTTAATATTTAATTTGAGTCTAAAAAAAATCCCTGTTAAGCTGGATATGGTGGCACATGCCAGTAGTCCCAGGATTTGGGAGGCTGAGGAAGAAGTATCCTGAGTTCAAAGCCTGCCTGGACTATAGAGCAAAGACCCAGTTTTGAATATCAGACAAACAAAAATCAATCCCACTAAAGTTCGGCGTTCTCTCAAGTGTAAGTGTGGAGTCTGAGAACTGCCAAGTGCAGTCCCTTGGATGGCTCTCCACAGGGTTTTGTTTGTTTTTGCAGTACTGAGGACTGAAGCCTGGCTTCCTGCATGGCGCTGGCACTCTAAGCTACATCATAGCCTTTTCTTACTCTTTATCCCAAGGTACGGACTCACTAAGTTCTCCAGGTTGGCTCTGAGCATGTCATCTCCCTACTTCTGCCTCCCCACTGGCTAGAAATTACAGTCCCATGGCACTGGGCTCACCATGCTTTCCACCAAATTGATATCTTGTCGTTATTATGGTGCTTCACACATGCAGGCACCTCGGATGACCCAGTCAAAGACAAGACCTTCCAGTACGTGGCCAGAAAATATTTCTGTAAGTGCTAGCCCATCACCTCTTTATGGTTCTGTCATTCAAGGAGTGTGTCTGTCTGTGTCCATGCAGGGGAGTAAGCTATGTAACAATGAAGGCCAGTAAGCTCTGGATCTGATTGGCTCCTGACTGACCCCAGTGACTCTGTTTATTGCTCCAAACATCATCCATCCATTGATGGGCATCTCGGCTGATTCCACTATTTAGCTCTGTGACTACAGCAATGATAAATGGATGTGTGGTTATCTCTGTGGTACGCCACTCGGGATTGGTATAGCTGGGTATGTAGTTCTGGTTTTAGCTTTTTGGGGAGCCTCTATACTAATTTCCTTAGTAGCAGCATTAATTTGCATTTCCACCAACAGCGGATAAGGGTTCCTCTTTCTTTTTATTCTTGCAATCATTTGTTTCCTTGGTAATAGCCATCCTAACTGGGGTGAGATGGAATCTTAATTTAGTTTTGATTTGTGTTTCCCTGATGGCTAAAGATGTGGCCCCCCTTTTTCATATATTTATTGACCATTTGTACTTCTTTTTAGAATTCTGTTCAATTCATTTGCCTACTTATTGATTGGCTGATTTTTCTTTTGCATTTGTTACATAGTCTAGATATTATTCTTGTCTAGAGAGGAGCTGGCAAACACTTTCTCCCATCTTGAGGTCTGTGTCTAAAGTCTGCTGATTTGTTCCTTTGCTGTAGAGAGTGATTTAATTTTATCCAGCCCCATTTGTCAATTCTTGTTATTGTTTGCTGGGCTATTCAGAGTCCTATCCAAAAAGCTCTTATGTATGCCTCTATCTTTTAGCATTTCCCTGCATTGTCCTCCAGTGGTTTCAAAATTCCAGGTCTTACGTTAAGATCCGTGATTGTGGGTGTGTGAGAGAGTGAGCAATTTAGTTTATTATTCTGCATGTGGCTATCTCATTTTCCTGGCACCATTTGTTTAAGAGTCTGTCTTTTCACTAACCTGTATTTGGAAACTTTTTCCAAAATCAGATGGGCACAGCCACATAAATTTATTCCTGGGCCCTGTATTCCATCCTGTAAGTCTGGGTGACTGTTTTGATGCTAGCACCGTGCCCGTTTGTCACTCTGGCTTGGTAGTATAGTTTGAAGTCAGGTATTGTGCTACATCCAGAACTGGTCATTTTGCTTGGGACTGAGCTGAATTTACTGCTGCAGTGGTGGAGCTCAAGCCCAGGACTCCAAATACGCTAGGCTTACGTACGCACAGGCAAATACAAAGTTATAAACAAATTTCTTTTTTGAAAAAGACAAATAAAAAGAATAGCATGACTGGGATTTTCAACTTAATGCAAACTCTTCTGAGGCTAAATGCTAGACTTTTGGTGTCCATTCCTTCTCCTGGTAAACTGGGTCTCATGGAGGTTTCCTGAAGATTGTGAGTGAAATCAGGATCCTTTGACCTGAGGGTTGTCTCCCTGAAGGATTTTCTTACTCAGATGGCTGAGCACTGCGCTCACTCTTACTATTGTCAGGGTCCTGTAGGCACTGTCTCCTGCTTTGACGCCATCATGGATCCCACGGTACTACAAGAGGGTTCACCTCTTGCTTCCTGCTCCACGTTGACTTGTATTGGAGCACTGGCTGGCAGACTACTGTCTGCCTGACTTCTGTGGACCCGCCAGGGCATAGGAGAGAGACTTGAACGCGTCATGTACCACCATGGACTCCTGGTGGACATGAAGTGAGGTTGCAGCTTCTTGCCTTGGGGAGCCCATGAAAATGTTCTCTCCTGTCCCATTGGCCTTCCAATTTACTTTTCTATGCATTCACCTTATTTTATGCTTCTAATATTCTTGGCAGTCTAACTGAACCAGGTCTTATTAACAGCTCCCCAGTTTGGGAGGAAACAGACACAAAGAACAGCTAGTTTGTCAAAGAGCCCCAAATAAATGAGAGGATTTGACATAATTAGCCTGGGACCAGGGTCTGTCCTCTGATCCGCTATTCAGGGACAATGTTCTTCAACTTGGAAGTAGACTGTTAAATTATGATTATTCCACATGAACTATCTGTCAGATAAAATATTTTAACATTAACTTTTTTTTCTGATATGAAAAGATTTTCTTGATGGTCAATAGTGTAGAGAATGTAGGTTGTTCCCTTTACATCATCAACCTCATTCTTCATTAAAAAGGATCTACTATCATTATTGTGATTAATTAAAATAACAATCACAATATTCCCATTATCCTACTGCTATAAACCCACTGGATGCAGCAGCATAATAAATAAAAACATATCATTTCTTCAGGATTTAATTGCTGGTTTCTGGTATCTTCTCATGAATTTGAGTAACTTATGAGTATATTCATAAATATTAGGGAGTTTACTGCGTTAAGTATATTTTGAAGTAAAAACTCTTCTCTTCAAGTGCTTGCTTTCCGTTTCTCTTTTTCTGTTTCCTTTTTTAAAGAAAGTAGATGTTTATTTCCATTATAGAGGAATCATTTGCCGTTTCCCTGTGTTCCCTTCTCTTTATGTCTCTAATTTAATCTTGTACTAACTCCAAAGAGTAATTGAGCAATTTGGGGTTCTTCTGAAAAATATAACCCATTCATTTCCTGAAGCCTTGGAAGCTGTGTTTCCAGAATACTCCTCTGTCCATGCCTCTTCTCCTTCAAAATTCTCCTTCTCTTTCAGACACTAACCTGCTCCTAACCCTCTCTGCTCTAAAAAGCTTCTTTTGTTATCTTATATTTCAATGACTTGGAAGGTTTTATTTCCGCCATTTTTTTTCTCTCTTTGTCTCTACCCCCACCTCAGGCTCTGATGATTCAATTTCTCTGCTCTGAAAGTATCGTTGCTAATTTTTTTTCCTGCTATTGACCATAAAGTTCTGCCCAGCCTCTGGGTTGTGAAAAAGCAGAGGAAAAATTGCTTCTATGGCCCATATAGCCCAGTCCTGTAGCCCAGCAGCCAGATTCCGAGCAGGCATGCCGCCTGCCCATGTTCTTTCCAGCTAGGAGCCTGCTCCATACATGGTATCTAAAAGCCAACCCATGTCATTGCTATCAGGAACACTAAGTGCCACTGATTCATTAAAAAAGTTAGTTGCATTTTGTTTGAACATTCACGTGCCATTATGTAGAGCAGAGAGAACCTTTTACTTATCTTTAAATTTTTATTTTATTCTTTATTATATTTTGGGGTGTGTGTGTGTGTGTGTGTGTGTGTGTGTGTGTGTGTGTGTGTAGGTCAGAAGACAACTTTAAGTATTGATCCTCAGACATCTTTCACCTCTTGTTTGAGACAGTGTCTCTCACTGGTCTGGACCTAGGCCAGGCAGGCTGGGCACTGAGCACCAAGAATCCGCTGGACTCTGCCTCTCCAGAGCTGGGATTATGTAAGCATAAGCATGATTGACAGTTAACTTGCATTCTGAGTATTTGAACTCAGGACCTCACAATTACGAAGCTAACATCTAACCACCTAAGTTGTTTCTCCCCACTCAAATTATGTATCCTTTTAAAGTGACTTTGAATTAATTATTTAAGGTTAATAGCCATTAACTATGATTCATTTTCTATATTTTGAATTCTAAATTATGAATTTATTGGTTTAATTGGGGTCAACTCAATTGCGATGCTAATCTCATGGCTGAAGTGATGCCAACTGGCTTTGGTGTGCTACGTGGATGCCTGCTGCTTTCCTTCCAACAAGTAGTACCAGCATGCTGAGCCAGCTGGGGTTTGGAATCGTGAGCCTGGGAAGCCAGGAGGAAAAGCAGGAAGAGAATGATGGAAGGTGTAACTTCCTGCATAAGAAACCTCAATAAAAGTGACTCATCTCCTCCAACAGAGTCGGCAATCCCAGAGTGAGCAAGCAGAGGAAGACTTTCTGAGGCCAGTGTGTTGGTTTGCTCTAACAGAATGCGGTGGGCTTCATGATCCACACCAAATAGGAAAATGTGTCTGCTCACAACGATGGAGGCTGCAAAGTCCAATGTCAAGGAGCTGCCATGTCTCGGTGAGGGCTCTGGACTCTCAGGGACTCTAATGTGACTGGGGCAGAGCCGTAGGGAGCTTCCGCCGCAGTGCAGTGGCTCGCTGACCTTGACTGTTACAGGATGTACGTGGGGCGGATGCTTGGGCTAGCCTCTGCTATCGCCTCAGTGAGAGCTGTGTTTAAAATGAGCTGCTTGAGCTCTTGCTCATGACAAGACTGCTCAGAACGCTTTCTTTTGAGTAGATGTGTCTTTTCTTTTCTTTCTAGCTACTTATTTCCTGTATTTTGTGTTTTGGGTCTAATTTATTGCAAGCTATGGGTGTTCCTAAGCTTGATTTCATGCATTTAGACCTCGTTTTGTGTGTCCATGTGCTTAATACTAAGGCTTCCCTTTTGTCAAAAAAGTTTACATAATGCTATTTCTCCCTTTAGATTTTTGGTCTGGATTCTATTTTTAAATTTTCCTTTTTCCCTTTTAATCAATAATTCCCCCCTCCTCCTCTTTTTCTTTCTGATAATTCACTTTTAGACTCAGAGAAAAATTGAACATAAACTCCAGAGCCCCATATCTCATCATTTGTTGAAAAAAAACACTATAATTTTTCCATTGAATTTTCTTCACTCCTTAGTGAAAAAAATTATTTCTGTGGCCTTGTTTCTGGGCTCTTTATTTTTCTTCACACAGTTTTGATTATAATGCCCTTGTTGTGATTACTATATACAATATGCCAATGTCATGGCAACAATGTCCACTATTGTGATGATCATGCCCACTGTGCATGCTGTCGTGATGGCAACACTCACTGTTACGATTTGCATGCTACTGTCGTGGTAACTATGTCTACTATCATGATGACTACACACACTGTTGTGATGATGACACATACCATCATGATGACTATGTCCACTGCAGTGATGACTGTGTTCACTGTGATGATGACTGTGTTCACTGTGGTGATGACTGTGTTCACTGCGGTGATGACTGTGTTCACTGTGGTGATGACTGTGTTTTCACTGTGATGACTGTGATGACTGTGTTCACTGTGATGATGACTGAGTTCACTGTGATGACTGTGTTCACTGTGATGATGACTGTGTTCACTGTGGTGATGACTGTGTTCACTGTGGTGATGACTGTGTTCACTGTGATGATGACTGTGTTCACTGTGGTGATGACTGTGCTCACTGTTGTGATTGTGATGCTTTTGTATCAGTTTGGAAGTTGCACGGTGGGTACTCTCAAACATTCTTCTCACTCAGCATTAACTTAGGCTTCTGGGTCTTTGAACTCGACATCAACTTTGGGATCAGTTTGTCAGTTTGTTTTCATTTGTCAAAACAAACACACTACAGCTTCCTTGCATGTTCACTGGTGTTTCCTTGACTCTACAGACCACGTTAGAAAGAAGTGACACATGACAATATTAAATCTTGCTGCCGATGTCCATGAACTATGACCCCACGTTTTTAAATTCCCTGATTTCTTTCGTAAGCTTTATTGTTTTGTTCTATAAAGATGTGTAGTTTGTTTGAGTTATACTGAAATGTTTCTTTGTGCTAATGTTAGTAGCACTACATTTAAAAATTTAAACTCCAATTGTTCATTGCTAACATGTAAGAAAATGATTAAATCTGTAAATTAACCATTCATCCAAGAAATGTGCTAATAATCGTGAATTAAATTGGAGGCGATTTTACTTGTTGAGTCTTTGAGATTCCCTGAAATGTCAATCATGCTCTGTGTTCAAAGGCAATTTTCTTTCTTTTATCCAAATCTGCATTTCTTTCATTTCCTTCTCTTGTCTTACTGTTTGGTTGGTACTTCTAGTCTGAGGTCAGATGAGACTGAGGAGGGCAGATATCCTTGCCTTGTTCCTGATATCAGTAAATGTCCAGCTTCTCACCATTAATTTCGAGGTTATCTGTAGGTTTCTTGAATGTTCTTTACCAGTTCAGGATACGCCCCTGTTTTTATAGTTTGCTGACAGTTTTTGTTATAAGTGGTTATGAGATTTTGCCAAATGTTTTTCTGTATCTATTGATATGATCATGTAACTCTCTTCCTTAGCCTATCGTTATAATCATAACATGACATTAATTAATTTCCCACTATCAAAACCACATTGCATTGCTGGAATATATTTTCTTAGGTCATGGTATGTGATCTTACATAGTGTTGAATTAAATTTTCCTGTGTGGGAATGTGTATCTAATGTTTCCTTTTCTTCTGATGTCTTTGTCTAGTTTGGGTTTTAAGTATGTGATGGTATCATAGTAGTCCATCTGTGTTTACTCTCTTTTTACCTTCCCCTTACTTCTAGCTTTTCCCTTTTGCTCCGAAAGGCCAATAATTCTAAATTCTGGTGTGTTACATTCGATCTACCTTACCCCATGTGTTCCATCAAATTTCATGCAAGGAAGAAGATAAAACCATTATGTTCATTGTGTAGCCTTGGGCTTGAACATCGTGTCTACGTTTTGTAAAACAAACCCATTCAAACCACAACTGCAACAAAGCACAAAGAATATTTTCTGAAAGTCATTTTGGCCCTGAAAATGGTCCCAATATTGTCAATAAATGTCTCTCCATTCAGCATACTTGTAAATCAAAGTCATTTTCTAACAAATCCTTTATGGGCTAATGCTAGGCTGCTGCGATATCTACTCTGAAAAGTAAGCAGTCTTTTATGAGGAAATCTCCATCGACGGGAACAACCTTCAACACGGTTTGCAGCAGCACCTCAGAAGAGGAGCTTAGGAAAGAAGAAATAAAATGAAAAGGCCCAACTCTAATTCAGCCACTGGTCCATACTGTAGAAACGCAGCTTCTTTAGTGTGTGAGCACAGGGAATGTTTATGCGTGCCAACATGATCAACTAGAGGAAAATAGCAGTTAGAAACCGCAGTCCAATTATTTTCTGTCTAGAAAAATCAATGAACCCACATGCATCTAATAAATCGGTCAATTATACACAGATGCCAGGCTCCATGAAAGACATGATACCCGGTTTTGTAAATCAGTACCATCTCACAGAGATTTTTATGACAGTGAGTTCCACTAATTAAAACGTCAGTGTAAAACATTGCCTTTTATTCAAATCGCTAGTGCAGACTCACCCTCTGTAATGACGGAATGTTGTAATTAGACGATAGGCAAAGCCCACATGTTCGCAAACAGCAAACGGAGACTGTTCAAAGAAAATTAAAGAGCCAGTGGGGCATCACGGAGGTGGTCTCAGGCTTAGAAGACATCACAGCAACACCCAGGCATGTCTCCATGACAACTCCAAGGACCTGCCTAGGACTCACCACTATCATTGCAGATTTAGGATTCCTCTGAAAAGCACATAGATTAAAATGGCCTGGAAATTACTGTGTAGCACACACTGGCCGTGATTTCAAGATTTTCTTGCTTTGGCCTTTTGAATGCTGGGATTACAGATGTTGCTACTAGACCCAGCAAGAATTTGTGTGTGTGTGCACGTGCATGTGTGCGTGCGTGCGTGTGTGTGCGTGTGCGTGTGCGTGTGCGTGTGTGTGTGTGTGTGTATGCATGCAAGTGCATGGGGTTGGGGTGGGGTGGGAGGGTGTTTACACATGCATATGCATGTGGGTGCACAGCACAGAGACCAGAGAAGGACCTCAAGAGTCCTCCATCACTTTGTTGTTAGCATACTATGCCAGAAGCAGAGAGGAACACATGTGTGTCTTTCCGTAATATCAGAATTTATTAAACAGTAAACTGACAAGGTTCAGCAGTTTCAATAGTAGCAATCTGTCATAGAATCCCACCTACCTTGGTGATCTGGCCAAGGTGAATGTAGGTTCTTTTATTTCAATCTTAATAATATTAATTCTAATATCACACACCACACAGTAATATGTCTATGTATGTGTGTGCGTATGGTTTACAGAATGAAGCACTTTTTTTTAAAGGCTATAGCAGAGTTCAGAAGTTTTCAGGAATGGAATGAGAGTCTTTATTGACAAGATAATGAACCCAGCCTGTGCCAGCCGCGGGCCGTGCTGGTAACGCTGGAGTCAGGTTTGGGGAGCAAAGCTGGAGAGTCCAGTGGCAAGATGAAAGCTTGAACCACAGCTGACAGAAGGGAACAGCGGGTTCGGGGCTAGGTGCAGACCGATGAGCAAGGAGATGGGTAGGTGGTCAGGTGGGCTGCATCAACAGACGGGCCCCAAAGCCAAGCTGAAGCACCAGAGTCAGTCAAACAGACCTCCTCCACGTGTTGGTCCTTGACACACACCCCAAGTATCAGGTGATGTGGGGCCACTCCATCACAGTGTTGGGTGTTCAGCACTTTATGAGGTCTAGGAGAGGGAGTTGTAGCCTTTTATCAGTGCCTTTTAGTGTGTCTGATAAACATGGATAGCAGTTAGAAACTACAGCTTCCCAATATGATTTTGATACATCCATGTCCTCCGACAGTCTCAGTCCACCCCAAAAAACTTACGGAGCGGCACTATTTCCATTCCTGGGAATTTTTCATTTATCAGTCCGTTCTTGTTGGATGGTGCAGATTCTGGGTCCACGGGGCACACAGTCATCCTTCTCCCTCCAAATGGAGTCAAAAGCTCTTTGTAAAATGGAATCCCCTAGGCACGGCCTGAGAAACCACCGCTTTGTCCAATATGGAGTAAATTAGAAAGGACATAACCACAGTCCTTGCTCCTGTGAGGTATGGTCTCTCCTTGAACTTGGTGCTCGTGTGTTTGGGCTAGGCTGGCAGTCAGAAAGTCCTAGTCATTCCTCTGCCTCTGCATTGGGGCCGGGGTTACAGACATGTGTTAGACTACACCCAGATTGTTACAGGGTTTTTGGGATTCAAACTCAATCACAATGGTTACACAGCAAGTGTGTTTAGCCACTGAGCTATCTCTTCCAATGCCACCCCCCCATATTTAAACTTAACGAAATGCTTTAAAAGTTATTCTAAATGTTAATTAATTGTGACTAATTCTTTTAATATTATTAAAAGTTTACATTAATGAAATCAATATTTTAAAATGGTATAATCCCTAGTTTTTAATAAATTCTGATTATATTTTTACATGAATAATATTAATGCATTAACATTTAAATTCCAATATTAACTGATTTGATTCATTAATATTTAGTATAACTAAACTTCATATTAAATTAACATTTATAGTAATAAAACTGCTTAATATTTTAAAATTTGTGTCCCTAATTTTATTTAAAGCCTTTGATTTCTTCCTCCACTTCACAGCCTGGGATATATCTCATGTGTAGTAAGTTTCTCTTTAAGCTTTGTGAACTATTTAAAAAGTCTCCTTTCACTGTTTTTTCTTTTATTTTAATTAGTTTTTAAAGTTAGCATACAAAGTAAAAAACTTCATTACAGCATTTCCACAGGCTTTGCTCCCGTTGACCCTCTTCTCTCCATTCCCCTCCCCCTGGTCACCATCATTCCCCTGGGAGTCCCTCTTTTGTTTGATGTCATATATATTCTGTTACCCTCTTTCCCAGCTAAAGACCTGCTCTTCCCTCTTCTGGTCCCCCTTCTAATTTCCTGAGCTGTTCTCATACCTACATCTACACATGTTAATAAGGAAACATCTAGGATCCCATGTGAGAGAAACCGTGTAGTATTTGTCTTAGTCTGGGCTACGTCACTTAGTATAATAATTTCCAGCTACATCCATTTTCCTACAAAATGTCATGATTTCATTTTTCTTTGATAGGTGAATAAAATTCCATTGTGTATTTGTACCCTGTTTTCTTTATCCACTCGTCTGTTGACAGATATCTAGACTGGTTCTGTTTTTTTGGCTATTGGGAATTTTGGGAACACAACAGCAGGTCTGCCATAGCTTCCACGCACAGGCCATAGCTCCTTATGTAAGACTCTGGACCAAAGCAGAAAAAGCCTCTTTACTGGGGAGCAGAGTAGATGCTCACAGACATGGTGGACAGATAAAAATCACATAGGATTTTTCCTGGCTCCCTCTTAGGACCTCGTTTGTACTGCCTTCCTCTTTTTATTTCCACTTCTGGTTACCTAAAAGAAATGGCTCTCTGGGGGCTGGAGAGATGGCTCAGAGGTTAAGAGCACTGGCTGCTCTTACGGAGGTCCTGAGTTCAATTCCCAGCAAGGACATGGGGGCTCACAACGATCTATAATGAGATCTGATGCCGTCTTCTGGCTTACAGGCAGAATATTGTATACATCATAAATAAGTCTTAAGAAAGAAAGAAAGAGAGAGAGAGAGAGAGAGAGAGAGAGAGAGAGAGAGAGAGAGAAAGAAAGAAAGAAAGAAAGGAAGGAAGGAAGAAAGAAAGAGGTCCTCAATCTCTTTCCTCATTCTAAAGGGGAACCTCAGTGGTAGAACTCTGTCAGCATTGACAGGTGCTGTGGATGATTGATTGATAAATAAAATGCTGATTGGCCAGTAACCAGGCAGGAAGTATAGGCGGGACAAAGAGAGAGAAGTCTGGGAAGTGGAAGCCTGAGGCAGAGAGAGATGCTGCGAGGCGCCACCATGAGGAGCAGGATGTAAAGTACCGGTAAGCTATGAGCCACGTGGCAAGGTATAGATTTATAGAAATGGATTAATTTAAGATATAAGAACAGCTAGCAAGAAGCCTGAGCCATTAGGCCAAGCAGTTTATAAATAATATAAGTCTCTGTGTGTTTGCTTGGGTCTGAGGGCCACGGGAGCCAGGCAGAAACAGGATAACTTCAGCTACAGACAGGTACTCTACTTAGAGCTGGAGACTACAGCCCAAATGCCCCTCTGTCCCACTGTGCTATGGGCAACAGGTGTAGTGATAAGAACATTGGTGTCCTTCACAGAGTCATGTTTGGCAGTCCTAAACTTTAGTGTGGCTGGAATGAGGTCTCTGAGATTAGCCCTGAACTGATAGGAAAATAGACCATATGGGATCTTAGGAAAATAGATACCAGACAGCTCCTGCCTCATGCCATACCTCCATGTGAGCATCAAGCATGAGGACACAGAGAGATGCTGAAAGTCAGGAAGACAGCCCTCCCCAGACACTTGTAGCCTCCAGAAATATCAGAGAATCGATTTCTGTGGACTAAGCCACCGAGCACGTGATACTTTGTTCAACAGCATCCTAAGCTGCCTAACATTGTCGAAGCATTCCCTCATGGAGACTGGATGACATCATCACGCAGGGCTCTACCTGTCAGGCACAGATGTTGTCACTGCCAGCAGTTGGAGAAACCTGATTTAAAAAAAAAAAAAAAAAAAAAAGCCACTGCCCTTCATTTTGGAGAGCTGGTAGTTCCCCGTATTTCCAAATGTGTTTGAAAATCCTCAAACAAGTGCACTGACAGCCCTCGGGTGTGACGGCTTATGTGGCAGGTGGTGCTGGGGCTTTAGTACACAACTGTCACAATGGTTTGGAAATTGCCATTTACCGAGAAAATACAGAGGCTCGGAGACTTCCGCTAAGGCTATGTAACCTTCCATTTGGCTCCCCAGCTCCTGTTTATTGGCCACCTGCATTGAGATATTTTGTGCGAAGATAAGGGAAGAAAACACAGGCGTCTGCAGTCTGTCTCTTTGATTCTCTATGATCCTTTGGTGCTATTTTGGGCAACAGAGTGGAGCAGTTTGGTTTCTTTGCCTTGGTCAAGGCCTGTGGTTCTGCCATCCCTCCCCATCTCATATCTTCTGTGGTCTTTGTTCAGATTCTAAATTATAACGAAAGGATCTCTTCCGAGAAAGAATATATGCAAGTTGTATATGGGAGGGGGATTGCTAGCCTCAGGCCAACTGTGGCTTGCTCATTTCTGACAGTTAGCAGTAACTGTTTTAGTTTATTTGTTTGTTTGTTTGTTTTTCAGCTGGGGTTTGGTTGTGTACTGTAGGCTGGCCTTGAACCCCTCATGCTCTTGCCTTCGCCTCTTAAAGGCTGGGATTCCAGGCAGGCACTACACGTGGTGTGTTGGTTGATTCACTCTTATTTTAGTGCTTTGTTTACTCTTCTTACTGAGAACATTATTTTTCTTCTGTCTCTGTCTTCTTGTATGTGTTTCATCCTCCAAATCAGTAGTTCTAAACCTTCCTAATGCTGCTACCCTTTAACACAGTTCCTCATGGTGTGGTGACCCCCCCCAACCATAAAACTGTTTTGTTACTACTTCATAACTGTAATTTTGCTACTATTACAAATTGTAATGTCAATATCTGATATGCAACCCCTGAGAAACGGTTGTTCGACCCCACAGGGGTCATGACCCACATCTTGAGAACCACTGCTCCAAATGTACACTTTGAAAGAAATCTTTGACTATATTTTAGCTCATTGAAGATCATTTATGAAACATGACTGATAGAAATCTGAGTATTTGAGTATTATCTGAGTGGTGGATGCTTGTGTACATGTTTATGTGTATGCACATGTGTGTGGGTACAAGCACACGTGCCTGTGGAAGCCAGAGGTTAATGTCTGGTGTCTTCCTTTATTGCTTGCCATCTTATTTTTGAGGCAAGATCCCTCACCTCACGGAACCTAGAGCTCATAGGTTTAATAAAACTTGGCTAGACAGTCAGCTCCAGGGATTCGCCTGTACGCCACACTCTCCACTCCCCCGCCTAGTCTTAGTAAAGTCATGCCTGCCTTCTACACGGCACAGGCACATCCAGCAGTCAGTGGTTTGGAACAAAACCTCTTTCTTCACCAAAGCAGCTCTGCACCGTGGGTGCCAGGCCGGTTCCTGCCTATCCAGACTGATGTCCGTTCTCTAGCATTCCTTTAAGTTCTATGGGTTTCTCATTATCCATTGAGAAACTCCCCTTCTGCGACATTGAACCACGATGGATTTTGCTGGTAACTAGGAAGAATCCGGATTCTCGGGATGGCTACCTCTTGTTCTCGATCCCTGATGCCTCAGCTACTGGTTCGTGATCTTGGGTGAGGTTCCTTTCCTCAACTCAGGTTCCTCACTCCTAACAGTGTGGTCATACCTCTTGTGGAGGCAGTATGAAGCCTACATGACGGCATACATGCAGAGCCCTTACTGTCATGCCTGGCACATAGCAAGTCCTTCATAACTGTTAACTATTATTATCATGCCAGGAGCATTAAAAAAAAAATGGTTGACGTCAACCAATTCCAGATACAAAGGAGAAACAAGCAGCCCTTACGCTGTTGCTTTTTATGGCACATATTTTACGTTTTCCCAGACATAAGCGACCTTTTCATAGGATCATAGTTTCAAAGTTGGTGCAGAAGAGAGAATGTGTATTTAGTTTTTCCGTGGAAATCAGCACTTTAGATGTGGATCACTCTTTAAGTCCAGCATCTGTTAATGTTTAAAGCAATTCATAGTTTTCCTCAGAACACATGATTTTGGACAAAGACGACAACAAACAAAAGCGCCAAAATGGGCTCACGCTCTGGATTGCAGGAAACGAAGTGACGAGAACAAAATTCTTGTGTGTACTATGCATGTATTTACTCAGCTCCATGCTAACAAAACCCAGCATTGTATGCTAGAAAGTGCCTCTGATACTGGCCTGCTTGAGTTCTGGCATGGCTGTGCCAATTGTAATGCCACATTCTGTTTCCTTCTTGGCAAAACACATTGTTTTGCTTTAGTGTTCTAAAGGGCTTTTTTGTTTTATTTTTTCCAACATTCCTAACACATGGATAATTTTAAAAACTGATCTCTGACCCCACCACCACAACTCCTTTTGATTCAACAAAAATAAGAAGGAAGGCTATCTATCCTGTGCATCTTCAAAACATGCTGTTCTAGGATTAATTCACGTTCTCAACCCATCCTAGAAAAGGCTCACACTAGCTGCATGCCAGAGGCATCCTGGACAAGCCATCACCCCATCTTCCAAGGATTTGCTGTAAAGAACAAAGACCTATAAACAAGAAGTTATCCTAGCCCTCACTAGGGTGGCGGGGGGGGGGGGGCGTGATGCAGGATGCTATAGTGTCTTAGTTAGGGTTGCTATTGCTGTGAAGAGACACCATGACCACAGAAACTCTTATAAAGGAAAACATTTAATTGGGGTGGTTCACTTACAATCCAGAGGTTCAGTCCATTATCAGCATGGTGGGACATTGTGGCATGCAGGCAGACATGGTGCTGGAGAGGTAGCTGAGTGTCCTGCATCTTGGCTTGCAGACAGAGGGAAGTGGTCTGTGTATCACACTGAGGGAAGCTTGAGTAAAAGAGACCTCAAAGCCCGCCCCCTAGAGTGACACACTTCCTCCAGCAAGGCCACACCTATTTCAACAAGGTCACACCTCCCAATAGTGCCACTCCCTTTGGGGGCCTCTTTCTTTCAAACCACCACATATAGAGTACATTGGAGGGGCGCCTCAGCCAGCTCAGGGGGCAGGAAAAGATTCCTACAAAAAACAGCACTTGGCAGAGACTGGTGTCATTGATAAGGGTGTTGCCTCATGAATGGAGGTTTGCTGGTTTTTTTTTTTAACCCTAAACTTCAATGGAAGGAATGTATAATTAAATACATAATTCTATAAATGTATTTTATAAATCTTTATAAACAGACCATCATGGTTTTTAAAGTCCAATAAACTTTAATTTCTTTGTTACAGGAAGGATGCAAATACAAAATGTTCTGACAATTTTCACATGTGTTGAAGTGTAAATTGTCATCATGACCCCAACATTCCAAGGTATTTTATGTGTTCGGATTGGTTAGCTGAGGCTGCTGTTTTGAAAAATACCACACCCTGGGTGGTTTAAGGAGTGCATATTTATTTCTCACAGTTCTAAAAACCCAAAGTCCAACATCAGGGTACCACCACAGTTGGGTACAGGTGAGAACCTACTTCCTGGCTTTGAGATATGCCTTCCAGGTATATCTGACAGAAGTGATGGAAATGTTGAAAAAGAAGGAAAAAGTCTGGTGGGGGCAGTTTGTGGTGGTTTAAATGAGAACGCCCCTCTAGGCTCATATGTAGCTAGAGTTTTTTCTTTGTAGTTAGAGTTTTCAGCCTGGCCCACAGTCAGGACAAATCTCTCTCACCTGCCAGTCCCACAGCTGCTCAGACCCAACCAAGTAAACACAGAGAGACTTATATTGCTTACAAACTGTATGGCCGTGGCAGGCTTCTTTCTATCTAGTTCTTCTATCTTAAATTAACCCATTTCTATTAATCTATAAGTTGCCACGTGGCTCATGGCTTACCAGTACCTTATATCTCGCTTGTTATGGCGGCAGCTGGCAGCGTCTCTCTCCTCAGCCTTCCACTTCCCACAATTCTCTTCTCTGCTTGTCCCGCCTATACTTCCTGCCTGGCTACTGGCCAATCAGTGTTTTATTTATTAACCTATCAGAGCAACACATTTGACATACAGAACATCCCACAGCACTCATATGCTTGGATACAGTAGGTGGAACTGTTCGAGAAGGATTAGGAGGTATGGCCTTGTTGGAGGAGGTGGGTCATGGGCATTGGGGGGTGGGGCTTTGAAGTTTCAAAAGACTCACAGCATTCACAGCCTGTGCTCTCTGTCTCCTCTTTGTGGATCAAGATGTCACCCCTCAGCTGTTCCTACTGTTATTCTTTTGCTCTGTCATCATGGACTCTGATCCTCTGAAACCAGAAGCCCAATTAAATACGTTCTTTTATGAGTTGCCTTGGCCATGGTGTTTTATCACAGCAATAGGAAAATAACTAATACAAATGCATGTGCTCTGGTCTCCTTAGCCTCTTTAAGGGCATTAGTCCATCATGGGGTGTCCTGATGACATCATTGGAATCTTATTTCCTTGCTGAAGATTCATAGCCAACAGTCATGTTGGAGATTAGGATTTGGAAGATGAATTTGGAGAGGACACAAACATTTAGTCCATAGCAAGACTTTATTATATAGTTATTCTTTTTTTCCTATGTTCCCTAGTAATACATCCAATTTATTAAAAATCATATATTGATTTTGAAGCCAAATAAGTGTAATTCAAATCAGATTCTTTAACCCCCATTGAAAACTCATATACAAAATAACATTTTCACTATTTTTCTAAGTTTTTTAAAAATGTATTTATTTTATGCAAAGGTCTGCACATAAGTCTGTATGTCATGTGTGTGCCTGGTGCATATGGAGGACAGAAGATGGTATCAGATCCTTTGTGACTGAAATTACAGATGGTTGTGAGCTGCTATATGGGTGCTAGGAATCTAACTCAGGTCTTCTACAAGAGCAGCTAGTGATCTCAACTACCAAGCCATCTCTCCAGCTCCACAAAATAACATCTTAAAATTTTCAAATTAGAGATAATAAAACTAGATTCTGCTTTTGTTCATGATACCAGCAGCGCATGCAGTAGCTATTTCTAGGAAATCATAGCTATAAGATAATATTACACCCATAGTCTATATTTGTTGATGCGATACTGCACTTCTCAGTTCTAATGGAGAAACCCACAGCATGGCACCAAATGACTCTGGAAACCTCCCATCTCTCCACTCCCTACAGTGGTCCAGAGCCCCAACTATACTCAACCTCTCTCTCACAGATGGTTGGAAATTGTCTTAGTCAGGGTTGTTTCTGTTGCTGTGAAGAGACACCATGACCACAGCAACTCTTATAAAAGAAAACATTTAGTTGGAGTGGCTCCCTTACAGTTCAGAGGTTCAGTCCATTACAGTCATGGCGGGACATGGGGGCCTGCAGGCAGATGTGGTGCTAGAGAGGTAGTTGAGCTTTCTACATCTTGCAGGCAACAGGAAATAGACTGTCACACTGGGTGTGGCTTGAGCATATATGAGACCTGAAAGCCCACCTCCACAGTGACACACTTTCTCCAATAAGGCCATACCTACCCCAACAAAGCCACATCTCCTAACAGTGCCACTCCCTTTAGGGGCCATTTTCTTTCAAACCACCACAGAAATAGTCTTCAGCTAGTTTGGCTGCTAACTTTTCATTCAGAGCCACAGCCTTCACAAAGCACTCAACACTGCTCAATAACCCTGGTAATTTCAGTGTTTTCCTCTTTGGTAACTATCTTAGGTCTTCCATTTAAGCATCTCACACACCCCCTCCTCACCTGCACTGTGAGCTGCCTTGTTCTTCGTGAGAGTAACAAAAATATAGGAGAAACAAATCTCATACTTAGAAATGCCAGTGAAAGACGGTGTCCTTGTTTGTCTATAGCCTAACTGAATTCTACCTCTAGCTCTTATCCACTGGTGGAAGAAAACTGAATTCTATGCATTTTTAACCACTTGTAATGTTTTGGGTACTTCCAAAGTCAAACGTCTTTTCTTAAATCTTCTCAGAGTGGCATTTAGGGTCTGGGTGACTTCATATAGTGAAGCGTCACATATTCCAGCTATGGAAACCAAAGAAGCATCTACCTAGGAACAGTTGTGGTCTAGATATAGTGCTTCTTACTAGAAAGGGTCACATGAAAGGGGAGAAAAGCTTTAAGGGAAGGTCATAGGGAAGGTGATTTAAAAAACAGTTATGAACATAGAAAGGGGAATACTTGGGGTAGGAAGGTATAGATGTGGGCAGGAAGAGGAGCTGTAGGGAGATCAACTGCAATATGTATGAAAATTCTATAGTAAAACCTATGGCTTTGTACACTCATTAAAAAGTGATGATGGGGCTAGAGAGAGGGCTTAGTAATTAAGAGCCACTCACTGCTCACAGAGGACCCAGGTTTGGTTCCCAGCACCAACATCGTGGCTCTCAACCACTCATTACTCCAGTTCCAGGGTATAGGACACTTTCTTCTGACCTGCTTATGCACCAGGCATGCACATGGGGTACAAACATCCATGCAGGCAAAACACACTTATATATAGATATATGTGTGTAATAGTTCTAGTACATTTAAACAATGAGTAACTCCAAAAAATAGAAATAGTATGTCTTACTTTATAAACGATACCAGAGCTTCTAAGTTCAAGTGCTCCAATCTGAATGTTCTCTCCAAAAGTCATGTTGAAACCAAATACCCACAGCCATATGTTAATACTCTTCAGGAGTGGGGGCTTTGGAGGTAATTAGAGTTAGATAGAGTAGCCAGAGGGGCTTCATGGGAAAGTCTTAAGTGAGTAAGCCCACTCTGCCTATGTGATGTTCCACGTCTCTTGAGGACTGACCAGCAGGAAGTCCTAGTTGGACACTGGGCAGATGTGGGCAGATGCCAGTACCAAGTGCTCGGATTTTCCTGGGCTCCGGAACTGACCTAAACAAAGCTTATCCTTTCTAAGGCCCTCCCTCTATAGCACTCAGTTAAGGCAACAGCAAAACAGACCAAGTCATCCAGACAGCTGGAGCGAGGGTGACGCTATCTAATCTCTTCAATATGAAATGTGTTTATCCTTCTACCCACACCACGGACCCTGATTGTCAGTAACAGTAGAAATGATGGATTGGAACTCGGTGCACTTAGCCTGACTTGCTCTACAGTCCACAGAAAGAGGTCTAAGAATAATAAAGCAGTGCTTTTCAGCAGTATGATCATGAAAACCTTTCAAAGGTTGTTTCTGGGTGAGCTCTCCCCTGTTGGTGCATAGTTACACTAGTCTGTACTGTCAGAACGCTTGACTATGGTTTACTTTTTTCCTTTCTCTTCCGTTTATTTTTAAATAAATACATGTATTTGTGTATACATGTGTATGCTGGGGGCAGACCTATGGGGGAGTTAGTCCGTTCTCTCCTGTGATGTGAGTCCAAGGGATCAAACTGAGGTCAGCAGGCTTGGCAGTGAGTGTCTTCATCCACTGAGCATCTCTCCAGCCCTCCCTTTCAGTCAGTGTTAGTTCTCCGTGTAAGCACACAACTCCAGCTCACCACCCATCTTGCTGTTAAAGTCTGTCCTATAGCTTTCTCCATCGCGCCAAAGAAGAGTCATAGAAACAATACTTTCTGAGTGCTTGAATTCTGCTCAGTTTTTGACTATGGTCTTTAATACGTGAATGCCACCTCAGATGAATAGACAATCCTTAGCCAATGTTTCCTTTCCTGGAACCTCTTAAATGTGTTCCATTTTCCTAACATCACAATGTGTTCCTTTAGTCGATCCCTGCTGTGACCTTAGGGTGTGACCTTAGGGTGTCTGACTGCTCAGGTTTTGTTGCGGCTTCTTGTTTCTTAAAAGCTCAGTCATGCTAAGGAGATGGTTTAACTGATAAAGCACTGGCCACACACAGCGTGGCTCCTCAGAGCCCATGTAATAACTACAATCTTAGAGCACAGGAGACACAGATTGGGGTCCCCAAGGTGAGCTGGCTAGCCGGACTAGCATAAGCATGAGCTAAAAGGGCAGAGAGAGACCGAGCAGAGGACAATGGAGAAAGCCAACAGCATGAACCTTAGACATTCACATGCCTGGGCACACGTGCATACTCAACACGCATCCACACACATGCAGCCATGAATACAGACAGGCACACACACTACATACATGTGTCAAAAGTGAAATAAAAATAAAAGCCCAATATTTTTCCTTTTATTGAGAATAGATTTTTTTTTTCTCACAGAATATATCCTGATTGAGGCTTCCCCTCCCTCTCCTCCTCCCAGTTCCTCCCCCTTGACCCCCACGCCCCCATCCAGATCCACTCCCTTTCTGTCTCTCATTAGAAAACAAACAGGCCCGGTGGTGGTGCATGCCTTTAATTCCAGCACTCGGGAGGCAGAGCCAGGCGGATCTCTGTGAGTTCGAGGCCAGCCTGGTCTACAGAGCGAGATCCAAGACAGGCACCAAAACTACACAAAGAAACCCTGTCTTGAAAAAATAAAAAACAAAGCAAAACAAAACAAAACAAAAAAATCCACAAAAAACAAAAAACCAACCCCCCCCCAAAACAACAACAACAACAAAAGAAAACAGAAAGGTCCGATATTTTTAAAGTTTATTATATAATGTTTATCATTATCTCCTGGTCCTTTTACTGTGACTTTTCAATATATGGCATCAGTTTTATTATTGTTACTAAAATTTTTAAAAAATATTTTCCTTTGTGGGTTTTTTTGTTTGTTTTTCAAAATACGTAAACAAGTCTGCAGGATAGGCCACATGACTGTACAGCACACTGATCACTCAATGGGACAAAAGAGCACACGGTGGTCTCTCGTGGCTGTGTGGTTTTATCAATTGCTCATTTTCCCACACTGGTTTTTTTGCTCAGAACTGCCTGTTCCATTTCTGTGCTAGCCACATTCTCTCTGATCATTTTTACCTCCTTAAGGCTTCAGTAAAAGTTTTACTCATTTTTAACTTTCACGTTTCTTTGTTTTTAAAGACTTTATTTTTATTTTTAATTATGTGTATTAGTATGTGTGGGTATGTACTCATGAGTGCAACTGACCACTGAGGCCAGAAGAGGGCATCTGATCCCCTACAGGCCTTCATCCACTACCCAACCTGGTGCTGAGACCTGAACTCCTGTCTTTTGTAAAAACAGTAAGTGCTCTTAACCACTGCGTCATTTCGCCAGCCCTGGCCTCTAACTTTCTTAGAGATTTATCTGTTGCTTCTGTAACCTCATGTTTGTTCTAGGTTTGAGGTTATTTTAAAAGTCAGTTCTTTTGTGTTTATTTCTATTCTTTCTCTGCATCCCTGAAGTTTTCTTCAGATTGTATTCTTTTTGTTATTTCGTCATTTTCCTATATGAGTCATCTGTTTTGAGAACACGGCTTGCTGGCATGCTTTCGTTACTTTGGGGGAATCATTTAGAAATGATTTTATTATATTTTTATTTATTTACTTTTTGTGTGTGAGAATGTGGATGTCCAAGGATGACTTACAGGAGTTGGTTCTCTCTACCCACCATGTGGGCTCCAGAGATTGAACTCAACAAGATGGCTTGATGAGCCATCTTGCCAGCCCATGGGGATACTTTTCTGCTTGTTTTCTTTGTGTGGGATTTGACTTTAATCGGTTCGTGGTTCTCATTTTTTACATGAAATTGATTTCCATGAACTTGAGGTTTATTTGTCTGGCTTCATAGACTGAGTACTCCCCATTCTGTTGTTTGGCAATGAGCTTGACCATACAGTGACATATCTTTGGAGACTTCCTGGCTCTCTTCCCTTTCCCACTTTTATCCAGACTCTGCTCTGCTTCTATGCACCCTCTTTTGCTCAGATTTTATTTGATATCTAAGAATTTCATCCTGTTGGGCCACCTCAGCTCAGAGGTATCCATGGCTCATCGTCTCCCTCTTCCTAATCCTAAGGTGATGGTCCCATGGACATTCCCGTTTAAACTTCCTGCATGGAACTCACTGTTTCTGGGGTCAGAAGCACTCAGTTAGAATCATCTTCAGATGACAGAAATCCTAGCACTCATTGGTCATGTATATGTCAGTAAATCACGAGTACATTGCTAGCCTGATGGCATCAAGAACTGGCCCCTCCCCCTCCCACTGTGCCCGCCTGCTCTTTCACTATTTGAGAATGGCTTTTAGCTTCATGACTATGGTTTCTCCACGTCCAGTCTTCACCTCTATGTTGTAGGCAAAGAGAAGGGCAGGGAACGAAGAACAGAAGGCAAAGGGGCGTGTCCGAAATTTTCTGAAAAAGCCCCATTTAATGCCTGTGTTTCAGCCAGCATTGGTCACTTTGCCATCTTTAACTGTAGATGCAGCCAAATGAACACACACACACACACACACACACACACACACACACACACACACACACACACTAAATGTTTAAAAATTACAATGATAGAATAAATAAATCATATGAGAATTTCCTGTTTGAGAATTCAGTTTGATTTCACTGTATTTCTCCCCAAAGTTCCACGTTCATGCTGATGGTATCTGGAAGGTGAGCCTTTGGGAAATAAATAGAATTATATGAAATCATGACAGTAGGGATTCCATGATAGCATTATTAGCTTTTTTAAGAAGTGGAAGATTTTGGGGGAATAATCTCCTTGTACATTGTGAAGATGTGTCTTTGCAAAGGTGCCTTCTTATTGGTTTAATAAAAATCTAAATGGCCATTAGGTAGGCTGGAGGTATAGGCAGGACAGCTAGACACAAAGGATGCTGGGAAGAAGAAAGGAGGGTCTTCCAGGAGACACAGAAGGAGCAAGACATGCTGGAGGGACAGGTAAAGCCACAAGCCATGTGGCAATACATAGATTAATAGAAATGGGTTAATTTAAGTTGTAAGAGCTAGTTAGTAACAAGCCTAAGCTATTGAGCAAGCTTAATTAAGAAGAAGTCTCCAGTGGCTATTTGGGAGCTGGCAGGTGGGACAGAAAAACCAGTCTACAGAAGATGGACCTGAACTGGCTTGTCTCACCACATGATGTCCTCTGCCATGCTAGGCTACAGTAAAAGGCCCTCACCAGACCCTTACCAGATATCAAGCAGATGTCACCACCATGTTCATGGACTCCCAAGCATCTGAATATAAGCCATCAAAACTTATATTATTATTATTATTATTATTATTATTATTATTATTTTTTTGGTTTTTAGAGACAGGGTTTCTCTGTGTAGTTTTGGTGGCTATCCTAGTTCTCACTCTTCAGACCAGGCTGGCCTCGAACTCACAGAGAACTACCTCGAGATTAAAGGCATGCGCCCCCACCTCCCAGCAAAACTTAAATTCTTTATAAGGTATCAGTATACAGCAGCAACAGGATAAGACATTTCCTTTAGACATATAAGCTGTGGTCTTTCTGTGACTATAACCCTAAGGATAGAAGTTGAAACAACTTTGCATTAATAGAACATTGTGGGCTGTAACTCAGTTGGCAGCCTACACAAGGTCCTGGCTTTGATCCTCAGCACTGCTTAAACCAGATGTGGTGGAATATGCTTGTAATCCCAGCACTTGGGAGGTAAAGGCAGGAGGATTAGCAATTGAAGATTATCATCAGTTTCACAGGGAGTGTGAGGTCAGCCTAGGCTAGAGACCCTCCCCCTGCCCCCCCAAAAAAGGTCCTTGCTTTAGTGACATAAAAACAAGAGTTAACTAAGAGAAAAAGGAGGCTGGCTACTGAGGAGATCAGACCCCACCTCTAGGTCACTGAAATGAGACTGTGACTTGCTTATAAGCTTGTGTTATTTACGTTTTTCCTGTTGCCATGACAACCGTAGAGAGGACAGTTTGTTTGGGCTCACCATCTACAGGTACAGTCCATTGTGGCAATGAAACCAAGGAGGCAGAGCTTGAAGCCGCTGGTCACAGTGCATCCATGGTCAGGAAGCAGAGAGCAATGAACTCTGGTGTCCAGTTCCATTTCTCCTCTCTGTTTAGTCCAGGCTCTCAGTCTATGGAACGGCACCACCCACTGCTAAACTAGGTCTTCCCACCTCAACTAACCTAACCTGGCTAATCCCCCACAGGTGCGCTCCACTAACCTAGTCCAGTAACTCCCTCACAGGAGGCTTACCTCCCAAGCAATTCTAGACCATGAACAATCAATATTAATATCACAGTGCTCTGTTTTCTTCCTCACTGTTAAGTACTTGTTAAATAAGAACTAATAAGGCCTGCTTTTAAAGAAGGAAAGAGCAGATACATTAATTTTACTTCTGAAGTTAACAGCAAAATCTTAGAACCTCCCCCCCTCCTCTCTCCTCTCTCCCTCCGTCTCTCCCTGCTGCCTGTAGATCAGGATATAAACTCTTAGCAGCTGCTCCAGCGCCATGCCTCTTAGCTTACACCGTGATGATAATGGACTGGACTAACCCCCTGTAGCCCTCTGAAACTGTAAGCAAGCCCCCAATTAAATGCTCTCTTTTATAAGAGCTGCCTTGGTCATGGTGTCTCTTCACATCAATAGAACAGTGACTAAGACAGTTTATCTTGTTTTGAGTGCTCTATTTGTACCTGATTGAGGACACTACAAACCCTCTCAGTCACATCTCTGCCTTCCTGGGACTCCCAGGAATGGAGGATAAAAGCAGGGTCAGTAAAACCCCTGAACAGTCATGAGGGAAAAATCATGACCAAAAGAAGATGTGTAATTTCCAACTGCTCACTAATTCCCCCCTTTTCTCCCTTCTTTGTCAACTTGCCCTCTCTTTACCGTCCCAGAGACAATTAGGAAGCAAAACTTAAACATTCGGAAAGTTGGAAGTAGCAATAGTTAATCAAAGCATGAATGATAGAGGCTGGAGAGCAGCCTCCATGGTTAAGAGTACCCTTGCTTTCATGGAGGACCCAGCTTTGATTCCCAGCACCCACAGGGCAGCTCACAATCATCTGTTAGGTCCAGTTCCAGAGGATCCAATGCCCTCTTCTGACCTCAGTGGGTATCACACACATACATGGTGCAATACATACATGAAGGCAAAAATAGTCATACACATGGTTTATTTGTTAAAATAAATCTAAATTTAAAAAAGAAACACATGAATTATACATCCTTTAACAATTGGCTTTAGGGGCTGAGATGATGGCTCAGTCTGTAAAGTGTTTACCCTACAAGTGTGAGCTCCTGAGTGTGGTCCCCAGAACTCATTCAAGTTCAATCCCAGCATGCTTTTAATCCCATGCTGGGGAGATAAAGACAAATGGGATCCACTAGCCAGCCTGTTTAGCATAGCCTACTTGGTAAGTTCCAAGACAGGCAGCAAGTGATCTTGGCTCAGAGAGAGGGGGTGGGGAGAAGAAAATGTGAAAAGTTCCTGAGGAACAACCCAAGGTTATCCTTTGGCCTCCATGCCTCCGTGCACACAAAAATTCACAACTCATACACATGCACATGCACGATTAGCATTTAAATTTAAATTTTTTAAAAAATAAAAATTGAGCCTGTACTGAGCAGAAATGGAAGCAAGCATGGGAAACTTGAAAATAATTTGCACTGACATACGCATTCAGTTACTTAAACTCTAAAAACTCCAAGCACACATTTTAAATTTTCAAACCCCTATGCACCTCAGTGAGAATTAAATTTGGCTGTTTTTAAGGCACATGAATGCCACTCATCCAAATGCAGCTTTGTACGAATTAGTTCAGAGCCAAGGGGAAAATCCACTTTATAAGCATTTGGTACTGATTCATGGGGAGTCACATTCACTTTTCAGGGTGCTTACTCCTGGATTTCTGGTTGCTTACTCCTAGAAGGATTACTTTGATCAAGTTTCAAATCTGAAGCCACAAAAGTAAAGTGTCCGCCAATTTATAAGAGATATCAATAGTGTTCTAAACATCTGTTTGAAAGCAGTGGCCCAGTGTTTCCAAATCTATTACCTAGTACTACTTAGCATTATGAATCCTGGGTGTTTGTATGGGTAGAATTCTAACTGTGGCCTCTGAGGTATGGACTTAAAATCCTCACTTTCCAGTCAGGTGCAAAGGGCTGTAGGAGTGGGTCTTCTGGGGTATGGCACAAAGAACCAGGTCTATGAAACAAGAAGAGTGAAGAATTTCGCGCTCAAGTCTGACTATTCAGGAAGTCATACTTCTAAGATCTGCTGTGCACCTGATTTATAACTACCTGGTGATTAGAAATATTGAAAATGCTTTCATATACCTATTAGCCATTGGGATGTCTCTTTCTCAGCAAGGTCTCTGCAACAGCAAGTCACTTTCTACCGTTTCACCTGGTCTCGACCATCCAAAAAAGCAAACGACTCCTCCCCCTCAGTTCTTAAGGGGTCACATAGGCAGACAAAGCCACGCCCTAGGGCTTGTACCCCAAAGCCATTGGCTGAATGGAATGAATTCCCATCACAGTCTCCTTAGGTCTATTGCCCAGTCTTTAATCGGGTTGGCTGGTCTTCTGCTCTTGAGTTTCTGAAGTTCCTTGTGTATTCTGACCCTTAAGCCCTTGTCAGATGTATGGCTTGCAAATATTCTCCTTCTGTTGGTTATCTCTTCACTTTGCTGGGGATTTCCTTCAGTGGGGAGAGTCTGTAGTTTTATAAGAACATTTCCAAGATTTTTTTGCATATGAGACTCCTGCAAAACACATCATTAACAATCTCTTCACAAGTTCATGACCTTACATTTGGACTAGGTGTTTTGTTTTTTTGTTTGTTTTGTTTTGTTTTAGTTTACACACAGTTAACTTGGAGAGGAAAATAGACCTCCAAATGCCTTACTATAATGAATATATTTATTGTACAATTTATGAGCACTCCAGGAAATGAGATCTAACAAGGAAGCCAAAAGCAGAGAGGGACAGACTTCCCCAACCACTGAGCCACCATTGTAGAAAACACTGACAGGACCAAAAGACCAGGATAAAGATTAACGAAGAGGGGTTGGGGATTTAGCTCAGTGGTAGAGCACTTGCCTAGCAAGCACAAGGCCCTGGGTTCGGTCCTCAGCTCCGACAAAATTAAAAAAGAAGAATAATGAAGAGAAGAGATTCAGAACAGACAGAAGCTGTCAGCACAGACCAATAGTCCTGGACTGAATCATCCAAGCAGATTCAAATCAGCTCCAACACTGTCTGGGATCGACACTCCCACAGCTGCGGCCTCGGAGCCTCCCCTCCTGAGCAGTCCAGGGAATTTCTTGTTTCTTTCTCCAGTAAGTAACTGTGCTGTCCAGCCCCGGGCTTTCCTAGAAATTTTGGCTTCGTTTTCTCCTGCCTTCCACATGGAATATATATCTGAGGGAGGAAGGTCATATCATTTAACTCAACAATAAGTCATGTACAGAAAAAATACAATTTCTTGACTTGGTCTATAACTAATACAGCCCTTTATGTAAGCTCCCCAGGCACTGGCTGGCTGTAAACTATGAAGAAAATGTCCAACCTGCTTTCGCACTGAGTTCATCCCAGTATTTCACATTGGCCCTCTAGTAAATCAAATGGCTCTACCTCTCACGGAGACTTCCCTCCCTACAACAAGGCAAAGGTGTGAGCAGAGAAGGGAGAGGAAATGTCCTTGATTCAGGGATCCTCTGACCGTGACTTGTGCCTTGATTGTGGAGTACCCCATTGGTCTCTGAGGCATGGACAGCAACTGTCTTTCAGAGTTGGCTCTGGGTGACTTGGCCTTCCTTACCTTGGCTCTTGTTATGGCACATTCCCCAGCCAATGTCATAGTATCCAGGAAGCCAGTTAACATGGCCATGCACTATCAGCTTGATTTCCGGGTCACCTTACCTGTTCCAGCAGAACTCTGTTGGCCTACCAGCTCTCCATTCAACATCTGTGAGACTCAGTAAAAACCAAGTCTGCTCTTTCCTGTACACCTTGCAGTATTCCTTAGTTACTTAACATGATCCATGCTGGGATTTGTAGTTACCGACATATTTTTACACTTATTTAAATCAGTACTTGCCCATCAATATGTGAGGACATTCTGCTCCCATGGAAAAAAGTTCTTAGATGTACCTCTCCATAGACACAACAGCAGTACAATTTAGGAGCATTAGGAGACATTCTCATTGCTCCTTTGCATTTTATAAGATTTTTTTTTTTTTTACAATAGAGTATCTTCCAATATTGTTCTTTTAAAGTATAGGTGTTGGGAAGACAATTGGGAGCCTGAATGCTGTGTAAGCTTGAAAGCCTGAGTCAATTCCCAGCACCCACACTAGAATCTGGCCATAATGCTGTGCATTTCTAATCCCAGTGTTGGGGAGGGGAGACAGATCCCTAGATCTCACAGGTCAGCTACCTGGCAGAGTCAGTGAGCTCCAGGTTCACTGAGAGATGCTGTCTCAGAAAAATAAGGCAAAGAGTGATTGAAAAAGACATTCAGAATTAACCTCTGCTCCCCCCATATACATGATGCCCATGTACCATGCACATACATGTGCCTACATGCACATACAACAAAACACACACACACACACACACACACACACACACACACACACACACACACACACAGAATATTTGGTAGTTGGCAATCATAAGCATAGTAGCAAGTTCTTAGGTATGATTTTTTTTTTTAAATCTATGGTAAATTTCTTCCTTTGTGAAAAAAATGTTGAAAAGTGGGCAGAATTATTATAAACAATTATCTCCAAGCACAAGAAAATGACCAAAGGCAGAAAACAAATGGAGGCTATTTACGACAAACTTATTGGTCTGCTGGAACACTGCTGTCCTTCTTCCCCGGGCAAGCCGCCAAGCCCATAATCTAGAGGACACAGATTCGTTTCTGTAAGAGGCAAACCTGTGTCTCTCCAGCAAGAGGTGACAAATTCCACTGAGTGCGAGGGTACGGGTACGGAGCTTGGAGCTTCAGCAGACAATACCTCCTGTTTCAGCTCAAGGCAGACGAAAAGCAGCTCGACTCCTCACGTGGTTCTGGATAACTGCATGGGGGACATCTCGGAACACCTGCCAGCAGGTGGAGACTGAAGGAGACTTAAGAGTTTGCAGGGCAACAACAGGCTATCCAAGAAGAGTCCCAGCGCAGCGCAGGCCCAGCATCAATAGTGCAACAGAAAACAGAGGCCTTGAACCCGACCAATGATGCCTTGTTTGCAATGAACACTTGCAAATGAATATACATAGACAGAGGGGTTTACCGCGTGACTCACTGTGTCACACTGCAGCTTCCATGATGAGATATTTTATCTGTTCCTTTTTTTCTCTTAAATTTTTTTTGGGGGGGTTGCAGGGGCGAAGGGTGGAGGGCAGATACAAAGGGATGAGGTAATGAGTGGGATCAAGATGCATGATATGAAAGACACACAGAATGAATAAAAAAGAAAGATTAAAAAAAGAAAGCATTTGCGGGGCATAATTGCTCACACCTGTAGTCCCAGATGGCTCACACCTGTAGTCCCAGCACTTGGGAGACTGAGGCAGGAGGATCATTGAAAATTTGAGGCAATCCAAGACTGCATAATGAGTTCAAGGCTAGGCTGAATTACAGGCAGAGACATTTTCACAAACAAACATAAATTAATCATAAAAACAAACAAAACCCATCACACTCCAGAAGAATTTCCTCAACAGAGCTGAACAATGCAGGGTTAAAGTTTTATGGGCTCAGAATATCTGAATCTGACTGCTGATGCTTAATCGCTGGGCCTCTACACTACACAGGCATGGGGACCTTTGGTAATGAGGGTAAATCAAGTAATCATCAATCTGAGAAAGACATCAGAAGCTGAATATTAGGGCACAGCTAATTCCCTACTTAAGTATGGACAATTTACTAAAATGTAAAGTAATGCTTGAAAATATTGAAACTGAGAATATTTATTACAGTCTATTAGCTACACTGTCCAATTTTCAATTTAAAAATTTCCATCATTTGAATATACAAGAAGCAACTCATTCTTAAAAAGTCAGTAGGATTGTAGGAGCCAGAGGGGTCAAGGGCACCACAAGAAAACCCACAGAATCAACTAACCTTGACTCGAAGGGGCTCACAGAGACTGAGCCACCAACCAGGGAGCCTGCATGGGACTGACTTAGGCCTTCTGCATATATGTTACAGTTATGTAGCTTGGTCTTCTTGTGGGACTTCAAAATGTAGGAGCAGGGGCTGTCTCTGACTGTTACTTGCTTCTGGGACCCTTTTCTCCTACCTGGTTGCCTCATCCAGCCTTGATAGGATAGGAGGTGCCTAGTCTCACAGCTATGAAATGCCATAGCTGGTTGATCTCCATGGGAGGCCTGCCCTCCCCCCCCACCCACGAGAAATGGAGGAGGAGTGGCTGGGGGGTGGGGTGGGAAGAAGGAACTGGGAGGAGACAAGGGAGGGGGAACTGCAATTGAGATGTAAAAATAAACAAGCAAAATAAATAAATACAAAAAAAATGTTTCCATTTAATACATTAAAAAAACAGTCAGTGGGAACTGAGTCCAAGTAGGCTCAGACGCTGGATTTTAGGATTAAAAGATGTCAAAGTAAACACCTTCCAAGAGTTTGTGGGAAATATGCTAACAACCCATCTTCAAACTAGCAACAGTAGAAAAACAGACACTACAAATAATACCAAATGGAAATTCTATAGCTTGAAAAAAGTCAATAGCTGAAATTTCAAATTCGTGAGATGAATTCAACTTCAGATTGGTGATCTCAGAAGAAGGAAAACGTGAGTTCGAGTGCTGGAGCAACGGATTATCTAACTAGTCCCAAAGGAACACAAGCAAATAGAAAAGGATGAGAGGGCTGGGGAGAGGGCTCAGTGGATAAAGGCACTTGCCACCAAGCCTGACCATTTGAGTTTCATTCCCAGGACCTACATGGTAGAAGAGAACTGACTCCTACATGTTGTCCTGTGTCCTTCACTAGTATGATGTGACAATCAATCATGGGCCTCTCTCCAGTAAATGAATGTTACAAAAAAATTAAGACGTGAAAGAAAATGGGAAACATTACACATATAGCAGAGGAGATCCTAAACAGTTTAGGAGAAATGATGCCACACTTTTCCAATATAGTAAAACTGTTCCTATATAATAAGCTGAGACATCCAACTAACAAGCTGACTGAATGCAAAGAGAACCACACTAAGAAATATCATAGCCAAACTTCAGAAAAACAGATAAAATTTTGAAAATGGAAAGAGAATAATTACAAACCACATACAGTTAATATATATATGTAATAGCTTACAATGTATGAAAATTAATGAAGTCCAGACAGTAAGAGATTGGTATACTCAAGCTGCTAAAGAAAAAAAGACTATTTAGTATTTCAAGACCCAACAAATCTTACCTGGAAAGTAAAGAGGAAGTACATTTTCAGACCAATGAAGATGTACATGAATAATTTCTACTAAAAGGTGTTACAAAAACTATTTTTTAAAATATTTAAGTGTGTGTGTGTGTGTTTATATGGGTATGTGTTGTGGAATATTATTTTAACTGGGCAAAGATGTGTTACATTTGTTTATGCTGCAGAATATTTAACTGTGTAAAGATGTGTTACTTTTATTTATGCTGTATTTGTTTAACAATGTAAGGGTGAGTGTTTTATTATGTAAAGATGTGTTACATTGGTTTCACCTTGCCTGCCTAAGGCACCTGATTGGTCTAATAAAAAGCTGATTGGATAATATATAGGGGGAGAAAGGATAGGTGTGGCTGCCAGGCAGAGAGAATAAATAGGAGAAATCTAGCTCAAGAAAAAAAAAAGGAGCAAGGAAAGAAGAAAGGAGAGAATGAGGAGCACACCCGGGGCCAGAAGCTGGGCAGATGCCAACCACCCAGACATGAGAAGCGGTCAAAGTAAGATATACAGAAGTAAGACAGGTAATGAGCCCTGAGGCCAAAGGCAGACAAAGGGAAACAGGTTAATTTTAGTTAAAAGAGCTGGCCAGAAATGTGCCTAAGTGAGGCTGAACATTCAAAACTAATAAGAAGTCTCTGTGTCATGATTTGGGAGCTGGTTGGTGGCCTAAAAGAAAAAGCCTGGTACAGGTTTGTGCACACTGGTGCCGATGTCCTCAGAGGCTGAAGGCCTTGGGTCCCTTGAAGCTGGAGTTACTGGTGGCTAGGAGCTGCCTGTCGTAGTGTGTCCTTCGGAAGAACAACAGGTGCTCTTAACTGCTGAACCACCTCTCCAGTCCTGCTTTGCATGGTCCTTATCATAAAGGGAAACGTTGTGTTACTATACATTTTTCCTTCCTTCCTACTGTGTGTGTTTCACGAGGGCCATCGAAACACCTACCTACTACTAAATCATCTCATCACAGGACTACATGAAGCCACCTTCACCCAGAATAGCCTCTTAACTTCTCCAGGACACTGGTTCAAAATGGCCTGTTTTATTAGGAACATACACATCGACATGGTTAAGTTTCTAAAAGGAAACCACCAACTAATCACCCTCAGTAGCAAACTGTCTGTGGTAGGAAAGAAATGTGAGAGAAGGGGGTATGAGCTGAGAGAAAACAGGTGTGTGCTGGTAGGAAGCAGGTATGTGCTGAGAGAAAACAGGTATGAGCTGAGAGAAAACAGGTCTGAGCTGAGAGGAAGCTGGTGCATCCTGAGAGGAAGTGGATATGTACTGATGGCAGACCCATCTGGCAGGAGGAGACCAGTGCAATAGTTGATAGTTTCCAGAGCAGCTCAGGCCAGAAAAGAAACCTTACTTGATAGATTAATTGGTACTGAATATAAGCTTTCATCTGGTGATACTGTCCTGCTAGCTGCCAGGGAAGTGAAATTACCCATGAAATGAGTTTGAGGGATTTTTTTTTTCTGTCTGAAAATTTAAGTCACCTGATTAAAATAAAGCATAATTGAAACAGGATATTGAGATTGTGAATCCCTGCCTCTGGGGCTCTGAATTTGCTGTGAGAGACCCTTGCCTCACATTTCTTTCCTACCCCAGACAGTTTGCTACTGAGGGTGATTAGTTGGTGGTGGGCTCGTGGTTTGTTGATGTATTTATTTTATAACCTGTCTATCAGAAGGCAAGTACCACAGGACAGATCACCTCACTTGTTCTTCACTGTTCTAGAACCTATAATGGTCATGGGAGGTGGGATAGGGGCTGTAAAGATTAGCTTTTTAATTCTCTATCAGGTTTCTGATGCAGCCATATGTCTGAAATCATCGAAGTCAGCCACCCCTCAGCTCCATATAACTTCTCTGCCATCTTTTCTGATGTGTGAATTAGTTGTAGTGTTGGCTGGAGTACCAAGGAGACCCCTGCACACAGAGATGCTGGAGGAGTTCATTTCTTTCTTCACAAGGGAGCAGAGGGTGCTGGCAATTCACCTCAGGCAGACAGATCTGCTGCACAAAATCATTCAGGGGTCCACATTCTCCTCATCGGTTCCTTTGATGTTCATCAAAACCCTGCCCCCATGTCCTTGACTGAAGGTGAGCCACTGCCAGATCCACATTCAAGTTCATGGAAACTGGGAAATAAGAGGGTGTCTTAGGGTTTCCATTGCTGTGAAGAGACACCATGACCATGGCATCTCTTGTAAAGGAAAACATTTCATTGGGGCTGGCTTACAGTTTCAGAGATTTAGTCTGTTATCATCATGGCAGGAAGCATGGCAGCATTCAGGCAGACATGGTGCTGAGGAGCTGAGAGTTCTACATCTTGATCCCCAGGCAACAGGAAGTGAACTGTCCCACATTGAGTTTATATAGCTTGAGCGTATATGAGACCTCAAAGCCTGACCCCCACCCAGTCACACACTTCCTCAACAAGGCCACACCTACTCCAATAAGGCCACACCTCCTAATAGTGCCACCCCCTATGGGCCAAGCATTCAAACACATGAGTCTATGAGGGCATTCAAAGGGAAGGGGAGGGTGCACACTCATCTAGTACTTATATATATATATATTCCTTTGTTCTCACAATCTGCTGTCTCGACCTCAGTCACGTGGCCATACCAACCTGCAAAGGGGCCTAGAAAATGTAGTACCTACGTTAGTGGCCACTAATGTTAGTTTGTGGCTTCTTTTACTAAAAGAAAACAGGAGGAAATGGGTGCAGGGGACATTTGTCTGTTGCTACATCTTAGGAGCCTTGACCGTAGTTGGTCATTGTCTTCTTGAAATACTTGTGATTCCTTGCCTTCATGACCCAATACTCTCTTGTTTTCCAATATGGCTCCCATTGGGAAAATGCCCACTATCTCTGGAGTGTTTAAAGATCAGAACAGTGTGATGAAAGACTCTTATTTCCAGTGTTACTCAAAAGCTTATCCCAACCACTTTCAATATGAAACCTACCTTTGTCTTCAGGAGTAACAGTGAAGCATCATATTCCCATTTGATCAATGTCTTCAGACGTATCCAGGAGAGCATGGTATAGTGATTCTTAATCCGGATTTGGGATCTCCTAGAGGCCATGGATAAGCTGAAATCATTTTTTAAACTTGTGTGCATTTTTGTGTGAGAGGCTGAGTCCATAGATTGGTCAGATTCTCCAGGGACTCAGTGGTCCAAATAAATGTCACCATATTATAGAAAAACATTAGTGATAGATTTGCAAGATTGGTGTCTGAATTCTGATCTTGCCACTTGCAAGCAATACTCTTTGTACAGGTTTTGTGACTTATTTGGATTCTGGTTTCTTCATCCAAAAAGTGTTCTTTTGTATTCTTGCATACATGTATCAACACCTTTTTGTTTGTTTGTTTTTTGTTTTTCGAGACAGGGTCTCTCTGTGTAGCTTTGCACCTTTCCTGGAACTCACTCTGTAGCCCAGGCTGGCCTCGAACTCACAGAGATCCACCTGCCTCTGCCTCCCGAGTGCTAGAATTAAGGGCATGCGCCACCATCACCGGGCAACACCTTTTTTTTTTTTTTTTTAAATGTGTTTTAACAGGCCAATAAGATAGCTCAACCAGTTAAGGCGCTTGCCACCAACTCTAACAACCTGAGTTCCACACGTGGGACCTCGTGGAAGGAGAAACCCAGCTCCCATAAGCAGTCTTTTGATTTCTATGTATGCTGCTCCGCAGCACACTGCAAACACACACACACACACACACACACACACACATACACACATACACACACACACACACACATACACACACACACACACACACATACACACATACACACACACACACACACACACATACACACACACACACACACACACACACCCCAAATGTAGTAAGAATGTTTTTAGGTGCATCTCGTCTTTGCCGAAGCAACCGCGTTACTGCACCACATACTAAAAACAGCACATTCCTCAGTACACTCAAGGCTCTTGTTCGTGATTGCGGCATACTCACGACACTTCGCTATGGTACTTTTTTGTCACCAAATAAGTTCTGGATCAGGACCAGTGATTCTTCTGCTCCCTAAATCACCCATTCTTCTTCCAGAGTCTGTATTGCTGTCATTTATCAGCTCGGTGCCCCTGGGTGATTTCTTAGATCACTTTCCCTCAAGTACCATATAGAAGTGTAGCTAGGTGTCTGTGTGGCTCCCTTTCCAGGGTCCCATCCTAGGTCAGACAAAAGCTCTATGAGTCAGGGAGTGTGCGCCTTAGCGTATATTCTTGACAGAAATGAAAACCCAAGTGTAAAGAGGAGGAGTAGCTGGCTTTACGCCAAAAGGTTAGTAATTTGCCGAGCCAGAAGATTATATTTCAAGCTGTAATCTCTTGCTAAATTTTCTATTAGGATGACCTTGGCGATCTTGACTAGACCTCCCGATGAGAGAGCTTTCTCTCATTTTCACAGTTCAGTATTTGGCTGTTCTTCAAAAAGTTATTTCAAAGTTCTTTGCAAAGCACGAGCCATATTTTTCTCTAAGAGGACAGGGAGGTCTGTGACATGCCCATTGAACAAGGACTAATGACGTTGTTAGGAAGGGAAGAGAGAGGACATCACCTCTCTATTGATTCCAGCTCACAGGCATTAGCAGCAGACAGTGTCCTCTGCAGTGGGAAGAGGGCTCCCTTCATGTTCCATATTGGTAAGGACCTTGGGATGAGGAATTGAGGCAGCTCTGTAGGTACACGGCCTGCTAAGATGCAACTGGAAATAACTTGAGCGCAACTGGAAACTATTTGGCTCTTTGAAGTGGTTTATACCAAGGATCTGTTTCATTGTGCCAGAAATAGAAGCAATACTGAGACAGTTTCCTACAAAGCCTTTTAAGTGGTTGATAACATCACCCTGGTTAGTTTTAGAGACCAAATGCGAAGTGTAAATGTTGCCATTTCTTTTCTAAAAGCTATGTGTACAGCGTGTGTATATATCCGTGTGTACCACGATGAGTGCATGGTCCATGGAGAGCATACGAAGGTCAGGGGACAACCTCAGTTTGTCTTCAGCTTCCACCTTGTTTGAGGCAGGATCTCTTGTTGATTTCCTCTGAGAATGCCAGGCTACCTGGCTTGTGAACTTTGAGGGAGTCTCTCGTGTCCACCCTGGATGTCCTCGTAGGAATGCTAGGGTGCTAAATGGATGCTACCACATACAGCTTTATATGGATTCTGGGGATTTGAACTCAGTTCTTCATGCTTGCATGACCAGAACATTACTCACTGAGCTATCTTTCTAGCCCCTCCTCACTTATTCCCGCCCCCCCCACCATGCTTTTTTCTTTGTAGTGGTACTGTAAACTGAACCAAGGGCTTTGTGATGGTTTTGTCAACCCGACAGACTCTAAAATCGCCTGGGAGATGGGTCTCTAGGGAATTATCTTGATTACGTTAAGAAGACTCATCATAATAGTGGGCTGGTTCACTCCACCAGCATGTGATCCTGGATTGGATACCCTGGAGCTGATACAAGCATGCAGGCAATCATCCCTGTCTGCTTCCTGATTCGGATACAATGTGCCCAGATGTTTCAAACCCTTGCTGCAGCTGCCTTGACTTTTCTGCCCTGAGCTGTAAAACAAGCCCCTTCCCCTTCAAGCTGCTTTTGTTAGAGTATTTTATCATATCTGCGGTAAAAACAGAAACAAAACTTAAAGCAGCCTTCCCTCGTACATTCAGGGTGAGTGCTTGACGACTGAGCAGTATCCCTAGTCTAAAATTATGGTGTTTAAGTGTCCTCTGGTCACATAACAGCTTTAAGAAACTTTGGGGCATGGGGTTGGGGTTGGGGGCAGAAACTGAAAGCCCGAGACTATTTCCAGTGTGTTTCTCCCTCAACCCCCACCCCAACCCAGAGTAACTTTCCAGTGGCTTTCTACTGTGGTTTGGGTGTGTTCTAGTCCCTCCAAGTCTGTTTTCATTTGGTTGCTATAGTGCTGGTGTTGGGGGGTGGGCCTCTAATAGCTGACTAGTTGGCTTGGAGGGATTGGTGTCTTTCTCTTGGGAGTGAGTCTCATTCTCCAGGGACTAGGTTAGCTACCACAAGAGCAGGCCCTCTCCTTTCTTGCATCTTTTTCCTCTGTTCTAGCCTTGGTCTACTGACCACATAGCTCACCTACTCTGTCCATTAGCATTGCCGCATAATAGTTCTGGCTTTCTCTGAAAAAAAAAAAAAATCAAATTAGTCTTCAGAGTGTGAGGGAACATTTCATTCAAGGAGCTGCCAACACTAAAAGAATTGCAGAAACACAAAGCCACAGGCCCATGATGAAGTTAATGTTGTTTGAACAATTTCCTTGAATGCCTTTCCTGGTGGTTGGTGCCCCCCCCCCCCCCCCCGCCCCGGCATTATTTTCTTAATCCTGACAGGGAAACCACTTCTGGTTTATGGACCCTGAGGTAGAAAAAGGGAAAAAGAAAAAAATTAAGTTTGTGATACACGCTAGTTTTCACCATTACACTCTGGGTCTCAGCCCTGGACATGATATTCTAAAATCATCGGAGTAATCTGTAAGCTACTACGGGCTGGATGTTTGTGTCCCTCCCAAATTCATACGTTGGGAGCCTGTGATCATGGGATAGAATGTGAAGATGAGGCCTTTGGGAGATGATTTAGTTATGGGGTTGGGGCCTTCAGGACTGGAGTTCATGTGCTTGTGAGAAAGACCAAAGTCCCTTCCTTCTTCATGGTGTGGGGACAGAAGCCTGGGACATGGTTCTTCATGAGGATCTGCCAGTGCTTCATCTTGGACTTCAATGATGCACAGGTGGGAAAAAAAAGGGGAATGTTTGTTTTTTAGCCACCTGATCTGTGGCATTTTTACTATGATAGCCAAAAATAAGACAGGAGCATTCCTACCACAGTGGGGCTTGTTTGCATCTAGAACTAATGGGCGATTCATTAGGATCCCTGAAGAATTGCTCTAGTGCCAATGGGCCAGAGGTTAGAAGTGGCTCAGGAAGGAATCTAAGCTATTAAGGGCATGAGATGGTCTTTCAGTACATCTTAGGCAAGTAGATACCCCCAAACCAGAAGTCCCTAGCCCTCAAGGTGAAGGTGGCTTATTCAGATTTGGTGGGCACTTCATGCTGGCTGAGGAGATTTCAATCAGATGGGTCTAAGTTAGAAGCCACACCAGTAACAATCAGACAGTAAATGCAGTTTCCCTGCTGTGGACTTCAAGGCTGAAATCCCCAGGGCATTCATGAAACTATGTGAGTGAGCCACACAGCGCCCTCTCCTGCCTTGGTGAGGTACTTTCACCTGCATCTAAAAGAAACCACTGTGGGTGGGAAAAGGGGGTATCAGTTTACATCTCAATCTGACTGAAGACTAATCCCAATAGTACTCAGTGGGGAAAGATTTTTTTCCCCCGACTGGAAGCAGCAGAGCTAGATGAATTCCTGGCTTTCTAATCCTCTCCTCAGGAGGGAGTGGGGTTTGCAGGCAACCAGTTTCAGGAAAAAAGGAAAGTTTTGTATTTTAAGCGGGGGTCTTGGGGTTAAAACAAATACCACCATTGGAAAGGAACAGCACTCATTTAGATTAATGTTTTTAAAATGCATCCAATTCCTTTATTTTCATGCTATTTAGGCAAGGCATCCAAGTCAATCAAACCACCAATCCGATAGAGGCCAAAACATCTTTGTGACAAATGAATATATTGGAATTCATTTCTGCACCCAGCTGCATGAAAAGCACCAGGCATATTTCGTGATGGGCCAGCAACACTGCTTAATGTGAGGTGCATCCAGAGAGAGAATGACTCTGTGAGTTACTAGAACTGGTCTTTGGAGACCTCCTGTGAGGTCCCACTTCCAGGGCTTTTCTTTTTCCCACCCTGGCAGCCTGATATCTTCCTTCCTCTGTGCTCTGTGCAGCAATAAGATCAGCGTAATGGCCATGCAAGGAGACCCCCACCACAACTGCAGAGTCACAGCACTCCTGGCCTGAAAAGACTGCCAATCCAATGACTTCCTTTACACACTACTTAGCTGGGCAAGGTAGTGCATCTGCAGTTTCAAATGCTCAGGAGACTGAGGCAGGAGGATCACACTGTGGCCCAGGAAGCCAAAACCAGCCTAGGCTACACATACTGGAATTCCATCTAAGACAGTCTCAATATGTCCCAGTGTGATGGTTTGAATGAGAGTGGTCCCCATAGGCTCATATAGAATACTTTGTTCCCAGTTGGTAGAACTGTTTGGGAAGGATTAGGAGGTGTGGCCTTGTTGGATGAGGTGGGTCACTGGGGTTGGGCATTAAGGTTTCAAAAGCTCAAGTCATTCCCAGTTAGTGTTCTCTGCCTCATACTTGTGACTCATGATGTAAGCTCTCAGCTACTACTCCAGCACCACTGCCTGCTGCCATGCTCCTCACCATGATGGTCATAGATTTTTAACCCTCTGAAACTGTAAGCCCCAAATAATCTCTTTTCTTCTATAAGTTGCCTTGGTCATTGTGTCTTATCATGCAATAGAAGAGTAATGAAGACACCCAGGCTGGCCTCCAACTCTCTGTGTTATTGAGGATTGCCTTGAACTCCTGATCCTCCTGTTTCTATCCCCACAAATGCTGAGATTACAGACATGCACCACATCTACCCTCCAATTAAAAGTAAGTATTCTCATATCTAAAGATCATTTCTATTCACAAAAAATGAATGCTTCTATGATAATTTTTTAAATTGAAAAATCACTCTATTGTAAACAAATTGAGTACTGGGTATCTCTAAAGATCTGAATGACTTTAATATTACAGTGCTTGACAAACAATGTAGCATTTAATTGTCTGCTTGTATTACTGTCATTTCAATTTTGTCTTCTGGGAAAACCTGTGACTTCAAGGCTACACAGCTTGTCACACACTTCTCTGTTTGGCAGAGTCATGGTCACTTTCCAGTAGTAATTATTTATGTGCTACATGATTTAAAGGAGTAAACTGACTTTATATTGACAGATATAGAAGTAAAAAATGAGCAGGATGACTCAGTTTAGAATTTCTTGGAGGAACAGTAGCACACCAAAGCTAGCTAAACAACCCACTGTAACTAGTGGAAGACTTTGTATTGCCTGGACATCTAAAAATCTGGACCAGCAACAATTTACACCATTAAGTGATATAATACTTATCAATTAAGGTAAGACATTTAGCTCTTAGACATGTTATTAAGGTTTTGTTATTGTTGTTGGAACAAGATCCAAGAATGGAATTGTATGAGGAGAATCCTGAGTGCTCGCGAGAACGCTCCAAGAAAACAAGAAAAGAGTCTTGTGACCTCAGTTTCCTCAAAACATGGAATTGTCCTTGGAATGTGTTTTCGTGATCCTCTCAGGTACAGTGAAGAGGAGTGAGTTTACTTCAGATTACTCATTACTGCTTGCTGCTGTCCTTCAGTTAAATATTTAAACCATTCTTCATATGCCTCTGCAGAAAAGCATACCTTTCTGATTGACATGTGTGGCTTATCTTTGTGATTGTATATAGCTTGCCCTCCTGAGAACTTTATTCATGTGACCTTTCTTAACCCTCCTCAGAGTATAAATTGTCTGGAGCTCTGAATAAAGTCGGCTGTTGCATGAGACATCAGTCTGTCATGTATCGGCTCCATTCTCCCAGGTTCCACCTCATCTAGAGTCATGACAGTTTTTATTTATTTATTTATTTTTATTTTATGTGCATTGATGTTTTGTCTACATGTGTGTCTGTGTGAGAGTGTTCAATCCCCTGGAACTGGGGTTACAGACAGTTTTGAGCTGCCTTGTGGGTGCTGGGACCAGGGTCCTCTGGAAGAGCAGCCAGTGTTCTTAACCACTGAGCCATCTCTCCAGTCGGACAGTTTTTACTTTTAAAAGTAAATTTACAAATGGATTGAGCAGGCTTTAAGACAAATGAAACCAAGAATTTTAATGAAAATTCACTCTAGGAGAAAAAAAAAATCTGCTCTGGGATCTATCTTAGAGCCAGGAAGACAGCACTGCATTGTAACAACTGGGATTGTGTCTGTTACACTGTAACAACTGGGTTTGTGTCTGTTACATTGTAACAGCTGGTTTTGTATCTGTTACACTGTAACAACTGGATTTGTGTCTGTTACATTGTAACAACTGGGCTTGTGTCTGTGCTAGGGTGAAACCGTGTTAGCACTTAATGACAGTTCTTTGAGAATGTTATTTCTTTCTGGCAATATCTAACTCATGTCTATCTTGGAGATATGAGTATTGTTTTCTCTGTAGCCTTCATGTAAATAAAATATAACCAAGAAGTCTGTTAGATTCTTGTTGAATTAGTTTGTTTTCTGGAAAATGTACAAGGGCAGATCCTTTCTAAAGATGCATTAGCTTATCAAGAGAAAGATACCATTTATTAGGATAAACATTTGGTTTTTTTTTTTTTTTTTTTTTTTTTTTTTTTTTTTTTTTTTTTTTGGTTTCTCTGTGTAGCTTTGCGCCTTTCCTGGAACTCACTGTGGAGACCAGGCTGGCCTCGAACTCACAGAGATCTGCCTGGCTCTGCCTCCCAAGTGCTGGGATTAAAGACATGCACCACCACCACCTGGCAAACATTTGGTTTTTAAAAAAAACATTTATGGGACTTTGAAGAACGAAGTTTTATCCACACATGTCTGTCTCACTTGGGTGAAAATACAAACCACTTTTTTTCCCCTATATAGGAATCTCTTGTTACTTGTGAGGGCTTTTCTTTATTGTTTCTCTTTGTAGCCCTGGCTGTCCTGGAACTTGCTCTTTAAACCAGGCTGGCCTCAAACTCAGAGATCCACCTACCTCTACCTCCCGAGTGCTGAGATTAAAGGCATGCACCACCACCACCACCCAGCTTCTTTAAGGTTTTTTTTTTTTTTTTTTTTTTTTTTTTTTTTTTGGTTTTTTCGAGACAGGGTTTCTCTGTGTAGCTTTGCGCCTTTCCTGGGACCCACTTGGTAGCCCAGGCTGGCCTCGAACTCACAGAGATCCGCCTGGCTCTGCCTCCCGAGTGCTGGGATTAAAGGCGTGCGCCACCACCGCCCGGCTTCTTTAAGGTTTTAAAGGATGGCTAGGCTGTTGGTTTAAAAAAAAAATCAAGGTTGTTTTATTCTTATCATAGTTTGCTCCTAATACCTTTGCCATGGCTTTTGTGTGTGTAGGTTCATATGTATGCACAGGTGTGTGATTGTGTGTGTGTGTGTGTGTATACATACATTTGGAGGCCAGAGGTCAACCTTTGTGCTGTTCTTCAGTGCTGTTTACCTTTGCATGTGTTTCTTTCTTTTTTAATTTTTGTTTTTTTTTTCTTTGTTTTGTTTTTGTTTTTTGAGACAAGGTCTCTATCTAATCTAGAACTCACCAAGTAGGCTAGGCTGGCTGCCAGCCTGTCCCGGAGATCCACCTCCCGAGCAACGGGATTATAGATACACGGTCCGGTGTCCATCTTTAATTCTGTCGGTTCTGGAGATTGAGCTCAGGTCCTCATGCTTGCAAAGCAGGTACTTTCCTGAGTGAGCTACCTCCCCAGCTCTTTGCAATTGTCTTCTGTGCGGGGCTTTATCCCTTCCATACTGGAACTGAACTCAGAACATTGTGTGCATGGTAGACAAGTGCTCTCCCACTGAGCTACTTGCTGGCCCCCATTGCTGTTTCTTTGTTTGTTTTTTCTTAATTTCTACATTTACTTATCTTTTCAGATGTGTGTTTGCCTCCTTCCTGCTCATCAGATTCCTCACAGCAAGTGGACCTTTCCCCACTGAAGGCCGAAAGCGGGCTCCAGAAACCAAGGGTGAGATCACAAACACAGAGGGTCTTGCACACATTCTTACACACAGCCAGGGTTCGGCTCACAGGACCAGGCTCTGCTCCGGGGTCACTTTGTCAGAGGAGGTCTCTAAAACATTATGAAGATTGCTTGGCAACTCCCATCTCCTGGCCCATCTTTAGCAACTCAGAAATTATTAATTGGGAGTCTATTCTGGGCTACTCATTGTACTGATTAAAGGAATTCACACTAATGAGCAATGACTGATGGGCTGAATTCTCTAAAGGGCAGTCGCATTTCTAAAGTGCGCACATTAATCCCGATAAACCTCCTATTCAGGGAGTAAATGTGAAGCAGACCGTTAACACTCTAGTTGGGAGTTCCTATGGCAAACAAAGGGCCTCTTTTCTACTTGGTGTCCTAAATAGACCTTAGAAAGTGGCTGGGACAATGTAAGATAGGGACAATCTGTTCACGTGCAGGAGTGACTCTTTGAGAGTATAACTGAGTGTGGTTCTGCCCACCTCACAACTCTCTAGCCCAGTGGTTCTCAACCTTCCTAATGCTGCGACCCTTTAATACAGTTTGTCATGCTGTGGTGACCCCCCACCATAAAATTATTTTCATTGCTATGTTATAACTGTAATTTTGCTACTCTTATGAATCATAATATAAATATCTTTGTTTTCTGATGGTCTTAGGCAACCCCTGTGAAAGGGTCATTTGATCCAAAGGGGTCTCGACCCACAGGCTGAGAACCATTGCTCTAGCCTGTGGTTTGTGCTGTCTTCACCTATGCTCCAGATTGTGAAGTTCATATTGAGGCCATGGGTAAGCCAACTTTGTTCAGTTTTTATTCCTGTTGCCGTGACAAATGGCATGACCACAAGCAACTTTAGGGAGAAAGGACTTATTTGACTTGCAATTCCAAAACTGAAAGACAAGCCTGTTTGCTAGTCCGTACAGTGTTACCCCTGACTAATAAGTGACCTCGCTTCACAGCCAAAGAAGCTCAGCAGGAACCACGGAGAATGCTGTTTGCAGGCTGGCTCAAAAGTTCATACGCAGCCAGCTCTTTGATACAGTTCAGAACCATCTGCCCAGGGAATGGTGCCATTCACAGTGTGCTGGGCCATCCCATATTAAATAATAATGGATGATTCCCCATAGATACACCCATAGACTAATCCAGTCTAGGCAATTCCTTTAACTGAGACTCTGTCAAGTGATTCTAAGTTGTGGTGTGTTGACATTTAAAACTAACTAGCATATATACTGCTCTTTTATTGTGAGTTCTTGTTCCCAGGGTCCCTCCCATTCCTCAGCTTTCCACGGAACATTCTCTGGATACACAACTTTTAAAGGTTTTCAGGAGGACAGTCCTGGAGCTATTAGATCCTCCCCTCCCCCCAGCCCTTGATTACAATCTGAATATTTAGAATGAGAGAATATTTAGGATCAGAGATGAGTGGCATCAGAAACATGTGGTCTAAGCCAAAAGACCTATTTTCAAATCCCAGGCAAACCATGAAGAAAGCCCTGTCTGGCCTGTGCCACCTTGCAGGGGTTAACATATCTGGCTTATTCATACCAACTTATGCCACTGAACGTCAGTTTTGTTGCCAACTGGATACACCTTGGAAAAGGATACTATTATTGAGGAATTACCTCCAACAGATTGGCCAGTGGGGACATCTGGGAGCATTGTCTTGATTGCTTATTGATGGAGGAGGAGGGCCAGGCCACTGCGGGCTGAACCATCCCTACGCAGGTGGCCCCAACAAAAGCAGCTGAAGGTGAGCAGGTAAGCAGCATTTCTCCTTGGTTTCTGCTTCAGTTCCTGCCTCTAGGTTCCCCCTGCCTCAGCTTCCCTCCATAACGGACTGTAATTGGTAAGCCAAACAAATCCTTTCCTCTCCATGTTATTTGGGGGCATGATATTTATCACAGTACCAGAAAAGCAAACCAGGACACTGGAAACGTAATGTAACTCTCAGGCTACATCACCTCTGTATCTGGCGATTAAAACAAAGCTAAACCGATCCCATGTGTCTGATAGAGCAGTTCGGCCAACTATCAGAAGCTCCATCAGAGGATCGATGTCAGAGAAGCTCCGTTGACTCTTTCCGCTCTAGAAGCTTCCCAGCAGTGGGGAGAGAGAGACAGGAATGAAACAGGTATGTGAGAGGACAGAGCTTCCCCCTTTCACATGTGCTGGAAGGACTTCCTGAAGTCGGCTGCCTGCGTACCCTTGTTCTCCGTGGAGCGCTTGTGGGACCAGGGAGGGCAAGAGAAAAGCACCCTCCGATCTCAGCCAAGGCGTGCAGGCGCTGTGCCTGGCCATGCCGGGCATGTTTAACTCGAACTCTTACCGCTTGCCCTTTTACCATCTCAGCTAGGTCTTGAACCTATATCCCAGTACCCTTTATCAGCCTTTGGTAGACGGCTCAGTTGGGAGATAGAAAGAGAACCAAGTTTCCAAAGTGAGAAGACAAACGTAGTCAAATCCTCCAGCACACGACTGTTTACGAGAGGGAAGTCAGCGGGCCCCAAGAGGTCGCTGGTGGCGCAGGAACCGAGACCAGATTGTAGAGAATGGAGGAAGAAAAAAAAAATCACACACACCCAGAAACTTTCTTCCTTGTTGCTGATCCTCGGCCCCCTCCTCCCTCCCTGCCCGCCCCGGCAGAAGCCGTAACGTGACACCAAGCCGAGCGAGGAGCCCCGGGGTGGGGAAAGAGGAGAGAGCCGGGGAGGGCAGAGAGCGGGGCGGCTTTGCGCCTAGGAGAAAGGGGAGGAGAGGAGAGGAGGGAAGCCCCTGTCAAGGAGGTGGAGCGAGAGGGTGGTGTCCGCCTCCCGATCCTCCCTGCCTTGAGCTAGCCGAGCCTGAGTCGGGACCAAACACGCCGCCCGAGACCCACACAAAGCCCGGGGGGGTCCACGCTGGCTTTCGTGGCGAGCCGTGAGCGAGCCCGGGGCACAGAGGGACCTGGGGCGCGAGGCTGCTGCTAGCGGGACGTGCGACAGGACGCGGGCTGCGATCGCCACCCCCACGCCGGGGCCCGGGACATCTCGGGGCCCTTCGGGGCCGCAGAGGGCGGCAGGGACCAAGATGAGGAGAGTGCCCTGAGCCCGGCAACTTTGGCCCCTCCCCGCCCCCACCCGGCTGCCCTCGGCGCGTCCCTCTCCATGTGCAGCCGGTCGGCCAGGCGCTCCGGCTGGCGGCGGATGGGTGACCTCTTCCTGGCCCGGGCGGGCTGTGCGAGGCGGCGGAGCCGGCGATGAAGAAGAAGCAGCTACAGCAGCAGCATCCCAGCGGCGGCGAGGATCCCTGGCCCCATGGGGTCCCTGTGGGGGGCGCCCCTCCGTGCCTGGGCAGCTGCAAGCGCCGGATCCCGCTGCTGCCTTTCTTACGTTTCTCCCTCCGGGACTACGGTTTCTGCATGGCCACCCTGCTGGTCTTCTGCCTAGGCTCCCTCTTCTACCAGCTCAGCGGGGGACCCCCTCGCTTCCTGCTCGACCTGCGACAGTATCTGGGTAAGCAAGGGCGGCATCCGACAAAGTTAGGCACCCGGGGAAAGAGTGATAAGCGGAGAACATCTAAAGCTGTCACAGCCACCACGGTCCCCGAGGCTCCCTAGGTGCGATGCCAGTGAGCATCTCTCCTAGCGGCAGCTGGGAGCGCCTGCTTCCTTCTGTGCGCCAAGCTGTCCGCAGCTGTCCAGGGTGCCAGGCAGGTACCCTGAGACTGGGACACCACGGACCTGTCTCCCCACCCCACCACCACTCTAATTGGGGCAGTGTATGTTTGTGAGTGTGCGTGTATTCTCTGGCCTGATGGTGCGGGGACAGTCCACTCAGTGATTATGGTTAATGACTTCCAATCCAGTCTGGTCTCTGGTTTTCTGGTCTGTGTGGGTTGGTTTAGTCCCACTTTCCAGTCTCTTCTGGAAATTCTATCCAGTGGGTCCCCCTTTTGTGGGTTGGCCCAGGTGAGGCTCCACTCTGTCCCTGGGCTGACTTGTCCTTTGGCAGCACCTGCTCACCCCCCGGACTGCAGGGAGGGGGTGTGGGAGGAATTGGGGCTGTCCGGTAGGTGCCCGTCAGCGGCCTCACCTCCGGTGAACTGTCGAACTTCTGCCCTGTGTCTCAAGTCCGAACTTTTTTTTTTTTTTTTTTTTTTTGGTTTGTGGCTAAGGAAGAGGTTGGAACCCAAGAAAACAGAGATTTCAGTGAGGTGTGACCTCGCTGCTTTCTCATCCGGGCTTCTGAGTGCCAGGGCTTGGCCAGCACTCACTGAGGTCCCAGGGATGATGGCTAGCTCTTGTGCCTTGGCCAAGCGAGGATGCAAATTCTTTGACTTCTGTAGCCAGAAGAGGTCGTGTGGAGGTTGCCTCTGAGATGGTAAATATGAGCAGAAGAACCGCAAAGAGTGGTCATCTGCAGGCCCAGAATCGATTCAGGTGGAGATTCGGTCAAAATGCTGGAAACAGAACGACCTGCCAAACTGGAGACTTCTACATTTACCTCTAAGGTCTTTAACTCACGGAAGCAACAGGTCTAGACAGCAGGCCGTTTGGAAGGAAAAACAAGAAAACCTCAAAACCACACCAACAAACGCCTTTAGGGCGTTTGGGAGTGGAGTAAACTGATAAAATAGTATTCAGATTTTTAAAGGTTAAAAGTTTCATTTCAGTAGAAGTGTTGGGGGCACTGTGATTTTTGCAAGAACCGCAATGGAAGATTAAAGAAAATATTGCCCTGGTCAGATTTCCGAAGCACAATTCTTAGCATCTGGCTTCATGGTTTTGGGTTAATAGGCCCTTTTTATTGGTCAAGGTAACCTTCATTCTTTGTAATCCTGCATTTTGGAATCCTGGGCCTTCCTTCCCAGCTCTCAGACACCTGCTCCTGCTCCTGGTAACTTTATCTTCACTGTCAGGAACAATCAGTGTCCACCAGGATGGGGAAGTGTGGAAGCTCAGGAATTTTCCCCGAGAGTCTCGTAGTGCACCGCCCCCCCACCAAGCTCCTTTCAAGTTAAGTGCAAGGTCTAGGGTATAAAGCAAGACGTGTTATATAAGATTGGGAGGCCTCTGTGTCCACTCATCCCAGAAGAGCTTGGTTCATCTCAGGTACTTGCTACAGGAACAGAAAGCTGCTTAACACGGGTGAGCACACAGAAAGGGAAGCGGGACCTACCTCCAAAGTTGTCGGATTCCAGCGCCCGGTGAAAAGCACCATGGGAAGTTTAAGACAGCGCAAATATAGCCAAGATGAGAAGGGGAATCTCGCCAGCTGACTGGCTAAACCATCTTCCGGTTTACATCCACAACTTCACTTTCCTTTCCTTGATCCTTTTCCTCTGCTTCTTGTGAGGCCAGCAGAGAAGGGAAATCATCGAAGCCACGGGTCTGTCCAAACTCTGCCTTTCTATTTATATTAGTTACGTGTCCTCTCACTGTGGCAGATGACTTTGACCCAAGCCGCTGGAGGGAGGAGGGCTTTATTTCAGTTCATGGTGTTCGTCTGTTCTGGGGATGGCGCGGCCGAGTATATATGGTGAGGGCTTATCACGTGAGGAGGAACCAGAAGCAAGGCCTGGCTGTCCCTCCTCAAAGGCCTGCTGCTAGTGGCTTGGTCTGCCAGCTAGGCCCCGTGTCCAAGGGTTCCACAACCTCCCCAAAGAGCATCATCAGCGGGTGACCAAATGTTCAAACGTATGAGCCTTTGGGAACATCTTGCATTTGAACCACGATCCCATTAATGGCGGCCATACTGCCTCTGATTAAAAAAAAAAAAGATGGACTGGGAAACTGTAGATTCCCCCCTGGGCTTTTCCTAGAAGTTCTGTGTGTAGGCTCCTGGTTCTCAGTGTGGGTCCTTGGATCTGTAGCATCAGCATGACTTGGGAATTTGTTACATATTCAAATTCTCAGGAAATCTGAATTTCCTTCCAGACTTTCTGAATGAGCCTGAGCCTGGGCCGAGCAGGCTGCACCTAAGCAAGATCTCAGGTAATCGTGCCAGGGCTGCGGCCTGAAAACCATTGTTCTGCAGTCAACCATTGCTTTCAGAAGCCGTTGAAGGCATTTGAGAGAATGAGGAGGTGGGAAGGGGACTGATTTATAGAGATGTTTCAAGGTCATAACCATGGTTTCATTTTTTTAATTTCAAGTCATATAAATGCAATTTGCTTTACGGCTTACGGCCCATTGTTTCGGGAGTGGGAGGTGGGGGTGGGGGGAGCAGCTAACAGCCACAGCCCTACCTGGCTTTACACTTCTCGAGACTATGAGAGACACGGAGTAGGAGCAAAGTGGGTCCTCCAGGAAGCAGAGTGTGGGGAGGGAAGAGATCGGAGACAGGGTATAGTGAGGAGCTGGGGTCAAAGGGTTCCTTCTTCCAGCCAGTTTGGGGAAGGACAGACTGTATTCTTCTAAGGTGAACTTCCTGCTGCAACATTCAAAAAGAAGAAATAAGCTGGGAGAGGGAAATGAAGCAGTGGGGTAAAGCATGGCTAACGCTATGCTTAAGGGTGGGGGCCCATAGGTTTTCCAATCCAGTGGGAAATGTTTTTAACAATTACATATACATATATAATTACATGTATATGATTATATATGTGATTTCATACATACATACATACATACATACATACATACATACACATACTCTGTCTATTTGTCCATCTGTCTGTCTCTCTATCTAGATTGTGTGTGTGTGTGTGTGTGTGTGTGTGTGTGTGTGTGTGTGTGTGTGCAGGTGCCACGGCGCATGCATAGAGATCAGAAGACAACTCTGTAGACTGAGTCAGTCCTGCCTTTATATGGATCCCAGGACTGAACTCACAGCCGTAGCCTGGTGCAGCAAATGCCTTTTACCATTGTGTGACCTTAGCAACCTAAAATTCTTTCTGGGGTCTCACTTTGTAGCTCAGGCTGTCCTAGAACTCACTATGTAGACCAGGTTGGCCCTCAATGCAGAGATCTACCTGCCTCTGCCTCTGGAGTGCTGGGACTAAAGGCGTGGGCCACTGCACCCAGCTTGTCCCCTACCCTCACCTTCTTTCTGCATTCAGACTTTGATTTGCTATAGAAAACAAAACGAACAGCCCCTCCCCTTCCCCCGCCCCCCGAAATCAGGTTATGATGCAGCCTGCTTGGCAGTCGCCTTATCACTTCTGAGCTGTGGAAATATCAAAAACTTGGACACACATTATTTAGATTGATATAAACAAAATGGACCAGATGGTTCACTACTGATCTTGTACAACTGGCAGACACTAAAGATTTATCATCAAGCCTTGGAGATGTGATTTAGCCTTTATGAGAGCTAAATTTGTTGGATTGATCTACAGTTGGTAGACTGTCCTTCCCATTTCTAATTTATAGCATTTTAAATGGAGACATAGTGCTTTTTCTCAGAATTGCCAATTTCTACATGTATTATATTCACGAGCCTGGGAATTTAGAGTCAGAAAATGAAAAAAAAAAGATGTGATTTTACTGAATTTTGAGATTCTCTAACTTTAAATAAATTTAAAGGGAAATGTGAAAATAGAGGTCCAGATCAGTTACAGAAACAGTTTCACTAAGCCTTAAAAACCCAATTCTGTCTTTCTTCTACGTATCACACGTGGTTTAAATGCCATACTGGAGGCCGCACACAGTCAGCTGGGAAGGAATGCATAAAATATGAGGTTATCAATAGAAATTGTTGACATGGAAAAATGAGACTCTTGTTTATAGCCTCCCAGTCATCTCGGAGGGTGGGTTGGGGACACAGCAGCACTGTATTAGAAGAAAGACAGAAGAAGACATCCAACTGTGGCAGCCTCTTCTGTAAACACAGAGTGTGGATTGGGGGTGGAGGGTGCCTTCTGACTGGTAAACTCTTTTTAATGGAGGCTAGTCTCAGTCTGAATTGTTTAAAAACATGCATAAATATGGATCCTCTAGATACGCTCTTTCTCCACATTCCCTGACATCCATCTAGGCTTAAGACATGAGTTGATTTTGTTGGAGAGAGGCTAGAAATAAAATAGTCAAGCTTTTTTTCATTCTAGGAGAGAAACCGTGTCTGTTGCCCAACGGAGGGGTGCTGAAGGAGAAGAAATAGTTGGCCCTGCAGCTGTGCTGATGGGGTCAGCTGATGGGCAGTGGAAAGGCATCTCATTTGATAAATTGCAGCCCTTAGAATTATTAGTTGTTGTTCAGTTCTTTTCATTTTTTTTTGAAGCAGTGACCACAAATGAACTTTGCCTTACTCATATTTATCGTGTTATAGAAACCGATCCCTAGCCAACAATGACATACGTCTTTTTGTTTATGGTAGGGGTAGAATGGCTAACACACTGGCCATTGGGAATTCTTATTTGCAAAAGTCAGCAAAAGGCAGCAAGTGTTCAGCAGGACGATTCCACATGGGGTCCACTTCGGTTTTTGACATTTTCTGAGATGCACTTCACGAGCCGTAGAACTGATCCATTTAAAGGTTTTTAATATTGTTAACAGTTTTCAGTGTATTCCTTAGATATAGTCATCACCACAACCACTTTAAGAGTATTTTCATCAGAAGGAGAAAATGTCTGGCCTTTATTTAGCACCCCAGTGGTGATAGGACCCCATTACTCCAGCCCTAGCAACCACTGGTCTTCCGACATGTGTAGATTGGCTTGTTTGGCCCCTTTCTTAGAGCTGGAATTACATCATACATAATCTTTCGTGATTGATCTTTGTTTGTTTCCCTAGAGATGGTTTCTCCATGTAGCTCTGGCTGTCCTGGAACTCCCTCTGTAGACCAGGCTGGCCTCGACCTCAGAGCTCCAACTGCCTCTGTGGAGGGCTAGGATTAAAGATGGGCGCCACCACCACCTACCTGCCTATGATTGGTCATTTTTTTTTACCTGGCATAATGTTTACCAGGCTCACCCATATTACACAATGCACAGGATTTCTTTTAATAGCTAGCTAATATTCCATAACTGGTTTTCAAAAATTATGGAAAAGAACATTCCATGGCATTTTATAGATAAGACCATATTTTGTGTATCCATTCATTTATTAATCGATGTTGAGGAGTTCATGGGAGCCATCCAGAGCGGTTCCCCAGAGACCTGTGCTTACTCTTGTCTGGTTTTGGCTGTCTCATAATCAGTTACAAGGCCTTTTATCCTTCATTCCCAGTATTGAAGCTTAACCTTTTGAAATTTTTTATATATGATATGAACTATATATATATATATATATATATATATATATATATATATATATATATATATATATATATATATAATGTTTGTATTATAATACCAAAAGAAGGGAAACGGAGAGGAGGAAGATAGAAAAGTGATGTCTTTTGAGTAGGGTCAGCAATGGAGGTCTGCAAGCAGCAGGATGGGATGGTCCACCTTTGGGCTACCGTGACATTGTTAGTGTCTCGAACACTGTTTTCCATTCTTCTGAGTGTGTACTTCAGAGTATAATTGCTGGGTCCCATGGGAACTCTATATTTAAGTCACTGAGGAATTTCCACAGTGGCTGGCTATGTCCTTTCATGGCCCCATCGTTGATATTTGGGTCTAGTTTCCCAACATCCTCATGAACACTTATTTTTCCATGAAAAACTTGTTGCCATCCTCACAAGCATGAAGTAGTGTGCCACTGTGGTTGTGTTTTGTGTTTTGCTAGCACTTAGTGGATCCTAGATGCTTTCATGAGTCTCTTGACCACTTTGTATCTTTTTTTTGGACAAATATCTACTCACTTTTGCAACTTTAAAATGTTTTTCTTTTTTGTTGTTGAGTTCTAAGTATCTTTGTATTTTGGATAAGAGGCTTTTATCAGATAGAGGATTTTGCTATCAATTCAGAGCTGGGAAAAATAATACTGATTTTAACACAATGTTCTTGATATATTCTCTGTGTCATCCTTCCCAAGGAGCAACAAGCTAGTTTTACACAGTAGCCATTTCCAAGACTGTCCTTTGCTAACGCTGTAAACTTATTTACTGGCTCACAGTCATCGGCTCTCAGTCATCGGTAGAGAGTTTGGGGAGGGATGAGGAAGACAGCTCAGTTGATGTCATCAGTCTAATTTTTCCTTGCTATTGGAAGCCAATACACTAAATAACTATAAAATCAATATGACAGATAGCTCAATAAACATTTTCCTCTGTGCACAGGGATAATTGTGTGCCTCCCACCTCTGGGGATTTAGAGTTACATTTTTAGAGCTCCAGGTAATTAATACCTGAGGCTAATTCACAGCTTTGGCTGTGTCCAGCTGGAATGCAGGCTTTTTGTTTCTTGTCGTCTCCCTGAACCCCAGAGCAGTTCTTTTTGGGAGTTTGCTAGTGAGCATCGTATTTCTCTCTCTAGGTCAGAGACTTCCTTCGTTAGCAATCTGTAAAACTGGGCATCACATTTCAAATATGGCTTCAAGTTTTTAAAGGAGGTGGCTGTCTGGTGTTCGATTTTTGAAATGGTGACTATAGATTTTAGCCAGGGTAAACTTAGAGCCCAGTGCACCAAACTACTTTTCTTTGTTTTAGTAAAAGGTCTGGAGACTACTCCAAGTTGTCGCTTTGGCTGCCTGGTTCTTACTTCACTCACTAATAGGTGTTTGTCTCATTGGTTCTAGGGACTGAACCCGTGGTTGGTCCATGCTAAGCCTGGGCTCTGCTGCTGAGTCCCGTTCCCCAGCCCTGGCAGGTGTTCTAAACAGCATTCAGTTGCATTCAACTGCACGGCTTGGAAGGCATACCACTGATTCCCCCCCCCCCCCCCCAGTTCAGTAAGGATGACTTTCATGACCTTAATGAAAAGAAAAATACAAATATTCTGAGATAAGTAATTTCCTATGTTCAGTCATTTGAACAGTAGTCACCAAAGGCTGTGTCAGAAGCATCATGTTCAGAAAGAATATAGCTCTGCATAGAGATCTGGGTGTGAGTCATAGTTACTGCTTAGCAGCCTCGAGAACCTGAACAGGGTTTTTTTTTTCCTTTTCTTTTTAATTCTTTGAGCCATGGGTGCTTTGAACTGCGCAATGGGATTAATAACTGTCATTTTAGGTACTCACATGGCGCACAGACATACACAGGCAAAACATACGTGTGAGTTAGTTTCTTAAAATTGTTAATTGTACTTCTCTATCCCAAGGCTTGGCATTTAATTTAACAAATGCCTGCTTTTCCACCTTGTTCTTTTAAGCACATATGTGTATATGACACTCACAGGAACACCCATAGAGTGGGAGTATGCAAATTCATTTATGACTCGGCTCCCAATACAGAAACCATTGTAACCCAGAAATGTGAAATTACCTAACCAAATAATCAGTGATTTTTTTTTTTTTTTTGTGGCTTCTCTTTTCTCCCTTAGATTGACGAAGCCTTGTCAGCAGCTAACAAGTTCCAGGCATTTGCCCTGTTAGTTACATACACCCAAGAACCTTCCTCATTCTTAGCCTCTTTTCTGCTGCCTAGAAATGCGTTTAAAGAGGATGTTCTGGAAAAAAGAAAAAGAGCGTGTGTGTGTGTGTGTGTGTGTGTGTGTGTGTGTGTGTGTGTGTGTGTGTTGGGGTTCCGGTGGTTGGGAATGTAGCTCAGTGGTAAAATTCTTGTCTAGCATGTGTGAGCATCTGTAGTAGTGGTTCTCAATGCTGTGACCCCTTATAGTGCCTCATCTCGTGGTGACTCCCCCAAAGCATAAAATGATCTTTGCTGCTGCTTTATAACTGTAATTTTGCTACTGTTATGAATTGTAATGTAAATAGCTGTGTTTCCCAATGGTCTTCGGCGACCCCTGTGAAAAGGGCAATTCGACTTGCAAAGGGGTCACGACCCATATGTTGAGAATCATTGTTTTATAGGGTTCAATCCCTGGAAATACCATATCCCCAAAGCGGGGAAAGACAGAACACATTCTTTTTTTTTCTTTTTATTTATTTTTCTTTATTTTTGAGATTAAGAACACATTTTTTTTCCCACAGAAAACTTTGCTGTTTTGAATTTATCTCTTTCACTTGTTCCCTGTATTCACAAGATAAAATAGCACTGTGGAGGAACGCATGGGGGGCTGAGGCCCAGGAGGCTGGGTGTGCTAAGATTAGAGCAGTGAACTCTAAGTTAGGCCTGCTTGAACCAGTCATGGCCCCAGGCCCACACCGTGATGGATCCTAGCCCTTCTCTTCTCGTGGAAGAACCTCCCAGCAGCATGGCCACTTTCTCCTCTCTGTCCCCACTGCTCTTGTTCGGGGTTAGGGCCAGAGCAGTGTACCACAGAAGAGGAGGGGGGTCTTGACCAAGTGTGGGGGTGAATTTATTTCTGTTCTCAATTCTTAGTTTCTCTGTTTGCTTTGGTCTCTGACAGGGACGGGGGCACATGAGAGCTATGACTCATCTCTGCATCCTTGGGCAGTGGCTCATCCCTGCATCCTTGGGCATCTGAAAGCAATTGCCTATTTTCTAATAATTCAAAAGAAAGTTAAATCTTGCTGCAGAGCCTGAAGATCCATGAGCTTGTCAATCAAGCACAGAACTTCCTGCTTTGGTACGGGGACTACGGCATATGGTCATCTTTCTGTTGGACAGGTCGAACTGTCAGACAAAGCAGTGAAGGTATGTGGAGGGCTCCTGTGCCACAGTTTGGAAGAGGACGGACAGTAGTTCAGTAGGAGTGTTGTGACGGCACCGGCCTTCCTAGTTTTCCATTTCTTCACCTCTAACGCCAGGAGTTTGATGAGATCCATGGTTTCGTCAGACCCTCACCTCTAGCATGAGCTTGACTGTCAGTCTGAGAATGAGTTCCCATGGCCTGGAGAAATACAGTTTAAGAGTTCTAGAATTCCCCATCGGTAATATTTAAATCGACTCCAGAGGACAGTATCTTTAGAGTTACTACTTTGCTAATGCCCCTTTGCGATCTTAAAATCACCTGCTCATAGAGATGTCATTTAATGATAGCAATTAAAAAAAGGAGAAGGACTTTTTTCCTTTACAATTTAAATTTTTTTTTTCTCCATTGGTGTGCATTTATCGCACATGGTACTGGGTTACGCAAAGGCATTTTCACACCGACTGTACGATGGGTTTGATACAGTTCCCACCTCCTTCTCCACTGTACCTGCTCCCTTCGTCCCTTCGACAATTTCACTTCTACTTTCATGTCACACACACACACACACACACACACACACACACACACACACACACATACACAAGTGACTTTCTGTTTCTCTGTGAAATCACGGAAGTGCCGGTGAGAGAAAACATGGCAGTATTTGTCTGTCTTCCTCAGTCCACCTTAATTAACTCCAGAGAGCTGTCCTCTGTTCTCCATAGACACACCATGTGACCATGTGTGCCTACAGTCACATCACACACACACACACACACACACACACACACACACACACACACGTGCACACACACACTTGCATGCACACACACATGTGTGCACATACAATAATAATAAAGTTATAAAAACTTCTGTGGTGCAGGGCAGTGGTGGTGCACGTCCTTAATCCCAGCCCTTAGGAGGCAGAGGCAGGTGGATCTCTGTGAGTTCAAGGCCAGCCTAGTCTACAGAGCAAGTTCCAGGACAGGCTCCAAAGCTACACAGAGAAACTCTGTCTTGAAAAAACAAAACAACAACAAAAACTTGCATGGTATGTATGTACTGTATTTTCCTTATTCTTTCTGCTGATGGACACCTGTGTTGATTCCATAGCTTGGTTGTTGCAAATGACATTGTAGTAAACATTTATGTTCAAGTATCTGGGATACATTGACTTGGGGAGTCCTTCGGATAAATAGCCAGGAATAGTCTGTGTTCCAGTGGTTTCTTGAACACAGGGTTTTTAAGGACAGAGACCTCTTCCAGGCATCTTGCTTGACACATGCAAGGGGGTCTTCGCAGAGTAAGTAGTTTGAAGCAAGCAGTTTTAACAGAAGCCGAGAGGTTAGCCAAGAGAGGAGTTCCGCACAAACAGGCAGCAAGGATAAATGGTTAGCTGGAGGATGTTCTGCACAAGCAAGCAGCTTTAACAAGGGCTAAGTTAGTAGGGCATCCTGACCTTTGGTTCCTAGATAGAGCCGGGTAGGTTTCCATGGGATTCTCCACAAAGAGATTAGACTGTAGTCGAACCTGGAAACGACCTCAGCAAGAATACGTGATGGAGGAACCTCTTGCACTGTCTTGCACTCTTGGGCTCCTGCTTATTTCCGTTCCTTCCAGAAGAACCATAGACCATTCCTTTGGACTTCCCAGCCTTCCAGATAGTTGAAAATACAACACTGGCTTCCATGTCCCATCCACATGCAGTTTTGTCTAGAAAAATTACCTGGATTGCAGTAATTTTTCTTCAGAAATAATTCTCCAACACAGAAAGAACAAAGGGGAGAAGAGACAATAAGGACATTAAAACCACACCTTCTGATCAATCTCCTCCCACAAAGGAAGAAAAAAACATCGAGACTTGGTGCAGATGGTTCCCGAGGAAATGAGACTAATATGCAGATAGTTAAAAATGAGCAAACCATCAAGATAGGGATGATAACTCATGAGCCAAATGGGCAGCACATCTGAGCAGGCTGCTCTCAACTGGCTAGTTTGTCCATGAGAAGATAAGCTGGTTTTAATTACTGTCTTAGTTAGGGTTTCTAGTGCTCTAAAGAGACGCCATGACCACAGCAACCCTCATAAAGGAAAACATTTTATTGGAGCTGGCTTACAATTCGGAGCTTTAGTCCATTATCTCATGGTGGGAAGCATGGCAGCGTGTAGGCAGGCATGGTGCTGGAGAAGGAGCTGAGGGTTCCACATCTGGATTGGCAGGCAGTAGGAAGAGAATGCCACACTTGGCTTGGCTTGAGCATCTGAGACCTCAAAGTCTGCCCATAATGACACACTTTCTCCAACAAAGCCACACCTACCCCAACAAGGCCACACCTCCTGATAGTGCTACCCGCTGTGAGCCTATGGGAGCCATTTTCTTTCAAACCACCACAATGACTCTCCACATCTTTGTCTCTTTTTTCTATGTATCTACCCTTCCTGTGAAGGTTCCAGTTTCTTGGATGGGAGGGTGTTGCTGTCACAAGCCACCTTTGGACCTGTGTTCTTTGGGACTGTCTTACTTCCATGCCTAAAGAGTAAGCAGCCTGACTGAGCCTGGGTGAGTGTCTGGGTCCCTAGTGCACATGTGACCAAGTTCTTGGGAACAATTGCAGGGTGATGTGCCCACTAAGACGCTGTATTCTTGTCCAGAGCCACACCCATGGAATCTCATGGGAAACTGCCCAACATCCTGACATACCTACTAGCCTCCTGCATCTCCTGCACCCTCTACCTGCTGATTAGGTGAGGAAGAAGCAGGGGCTGAAGGAACTGGCTCAGGGCTTCCAGCCCAGGCAGGAGGCTGGAAGTGTTTTCTCTTGTCTCCCACTGAGCAGCGGGACTGACTCATCTGGTTGGAGTACCGCAGACTGATCGGGGATCACTTACAATCTCATTCTGCTGCAGTGTAAGAATTCCTCCCCTGACGTGCCAAGGAATGTGGGTGACGTCACAGACAGACTCAGACACTCCAAGAGGAAGTTATTTTTATCACGGGAGAGAAAAATCAGAAAGTGATGACTGATGGGGAAGCCGAGGCAGGGCTGAGTGGGAGGGAGGGGACTGGGCAGCTGGGGCCTGGCCACCTGGCCTTGTTGCCTTGCCAGACTGGCCTGGTTTGTGGTGAGGCCACTCTGCAGAATATCTCCCCAAAGGCAAATAATGTTGGCATGATCTCCGAGTGTACAGCCAATTTAAGCAGTGTGGGGGTAACGTGGGTGTTTCCTGGAAGTGTGTGGTGGACTCTCTAGACAGCCCACGGAGGCAGCTCTCTGACATAAGACGTGGGAAAGATGGAGAGAAGATGCCAGCAAGCTACACGAATACAAACTCCTAATGACAGTTTCCGCGCCTCAGTTAAGCAGATGGCAGGAGGGAGGCCATCTTGCTCATGCTGTTTCTGGTTCCAAAAGCTGTTCGTTTGCCTGTTGAGCAGAGTTGGAAGACCTTCAGTGTGCGGGTATGTTCTTTTAGTTGCGCTGAGGAGGAAGTGACTCCCCAGAGAGCAGAGAGGAGAAGGAAATCTAGGTAGCACCCTGCGGACCCTACCTTTTGTTTCCACAGGCAAAGCCTGGCTTAGAGCGACCACAGAGTGATCATATTTTAAGTCTCGTACCTTTGAAGCTTGGCGGTGACTCATTCAAGCACATTTAGTGAATGTTTTATGCAGGTGTGCGATTTATATATCTGCACATATAGGTATGTTGATGTGTTTGCTCCAGGGTGTGGGTGCACATGTGTATGGATACCACAGGTCAGCCCATAGGTGTCATTTCTCAGGAGCAACCCATAGTGTTTTTTTGAGGTAGGGTCTCTCATTGTGATGTGGGGTTCACTGACTTGACTGGGCTGGCTGCCCATCAACCCCCAACGATCCCTCTATCTCCCCAATGGTGTGGTGGCATTCACATGCCACCATGACTGACTTTTTAAAAATGTGTGTGTAAGGAATCCAAATGCTCATGCTTTCATGGCATGCATATACTGAGCTGTCTTCCTAACCCTACACAGGTGTCCTCATGTCCTGCTCTCATGACTTCTGGCTGGGGAAAGGTGTGTCTTGACCTGTATGTAGACGGTGCTGTGTTTCCAGCTGCTTTTCTGGCCTAGAGTATGTGCTTGTGCACAGGTTAGCGGAGCTCCGTAGCTGGTAGGGAGACCTACTAGAACATGCTTTGGTTGCCAGGTGGGTTCCCATCTTTATGCTTCATCTGTTTTACAGTGTCATGTGCTGCTGTGCCAACGTGTGCCACACCCATCCTGGATTGTTTCCCTTCAGCCCCCTTTTTGGAGTGGTAGGTGATTTTGTTGTTGTTAATTTCAGGCTGAATCTTGCTCAGGAGGCTTAGGTTTCGTTGAAGTCTCACATCAATGAGACTTAAGGAATTGGACATGTGTTTTGCTATGGCTTTCAGATGCTCTTGCGCAGTTGGCTTGGCGGCTTTCCTCTTTCATCCGTCAACTCTCCCATTCATGCAGGTTCGGTTCTTCAATAACTGTTCAGCAAGCACCAGTTGTGTACTGGCTGATTGAGCTAGAGTAACTAACAATACTGTGTGTGCCTGTGTGTGCCTGTGTGCGTGTGTGTGTGTGTGTGTGTGTGTGTGTGTGTGTGTGTGTGTGTGTGTGTGTGTCTGTGCACGATCTGTACTCGGAGGGACAGAGAAGGGTTTACGGTATGGGACTGAGTGAGGGTTAGAAGCAAGGGCCTGTTGTGTCTGGCAGCAGTTATACTGATGCTATCTTTGGTTAAGGCTGTGGTTATGCTTAGAGGCCAGGGTTCTCAAGGGTAGCTGCTTAGATAATCGGGAGAGCTTTGGAAATGATCTTCCTTTGGACAGGGGTGAAGCTGGGCATCTCTAGTGGAGATACAGGGTCGGAGAGCTGGGAGTGTGAATCGGTTCCTTCACCGTACTCCATTTAGGATTGCTTCAATTCTGTCTATAATTTCTTGAGTGGGACCCATCACATTTTAGTTTACAGCTTCTAATATCAGCGTTTCCTAAATTTTACCATACATTCAAGTTAGCTGAGAATTTGTTAAAGTCTAGATTTTGGTGGAGCAGGTCTGGGGTGGGTCCTGAGATTCTGTATTTCCAGCAGGCTCTGAGGTGTGAATGGGAAGACCACACTCCAAGTAGCAACAGTCTATACTGTCAAATTTGTGGGGGAGGCCAGAGATCAACCTCAGGTTTCTTCCCTGGTTTTAAGACAGGGTATCTCACTGCACCTGGAGGTCATTGATTCGGTTAGATTGAATGGTTAGTAAGCCCCAGAGCTTTTTTTTTTTTAATGCAAATGATCACATTGATACATGCTTGTATGTTTTATCAGCAGGTTATAACCTGCTTTACCCATACCCTTATAAACAGTAGATCTAATTTTTAAAAGATGTTATTACCACTCGTAAATAATACATAACAGTAGGGTTCATGATGTCATTTTCATACACATATATTATATATATATACAATATATATATATATATACACACATATATATATTGTTTGTTTGTTTTTGTTTTTTCGAGACAAGGTTTCTCTGTGTAGCTTCAGCACCTTTCCTGAAACTCACTTTGTAGCCCAGGCTGGCCTCAAACTCACAGAGATCCACCTGCCTCTGCCTCCTGAGTGCTGGGATTAAAGGTGTGCACCACCACTGCCCGGCCCATATCATATATTTTTATTACATTCACACATCATTATTTTCTCTTGTCTCTTTTCATTCCCACTTTTCAACAAGTCCTAGTAATTTTTTTTTTTGGTGGGTGGTGACCTAATAAATTTAATTAAGCTTGTTTACAGGAGCATGGGTTAGGGATATAGGAATGTAGGCAACTTAACCACTGGTTACATCACTCATGAAAATGTTTCTCTCTCCTAGCAACTATTACTGTCTATTAGATCTTCAGGGAGGGATGGCATCTACCCCTATGGTGGATTGGTGATCAGCTCAATCTTGCATAAGTTTTATTATGACTTATACAGGTCTGAGAGAGCTCATCAGTACAGCAACCGTGTCATACCCAGAAGAGAGTTTTCTAAAACACTCTACTCATTCATTTTCCACTTACATTCTTTCTGCTCCTCTTCTGTGATGGGGCGGGGGGAGAGTGATACAGATGTCATATATATATATACACACACACGGTGATATAGATGGTTATGGCTGTGCATTTATCAGTCACTTGTTTTCAGTACTTGGACTAGTAATGAGCTCCTGAAGGACCCTCCGGCTACTGTAAAAAGAAGCTTCTGTAGCCAGAACTGAGAGCAGCACTGATCTATGGAAGTAAGCATAGGTATATAGAAGGCAATTTGATGGGCACATGTCCACTTAGCAAAACAACAGTAGTAACTCCCAAACTAGGTCCTGTGACCTCCCCAGGAATAGACTTTTGACCAAGCTTATAATACCAAGAATGAATTCCTTCTTATAGAGCAAACAGGGCTTAAATCCAATCAGAAAGCAGTTGGTTGTCTCCATAGCAGACATGCCACTATATACTATTGAGTCCATCTTGTCTGGCTAGCTCATAGTGTGCAGGGCCCACAGCTAAGTAAGACTCCTGGTGACTCTTCTCCCCCATCAACCTGCATAGCTCCTTCTGGCCCTCTAAAATCTAACTCGCATGAAGGCTTCCCTCTCAGCTCCAGCTTGATGTCTCTTTGACCAGAACCTGTGGTGTATTCGGCTGTAAGGTTACCATCAAGCTCTGGTGTATTGTTTGAGGAGAAATCAGAGGCCTCCCTAACCAAGATCTCATAGGGAGATTGCCCACTCTGTGATAAGATTTCAATTTAAGAACACGTGGCTTCCTGGAACAGCCCTATCCAGCCAGAGAGTACCTCAATTCAAACTCCTCTTCTTTTCCCTTTTAATTTTTAATTAGCTTATAAAATAGCCTGCTCCCTTTATGGCTCCTTCACATAGCCTTAATTTGGGTCGACCCTCTCTTCAATCCTCTCCCCGTATCCCAGACTCCCCCATCCCCACTTAAACCTTTCTACCTCCAATATTACCTTTCCCACTTTCATTTCATATGTGTTCTAGCCTCCCCAACCTTTTATACTGCATATAATCTTTGCTAAATGCTCAACATATTTAATTGATGAAAAATGATATTCTTATGCTTTAATTTGCATTTTCCTGAGTATTAGTGAAAATGATTTATGTTTTTGTCAGGTACTTTCCTTGGGGGAATAAGAGTCTTAAACTCCTTTCTCGTTTTTTTTTTTTTCTCGTATGCTTTCCTCTTGTTTATCCATCGAAGTGTTTAGACATGAAGGGAATGAGCTCTGTGTTTCAGGCGCAGATATCATTTGCTCACTTTTCATTTGCCTTTTAGGGCCTAAAAATCAATTTTCCTTTATTTGTTAATTAATTTTTGTTCGCTTTTGTGCTTAGGAAGGCTTTGCCTCCTGATTTCAAATGCGTATTCCTAATATTTTTTTCTCTAGCTTATTATGGCCTCACTTTTGCATTGACTTACCAATCCCTTTGGCTGTGTGTGTGTGTGTGTGTGTGTGTGTGTGTGTGTGTGTGTGTGTGTGCATAAGGTAAACGAACTTGATGATTTTGTAAATCAAGCCGGAGACAAAGTTATTACCTTTGAATGATATAATTCTTGACCTGTAAATCCTTTTTCAGACACTGGGAAGAAAGCCTTTTTTTTAGCTGTGTTTAGAGGTTGGAAGCGTCACTTCCTGTTTGATCTTGGGTATAAAGTGATGCCAGTTCTCCTGAGCCCCTGTTATCTGTGTAGACCCTGGAAACTTTTCCTGCCTCTTAGGCTTCCTGTTGCAGCGGGGCTTGAGGCACGTCCTCAAGTTGTCCCTGCTCTGACCCTCAGCTATCCCTCACTCACTGCCCCACCCCCAGCCACATTTCCCATACTCTGCCTCTTCCATCTGGTCTCTAGTTGCATCTCCTCCACCAACTGTCTCCCTCAGTGCTAGCTCCCCAGAGCTCCTCTCTAGTTGCCGTTGTTTCTGAGAAGAACTCTGGTATCAGCAATGTGTCTTCTGCTCACTGGCCAGGCAGTTACAGCCGCTCCCTTACCCGCTCTGCCTGAGTTCCTGAGTTTAGGACTGAAGAGTTTTACAGATGGCAGCCTCCAGGAACCTCTCTGACTGGGTCTTGACAGGGGCCACCTGCTCAGCCACATGCAAGCTTGCACCTGTGCCCTTTGGGTGAGCTCAGTGACGGCCTGGCTGTCTGTCCTCGACCGTATAACACATCTAGAAAATAGGACAGATCTTGTTCTGACTCTTACTTTTGTGAGCACCAAGTTGACAGAGAAGTTATTCGGTTCTTGAGAGGGTTCATTCTTTTGAGTGTTTGTGAGAATCCAAGGACCACAGTTTTAGAAACACAGACCATTTAAAGGCCTGGATGGCGGACTAATAAAGCTGCATTTTCAATTTTGGAAGTCACAGTTTTTTCCTGTTAATTTCCCCTGGCAGGCTGTTTAATATCACAAGAGCAGCGCCATATTAATACACAGAGCACTGGGTTTCGCATCAGAAGTCTTCTGTTTGAGTCCGGGCATTGCTGCCATGCAGCTGTGTGACCCTGGGTAATTCACTTAACCTCTCTAAGTGTTGGACGGGACCTTAGAGGGACTCTTTTTGTCCTAGGACAGCCACCATCAGATCACTGAGAGAATGCTGCCTGGCACTTGCATGCCCAAATACTGTGAAAAGTTGCATTTATAGTATCCGTGACTCCATGTCTTCAATTTAAGCATTCACACAGAAGTCTGACGGAGCAGGTGCTGGATAGGAGTATAGGAACATAAGAGCCAGTGTGTGGCTGTATTACCCTTCCCTTCCTCCTGTCTCAAACACTCAGTAAGATTGTTTTCTGTCTCCCAAAGCCTCTTACTGAATAGTGCAATGTCTGAAAAGCTCTAAAACATCTGTCTTGTGATCATTCACTATTTCAATGTTTTTGAATTTTTTTAAAAATTGGAAAAAAACTGTTCCTAAAACTGTCCATGCCGTCTTTGTGATATAGATCCGTAAGTTCATTTTCATGCAGATGTTCTTGGCCATAGAAATTCTTCCCCAAGCCACAGGGAGCCATGAGGAAGGGGAAAATGAGAGAGAAGGAGAGGGCTTCATGGATAAGGTGACATTTGAGCAGGGTATTGAGGCATGAATAGGGGTTTGCTATATGGGAAAAGGGCATTGTGGGCATGCAGAGGTGAGCCCTTTACCAGAATTACGGCACCTTTGGATACATTGAGCAACTGAATGTAGCTGGTGGGAAGCTGTGGCAGAGAGGAGGAAAAGGGGGTTCTCACAAGGGGAGCTCCCAAGATGAAAGGGTTGACCCTGAAGGAATTGTGTATCAGTCTACGGGCCTGCAGTGGTTACTTTTCCTTCCAAGTAGGATAGTAGATATTCAGAAAGATGGCTCTGAAGCAGAGAGAGACACTGGAGCTTAGGAAGATCCCGGGCAGGGCTCTGATGGGGGTCTTCAGATTCCAACAGGTACCAAGAAATGACGCCTCTGTGTTCCGTGTTCTTTTGTCTGTGAGTGGCAGGCCCAAGAGACCAGAAGGTTGCAGCTGCCGGCTGCAGGTTGGACAGGGTGAGGGGAAGTCTGTACTCAGTCCAGGTAGGTATTCTCAGGCCAGACTCGCCTTTCTCTTTGCACCTAATGACATATGGAGGTGAATATCTGCAAAAGCATAAGGTGTTTTGTTTTTTGCATGTGGTGTGTGTGTGTGTGTGTGTGTGTGTGTGTGTGTGTGTGTGTATGTGTGTATGTTAAACATGTGTGTTTGCTTGTGTGTGTGCAGGTATGCATGCAGCTGTACAGGCATGTGTGGGTGCATGCATGTGGAGGCTGTAAGCACGGATGTAGTGAAACTACTGAAATGGCCTCTCCACCGGTGGGAAGAAGGGTTATTGGAAATAATGAAACTGCCACGTGGCTATCTCAAAGTGGCCGAGAATAGCCACAGGCGTTTGGAGGAAGCTAAGCAGCCACAGCCATCTCTCAGGGAAAGAGAGAATAGCAAAAAAGATGAGGAAAGCCTTGCCAGCTCTTGCAGGAGAAAATGGGGTGGTGGTGGTGGTGGTGGTGGTGGTGGGGAGGCCTGTAAACTGGAATAGCCTGGTAGTTTAGGGTAGTCGGGGAGGAGGAAGTGTGTGGGTCTGAAGAGCCAAGTGGCTTTGAAGTGTGTCCGGTATGTGTTAATAGGGACAGAAGGAACCTGGAGGTTAGCAGGGGACTTTGATGTGTATTACAGGTATATGGTAATTGAGAACCGGGCACCTCCATTTGCCTTAGTCAGCTGTAAGGAGAGATAAGAGCTGTGACTCTTCCTGCCAGACAGAAATCCATGTCACAGGTTTCTGAGGAATGCTGAATGTAGGCTTTTATTTATCTACAAGCAATCCTGTTTGCCCTGTCAGAATTCAGCCCATGATGAGCCCAGACTGTCATTTGGGGACTTAGTCAGTGGCACTGCCTTTCTTGGGGCTTGGGACCTAACAGAGGCCAGATGTTGATATCAGGTATGACATCAGATATCTTTCTCAGTCACTAAAGCCCAGTCTCTTGCTGATGTGGCTGGTCCAGCCAGCTTGTTCTGGGGACTTGGTGTTTACCTCCAGAGTTCTGGGGTTACAGGCAGGTTGCCATGTCCGGTGTTTAAGTGGTTGCTGGGGATCTCAGTGTTGGTTTTTACGCTGGTACGGCAAGCCCTTTTCCCACTGAGCCATCTACCCAGTCCATTTGAAAATGTTTGTTTGAACCTTTTTAAATGAGAACTCATTTTCTGTGTGGTTTCTAGATTGATAGAGAGACCTGCAGGTGTTTATTTAGTATGAATAGAACCCGCCTCTCGCTCTTCCTCGGCACTGGAGCGTTCCTGTTAGCGTAGCAATCTGCCAGCTGATGACGTCTTTTTCCTGATTAGCTATGAGGCAAAGAAAAAAAAAACCCACTGTGGTTTTTAAATTAGGTTATGATATAACCTGTCTTGAACTTAGGTTTCAACTGTTTCCAGAACTTTGATCGCGCTCTATTAACCTAACCTCTTGCTGTTCAAAAGTGACGATGCACCAAGATGTATTTCCGATGCACCAAGATTTATTTTCTCGGTGACGTTCTTGAAGACTCTTTTGAAGTGGCTTCAATTACCAGTGGCTTTCACTTCTGTTTTGTCATAAGTTCTGAGTGCTGGGGCTTTCTCTACATCTTGACTTCTGAACTGTGTTCTGAGTACAGATGGTTTTTTTTTTGTTTGTTTGTTTGTTTTTGTTTTTGTTTTTTTTCTGAGACGGGGTCTTAAGTAGGCTGGCATCAAATTCCCAATGTGTGAAGATGATCTTGAACATCCATTCTCCTGCTCTCAAGTGCTGAGTTCATAGGCACGTGTCACCACACCTGCTTTGGATCCTACCCAGGGAGTCATGTGTGCTAGGCAAGAACTCTAGCCACTGAGCTAAGCCCATAGCCCCTGGAAACAGCTGTTTGAGAGGGCTTTGGGTGGCTCTGTGCTTGCTGGATGGCAACTAGCCCCACCCTATACTGCCACCTGCTTTGGCAAGGCCAGATGATGTTCCAGGAACCCTCCTCCCCCAACCAGAAACAAATTTTCTAAATCTTCTGATTTGATAAAGCACTTTTGGGGGAGGGAGGGCCTAAGTGGCATTCCATTGCGCCATGGTCCAATGGAAGCGGTGAGCTGAGAATCTTTGACGTGACATGATTACGTGGCTTCTTTGAATATAAAGGCGGTTTTTAGAGAGAAAGAGATGTAGTTCAGGAAAGCCCTGAGGGATATTCTGTGCCCCACAGGAGCCTGTTTGGACTTGCGCAGGATCCAGTGATAACTGGGTGATGCACGTTTCATGAAAGCAGCTAGAACGTGAACCTGAATTGAGTTTCCACAGCTGCACATGAAGTTTGCTTGCGGATTTCCTGAAGACTGAGGCAGAACAGGGAGATAAAGCGTTATACGTGGCCATGGTTGACCAACACCTTCCATAGAAGTATTTTGCCCCCTCCCAGAAAAACAAGGACACATTCTCTATTAAGCTGTGTTAGACACGGGCTCTTTAAGAACGGGAAGATTTGATAGGAGACCTGGTTCAGCCACAGCAATCCCTGAGGACTTAGGCCACAGTAGTTCAGGTGTATTGCTCTCCATGGTTTAGTGTGTTTAAAACATGGAACACAATGGGCATGGAGCCATAGAGCATGAGCCTGATGGGTTCGCTCAGTATCAGCTTCTCCTTGGTGAACCAGGAGAGCCAGATATTGTATGATGCTAAAATGCCAGAGGGTAAGGAACTCTTTGTGAGTTGCCTGGTGATGTTTATGATTATGCAGGTGACTTCTGATCCTTTTACACCTCCCCGCCCCCCTACTCCAACTCCACCCCTGGCATCCGGCCAGAGTCTGCTGCAGATGATGAGGACCCAGCCTCAGTTGGGGCCTCTGGTCCTCAGAAGTGTTCCTCATCTCTGAATCTGCAGCTGGCCCAGGGCCAGCATGGCTCTCAGAGGGACAGTCTCTGAAGACATGCACTGGGAATGATTCAGTACTGATCTGGTGGAGGCTTCTCTTGTAAACGGTTGCACAAACATTCATTCTTCCAGCAGTTGCCCATGAGAGAATGGACTTCATTGGACTGAGTTTTCTTCTATTGCTTTGTTAGTGTGTTTTTCAGAACCTCCTTTTGGATCCATCAAGTCCTTGTAAGTTATATATGTTGGCACCATGGAGTCTGTTAGCTCATGAAAATGTGTGAGGATTTTTTAAAAAAAGTTATAGGAAATAGGAGTTGTGATATATATTTTAGAGTATATTATAATTTGGGGTTTAATTTTCTTTCCACTTCAGTTTTACTAAAATTTGTAGGAATTTAAAAATGACAATATTTTCATGTTTAGCATAAGATGTCATGTATAGGAAGAGTCCAACTTATTTTTAGGTCTAAATAGGTAAATGGTAACATTTACAAACTGGTTTGTGCATACACACAGACATACCTACACCCATACCACCCTTTTTATTGAGTGCCCTTTGAGGAGATACTTTTACAGAACATCCACATTGTCCTTACTTTATGAAAGAGATGCGGTCAGGGAGCACCCGAGGCTAAAAGTATGAATCAACACTACTCTGCAGGTATAGGCCCAGTGGGGGTTTTGTGTCTTGAGGCACCAGACACACAAAGGCCTTCCAAGATCAAGTTCCCCATTGCCAGTTGCTAGATTATTCTTTCTAAAACTGATCTGCCTGAGAAGGGGCATAGGGCCCTCCTTTCCCACAGCTCCCCTCCCCAACCCTGCCCTCCCCTCATGTTATGACGGGGGGATAGTGTGACTTACTATGATTCCTGTCTGTGTCTCCAAGAGCCAATGCAAAGACGGCCATCTGGGAGGTGAGTGGGGAGCGGCTGCTGGCAAACTCCTTTGCAGGTTGGATAGTTTCTGTTCTTTGTTTTTTTTTTTTAACCAAAGTGAAAAGAGGATCCACCTTCTCTCTGCAGGTAGATCACCAGGGTATCAATATGGGATTTAGACAGACACTGATGAGGGGCCGGTGAGATGGTTCAGTGGGTAAGAATGCTGGCCGCTGAGCCTGCCAACCTAGAAGGACACCCTGTGCCCACATGGTGCCCTTCACACTCTCCCCCCCCCCCCGCCGCCATGTGCCCTCCCCCTCCCCCACACTAAATAAATAAACAAGCAAACAAACAAATAAATAAAATAAGCAAGAGAAGCAAATGACGTGCTCTGTATAACAAAATCTCCTCCGTCTCTTGCTGTGCTCCAAGCTCTTCAATGTTCAGATATATTGAAGTGAAAAACAGCGAACAATTAGGATGAGTCCCACGTCCACCAGTCTGGCCTTGAACTCACAATCTTCTTGCCTCGGGTTCCTCACTATGGGTGTGTGTCCCTCTGCCCATTGGCAACCAGTCTAATGTTATCCTAATGGCCTGTACTTGACAACATAGGGATTTTTCTTTTTTTAAATACACTCTAGGAGGAGACGACATTCACTTTGGTCGTTCTGAAGTCAGAACTCCTGAGTGGAAGCATTGTCGTCTGTATTTGGTGCTCCGTGTTTTCATAAGTACGAATTTTAGAAAACTGTTTATTTGGACTGAATCGACAGGGTGCGTGTTCCTCATCTGAAAGAAACAGATGGAACAGGCGGATCTCAGTGGGTCTGTCCTGAGTGGGGCTTTTGTGTCCTGGCTTCCAGCAGAGGTCTACCTCTGGGTTGTACTTTGTGAACATTCTTCCACATTTAAATAAAAAAAAAAAAAAAAAAGGCCATTAGCTTATATTTTCCAACACGTTGAGCCCTTTCCTCAGCAGAAGTGTCTGAGGTGGAATTTTGAGGGTGAGAATGGGGTCAGTGTTGTAACAGCATTTAGGGGCTTGGAGGTAACACCTTTTTACTGTGACCACCAGGGTTGTGTAGAACCACACATTTTTCTCTGCACATGATTAATTTTGAAGCAAAACTTAAGAGTTTAATAAAATACAGCAATTGGAGTTAGATAGTTTGAAAAGGGTTTTTTTTTTTTTTAAACAAAACAACAAAACTCCAGTCAATCAAAAGTTACATATGTTAACCCTGAAATTCTCCAGAGAAAAACCAGCCCCACCATTTTGGCCAAATTAAAGCAAGCTTTCTACAGTATATACTGACCAAGATGGAATTTGGTCAGGACCACTCCTGGAAACTTCCCATCTGAGTGGCCCCCAGACGTGTGTTGGCAGGGCTTATATGGACAAAACCTATAGGCCACCATTCTTTCCCATGAGGCTTTGCTGTTAAGAGCTACACCTCCCAGCATTCCAGGAAGTTACCTGGTCTTTGGGGCATGTGGTGCTTACAGGTTTATTGAGGGTCTAACACATAAAACCTTAGTTACCTGGAGCACTAGGAAATGGAGAGTTCGAGATAATGAAGTTTTCTAGAGAGTGACGATGTGTCCTTTTGGTCATTTCATGTGCTTTAATCATACAGTGTCTCTTTGAAAATACGACATGGAGTCCTTCCTCTGAGATAAAGCCACTGTTTATCTGATTATGTCTCGTAGTCGGGCTGAGATGTGGTTTATGAACATGGGCTATGGTGACACAGGGGTGTTCTCTGTGGCCGTCCCCGCAGGTGTGGCCCACTCTTCCTTCTTCCCACACGTACCCTGGCTGTGCTCTCCTATCCCCTGAGGCCTGCTGTAGCTTGGATGTTTCTGCGTGAGCTCTTTGGGTGTCTGTTGTATTCTCAGAGACAGCAGCAGTTCTCCGTGGCTTCCATAACTGCTTCTCGGTGGTGCCGATGGTACCAACTCACTGGAGCTGCTTGTCCAGCAAGGGCAACAGGCTCTCAATGCTGTACCGAAAACAGCATGGCGGCTTCCACTGTTCGGAAAGCATCATGGCCGCCTTCACCTGTCCACTAGGACCTCCTCTAGACACTCGTCACTTGTCTTTCCTCTCTCATGGTGTCTCCTCCGTATCAGCTGGATTTGATTAAAACAAAAATGGAAAGCTCATTAGAAGATTTTTTTTTTTCTGCTTTGCTATGGATAGCTCTGGATAAATAAGACTTAATTGAATTATGTAACTTGCAATCTTTCTCAGATAATACTAAAACAGACACGAGGTGAAGCCAGGGGAACAAAAGGTTCATTTTTCTAAAATGTGGTGTAAATATTTTTAATTGGCTTCCTTCTTATTGACATAGCAACAGAATTAAAATACAAAACGTAAAAATAACACGACAGTCTCAACGATTACTTGGCCTCTGCTTTCATTTGGGTTTGGAAAGAGCAGAGGCCTGGCTTCCCTCCCACAGGATTTCCTGGGCTGCGGAGCTTTGGTCCCAATTCTGTTTTTTAAAAATAAGAACTTAGTTTTTTTCTAAGTTCTTTAAAATTTATTTGACGTGTATGAGAGTGTTTTGCTTACGGGAGTGCCTGGTGCCTGTGAAGGTCGGAAGAAGGCTTTGGATCCCCTGGAACTGGAGTTAAGGATGGTTGTGAGGCCTGTGGGTGCTGGGAGCTGAATTCCAATCCTCTGTAAGAGCAACAAGTGCTCTTAACTAGTCTGTCATCTCTCCAGCTACCCCAGTTCTCTCCTACCCCTACCCCCAGCAGGATTACCTGGCAGAATTGCTAAGCTTTTTTTTTTTGTTTTAGATAAAAATTTCAGTATTTAGGCGAGGGGAATTTTTTGCCTGTATCTTTTTCTTTTTTCTTCTCTTCTTTTCTTATCTCTCTAGCTATTTGCTTAGAAGTTTTGAAGTTCTGAGGAGCTGAATATGCTGGCACATCCCTGTAATCTCATATTTGGGAGAGGGAAGACAGAAAAATTAGGAGTTCAGGACCAGCTTTTGCTAGTTAGTGAGTTTGAGGCCAGACTGAGTCTTTAAAAAAAAGTGAAAGAAAAAGGTACCAGTGGGACTAACATTACAGTGCTCCCCTCCATCCAGGAGGGGTGTCTCCATTATGACTACACCCTCCTCCCAGGCAAAGTGAGACAGGGTCCCCTGGTGCAGATATGACACTGCCCAGATCCTCTAGCTTAGTGCAAGGCCTCTCAGGAACCTCACAGATTGGCGTCCTGGAGCTTGTAGAGTCCAGCTGACCTACCTGCACTCCTTAAGCTGTGCGGGATCATTGCTCGCCATGAGATGACTTAAGAGGTGCATCTTAAGGCCTTTGGCGATTTGCTGAGGATTGCGGAACCATTTATGGTGAGGGACCGGCTCCTGAGCCACAGATTGTCCAACCCACAGTTGTCCATTCTATCCTCAGCATATTCTCGCTCTTTTCTCACCCCTCTGGAGTGAGCTCTTTGGTTCCTCTGTTCATTTTTGCAAGCCTCGCTCCAGCCCCCAGGGTAAGGCTCACATTTATGGCTGTCTTTCCCACTCTGTGTGCCAATGTGGACTTGTCTCTCTTTCTTCTGAATGACTGAGGTTTTTTGCTTTACGTAGAATGTTCCTTGTGGAACTTTGTTTGTTTGTTTCTTTTTTCTTTTTTTTTTTTTAAGCAGAAAGTGCTACCTAAATGGAAAATGCTTCATTATTTCAGAAACACCGTTGGACTTTCATTGAATCAACACTTTTGACACATTTTTCAAGTCTGGATTTCAGCCCCTTGTCCTTTTGTTGAGGAAATGAAATAAAGACTCAGGTGGGGGGCGCATTATGTAATATTAAATTTCATCGTGGCTCTCTCCTTGAAAAGCTCCAGAATTTGGGGGTATTTTCAAGGAAATGTCTTCTGCCTTTCTTCATCTCCTAGGCTTTTTACTAGATGTCCGTAAGGAAGTCTCCGTCTCTGGGGAGGAGATGTGACTGAGGGCTGGGAGAACTCGGTGAGCTGAATCCAATGAGGATTGTAACGTCTGGAGGAACAAGTAGAGAGGCAGGTATTGACCTCCTTCCTGCTCTGGCTCCTTCTGCTTCCCAGGAAAGTCAGAATTCTCACTCAGCACATCCTTTAAGTATCACAAGGGCAAAGTGAGATGCTCTGCATGTGAAGGAGCTGGGTAATTCAAAGATGAAGAAGTCTCTAGAAGTACCAGTTTATTCTTTTTTCTTTTCTTTTTTTTTTTTTTTTTTTCCAAATTACTGGAAATACCGATATGGCTTTGAAATAAAAGCCCTCTGGTCAACTAAGTTCCTTGGGAGATGTTCAGCATATGTTAACATACTGAAGGTCCTCTGTCCTGCAGGAAGGAACTCCTTAATCCTAGTTAGCTTGTGTAATAATTTCCCACCATCTCTTGTTAGCTGCTCCTGTGAACTGCTGTGAGCGGAATTCTTGAAAGGCGTGTGTTCTCGTGTGGAAAGACAGCGATGTTTCTTTTGGCTGCTTGCTTTGTGGTGATTCTCAAGTTTATTCCAGATCTAAGAGGTCTCCAGATGCTGAGTTAGGAATCAATGGGGTGCGATTACATTTTGCTTTATTTATATACACACACACACAAATACATGCACACAGGTACATATATATGTACACATACATGCACACACATACAGCAATATAATTAATTGTATAACCGGGCAGAAGTCTTTTTCCTGATTTGTATGCATCATGTTTCCATCATCTAACAGAGCTCATATAATAGTCATCTTTACAAAATATTTTTTCTCCTGGAGTCTTGCCCACATAGACCTTTCTTCTGCAGAAGCAGAACCATCATACTTTAAATAATTCTTCCTTTCTGGGAAGGCTCACAGGCATATTTTCATCTCACTGGAAATGCCCTTGATGTCTTTGCTATGGTTATGTTTAAAGTCAGAGTTGTGAGTTTTAGTGCTGGCAGAGGCTTTGAGATGATTTCATTCACTGACTCTTTACTCCCAAGCATGTTCTTGGCATGACGAGGAGAGTGTGCTGGGAAGCAAAAGCCTTGGGAGCTTGAAAAAAAAAAAATTAGTCATGTCCTTCCAACCTTCTGAATGAGCCTGTCATCTGTGTGGAAGTAAGATCCCCTGCTTTGTGGGGTGTGTTTACCCTTAGGGGGCTGGTCATAGAACCATGTGCACTACTGATCACCTACACTGTACTTGGCAAAGACGCTGTGGGGTGAATGACATCTTCAGACTCAGACAAACTGGCCTGGAAGCAGGCTGCGGGAGAAGGATCAGGACATTCTTCCTAAGGTCAACAGCCTTCCATACTTTCCTTTAACAGGCAGTCCCAGGAACCGTCTTCTGTGTCACGAGTTTGAATACAGACTTTTGCATATAAATAATTTATAAAAACAAATGTCATATTCTCATTCCATATAGAAATTCAACACCAGTTCTACTTGACTTAGGTAAAAAAGGTAAGATGAAAAATAAATGAAATGAAAAGATACATTAATTAGTTTTAATTAGATATGAGTGCTGTTCAGAATCTGAGTCTGAAAGTATGTCTCTTAAAAGATATAAGTTATCAGATTATTAGAGAATCCAAAGATGTGCTAAGTCCAAACTATAATGTTCTCTATTTTGTAATGAGATATGTTGGGGAGAGATGGCTCAGTGGTTAAGAGCACTGGCTGCTCTTCTAGAGGTCCTGAGTTCAATTCCCAGCAACCATGTGGTGGCTCACAACCATCTGTAATGCGATCTGGTTCCCTCTTCTGGCCTGCAGGTAAACATGCAGGCAGAGCACTATATACATAATAAATAAATAAATCTTAAAAAAAAATACAAATGAGATATGTTGGAAAAGAATTGTGGTAGAAATAACAGCTCCCTCACAAAAGGCTTAGTTGTTCATTGTCTACTTATTCACCATGTAAGATCCCAGCAAGTTCCAACAGTGAGTTTGCATCTCATTCATTAGACCTTGTGCTCCTTATTGGAAGGATGTGTCGCACAATTGACACCTTGGTTGTTATGCAGGCTAGTTCCAAAATCATATGCTGGATCGCAGTCTGTGTAGCCTGTGGGAAAGACTCAGAGTACATCTGTCACATAGCAACAGTATTTGCTATGTGATAGATGCACTGTGAGTAGTCGTGGGATGAATGAATGCATGAGTGAGTGAGTAAGTGAAGGACTAGAAGATGGTACTATTGTATTATGGTGGGTAAAATCAATAGACTGTAGTAAAGGCTGTATTTTGTCTCAACTACTGTGTTAATAATGAAGTGTGAAGGTCTAGGGGAATAGAATTTGCTTTTTATGGGAAGTAAACTTTAACAAATCTTTTATTTTGTCTTATTGGGACAAAAATGATGCCAGCTTTTAAAAAATAATACATTTGGGACAAAATCTTTAAGACCTTTTCGCTCAATATAAATCTCAGTGTTGTGAGTCTTGATAGTTCAAATGAGAACATCATTGAAAATTATAATCAAAGTCACTAATACCACATTGGTGAATTTTTTTCTTGTTCCACTTGTATTTGTGAATATTTTTCTTGTTTCACTACTTTAAAATAATCCACCATATTAAATTTTTAGATCAGTTTTTAAAAATAGATTGACCTAAAAAATTCACTTATAGTGAGTTATCTCATTAATCAAGATAAACTCCGCTGGGTGTTTAAATCATGTAGGTATGGCGATCGTTGGAGAAAGGTTATTGCATGGAAAAAAAATCATTAAGATACATTAGAGGTTGCTTTAAGGAATGTGGTTATGTTATCATTCACTGCTTCAAGTGCTGCCTGTGTCCATCACAGCGAACCACTCACGCAGACCACTCATCATCACCATCTCTTCACTTTCTGACACATCCAGTCTGGATGACAGTGATAAAAATATGATCCAGTGTGCTCAATTATAACACATCTTTAGGGCTGTTTTAAAGAATGCTCTCTCTCTTTTTTAAAAGTGCCTGGAATCTGGAATAAAATGGTCAAGAAAAACTCCACTGCCTTGGGCTTTAAGTATGTTTGTCCGATGGTTGAAATCAACTGTTACTCCTTTGTGAAAACCCCGAGGAACCAGCTCATCAACATGACGTCTGTAGCAAATTGTTTTCGCTTCAAGGCTGGGCTCTGACATTTGAAGTGGATGGTTGTGAATGGCTGTTCAGTTCATGGAAATGTTGTGGTTAAGGGCTGGCTCGTTTTCACATGAAGTCATGTTATTCAGTGCTTGTTTTGTGGTATTTACGTTGTAAATAATATATCCAGAGTCCATGTAGCTACTTACTGCCTGCCAGCTAGTGGTGCCTACTTCGTGTTGTCTTAGGTCCAAGGCATCATGTTTAAATACTGAAGGCAGTATTTTTGATTTGATGAATGTTTTCTAGTCTTTTTTTCTTGCTTTCTGTGTATATGTGGTCAGAGGACAACTTCACCGTCCACCTTCTTTCAGTCGGGGGTGGGGTGGGGTGTCTCTTTTGTTGTTCATCATTGCATATACCAAGCTAGCTGGCCTGCAAAATCCAGAGATGCTCCTGTCTCTCCACTTCCATCTAAAACCACAGGAGCACTGGGAAGCCACAGGGGCACTGGGAAGCCACAGGGGCACTGGGAAGCCACAGGGGCACTGGGAAGCCACAAGGGCACTGGGGAGCCACAGGAACACTGGGGAGCCACAGGAGCACCGGGAAGCCACAGGGGCACAGGGAAGTTACAGGAGCCACTGGGGAGCCACAGGAGCACTGGGGAGCCACAGGGGCACAGGGAAGCCACAGGAGCCACTGGGGAGCCAAGGAGCACTGGGGAGCCACAGGGGCACAGGGAAGCCACAGGAGCCACTGGGGAGCCACAGGAGCCACTGGGGAGCCACAGGGGCACAGGGAAGCCACAGGGGCACAGGGAAGTCACAGGAGCCACTGGGGAGCCACAGGAGCACCGGGAAGCCACAGGAGCCACTGGGGAGCCACAGGAGCACTGAGGAGCCACAGGGGCACAGGGAAGCCACAGGAGCCACTGGGGAGCCACAGGAGCACCGCGAAGCCACAGGGGCAGAGGGAAGCCACAGGGGCAGAGGGAAGCCACAGGAGTACCGGGGAGCCACAGGAGCACTGAGGAGCCACAGGAGCACTGTGATTGCAGGTATATACTACTGTGCTTGACTTTGCATGAGTTCTGGGGATTGGAACTTGGATCCTAGCACTTGCACAATAAGCACTTACCTCTGGAGCTGTCTAACGTGGGTACTGGGAACTGAACTCAGGTCCTCTGGAAGTTCAGGAAGCATTCAACCATTGAGCCATCTCCTCAGCCTTGAGGGTTTTATTAGGGTTCCCTTGTTGTTGTTGAGACCACGGCTTAAATGACCCAGATTCTAGGAGCATTCTTTTCCTCATATTTCTTTTTCTTTCCTGGATGCTTCATTTTTCCCCCCTCTGTCTGAACTTGACCAACCATTTGAGCTGAACGGTGTAGAAGCTTAGAGACTCAACATGGGATCTATGAATTAGTAGTCTAAGTATCACCTACACGTTTGCTAGATGTGTAGAACTTAGGCACAGCCCAAACTTAGTGATTTGGAATCTGTAGCTAGTAGAATATTCTATGTGAGAACTGTATTGTTCGGATCATTCTTTTGGCTGTCAAAGATCTGGAATCCCTTTGCAGAATTTACACACACACACACACACACACACACACACACACACACACACACACAAAATGGCTTTTCAAAAGTATTTTATAAATGTTTTGGAGTTTGGGAAAATGGCTCAGTCAGTAAGGTACTTGCTCAGAAGATCTGAGTTCACGTTCCCAGTCCTCCAGGAAAAAGCCGGGTCTCATGATGGTTTTCTGTAATACCAGTGCGTGGGAGGCGGACACGGGAAGATCTCTGAGGCTTGTTAGCCATCCAGCCTCACCAATCTGTGAACTCCATGTTCAGTGAGAGACTCTGACTCAAAAGGTAGAACAGATGGCGCTGGAGGGATGGCTCAGTGGTGAAGAGCACTGGCTGTTCTTCCAGAGGACCCAGGTTCAATTCCCAGCACCCACATGGCAGCTCACAACAGTTTGTCTAGTTCCAAGGGATCTGACACCCTCACACAGACACACATGGAGACAAAACACCAATGCATATAAAATACGAATAAATCATTAAAATTTAAAAAAAAATGGAAAGTGATCGACGAAGACACATACCCTTGAACTCTAGCCTCCTTTCACACCTGTACACAGATACGCACAAACATATTACATATGCACACAAAATATTAAAAAAAATTTTTTAGATTTAAAAAAATTTTTAGATTTGTTTATTTTATTTTAATGTGTAGAGTATTTGCCTGAATGTGTGCATGTGTATCATGTGCATGCCTGGCGCCCACCGAGGTCAGAAGAGGGCATCTGATCATGCCAAGACGCTATAGTTTGTTTCCTGTGTTTTTCTTGACATTCTACTGCAGAGGTTCTCAACCTGTGGGTCTCTCGACTCCTTCCCAGGGCTTCATTGGCCCTGAGATGCTGAGTTTGGGGAGGCACCATTCTCAGACAGTCAGTGTTTACCACCCTTGCTGCTAAAATGACAGTATCTGGGTGCGAACAGTGTGTAGTCTTCAAAGGGAGGTGCTAAAAGCACCTGGGCGTGATAAAGAGACCCAGAAGAGAGAGGAAGTAGCTCACAGGAGAAGATGGGCTCGCACTCACTACCTTGCAAATCTTACATCGTTTTAACATTTTAGGATTAACTGCTGATGACCTAGAGCATAGTTTTGTTTTTTTTTTTAAAAAATTGATTAATTTTGCTCCTTGACAATTTCATAAATGTATGTGGTTGGTTTGATGACTCTGCTAGGGTACAATGTCAAGCCGCGAGACACAGTCCTACACGGAGTCTTGTACTTGGACGTGGGGTGTCACAGAACGCTGGTGAAAAGGTCTTGGAAGATGTATTATTAACTGGAACTTAGTTCAAAGTCCAATGCGCAATGAATCACAAGTGTTTCTAACAGCGCTCCCCTGTGTTTTACCACGCGACTGCACCGAAGCCTTGGTTCGGAACCGGGCATGCAGCCACGCCATGCAGCCACGCCATGCAGCCGCGCCATGCAGCCCAGGGACAATGCCTGGAATCACCTCGGCACACATTTGACTGCAACACTCTTACTGCATGTACAAAGTTTTCTGCATTAAAAAGAAACAGTGATTTAATTATAGAAAACAAAGACTTGGGATGTTTTCCCTATTGCCATTTCTCAACATGCATCAAAGTAATACACCTTTAGATTGTGCTTAGAATGCTTGAATTTGAGCTGCTGGCTAGAGTTTTTATCAAAGATCACTAAACGAATGTTGGCTTGGGATTTGGTCAGAATTTTCAGTCATTTCTGAAGTGGCCTTAACATGTTTCGACCATTTTTAAAAATTATTTATTTTTATTTTATGTACATTGGTATTTTGCTATGGGTGTCAGGTGCCTTAGAACTGGAATTACAGAGTTGTGAGCTGCCATGTGGGTGCTGGGAATTGAACCAGGGTCCACTGGAAAAGCAGTCAGTGCTCTTAACTGCTGAGCCATCCCTCCAGCCCCATGTTTCTACCATTTTATAGCATGTATTTATGTGATATGACATTCTCAGCATGTATGGTTATAAAATAAAAATATTGGCTAACTTTGAGAATGGTTGAAGATTTTCTAAGTTCTACATTATCAAATATTCAGCCAATATTTCATTCTTTATGTAAAATAACCAAGCATATTCATCTCATTATTTGGAAAAAGCTCTTTCATTTTTAACAAATGGTAAAATCATATTTATGTCTAATATTTTTTTAAATATTTTTTTGTGATTCATTACTAGTAAATTTTTTATTTGTAAACCTAGTTTATATATCTATGTGCCTGAGGTTACATAAAATTTTCTGAGGTTGAAAGGGTCATGAGTGGGAAAAGTTTAAGAAACCTTGATCTATAGAATAATCTGTTTTCCAGTAGTTTGATTTTTAAGTATATTTTCTACCTTTGAATAAATTATCCTTGGCACTATGCAGCCCCAATATATTGGAGTTTCATAAACTGAAGAAGTGACTGATGCTTTAATCTAGGCTGGCAGAGAGGGCTCTCAGTCTCCTTGTCTTGTTTAGGTCAACTCTGTGTTCCACAAAAGCCACAGGTGCCCTGGGCCTGTGATGTGTGCAGATACTGCAACAGGGCAGTTCTGAGGAAAGACTCAAGACATCTTTCAAACAACTCAAAGACATCTTCCAGAAAGGGATGTGTGAGAGCCGTCTGGCTGTGCCTAGCCCCCCTCCTCACTGCTCTGCAGTCAGCTGATGAATTAGGAGTGCACTTCAGTACCTGAACTCATATTTGAGGCTAAGAACTGTGTCTCATGTAGCTGGGCTTTCCAGGTTATTTCATTTATAATTTTATTTATTTATTGATTGCTTGATTGGTTGGTTTTTCAAGACAGGGTTTCTCTGTGTAGTTTTGGTGCCTGTCCTGGATCTCCCTCTGTAGACCAAGCTGGCCTCGAACTCACAGAGATCCGCCTGGCTCTGCCTCCCGAGTGCTGGGATTAAAGGCATGCACCACCACCGCCTGGCTAAGATTTTATTTATTTTTAATACACATTTTGTTTTGTTCTATGTGTGTCAGAGTTTTGCCTGCATGTATGTATATGTACCACATGCATGCCTGATGCCCTCAGAGGTCAGAAGAAGGTGTCAGATTCACTGGAACTGGGAGTTATGAATAGTTGTGGGCCACCACGTGAGGGCTGGGAATCAAATACAGGTCCTCTGCAAGGGCAACAATTGCTTTAAACCTCTGAGCAATCTCTCCAGCCCCTAAAGATGTTATTTCTATTTTATGCGTAGGGGTGTTTTGCCTACATGTATATATGTGTACCATATGTGTGCATACTGGGTACCCACAGTGGTCAGAAGAGGGTGCTGGATCCTTTGGAACTGGAGTTATAATCAGTTGTAAGCTGCCATGTGGGTGCTGCTCCTCCGTGAGAACAGCAGATACTCTAGACCACTGAGCCATCTCTCCAGCCCGTGGGTTTTATGGTAAAATTTAAAGTTAACTTCTTTATCTATATTTAAAAGTCTGTTTAATAATTGCTCTGGGTATGAGGGCTATCCATATATTTGATGTAACATCACTTGAATTATCTTTTACTGTATTTTCTCTTCAAAAATTAATCTTCTATGAATAGGAAGTCTCAAACATGGCTGTCGGAAATGCAAATTAGCAAAATTCCTTCCTGCTAGTTATTTGCATATCCTTTGAGGCAGACATTCTTTGGGGGAATCTATCTTAAGAAAATAATCATTTGATGTGGTTAAAGATCTCTATAATTATGCTTGTTTACAGTGTTGGTCTTAATGACTCATTACAAACAACTGAATGTCTAGCAAAGCACTGTTGGTTAAATAAATGACTGTGCACATGTTACGGGTTGTGATACAGCAGTTGAGAAGATGCTGTAGACGGCTATTTAATGATGGGAAACAATCTCTGATAGGAAGTGAGACCGTGGCAATGGGGAGTGAGCTCTATAATTAGTCTGCAAACTCAGCCAGATATAGTTCTTTTTCTTGTTAATAATAATCTTTATATTCTACATCTCATACCAGTTATTTTTTATAAACAAATAAAAAAATATTACTACACATGAATGTACTAGGTGTGATTTGTGCATGTAGCAACACACATTAGTTATGTGATCACTGAGTATTAACAGAAAATACTTGCAGATACAGCCTGTACCCTGCTCAGACAAGATGCCAGGACCCCAGAAGTCCTTGTACCATCTGAAAGTTACTAAGCCTCCTTGCCTCCTCTCTCACCCCTGACTACAGAAGTTACTGCTTGACTTGGAACTTTTTGTGTAATTGAAATCATATGTCCTTTTAGGTTCATGGCTGCTTCTGCCCACTGCGAGATTTGAGTCATGTGTGTTGCTGTGTTGGCTGTAGTTAGTCAATGACATGGCTTAGAACATTCTCTCTCTCTCCCTTCCTCCCTCTTTTCCTCCCCCCACCCCCCACCACAATTTCAAAACATATATATATGTATTCTAGGCTGGCCTTGACTTGCTATGTAGTAGAGAGTAACCTTGAACTTGGCATTTTTGTCTCCACCTCCCAAATGCTGGAATTACAGATCTGCAATGGTTGATGTTCTACATGAGGATTGAACCCCAGGACTTCGTGCGTGCTAGGCTAGCATTCTGATACCTGAACTGCATCTCAAACCCTGGGTCTACAACCCTTTTTCTCATCCTTTCTGATGCACTGGAGAGCAGGGTTGTTCACAGTCAGGTGCTGTCCTAGAAAGTGCCTCTGTGAGCATGTTTTTGCTCATGTCAGTACATTTTGCTATTGGGCAATACCTAGGAGGAGAGATGCTGGCCACACGTCCATCTCTGTTCAGTTTTCCCAAAGTGTTTGAACCAACTCATACTTCCAACTCCATTTCTTCCTCTCTATCTTCAAAAAGCTTTGATCACAAGATTTGCCAAGGAAGCTGACCCTTCCTGGGTTATTTGATGATGTATTGGAAACACTTTTTAACCCCTGTTAGAATTACAGCTTAAGTTGCATACTGTTAGGATTTGAATCTGAACCCACAGGTTCATGTTCTGAAACTTGGTCCCCAGCTGTGTTAGGAGATTGTAGAACTTCTGGGGTAGGGCTCACCAGGGGCCAGCCTTTGAAGATCGCACACCTCCCCTTCTGGTTCTGGTCTAGCTTTCTGCTTCTGCTGATGTGACTTCTACACAGCAATGGACTGTGCCTTCCACATGGTGATGAACTGTGCCTTATGAAACTATGAGCCAAAATAAGTCATTCTGTTAAGTATTTTTGCCACAGAAATGCAGGGAAATAACCAATACAGATATTAAATAGAGAGCTCAGAAGATTCTAAGAACTCATCAAACCTTTTTTTTTTTTAGGGTGATGATGTTTGAAAGTCTAGGCCTCATTTTCTCCTTTCTCAGAATAGCTTTACATTTTTTTTTTTGTGCTTGGTGATTAACAGCTACAATTTTTTTCTTCTAATAACTACATTATTTGATTAATGAGGATATCCTACTTTTTAAATTTCATCAAATGTATTTATAAGGAACTTTGACTCTGAAAAAAAAAAAGCCAGAATGTTATGTAAATGATGTCATCTTAGCTAGAAGATTGTCCATCCTGGAGGTGATTTTTTTTTTTTAAAGTGGAGTATTCCAGCATTTAGAGAATTTATGGGGGACTTCTGGAAGATGCCACTTGTGGATTGCTGGCTCAGATCTAGGGCCTGAATATCTATCTCCCCACCTCTGGGCTGGCACCAGACATCAGAGCATCAGAGGAAGTCGGTGCGGAAGGTCTTTAATTTGTGGCACATAAATAACTGATACAGCTAATAATACAGGGTGCCAGTTACTTCGCCCACACTTCCCATGTTGCTGTGCATGTGTTTTGAACCTCCTTACCGTCTCTGAGCACTCAAGGTTTAAGAATGCAGTTCCACAGCTCTCTTGAAAGTCTCCTCCACATCCTGAGGAAAACCTGTCTGTCATCTTAAATCCAGCCCTGGCTCACGATGTTTCTAAATATTAAAGAGCACTGGTTGTTGATACAGAGCCTTGCCAACCTGCACTTTCTCGACTTCTGTTTCAGGTCACATTGCAATGAACCGTTCATTGGATTTTATGTAATATGATTTGTAACACTTTTTTTCTTTTTAGTAAAGAAAACTTTATTTCAGAAGTTCACAAAGCAGAATAAGAAATGGTTGAGAGAGCTGGGTGGGGATGAAGTGGGGGCTGGAGGAAGAAGGCCAGAGCCCATGTTTGGATTGTGGTGTCAGTGTTGTGGGAAAACACTCAGGCCTTTGGTCTGCAGTGGTTCCCTGGGATCTCTCTGACAGACGTGGAGAAATCCTTCTGCCGTCTTTCTTGGAAGGTTGCCCCCTCCCAGCTTTGCTCCTGGGTATTGTGGCTGTGCTTCTGATTCGTGACACAAAGCACCTCCTTGTCTGGCTTCTTGGACTTTGGTGTGAGATTGTTTTCTTAAGTGGTAGATTTTGGGCAGGGTGCAAAACTCTAGGTCTTCAAAGGGTTTTCTTTACTACACCTGAAAAAAAGGAAAAGAAAAGAAAGAAATCCTCTCCCGCAATATTTCATCCAGAGACTTTGGAAAAACAAACAGACAACAACAACAACAACAAAAAAAAAAAACAAAAAAACCCAGCACCACGTAGAGCCTTGGGTAGAATAACTTCTTCAGGTGGGGTGTGGAGTGGGTGCAGGTCTGGCTGGAGTCTGTGGTTTCTTCTACTCACGTATTCTGCATTTGCTTAGACTCGATGGTTTTACAATCTAATGGAGCTATAAAACCATGTCCTGGGCTATTTGCATAACTGCTATGTCAGGTGTGATAAATGTTAATGTAATAATATTGATTCCTTCATTCCCCCGCATCACCGTGGGCCAGTTAAAATGATAAACAGCCATTAAGTTTGCCTCATTTGCTGAGACAGTTTATTCTAAGCAGAACAGAAGGTTGGCTCTTAACTACACCTGCAACTGCTACCATCACCAGGAAAATATGTATGGTTCAGGCAATCTTGTGTAGGCTTAAGGTAGCTGTGGTTTAATCACTGAACAAACATGATTGTACCAATGGTCCCATTGCCACGAGGGGCCTGTGGCTTCTGTGAGACTTCAACTCAAGACACTAATGGGTAGTTTGGAGTCTCCTCATGAAGGGGAAAGATGGGACTTGGTCCTTGTTTCAGCAAATTTGTCTGTGTGCTTACAAGGGAGGTGGGATTCTGCTTAATGGCGCAGAAACATTTCTTCATAATGCATATAAATTTTATGAATCAAGTCGGTGGAAGGGCTGTGAGGGAATGAAGCATTTCGAGGTGCGATAATATCCTCTCAAGGAAGTTGAGCCCTGGGACCCCTGCAGTGTTCTGGCTCTTTCTCTACACACCTGCTCCTTGAAAACTGATGGATTCTTCCCTCCTGCCCCCTGCTGGGAGAATAGCAAGATCAATGTGTGCTCAGCATATAGGGCATGTGATGGCAAAGCGCTACATGAGCTGTGGCGAGGTAGACCTCGCAAGTCAGGGTTGAACTTGTCACAGTCCTGTGCTGAGACTTCTTCGGCAGGAATGGAGGGGACTTGTTTGAGACTCCCAGGACTTGAAGGCCGCAATGTAGCGCAAATTCTAATTGGTCTTAATAATAAAAACCTAGAGTCAGACATCAGGGTAAATACTGAAAGATCAGAGAAGTAAAGGAGCCAGCTATAGAGGCCAGGCAGTGGTGGCACACATCTTTAATCCCGGCACTTGGGAGGAGGAAGTAGAAAGATCAGGAGTTCAAGGCCACCCTGAGCTACATGAGACTGATCCAGACTAAAAGAGAAACAGAGCCAGGCAGTGGAGACTCATGCCTTTAATCCCAGCACTAGGGAGGTGGAGACAGGAAGTGATATGGCTGGGTGAAGAGAGGAATATAAGGCTCGGGGAGGAGACAGGCGCTCACCCCTTTTTGGCTGAGGATTCGTAGAGGTAAGAGATGGCTGTGGCTGGCTGCTTCACTTCTCTGATCTTTCAGCATTTACCCCAATATCTAACTCTGGGATTTTATTATTAAGACCAATTAGATTCGCACTACGCCGCTGTCACCGTCAGGGCCACTGCCCTGCACTCTGCTGTGGTGGTATTGTGTTCCCCAAAATATTGTGCATGCTAATAAATTAATCTGGGGTCAGAGAAGAGAACAGCCACTATATTAAAGATAGAGGATAGGCAGTGGTAGCACACGCCTTTAATCCTAGCATTCCAGAGGCAGAAATCCCTCTGGACCTCTGTGAGTTCAAGGCCACATTGGAAACAGCCAGGCATGGTGACTCACACCTTTAATTCCAGGGAGTGATGGCAGATAGCAGAAAGGTATATAATGCGTGAGGACCAGGAACTAGAAGCATTTGGCTGGTTAAGCATTTAGGCTTTCGAGCAACAGTTCAGCTGAGATCCATTTGGATATGAGGACTCAGAGGCTTCCAGTCTGAGGAAACAGGATCAGCTGAGAAACTGGCAAGGCGAGGTAGCTGTGGCTTGTTCTGCTTCTCTGATCTTCCAGCATTCACCCCGATACCTGGCTCAGGTTTGATTTTGTTAATAAGAACTTTTAAGATTCCTGCTACACTCTGCTCTTGTGAGTTTCCTCATTCCCCCTCTTACCTTCGTTCTCTGTCCCGGCCAGGAGCCATCTCTTCTTTCTGATTGCCCATAGTACTCACTCCATACTGCCAAGGTCACATGCCACCTCTCACCTTGTGCTGGAGTTGTGGAAGAGTCGTCTCTGCCCCCATGGATGGACAGCTCCCTCATAGTCAGGGGCATCGTGGGCTCTCCGTCATCCAGGCCAGTCATGCGACAATCATTACCCAAAGTGTTCAGAGAGTAGACGCCAGCTGGAAGTCAGTTTGGTGGGAGTGACGGGAGTACCTGGTCGCTGGGTGGTGCCCTCCCCACCGCCCTCCCTTCTCTGGTCATCCCAGAAAACATCTCGTTTTTTGTCTTCTCTGTGCTTCGTGTCTCCTTCGCTTCTTCCTCTCCCTTCCTCCTCTTCCTCATTCCGTCCTTCTCTGTCTTTTCTTCTTCCGCTCTGCCGTATTATCTTCCTTGTTTCCCTTCTCCACTGCTTCCCTCCGTCCCTCCACTGTTTTGTTTCCTCTTACCCAATAGCTGTTGTATTCCTGCTCTCATCAGAAGGTACAGAGAGCCACAGCACCATCCTTTATTCGCTTTGTATGCCAAACGGAGCTGGTAGCCTCTTGGTGGGTGGTAATGTTGTGGTAGGATTGAGAGGTAGCAGGGTGATTCTGTCTCTGCCATGTACCAATATGAAACACACTTGGCATCGATATTGGACCCCACTGGATGGGGTGTTGAATATGAAAGCTTTCTGTGTGTCCACAGAAGGAGGGATTTTTGTTGTTGTTATTATTTTTTTTTTCTCAAATGTGGATTTTTATGAACAAAGTCTTATGTGAAGGTAGTCTTTGGGGGTTAGAAGGATCTCGACAAGGCTCTGCCACCCTTTGGCTCTGCGTTCACGACTCTGAACAATTAGGGGCCCCTCTCTGGCTAGGATTTCTCATCTCAGATGTTCTTCTTAAGCCAGCGTCATACAAATTTGATGAGGTTACCTATGAAACACTATTAGGATGTGGCTTGACAGAGGTCTGGGGTACCGTCAGAATGCTCTTCTCTGCTCCTCATTCCACTCACGCGTACTTACCCTCCGCCACCCTATTGTCTTTTATTAAGACAAAGCATTGAAATCAGCCTAAGCATCATTTTATACAGGGGAAGAGGAATTTTTTCCGCTTACTTAAGGATCTGGCTTTAAGTCTGACTTAAAACGTACCTTGTCTCACAGCACGAGACTGGGCTATCGCCCATGGCCCGCACTGACATTAAGAGGAATGAGTATTAATTGTTTACAGCAGCCCCTTTGGATTTCTGCAAGGAATATTTGTATCCTTTGTGATTCACACTCAGAGAGACTGCCAGATCCAAAGGAGTTCGTTTTTTTTTTTTTTTTCAGTCTAGTTGCTGTTTTGGTTGGCAAACAGTATGGCCTCCTTACCGCCCCCCCCCCCCCAGCCCCCTTCTGATTACAGCCAACGATTGCATAACATTTGCACATCAGAATTTTTTTTCCCTCCTTTTGGAACACTGACTGAGACATGTGGCTCTAGAGGAATCCTCATGGATGCCTAAAACCCTTAGGGAATTCAAGAAGAAAACGATTCCACTTGCTTTCTTCTGGCTAGGCCTGTGTTTAATTGTACCAGAGAGATATTGGTAAATACTAATTTTAGGAGTTAGAAAGCCGTGTTCATTTCCTCCCTGAATACCACATTCAAGGAAAAAGTTGTGTGGGGTAGTTGGATAGATTTTTAACGTAACATGATGGAGCATGGCGTGTATTTCCATGAACTCTGGGTGGGTGTGGCTGAAACTCTCTTACCTGTATAGTATCCTGGAATTTAAATAGTAGGGATGACACCAGGCATGTCCAAGTATGAGTATCTGGTTTTGTTACTAATGTGTTTACAGATAGAGTTGCAGCAGATTTCCCTCTTTAGGTATCTTGTAGTTTTGACTTGCGGGCTTGCCTTCAGTGGACTGTATCCTTCCCAGTCTGGTCAGGGTGCTTCTCTGCAAAGAGATTCTAGTTGCTTCTGGCTGGTGTTCCAGATACCTTTAATGTGAAACCACATTAAGTTATTCGCTTATCACATAAGTCAAATTGCTTATTCGACTTTGGTAGAGTGGGTTTTATCTTTGGAAGCCAAATGGATGTTAGATCCCAAGTATGAATTTTCTTAGAGTTTTCTCCTTGTCTATACAAAGCCCATACTCAAGATGGCCTCTCAACACAGTATACAGTGGCCCTGTGAACATCTCCATTTGACATGGTGCCATGATTTTGTGTATCCTCAAAAAAGGGCACACATTAAATGAAATGAAAAGGTGTTGAGAGGTGGAGTCTAATGGGGGTTGTTTGGGTCTACCCTTGTGAATGGTTTAATACCAACTACAAAGGGCTTTGTAAGATGGTTTAAGGCTATGGACTCAATCTCTTGCCTTCCCCCTATAGTCTTACCCTTCTGGCTTCCATCCTAGTATGAAGGAGGCAAAAGGGCCTCACCAGATCTGGGTCCCTGGATCTTCAACTTTGTAGCTCATGAGCTAAACAAACTTCTGTTTGTTGTCTTAGTTACTTGCTGCTGTGAGGAAATAACCTGGCAAAAGCAACCGAGTGAGGAAATGGCTTCTTTTGGATCACAGTTTGAGGGTCCCACCCATTGTGGACAGGAAGCCACAGTGGCAGGAGCTTGAGGTAGCTGCTCAGATCGAATCCATAGTCTAAACGCAGAGCTGAAGGCTCATACTCAGCTCACTTTCTCTTTTATATCCTAGCCTCGGGAATGGCGCTGCCCACAGTGGTAGCATCTTTCCACCTCAGTGAACCTACCAGGATAATCCCCTACAGGCATGCCTTAGAGGCTTTACTCCCAGGTTATTCTAGAACTTATCAAGTTAACACTTGAGACAATCATCACAACTGTTTTTAAATGACTCAGTCTGTGGTATTCTGTTATAGCATCAGAAAATGAACTGAGATATATTCCCTATTAATTCTCTTTTTACCCAACTTTTCAGTCCATTATCAAACCCTCAGTTATTATTGGCCGTTAAAACCAAACTCCTGGCTTTCGTACCCACATTCTCCTGGCTTCCATTGCATCAACACCTGCTTCCTTCAGTTCCTATTTTCTTTATGGCCTCTGGGCACATCCCATACTCTCTCTGAGCTCAGTCAAGCTTGTAAAACAATGTTTATTGTGTCATAGCCAACATTTGTAGGTATTTTATAGCAGGAATACTTTCAGGTTGTTAGGATAAATATATCTGTCATGGTGAAGAGATGGAAGGCAGAGTTTGAAGATTTGGGTTAAATGCTAGCTCAACTAATTGCCTTTCAGGCTTTGCCTGAGTAATTCTATCTCTCCAAGTTCCAGCTTCTCCACCGTAAGGGTTTGTTACACCTCATAGGTTCTTCACATACTAAAAAGTTTTACAAGAAAGCAAATTTTACTTTGAAAGTAGCCTATAATGCATGTAATTGATGAGGTATCCAGGATCCTTTGCAGGGTGCTCTCTTCTCCAGCTCACATAAATGCCTAATGCCAAGGTTGCCACTTGCCCCATTAACAGATAAATACATTTGGATTCCCATCTCAGCTCCTACTTCTCAGAAACCTAAATGAGTACATCATCATTATAATGCTTTCCCCTCTTCAGTCATGGTTCTTATCATAAACTACGTGAAAAATAGAAGTCAATGAACACATAAATCAATAACGAACTGCCTGTCATATTTTTGAAGTCATCTGATTTTCTAGTATCTTATTTTTTAACCTAGAACATCATAATGCATATATGATTTTGAGATTTAGTGAAACTTACTTTGGTATGTCTGGGTCTAACTATGGGTAGAAAGGTTCTGACGATCCACCAGGTAAGAAATGAGAGACTAAAGCTCTAGAGATCACTTCTTAGAGGCATGTTGATATACTTTCTCTCTCTGTGTCATCTGAACTACAGAGGATTTTATTACAGGTATTTATTTGTTCTCTCTCTCTGTGCATGTGTGTGAATATATCACAGTGCATGTGTGGGGGCGAGAGGCCAATTTGCAGGATTCAACTGGCTTTCTTCCTCCATTATGTGTATTCCTGGGCTTGAACTCAGACCATCAGACTTGGCAGCCATTACCTACACGCGCTGAGCTATCTCACTGCTTGATAGACACATTTTTGGTTGGCTGTGAACTCTGGGTAGCTTTGTAAATGCTGTGCCCTGAGGGCCAAGATGGAGGCAATGTTTATACGTCGTCCTGGGTTTTGTGAATGGGAAGAAAGCGTGAAGAAATTCAAAGACATGAAGGGAGTCTCAGGAATGAGTGTGTCTCGGGACCTGGACTGAAATGCTGACAGGGATCTTAGAACTGGAATGACGTACAGTGGTGGACAGAGGAGAGCACTTTCAGGGCCTCCCTAGACAGATTCTGACTCAGCATCTCTCTGAGTTTTATTTGCCTCTTCTATTATGGGGTGATTGCTGTACAGAGATTAAGCTAGTCTGTTTCACTACTTGCTGTGAGGCTTTTGTAAGTGGTTACTGTTTCATATTATTGGTGATGATGGTATGCAAACTCATTGTTATCCTCATTTTCATCATCATCAGAGACCGAGGGCTCTCCATAAATTATGCCATAGGGACTGCAGTTCTGGTGGAAGAGTCTGCGGAGTCATGTGACCCACAGGTTGATGCAGTTCCTTGATAGGATAAATATATGTGTATTTCTACAGAAGTTGGCATTTGGCGGATGCATAGTTAAGAAAAAAATCACCTCATTCTTGCCCTTCTCCATCCATTTCTCCTCTCCTCTGTGGAGGAAGGGAAGAAACTTTGTATCAGCTGAGGACGGGATTTGGATGTCTGCTTCTGAAGCATTCCCAAGATATTGAGGACCGTTTCTCTCTCCGGGTTGGCCAGCGTCCAGACTCATATTTGGGTATCAGTCCTAACAAGAGTATTTATTATGCACATTTTGTCATCAATATTTCTTCAGTGAGATTATTTGTGTCCAGTTTTGCTGTTGATACCATAATGCAAGCTGCAATGGGCTCTGCCCGGGGCTATTGTAATTATCTCAGTTTACCTCTATCTATTCCTGTTTCCGGCCAAATGCTCTCTATGCTGGCACCAGAGTGGATTTTTCAAAATGTAAACTAGATAAAGCCTTCCAGCTCTGAAATTAACCCAAAGGACTTCCCGTGACCTTTGGAACTCCAACATGGCTGAAGAGGCTCTGCCTGTATCTCTCTCCACTATTTGGCATCCTGCCCACATGGGTCCTCTTGACTTTGCCTGGCTCTGACTTGCTGCTGACTTTTGCATATCAGAACCTGCTCTAGAAAAGTCCTCTTTCCTCATTTAACCACTCCTTGTCCTTCAGATCTCAGGGAACTCTTCCTGCTGTTCCCTAAATTCTTGATTGAGCTCAGTTGCTATTAAATCTTTCTAAGCACTCCCCCCAAACACTTGCTATATACTCTATGGGGCCAGAGAATTCTTTGATGTTGTTCTCACGGTATCCCCAGGGCCTACAATGGTCTGGTATAGAAGGACTCTGGTCAACGTTTGTGGAATGAATAAATTAAAACAGATAAGAGAGATCTGGGAACTAAGGACAGAGCTAGTGCCTCACTTAGCATATTCCTCCTACAACTCAAGAAAAGGCTGTGGGAATTTCTGAGCCGTTGTCAAAGGGGGTCAGATGAAGTGGTCGTACAAACGTGTCGCACAGGGTCGTGCTCCAGTCTCAGAAGCAAAAGCAAGAAATTCTTCATCTCTTGACATCCCTGTAAGATGATCCCTTCTAAAGGGTCCCCTTCCCACTCATCTCTACATACCCTGCTGCCCTCCTGCTCTCTGTGTCCATGCATGAACGTGTGTGTCTACAGGTGTTGGAAGCCCCCCATGCCATCCCTGCTGGACCATCCCTGCTGACCACAGTGTCACACATGCTCTACCTGTTTGCAAGATTCAGATGACAAAGACCCTGTGCTAGCCATGCCTATAATGTCTGTGTCATCACTGTGTGTCTCTGCTAAGTGGGAGGCTTTCTGGGAATATTTTGGAGGGGAATTATCACAGCTGTGACATTATCATTTATTTTTATTCTGGGGCATGCTAAAAGCATTGTCTTTAAGATTTATTCCAAGTATAATATGCTGGGAATGTAGACAGTCTCATATAATTTTGGAATCTGAGTTCAGATTTGTAGAGCAAGCCATAGCAAATATAGGAAGATTTAACTAGTATTCATGTCTTCAGTGTGCTGACTGTTCATATACGCATCAGTGTGGCTCATAAAATATATTTGCAAATAAATAAAATACAATTTTTATACATAACAATTTCCCCGACTGCTCTTATTTCTGTGTGCTCAGTTTTGTTTTGTTTTGCATTCCATATGAACAAAATTCTCTGAGGGGTCACATAAATATGTGTATGAAAAACTGTTTTTTTTATAGCTAAGGACCTCAAATTGTCCTCCCTGGAGACTTTTGTCTATTTCTTATTTCATTTTTGAAGGATTTCGTTCAATATCCCAGAGCCATTATGCAATTTGGGGGTTCATTCAAACGTCTTCAGGGGTTCTGAAGACCAATTTCACTGTTGGTCTTCTTGTGTAGAAATGTCTGTAAATCACATTAATTAGAAAAAGAATGGGAAGTGAATAATCTCCCTGCAGATTTCATTCCGAGATAACTTTCCAAAGTCAACTGGAAAAAACCCTAGATCCTGGAAAATTTTTTGTTGTGTTTTTCTTCTAAAAGGTATGCAGTAAAGATGTGATCAAATTAGAAGAGGAAATTCTGTTTTAAAACCCAGTGTTCAGCTGTCGTGGAAGATGACTGTAATGATGAGAATTTTTGGAAGAAGGTTTTCTAGAAGAGAAAGTATATATATAGTTAAGGCTATTTGTATTTGAAGAGGACATTGAGAGTTGATGTAATTTTTCTAACACTTTAGAATATGGGTCTTAAGATTTCATTTTACAATTTTCTTTTTTTTTAATTGCTTCAAATCATTCATTTTAGAGCTCTTTGTGTCTTGGAATGTGATGGTTGCTCACAGCACCCAGGTTACCAGGGATGATAGAGTGTCTGCTTAAACTAAACCCCATGTTAAGTCTTCCTTTCTTATCTGGAAGAAACTTTGTGGAGCCGGAGAATGGAGATTCTAACTGCAGAATTCCTCGCTAGGCATTCGTAAGCAACTCAGGTTCTTCCTCCATTATCCTTATCGATGGTCTAGAACTTATTCGACAAGACAAAAAAAGAATACGAGGCTGCAAGTTTACAGGAACTGGGAGGAACAGTTTCCTGGCTGGCCTAACTAGCATTTTGGGAAATCAAAGGGACACATTTTCCTCTTGTCTGTGTTTTCAATGTAATTGCTGCTTGACTTGGGAGTAACAGTGTTTTACAGTGTTTTGAAATAAGAACCAGGTTGATTTGAATTAAATTTTGAGGCGAACCCTGAAGTTGGTTCATCTTCTTGTTGTGGACCTGTTCCTAATCAGACCCCCATCTTTAGGCACCAGCCCAGATGCTTACATTAGTCCTTAAAGTACTGCCACTCGAGCTTAGGTTTGAAATTCAAAGGGCAAAGGGTTGACTTGCTCCGTATATGTCAAGTTAATGTTCTTTTGCTTTTCCCTGTTAACTCCTCTATGTGGGAAGCAGCTCCGGGTTGGAGTTTCTCAGGGCCAGAGAGGAGCAATGAATGGTAAAGAACTGTCAGATGAGGGAGGATTCCTAGAAAAGTCTTCTGTTACAGATCTGGCCGGATCTGTGAGCACCTTGCTGACGAAGCAGGCTGGTAACTTCAGTGGGTGGCTGGCTGAATGCCTCTGACTGAGTCTCTGTGGGCTGAAGAGGGTCAGTAGTCTCCTCACACTCCTGCCCTCCTGTGAGGCCTTAGTGAGCCATCAGTGAGTGAAGGAAGTCACACGGCTCCAAGGATGTCAGTTTCTCTTCTTGTTAGATAACCAACCATGTGACCATTCACAAGTTGCCTGGGCTTTAGCTTTTTTGGTGGGGGAGGGATATAGTAAAGCAATTGGGAGAATGAACTTGGGTTTTCCTAATTTATTTCCTAATCTCTCTGTTTTCCTTCTGGAAGATCAGGAAGCAGATTGGGTGTGGGGGTCCTGTGCATGCAAGATGAAGTCACCCAAGGAAACTCAGGGTGAGAAAGGACATTATACACTGATAGACATGGCAATTGGTGACTTTGACTGGAGTGTCAGAGCAGGAGAAAGAAGCAAAAAGGTTAGGAAATGTATTTGTGTTGGTGAACAATGCCTGTAAGGTCTTGTGATGTATACGGTATGCGGGTGCAGTCACCCTGGCTAAATGTCCTAACAAGGAACAATTGGATAGGAACACCAGTGCCGTGGTATAGATTTCCACTGATGGGACTGTGAATAGGGCATCTGGACTCACTCTGTCTGAGGAGAAACCACCCAGGGAGGACCAGTGAGACACACCCTGGGATTTGTAGCTGTGTATCGCGAACCCCAGTGGATGAATTCTTATCTGGGCAGTGGATAGCAGGAGCTGGCAGGGATGTCAGGACTGAAGTCAGAGTGAAGCTGACTGTGTGTCTGCACTGTCAGAATGGGGCTAAGATAGGCCAGGGCATGCATCCTTATCCTGTGAGCAACTGTAGTATCCAGGGCTGTGTACGGAGGACAGGGACACAGAGCGTCAGTGGTGGCATTAACATGTGTCCATCTGGAAAGGGTGCACTTGTTTGTGGTTAGGGTCCTGTTGGAAATGCCACTCTCCCCATCCATTCACTCTGTCCCTGGCTTTAGGAACAGTGGCAGCAGCACACACCTTAGTCCTCCAGCCTCCGAGACGAAGTCTTGACTTTCCTTTGCAATAGATTTTTATATTGTGCTCCAGCGCAGGATCCTCAGCTTGAGCCTTTCCCTAGGGGAAGAAGGCTTGTTCATAGTTGTGAGTGGAGTGGTCCTCCACCCTGCTTTGAGGGCAGCCATCTTCATCTGGGATGGGGAGAACAGATGACTGGAGGGTACCCTGACTCATCCTGCATTTGCCCCATGTCCCATCAGAGTCAGGTATGGAAGGGAGACAGATTTGTTGTCCCTCTTCAGAAGTAGGTGACTTTTGTTCAGTATTACAAGAGGTTTGGAATTCGAGGGTTTTGAGTCATCTGTGTGGGCTGAACATTGGTGTCCCAACTCCCAGTATGATGGTGTTAGCAGGCGAGACCTTTAAGATGCAGACTTAGATGGAGCCCCCATCGTGGGGTGGGTTTGGTGTACAAGTGGCTGACTGTAAACCAGATTACCGATTACTGGCTCTCTCCATAACCAGAATCTGAGGGCCCCTTGTTCTTGAGATTTCCAGCATCCAGAACCCTGAGCAGTAAATGCTTATTGTTAAAGCCAATCATCCTGTGGTATTTGCGTTAGCAGCCTGAGCTGACTGAGACACTGACCTCCTCTGCATTTGTACGGGCCTTGAAGTGCACCTGAGCAAATTCAGAGAGCCTTGTGACCTGCTGAAACCTCCATAGTGGCCAGGCACCATGGACAGCTTGCTCAGGCCTCTGGCTTTGTCCTCCGAGTTTTTTGGGGAGCAGTCAGTAGGGGTCTGTGGAAGAGTGACACAATTTGGGGTACACACCTCCTGTGTTTGGGGGTCTTGGAGGTGCTAAGTAACCTTTACCAAGCTTGTTAAAATCCAGAGCTCCTCTGGGGTACTATTTCTGTCACTGGCTCAGCCTGATTCCAAACACCTTTTCCATTCATATCCATCAGTGAGTTGTAGGATGAGGCGACATCCCCAATGCCTCTTTGTCCAGCCCCACACTCCGTCCTCAGACTCACACATGTGTTACCTCTTTTGTTTAAACCTTACGCTGCCCAGCGCAGAGAAATGGGGAGGAGAGGAAAGAGGTATTTCCAGAGTCTGTTTTAGGGTTCCAGCTGAGTTAAATTAGTAGCTAGAATTCTGAGAAAACTTAGTAGCTAGAAGGAGCTTGACCATCAAACTCTTGAACTCTGACCGTAATATTGACCATGATGATTGGCCGTCTTGATCTTGGGGTCAAAAGGTTATGATGAGGGTGGACTGACTCACGATGCATTTTTGACCTTCTTAGAATTATAGTGGCCTTTGGAAATTTTTGGTAAGCTGCCATGGCTCAAGTTTAGAATAGAGGCTAAAAATATGATTCCAGAAAACGTCCTTGCTAGACTTCGTTGCATGGTTTGCTACTGGCTTCAGTCGTGGGGCATTATCTGAATTGTTGTAAATGGCGTTTGAGCTTGGTTTTTCTCCGGAGTAGTAAGCATGTATTGTATGTAGCGTTTCCACCTATATTACTTAAATAGATCTCCTCAGAGGTTTGGTGAGCAGTTGCTGGGCATGTAATTATGGGATAGCTATTATTAGGATAGTTACTTTTGCAACCCTACTATTTGGTTATGTCTGAACCTTTCTGCCCTTTTGGTAAGCACCAGCAGGGTCAAAGCAACTACCATGGCAGTTCTAACCTCAGATGTCTGGGGAGTTGGCTCAACCCTATCTTCTCTCAGTGATACCAAAAGGCACCACAATAGGCTGTATTACCACAGAGAAAAAGCAATTCTAAAAGCCCCAATAAATTGTCATTCCCAACATCACACATTGGCAGAGAACCTAATGCCAGCCAATATTCCCCACCCAACCCCACCTCTGTGTGTGTGTGTGTGTGTGTGTGTGTGTGTGTGTGTGTGTGTGTGTGTGCATGTGCTTAATAGACAGACAGGCAAGCAGACAGACAGACCGACAGACAGACAGACAGACAGACAGGTAGCTAGATAGACAGAATGATGGATGGATGGATAGATAGACTAGTAGATAGGTAGATAGATAGATAGATAGATAGATAGATAGATAGATAGATATCATTCTACATTACAGATCATCAGCTACACCAGCCAAGTTACAGAACCAGCCTGAACAAAGCTGGGACTAGCATCATAAGAGAAAAGTCTACACACATGGCATCACTAAGCTCTTGCAAGCTACCATTTTCAAGTGGTATAAAAGATACCCAGTGTATCAAAGACATTGCCTTTCATTATTGTTGTATTAGCTGTCTGTTGCCACAACAGTGCCACATAGCAAACATCCAAAAAAGCTCACAGGCTGTAAAAAAAAAAAAAAAAAAAAAAAAAGACAGTGTATTTACATTTTTGTTTTATGGGACAGAGTCTCTTGTAACCCAGGCTGGTCTTGACCTGGCTATGAAGCTGGGGGTGGCCTTGAATTTCTGCTTCTCCCACCTTTACCTTGTAAGTGCAGGAATTACGGGCATGAGTCACCATGCCAGCTCCCATTTCTATCTAGCAGTGAGTCTTAGAGCAAGAAGACACCCCAAATGCTTCTTTGTCCAAATGCTCCCTACTGCTCATGACCTGTGTGTCAGATGGGCAGTTCTGGTTTGGTCCTATGTTGTGTGCTCTTATCTGGTTGGCCTGGGGTTTGCTAGGACAACACTGCTCAACTCTATCTTTTTTTTAAACCTTTGCAAGCCTACCTCTGTTCTAGCAGGGTTAGGGGACAAAGAGAAGGGAGGGGCTGAAGGCTGAAGCCTAAGCTGGAATCCAGTATACAGTTCCCCCTGCTATGCACTGTTGAACAAAGCCACCCCACGTTCAGCCTTGCTGTAAAAGGTGAAGGACACCACGGCTCAGTGTCACACAGCAAAGGATGTGAGTATAGAGTACCAATCTTATAGTCAAGCTTGTTCTGGTACCTTTGTCGCCTAACATTCCCTTAAACGAAGATGTGAAATGAACTTGCTCTGTTCAACTTCAGCATTTGAGACTGGTTCAGCTTGGCAGTTCTCATTTGGGAGTCATTTCTGCAGGGTCTACAAGCCACCCCATGGTGCACTGGGACATCCTAGGTGGCTCATGTACACGGTTAGCTATTGCTGCTTACGTGTGGTTTTCCCAACATTTAAACACTCAGATTACTTGCATAGGGAGAGTTTCCTGAAGAATAGCTATCCTTAGGGAAACAAGTAGGTTCCAGTGACCTTGTGTGACGTGGTCTTAAAAGCTATAAATCTTGACCTCAGTGTCTTCTATTACTAACAAGCAAGCCATTAACACTAGTCCTATTCAAGAAGAAGAGGAACACAGGGCAGAGGAGAGGACTGAAGAACTGATATATGTTAATCTCTACCATTTATGTCTCTATCATAATAATTCATGGGAAAAAAATCAGTTCCTTAACAAAGAGAAATCAGTTCTCTTATTATATAAGAACCCATTAATTTCCCTCATCAGATAAAATATTAAGTTGAGTTCTTTTATCTTTATGTCATGAATACCCACCACTCATATTAAATAGGGAATTTATCAGGTACATGAAGATTTTTTTTATCTTTATGTAGTTCTGTATAATTTAAATTAATGTAGGGAATGATCTTTGAGAAAATGCATATTTCTTCCCAGAGGATCTTGCATTTAGTTCAGGCTGGCAATCTTCCTTCTTCAGCTTCCCAAAGGCTGTGGTTACACACATGCATTTGGCCTGTTTTCTTTTTCTCTCTCTCTGTCTGTTTTTCTTTCTTTCTGTCTTTCTTTTTTCTTTTCTCTCTCTCTCTCTCTCTCTCTCTCTCTCTCTCTCTCTCTCTCTCTCTCCCTCCCTCCTTCCCTCCCTCCCTCCTCTCCTTTCTTTTTTTGTCTTTATTTTTGAGGATTTCACATAAGTATACAATGAAATATGATCATATCTACTCTCTACTTTCCCCCCCTTATCTTCCCCCATGTCTCCTCCCCCCATGTCTTCTTCCAACTTCATGTCTTCTATTCTCTTGGTAACCCACTAAATCCAGTTAGTATTGCTCCTATGTGATGGCTAAGGGACTGTCCACTGGAGTTTGGGAAACCTGCCAGTGGCCGCATCCTCAGAGAAGAATGATTCTCTCCCCCAGCGACTACCCTCCTATGCTGGTATTTTTGCCTGGCTTTGTGGAGGTATTTTGCACATAACCACAGGTGCTGTGAGATCACGATTGTGTGAGCCATGCCATGTCCAGAAGACAGCATTTCCCATCGCTCCTCTCATCCTCCAACTCTAGATGTTCTACCTTCTCTTCCAAGATGCTCCCTGAGCCTCAATGGTAGGAGGCTTAATATAAATGTCCCTAAAAGGGACCAAGCACTCAGTCTCTTATTGTCAGCCCTTTGATCAGTTCTGCATCTCTCCATTGTCCTCTGCCCACTTCAAAAAGAAACTCTCTGTCCCTGTTTGAGAGTAACCCAGGTCCGTATGTGCCTGGAGCTGGACAGGAATCTAGTTTTGTTTTGTTTCAAGTCATGCTGTATACACATTTCTAGGAGAAACACAAAAATGCTATTGTTTTAAAATGTGATTGTCTAGGAGTTCATCAAGGCAATGCATCCTAATTAGTGTAGCAGGTTCTCAGTTAGGTATCTGTTACTTATGACTACACTCTATTGATTAGGAGCATGAGTAGGTTATCTAAAACTCTTGAATGTAGTGCCCCAAAGCCAAGGGTTTGGTCTACCTTACACTGAGTCTGAGTTAGGAAATCTGTGCCTGCCTCCTCGGTCTCCCCTGAGGTTGAGAATGTGTCCTTGGCTGTCTTATCTGAGGGTTTGACGGTGGCTTGAAGATTTGTCTCTGACTTTACTCCCGCAATAGCTGGTAGGAAGTTTCATTTCTGGTCCTGTGAATCCTTCCACTGGGCAGCTTTGACCCTGTAGTTGACTTCCTCCAGAGTATGTGATGAGAAAGGGGACGGGCCAGAAAGAAACAGTACTCATGGCCTGGAGGGATGGCTCAGTGGGTAAATGTGTTTTCTTTGCAAGTGTGAGGACCTGAGTTCGAGTCTCCAGATCCCATGTAAATCAGGATGAATAGCTAGACCTGTGATCCCAGGATTTCTCCAGAGACACAGGAACCGGGGACAGGAGAATCCCCAGAAGCTCACAGACCACCTAGACTGGTGTATGTAGTGGGGAAACAGCAGAAGAGCCCTGCCTTGAAGTGGAAGGTGAGAAGCATCATTTGAAGTTGCCTTCCGACTTCCCCACATGCATTGTGGCATGCCCTCTCCCACATCTACGCATGGGAATTCACGTGTGTCCACATATACACATACATAGAATACTCTGATGACAGTCATGCTTTCTCATACCTTAATTTTGGGAGCACTGCACCTTCATTTCTGCATGCCCTGTTGCTCAATGGAGTGTAAACGGCAGAGGACATGAATCATTGGTTCATCTTTGACCCATTGTGGAAGCGTCTTTCCTCACATGGTTCTTCGTGATGAAAGGGAAGGCAAGCCTGTTGTCCTAACAACTTCATAAAGATAAGCGATTTAATAGTTCTCCTTCTCTTCATCTTCAGACATTCTTACATACGTGTGAATGGGTACATATGTTTACATTACAAAATACTAGATTTTATATAATTATTTTTTTACTAATTATATGTTAAGAAAACTTCAAAAGGTTTTGTAACTCAGGTACTAGCTAACAAGTTGCTGGAACATGCTGTCTGTTGGCTCTAGTTTGGGGAAGGAGAAAGGAAGGAAACCGCTGAGTTCCATCATCAGCCAGAATCATTTCAATTTTCACCTTAAATCTGGCTTTCATAAACTCGGCCACAGTGCCGCTAACCTAATAAGAGCTACTGTCACTAATAGTTCCTTTCATGAAAGACATCTCAATTGTCAAGTATCTTGGTGACCATTAGCGCCTTGCTGCCGCTGTGCTGTCGTTAGCATTTTTGAAGTAACATAGGAGACGCTTACTTTTAACTAATGTTTAACTGAAGGCGTCATTCCATGCCGTGTGATTGTTAAAGCTTTTCTACAATCAGCTAAACTCACTTAATATGTTATAAATGAATACTTGTATGCTTTGTGAGCTCAGCTTCTACCCGTTAGCCATTTATGTGAGAGAAAACATAACAGATTCATTTTGTGTCTGTAAAAATCTTGTTTAGCTTTTCAAGAACTCCACCTGGGTTCCTTTACAGGATGCACTTTTCATCATTTCAAAATTTAATAAACTTTATAGTGCCTTCCATGTTGTGGGTACTTGATAATTGCCATCCATCAAGTTAAGTGATGGGGTAATAAGGACAGGACCCTGGTCCTTCTAATGACAGGGTCTGCGTTTATAATGAAGTCCTGGCCACCACGGGCTGGCAGGGCCACCTGTTCCAGGAACGTGTGGGAAGGGCCACCTTTCACAGGCAGCTGAAGGATTATGCCGCACGAATGAAACTCACTGTGTGTGGGTGGTCCTCCCTTCTGCTTTGGAGGATTTAGAAGGGCCGCCAGAGTACCTATAGAAGGTGTGTGATTTAAAGGGCAGCCCTCCCATTCTGCATTCTTGTAAGGGCATGCCAGTGTAAAGAAAAACTTCTAGCATTTAACAACATGAGACAACAACAACAAAACCATACTAAAAGGGCCTTTGTGCAAGAAATTCTCGTAGATTTAGGATGTCTGGTGCCTGGACTACGTGTGACACCAGGGTTGAGCGCTCAACCCTGTGGGCGATTTGGTCAGCTCCTGGCAGTGCCAGGATGGAGAGGCACTTGGCTGCTGTTGGTTACAGACCCCAGAAGAGCAAGATGTGATTTATAGATTCCAGAATCTCAATTGTTGTCTTCACTTTCCCTGACCCACCAGGGAACTTTCCAGAATCTGAGGCACGACAGGGTGGGAAGGACTTGCATTCTCCAGGCATCTTTATTCAGGGGTAATCAGAGGTCAGCCCTGTTTGTTTCTGTCTAGAGCTTGGACACTCCTTGCAAGAGTAAGGGACACATGCCATATGGGAAACCCCCTTCTGTTTTATTTTGACATAACACTTGCCACGTAGAAATCCACCATCTTTTTTATTTTGACGTAACCTATTCATCAGTGTCATCCAGAATGTAAATTGGGTTGATCAGAAGGAAAACTGAAACCACACAAGCAAAGAGGATTTCAGAGTGAAAAGTTGTCTTGGTTGGCAGACAGTGAGCTCTTTGGATATATCTTTTTATATGAGTTTTCTTTTCCTCTTCTGTGTCAAGTTTTGTCTCTGGTTTAAATGACTCTGTCGATAGGAACTGAAGTCACATGGTGGGAGAATTTGATTGCTGATTGGATGCTCACTGATAGCAGTGACAGGCTGAGGCTAAGCCATTTTCATTCTACCATACTTGAAGACCGCCTTTCTATTGCCTTCTCCAAGACATGCTGTTGTTTAGGAGCTGTAGAACAGATGTTGACTGGGATACTGCCCCTGTGACATCTCAACACAATGATCACTACAGTAGACATGCCACTGAGCATGGGGGAGAATTTTGAAGGGCCATGTCGCTAGATAGAGAGCTACGGGTAACAGAGGGAGAATCAGGTTTATATAGGGACAAATGCCTGATAGGTCTCAATACAAAATGATCAGCCCTGAACATACACACACACACACATAGACACACAAAACCACACACAAGCAACACTAAAGGATACAGTAGGTTATATACATATGTATGCATACATACATATATATGAATATAACAATAATAGTTATAGAACAATAGGTCATGAATTTAAAAGGGTTGGGGGAGACAAGAGGAATTGTTGGGAAGAGCAAGGGGTAGAAATGATGTTAATATGGTATTTATGTATGAAAATTTCAAAATATATTAACTATATCTATTCATCTACCTATTCATCTATTTTAAAAAAAAGTCTTCAAGAGAAAGACTGTAGCCCACAGGGTGCCACCATTCTACATGCATCCTTCCAGACAGTTGGGTGGTGCTGTGGAAAGGGCTGTCTGGGATGCAAATAGATTGACACATTCAGAATTCTCTGGAGTTGGCAAGAGAAATGAACCCATGAGTTCAAAAGTCCCCACAGTCCTTCCCAGTCTCAACCCAGTTTAAGAGTCCAGAGTCTCTTTTGAGACTTTAGACAACCTCTGAATTATAGCCCCCTGTAAAAGAAAGTACATATTTCTAATGTGCCTTATATGGGATACACAGTACCATTCCAAAAGAGGAATGGAGGCATAGTGCAGAAATACTGGTCCAAAGCAGTACTGAAACCCAGCTGGGCAAACTCCAAAACCTATAGATCTATGTCCAATTTCAAAGGCTTAGATGACTCTGCCTTTCCAGCGTTGCTGACTACAGCACACACACTCTCTCTCTCTCTCTCTCTCTCTCTCTCTCTCTCTCTCTCTCTCTCTCTCTCTCTCTCTCTCTCTCACACACACACACACACACACACACACACACACACACACACACACACACACAGCTGGTTCTACTCTGTGTACGCAGCTCTCCCTGGCAGACAGCTCTGACATTCAGCATTCTGGGGTCTCCAGTGAAATCCAGGCTTCACTTTCACAGCTTCTCACAATGGCCGCTCCAGGCCATCATGCATGAACTCCCCTGCCACATGCCTGGTCTCAGTAGCTTTCCTTAACGATTGAGGAAGGTATCTTCCACAACCCCTTTACTCCTCTATTCTTCCTAACTTTGGTTCTTCAGAGAACCACATGACCTTTAAAATGTTAAATTAGGCAGGGAAATGCCTCAGTCAGTAAGGACATATAAGTAAGAGGACCTGTGTTCAGTTTCCTAGTACCCTTATAAAACCCAGGCAACCTGGTACGTGTCTATAACCCTAGACCTGAGAAGTTGGAAATAGAGAGACCTCTGAATCTTATTGGCATGCTTAGCCAGACTAATGAGCTCCTAGTTCAGTGAGAGACCTTGCCTCAAAAACAAGATGAAGAAGGACCGAAGAGGACACTGGACCCCAACTTCTGATCATCACATGTGTATTCATATATATGAACAAATACAACACACACGCACACACACACACACACACACACACACACACACACACACACACGTGCATACTCAAATTAAATTTGTACCATAAAAGTTAACTGGGAAGCTTGTAAGCAGATAGATTTCTGTACTCTACTCCTGGGGGGGGACCTGATTCAGAAAATTGGGAGCAGAGCCAAGAAATATGAATGAACAGTCTTCAAACATTCTAGGAGGTTTTGATGCAAAGTCCCGCATGGAAGTCTCTGTCAAAACCCCTGTTCCAGTGTGTCTGTTTCTGTTTTTGTTTTTGCTAAATAAAGGCTAGCCTTCATTAGACAACAAAGCCAAGGAGTACTCAAATTGAATAAACTACAGCCTTCAGGCTAAATCTTGGTTTGCTTTTGTAAATAAAACTTTATTGGAACACAGCCATGTCCTTGGTTCATTATAGGAATGTGAGCTCTGTCATGTGTCAGTGGCAAAACTGACTGGCTAGGCAGACTAAACGGCTCACAAAGCCAAAATAAATAAATAAATAAATAAATAAATAAATAAATAAATAAATAAATAAATAAATAAATAAATAAAAATTTGCTATCTGACCCTTTAAGAAAGTTTACCATTTCCTCTTAAAGGGTGCCTTTAACATTTAAACACTCAAAAGTAGGGAAGTCACCTGATTTACATTAGTTTCCTCAAAAACAGTTAAGATCTTCCCCTGAAGACTTGATCTTTAGAAAGGCAATTAGAAGTATGCTTCTAGTCGGCACAAAACATTTCAAAAGTCTGAGAATTGTAGAAGAGAATAAAATAAAAAATGGAGAGCCCAAAGTTGAAAATATGTTTTAGGCTCATGAAATAAATGATTATATTTCATTTACTAAACTTGGGTGATACCTTCAACGAGTGACATTCTTGATATGTACTTAAGACCTATTATAATCCCATTTTTCTTTTTTCCATTTTTTTAAAATTTAATTTCATTTGTTTTATTCATTTTACGTACCAACCACAGATCCCCCTCTCATCTCTCCCTCCTGCCTTCCTCCCCTTACCCCTCCTTCCCCTTCTCTAACAGGGTAAGTTCTCCCATGGGGGAACAGCTAAGCCTGGAACATTCAGTTGAGGCAGGACCAAGCCCCTTCCCTTTTTATCAGGGGTGAGCAAGGTGTCTGACCATAGGCAATGGGGTCCAGAAAACCTGCCCATGCACCAGGGATAGATCCTGATCACACTGCCAGGGGCCCCTCAAACAGACCGAGCTGCACAACTGTCTCCCATATGCAAAGGGTCTAGTCCGGTCCCATGCAGGTTCCACAGCTGTTGGTCTAAAGTCCGTGAGTTCCTTTTAGCTTGGTTCATATGTCGCTGAAGATTTTCCCATCATGGTCTTGACCCCCCCCCCCCCTTGCTCATATAATCTATCTTCCCTCTCTTCAACTGGACTCCCAGAGCTTGGCCTGGTGCTTGGTTGTGGATCTCTGTGTCTGCTTCCATCAGTTACTGAATGGAGGCTCTATGATGACAGTTAGGGTATTCACCAATCTGATTATCAGGGTAGGCCAGTCCAGGCACCCTCACCACTGGTGCTAGTAGTCTAAGCTGGGGTCATTCTTTTGGATTCCTGGGAATTTCCCTAGCACCGGGTTTTTCCCTTATCCCATAACGCCTCCCTGTATCAAGATATCTCTTTCATTGCTCTCCCACTCTGTCCCTCCTCCAGCTTGACCATCCCAGTCCTTCATGTTCTCGTCCCCCATCCTCTCCCCTCTAGTGCCCCCCCTGCATCCCCAGTTTACTCATCAGGATCTCCTCTGTTTCTCCATCCCAAGGTGATCCATACATCCCTCTTATGGTCTTCCTTGTTAGCTAGCTTCTCTGGAGCTGTGGGTTGTAGTCTGGTTATCCTTTGCTTTACATCGAGTATCCACTTATGAGTGAGTACATACCATGTTTGTCTTTCTGAGTCTGGGTTACCTCACTCAGCATGATTTTTTCTAGTTCCATCCATTTGCTTGCAAATTTCATGATGTCATTTTTTTTTTACAGCTGAGTAAAACTCCATTGTGTATATGTACCACATTTTCTTTATCCATTCTTTGGTTGAAGGGTATCTAGGTTGCTTCCAGGTTCTGGCTATTACAAATAATGCTGCTATGAACATAGTTGAGCAAGTATCCTTGTGGTATGCTTGAGCATCCCTTGGGTATATGCCCAAGAGTGGAATCATTGGGTCTTGAGTTACATTGATTCCCAATTTTCTGAGAAACCACCATACTGATTTACGAAGTGGCTATACAAGTTTGCACTCCCACAAACAGTAGAGGAGTGTTCCCTTTGCTCCACATCCTCTCCAACATAAGCTGTCATCAGTGTTTTTGGTCTTAGCCATTCTGACAGGTGTAAGATGGTATCTCAGAGTCATTTTGATTTGCATTTCCCTGATGACTAAGGATTTTGAGCAATTCCTTAAATGTCTTTCGACCATTTGGGATTCTTCTGTTTAGATCTGTAGCCCATTTTTTAATTAGATTGCTTGGTATTTTGTTGTCTAGTTTCTTGAGTTCTTTATGTATTTTGGAGATCAGCTCTCTGTCAGATGTGGGGTTGGTAAAGATCTTTTCCCATTCTGTAGGCTGTCATTTTGTCTTATTTACTGTGTCCCTTGCCTTACAGAAGCTTCTCAGGTTCAGGAGGTCCCATTTATTAATTGTTGCTCTCAGTGTCTGTGCTACTGGTGTTATATTCAGGAAGTGGTCTCCTGCGCCAATGCGTTCTAGGCTACTTGCTACTTTCTTCTCTATCAAGTTCAGTGTAGCTGGATTTATGTTGAGGTCTTTGATCCACTTGGATTTGAGTTTTGTGCATGGTGACAGATATGGATCTGTTTGCAATCTTCTACATGTTGACATCCAGTTATGCCAGCACCATTTGTTGAGGTTGCTTTCTTTTTTCCATTGTACAGTTTTGGCTTCTTTGTCAAAAATCAGGTGTTCATAGGTGTGTGGATTAATGTCAGGATCTTCAATTCGCTAATCCTATTTTTCAGTAGGAGAAGACAGGTGCAGGACCTCATGTAGAACAGGGAGTAAAGGGTAAGTCCTACATTTGTCCACTGAGGGAGAACTCTGTCCCTAACTAACATGGTGAGAATTGGAGTTCTTGGCTTTGATAATCTAGCTGGCAAAGCGGATTTGCTTCCAGTGTTTTAATGAGCTCGTGTGGGTGGCCAACAAATTGCAGGTTCAGACATAAATGTTTCAAACGTGGGTGGCTGCCTTTTAACCCTGAGGGCACATTTCTGTGATTGTAAGGGAGTTTTAGGCTCATAGCCAAGTTCAAAGAGTAGTTGCCAGATATTAAGAAAAAATGTGAACTATTCTAAGTGATGTTCCATTATTTGAGGACGAGATTATGTTGTTCCAATTATGATTGGCACAATAATTTAACATCATCTGAGTCCACTCAAAGTTGTCAGCGTTCATACTGTGTTTTGTGCTTGAACTTTAGACACAGTATCTTGGAAAATGGGGGAAGATGATGAGGGAAATGGAATTGGCTGCCCCTTTCCTACCTTTGAGTGTTCAAATGTTAGGTATTTATACCTCTTTATGCTTTATATCCTCTGGTTTTCTGTATTAGGAACAATTAAATCTTGAGGGTTTTTTATATTAAAAGGCCTCATTGAAAGAAAAAAGTGAGTTTTGATTTGAGGAGTGAAGGATTAATGCTTACTGTACTTTTAGCCACATAGGAGGTTGTGTTTGAAGCAGACCTCCATCTGGGTTCTCTAAGGGACCTTTGTGCCATGGAAGTGGGACTTGGGAGTACATTTTGAAAAGGATGAACTAGATTTCAGCTAAAGCTGCTTTTTAGCCTGAAGAGCAGTCTGGGTTCTGACCATGATCCTGTAAACAGAGATAATGAGCTTCTAAGAATGTGTGGTTGAAATGTTAAAAGCGACTGTAAAAATACCTCTGTGGGCTCCCGACTTACTCTCTCTCATTGCTTAGTAGAACCAAATATGAGTTGGCATAATATTCATTGTACAGTTCCCGTGGGGTCAGGAACCAGGCCCCGTTACCTCTTTCCTCTAACATTTGTAAAAGCAATCAAGACGGACTCCAATCGGACTGGAAAATCTATTGACTCTGAAGGAGAAAGATAATAGGAACCTCTTACATTCCTCCTCTTATTTACTCAGTGACAACTCACCCAAGCCTTGTCAGGTTCCCGGAAAGGCGATGGAGATGGGGACTCATGTATTGGAGGCTCTTAAGTCTCTTACCTATTGTATTTTAGGCACTGAAACTGATGCACGTGTTCTATTTTTCCTTAGTTCTTCCTGCCCTTCTCAGTTTGCCTTCTGCCTGTGCATCTTGACAGGCTCGATCGCTCACACATGGATGGATGTGCTTATTTCCAGATCGGTGCCAAACACTGCTCTTCTTCATTTCCACCCTTGAGAGATTTATTTCCTAGCATTCTACTCTGAGGCATATGTTTATTTTCTTTCCTTCTGGTTTATGTCTTCAATATAGAATAATGAAATCTTACTTTCATGGACTGTAATAATACACTTTTATCACTTTATTTTTCTACCTCTCCATCCCCTCATTCATTCATTCATTCATTCAGTAGTGTGCACATGATGTGTGTGTGCTGGCAGAGGAACATACATGTCACAACTGGAGTATGGAGGTCAGAAGACAACTTTGTGGAGTCAGTTCTCTTCTTTGACCCTTATGTGGGCTCTGGGGGATTGAACTCTGGTCACTAAGCCTGCATGGCAAGTGCCTTTACCTGTTGAGCTATGTCACTAGACCAAAAATTGTCAAAGATTTGGCTATTCAAGGTTTTTTTTTTTAATTTAGTTTATTACTGTTATTATTATTATTGTATGTGTGTTTGGTGGTCTGAGTAAGAATGGCCCCCATAGAATCGTATATTTGAATGTTTAGTCATCAGGAGTAGCACTATTTGAAAGGATTAAATGGATTAGGAGATGTATGTGGTCTTTGTTGGAGGAAGTACGTCACTTGGGGAGGGCTTTGAGGTTTCAAAAGCCCATGCAAAGCCCAGAGTCTTTCTCTCTCCGTGTCTGTGAATCAGAAGGTAGCTCTCAGTTACTACTCCGGTGCCTGCCTGCATGCCACCATGCTCCAGCCATGATGATAATGAACTAAGTTTCTGAAGCTGTAGGCAAGCCCCCAATTAAATGCTTTCTTTCATGAGTTGCCCTGGTCATGGTGTCTCTTCACAGGAATAGACTAGTGACTAAGACAGTGTGTGTGTGTGTCTCTACTTGTGTTTGTGTGTACATATGAAAGAGGGCATTCACATGCTACATACAACACCTGTTTCTGAGAACAACTTTGGGGAGACCAAACTTTAGAGGTTCCAGCCTTGTCTGCTTAGCACCCTTACCTGTTGGGCCATTCTCTTTGGCTCTCAGTGTTTAATTTAATGCATAAAATTTCCCGGATCTGGCCCCTGAGAATTCCATCAATCTGGCTTCTGTTCTTTAGACATGCTCCCACCACTCTTTGAACTCTGCCCTTATTTTATGGTTATACAAGATATTTCAGACTCATCTTGCACATTCTCTCTTCTGGAACTGGCTCCACGAACCTTACGTTCTTTGCAGTACAGGCAAGTAGTATTTATAAAACAAGATCCAGACACTAGGGATGCGTGATGCCACTGGAAGACTATTGTGTCTGTGACTTACCAGTAGATAAATAGAAAATGCGCGCACACACACACACACACACACACACACACACACACACACACACACTGATACTGATTTATCTGTCTGCTAAAAACCCTTTGCTGGGACTGGGAATTGGTTAAATTGGTAAAAATATGTTGCAGACACCAAGACCCATGTAAAGCAGCCAGGTGCAGGGCATATGGTTGCAGTCTCAGCACTTGGAAGTCAGAGGCAGGAGGATGCCTCTGACTCCCTGGTCAGCCAACCTAGTCTAATTGGAGAACTTCAGGTCAATGGGAAATCTAGTCTCAAAAACTAGGAGGATGGCTCTTGAGTAACAGTAGCCAAGGTGTCCTCAGGTCTCCACACCCATATCACACACGCACACGCACACGCACCCTTTGCTTACATTAATACAATTCCAATCCAGCATTCTGACCTTATTCTACTCTTCCCTCTTTTCATATTATTTAGAACCTCCCCCAGACTGAGGAGAAACTGACCAACCCCCGTTGGACTTTGTCCACACCTCTGCTGGAGCCCCTGTATGCAGCTGGTAGTCACACTCAGTGGGCTCTGTGCTTGACCATGGCCACACATGCCTAAACACTATGTCATAAAAAGTCTTAATTCCTATGGGAAAAACTGATAAAACTACAGAAGGAGGAAGAAATAGAGATAGAACGTGTCTAGAAGGAGATGGGAAGGAGCTGGATGTGTGGTCCCAAGGCAGGATTTTTACTTCCGGAGCCTAAATAACTACGAGGTGTGAAACACCTTTGTGGGAGAACTTGAGTAATTTACTATTTCATAAATGCTACAAACAAACGTGGTTCCCCTCCCCTTGGGAGGGGTTGGAAATGTTAACAGTAAAACGTAAAAGAATAAGCCTAAATTATTATATTTGCAATGAAAATAAAGATCTTATTGCAAGGACTTGAAAAGGCAAAAAGTGTGGAGATAGGTAGGTGGGCACATAGGCTGTGCAAAAAAAAAAAGATTGTGAAGAATAAATAAGATCTGAATTATTTTTAATTAATAAATTTAATAGCCTCACTATTAAAAAGTGCAAACAGGGCTGATGCAATGTCTTTATGGCTCTTACCTGGGTCTTAAACACGCCATGTGTGGTTGGATATGCATGCAGGCGGGTGCAAGTTGAGCATCAAGCGTGTTCCCAAGTCAGCCTACATGTGAGCACAGAGCTAGAGAAAATCCCCCCGCCCCACACTAAAGGACAGGGTGCAGGGAGAGACCATTCCTTCAGTTGAAAAGTGTCAAATACCACATGAAATATTATTCATGCATAACTACGTACCTTCTCAGATTGTATAAAGATGAAGGACAGAATTTTTTAAAAAGGCAAACACAATTAACACAGCAAACCATAAAAAACAAGACAAAACACAGTGGGAAAGGGAACTTATCACTGACAGTATCAAAGTTATCTGCAGGAGAAAAAGGAAACCTAAATTTCTCTGCAGCTCTCTGTTACACCTTCATCTGTGATCAGGCCTTATTGAAATCGGTTATAATCCAAATGCCTGCAAGAACAGTTGTCCTCTTGTGTTCAACATAACAGAGAAAGTGGTGCCTTTCTACGATAATCACAACCTAGGGGAGATTGTATTTTCTTCTTTCATATACTAGCTACTGGTGCAGTTGCTTCCTGTTACTCATGTTTTCTGTCCCTCATTCTGTTGACAGCACAGTAAAGCAAGTGAGCTAGTAGGAGTGAATGCGCTCTGGTCATAGCAGTGGGCATGCTCTGTCTTAGCTCTGGAGGATGCAGATGGAACCTTTTTTTAGTCTTTCCTCCCTAATTAGAAGACGCAGCCTCTGTGTGCAGAGTGTCAGTTAACACTGCTTTCTGGTGGAGTTGATCTCGTGTGCAGCAGCCTGGGAACTCTACAGTATTTTGATGCAGAGTGTATACAGTGGAAGTAAATCTTATAAATGCCCCTTCCAATGTTGATGTGACAGCATGCTCAAAGATGGCTTGTCCTTGGTATTGCTAGTCCATCACTACTTATTGTCTGCGAGCAGTTTTCCTATCACCTGTGAATGATCGAAGGAGGAAATTGCATTAGGTGTCCTGGTGTTTAGAAGCTTAAGGATGGTTTTGATTGACATAAAGAGGTAAAGAGGCTGAAGGAGAGAGAGAGGAAATGGAAGTAAAGAACAGCGATATCTGTTGGTGTATGGTATTTCGAGACTTCTACCGCAGTTGGAGTCTTAGGTGTGGTGGCTCCTTCTGAGAACAGTTGTAAACAGCATTGAAGATCAAGTTTATGTCAAGCAGCCTAGGTGGTAGAGACATGAGATTTCAAGGGCAGAGTCACAGAACTGTTGGCTTTTGTCTAGTTTTGAGAAGCAAGATCTGTTCCCAGCCACTGGGTGGTTATGCCATCACAGAGGATGAGGTAGCCCTTTGGCCTACTGCTCAACAATCTTAGGATCAATATATTTTACTTTGCTGTTAAAATAAATTCATTGAGGACTTATGTCATGAAGTGTAATCAGTTGGCTACTGTATTAGTGAGAGTTCTTTAGAGTAACAGAACTTATAGAATGAATCTAGCTCCATATATAGGAAGGGGATTCATTAGAATGACTTACAGGCTGTGGTCCAGCTAATCCAACAATGGCTGCCTATGAATGGAAGGTCCAAGAATACAGTAGTTGTTCAGTCCATGAAGTTGGATGTCTCAGCTGGTCCTGAAGAAGTGGACTCTAATGACTGTGAAGGAATAGACTTGTTAGCCAGGAAGAGCAAGCAGGCCAAGAGCAAAGGCCTTCTTCTTCCATGTCCTTATATAGGCTTACAGCAGAGTACTTGGCTCAGATTAGAGTTGGGTCTTCCCTGCTCAAAAGATCAGGATTAAAGGCATGTGTCTTCTCACCTCAAAGATCTAGATTAGAAATGGATCTACCTACTTCAAAATAAGCAAGAACTCCTCACAGGTGTGCCCCTTCACTTTTGGGTTTTAGTTAATTCCAGATGTAGTCAAATTGACAACCAGGAATAGCCATCACAGCTACTACTGGAGAATTCAAAGATCAATTTGCATATATTCTATTGGCTACATGGGGTGGGTACTACTGAACTGTCCAATCCTCATCATTGCAAGGGAACATTGATAACCTGAATATGTGTGGGTTGCTAGGAGATGTTTTGGGGAGGAGGTATATCCATCATTTATTTTGTTTCTTCAGTCCATATTTGATAATTATAAATAATGGTTTCTTAGCACCAGATACAGACAATAGAGTTTTTTTGGGTCCTTGGAATTCTTGTAGCATGATATAGGGAGAAAGATGTGGGAGATGAAGCAACCCCAGTCTGGAATTGAGAGACAGCTCCTGGGAGACAGACATGTTGGATATAATTTGGTGGGTTGCTCTCCTGTGCCCCCAGATGGTAGGTTCAGCACATTCTGATACTCATGTTGGAGCCTGAAATCATTGTGGTGGGGGAGATGTCTTTAAATTGCTTGTGTGATTTGAGTTATGGCAGGGATAGGGCCACAAGTCTGTTTTGTATCCCTTATGAATGATCACAGAATGTTTTTTTATAGCAGTCAGTACTTGCTTATGCCAAGTAGATTTACAGTTAAACACAGAACCCTTTATGTCTGTTTTTTAAAGCAATCTTTTATTTTTTTAAATTAAATATATTTGTATTACTTTCCCCCTCCTCTTTCCTTTTAATCTGTCCCACATATTTCCCTCTTGCTTCCTCTCAAATACATGCTCTCTTTTTCTTTAATTATTGATATATCTTCTTAAATATATTAGCTATAACCTGCTCAGGCAATATCCTATTACATGTCTGTATATGATATCAGGACTGATGTAGCAGAAATCTTAGATGGTCTTATTAATAAAATCAAACCTGAGGCCAGTTATTGGGGTGAACACTGGAAGATCAGAGAACCAGAATAAGCCACAGCTACCTCACCTCGCTGGATCCTCAGCTGGTCTTGTTTCCTCAGACTGGAGGCTTCTGAGTCCTCATCCAGAATGGGTCTCAGCTGAACTGCTGCTAGAAGCCTGAAAGCTTAACCAGCCAAATGCTTAACCAGCCAAATGCTTCTAGTTTCTGGTCCTCACACCTTACATACCTTTCTGCTTTCTACCATCACTCCCTGGGATTAAAGACTTGCTTTCTGGGATTAAAGGCGTGATGAGTCACCATACCTGTCTGTATCCTTGAACACATGGATTTCTGCCTCTGGAATGCTAGGATTAAAGGCGTGTGCTACCACTGCCTGTCCTTTATGTTTAATATTGCGGCTACTCTGTCTCTGACCCCAGATAAGTTTATTAGCTTGCACAATATTTGGGGAAACACAATACCACAGGCTGACCACTTGCTTGGATTACAAACTGTGTTGCTCTTCTCTGGTGGGGGGAAGACTATTGCTTTCGCTCCAGTATTCCTTAGTTGCCTGTAGTCCTTTGTTTAGGAACGGGCCCTGTGAGGTCCCATTCCATGTTAGCGTGTCTGTTGGTTTCGTCCTTGTTCAGGTCTTGTTTAGGCAGCCATATCCTTAAGACTTTGTAGGTGTAGCTTGCCTGACATTCTTGGAGATGCAAGTTCACAAGAGACTTCCTGTTCCCCTTGCTTGCTATCTTTAAATGTAGGATTCTAAACCTTAGTGCTTAAGACAGCAGTCTATAATTTTACATAACTGGGAAATACAGTTTGGCTCATTATCTTCTCTTTCCTGACTATCAAGTACCCCTGGACCTCATAAGACACCTTAACTGCCCTGAAAATATTCTGGTGGTAAATGATGTGACTATTTAATGGAATATAACAATCTTTTTGCTGATCTACTGACATCCAGATGTTCCAGACATTCAGTTAATGTGACTATTGGCATCACATTGCCATCAGCTGAACAGAAGTTAACTGAGGCACCTTTTTGACCATGGGAAGTTTTCATCCTCTCAAATGCAGAGAGGGACCAGATTTTCCATGTTTCCCCATTGAGGAAGGTCTGGGGGAAGAAGACAGCTCTGTAGTATAAAGTAGTGTCCATTGTTGATGAAAAATGGGGAAGGGAGATCCCCATTTTCAATAAGAGAGAAATAGCCCTTCATTTGGATCAGGGTTATCAGAATTGTAGTGGAGGGTGTTGTTGAGATGGGGCAGATAGTGTTATAAGATGTGTAACTGACAGACACTGACAGATGTGGTTGATTTGTTCTATGAGATGCCACTTATGAAGTGAACTGAAATGGAGATGTGGAAACTGGAGCTAATAGTATGAGTTTGACTGTAGATACATATGTTTTGACAAAGGACATGTCATTATTTGCCATGTTACCAAGAACACTTGCTTGATTGTTGATATGCAAAAAAAAAAGTGTATGCTTTTTAAAATTTTCTACACTGTTAGCAATTGAATGAGCACGCCTCCTGTAGGTTCATACAGTTGGATGCTTGGTCTTCAGTTGATAGAACTGTTTGGGACAGATTGGGAGGTGTGGCCTTATTGGTGGAGGTATGTCCCTGAGGGTGGGCTTTGAGCTTTCAGAAGCCCACACTATTCCCTGTTATCTCGTTCTCTCTGCCTTGTGCTTATGGATCAGATGTGAGCTCTTGGCTCCTTCTCCAGCACCATGCCTGCCTGCCTGCTGCCATTCTCCCTGCCATGACAGTCATGGACTCACCCTCTGAAATTGATACTAAACCCCAAATAAACTCTTTCTTTTATAGATTGCCTTGGCCATGCCGTCTCTTCACAGCAATAGGAAAGTAACAAAGACATACACTTTCCAACTTCTTTAAACATTATGTATTCTAAATATTTGATTTCAGGAGCTATTTCAAGTCTCTATCAAGTCATCAGTCATGTACCTTTTGGCTTGCTATGTACCTCTGTTTTGTTTTTGTTTTTGTTTTTGTTTTGAGCTATGATAAATTACCTTAATGTTAGTGGCTTAAAAATGACATAGACTTAATATTTTTTATTTCTCAAGGTTGGAAGTACCATGTTGGTCTGACTGGGCTAAAATCAAGGGTCCAGCAGAGCTGATTCCCTTCTGGGAGTGTTACAGGAGAATCAGTTTCCTCATCCTTTCCACCTTTGCAAAGTGTCTTTGGTGTCTTCAGTACTTGGCTTGTGTTGTCCCCTCCCTCCATCTTCAAAGCCAGCAACGTTAAGTTGTGCCCTTCCCATGTTGGATCCCTTAACCTCACTTCCTGCATCACCTCTCTATTCCAGATGTTCAGTTCTGCCTTTCCCTGGTTATACTGGGCCATGGGGGACAATGCAGGATAATCTCCCCAAGTCCCTTTTGTCATGCAAGGTTACACATTCACAGCCTGTGGGATTGGAGACCTGAGTTCTATTAAGAACCATTATTCTGCATTAGAATGAATCATGGATAAAGACCAAAATGCAGACTTCGTGTTCCATCGTGTACTAGATGCACTTTGGGATAGGCCAGCAAATGGACTGTTGGGCATTGCAGTTATCATTAAAATAGATTTGATAATTTAGAGTTGCCTGTAGAATTAGTTCCCTAAATGTGGGGCTGAATTAAAATAACTAGAAACACATATGACTTCACTATTTCATTTTCAAAATAGAAGGAGTCTGAAGCCTCCCACGGGAAAAAAGAAAAAGAGTTCAAACTTGGGGAGAATCCCAGCAAGCTAATTAACATGGTGCTGGTTACCCTGAAATGTTCTCAATTTAAAAATCATTGCAGTTTGTGAAGCAAGAAAATGTAATCTTGAATTTACTCTTAGGCTGGCAAGATGACTCACTGGATAAAGGAGTTTACCACACAATCCTATTGACAGAGCCCAGGAACCCACGTATAGGTGAAAGTAGAGAGCTGATTCCCCAAAGTTACCCTCTGACCTCCATATAACTGATGTGATGCATGTATCCCCCCTCTCTGTCTCTCTCTGTCTCTCTCTTTCTGTCTCTGTCTCTCTCTCTCACACACACACCTGCATACACATATAATTACAATTTTTTTTTTTAGAAATTTCTTTTTATTTCTAAGAAGTAACCTCAAGATGATATTTTGATGAGCACACATGGCTTTCAAAAAAACAGATGACAGGGAATTTTTTTCTTAACCTTCCAGCACATCTTTTTAAAAGTAGTTTTCTGTCTTTTTCTATTTTGAAATGATTAGATCATGGCGTGCGGGAAATTGTTCCTATAACAATCCATTATCATTTTGTTATTTTTGCAGGGGAAAAATAGCTTTTTCATAGTGAATTGTCAAATGCTGCCATGTACTTAAGGTGGAGTAAACCATTACCTTTCACCCTCTGGATTTTATCCCCGGTAAAAACCTAAGTCTATTATTTCAGCTAAATTACATATTTGTTCAACTTGGTCTAGCTGTTGGTACTTCTTATACTACTGGTCTACATAGCCTCCCTCCGTTTTTAAAGAACACTGCAATTGTGCAGTCTAGAAATTGAATCTATTACTGTTCCCAGTAGTTGTGAGGTCAAGAATTATATGTAAGGAAGCCTAGTTAGTGCTCCTGTCCCTTAGGCACCTTATAAGTTTTGTGTGTTCTTTTTCCTGTAAAAAATAATTATATATAGGAAGCGCTCACAAAGAACAATACTAAAGAGCACCAAGATGCTATTGGAAAAAATCATTTTTATAAAGCTAGCCATCGAAATATATTATTTGGAGAAAATACTTAAGTTTGATATGCCTCTTAGATGAAGATATGTTTTGTTTTCTTAAGACAAGAAGGTCCATGTCCTATTAAGAGTATAGACACTAGAACCAGAATACTGGCCTGAAATTCCTGTATCTGCCTCTTGTAAGGTTCATGCCCTTGGGCAGGGTTCTTCACTCTGTCTGTTTCCATTTCTATCATCTATAAAATGAAGGAGAGGGTGAGATGAGTTTATACACACAGAGTGCTGGGTGAGATTGCTGATCCACAGACTAAACAGGGGTTTCCTGTGAGGAGTGCTGTTTACTATTATCATTGTTACTGAACTTTAGAGGAAACTGTTCACTATGGAATCATAACTGAACACTTACCAAGTATCAGCCATTTCAGAGCCTACCAAAATGTTAAATTAATCAGATCAGCAGTAAAAAACAATTTAATGTTACATTAACACTCCATAACCAGTATTACACTGTGGCTAACTTTTTGTTAATGTCCAACTTGAACAAGCCAATGGAAACCAGATTTGCCTCTGCCTTAAAAATTGGTGAGTGCTATTTATTTGTGAAGGAATAAAGAGGAATTACTAAAAATATACATTGTTAACCAGAAACACAATGACTCCAATTCCTTTGAGACTTGGGGGAGGGGTATATTTAAGAGGAGATGATTCAGTTGAGGGTGCCCACAAGCAAAATAGGACATTCCAAATAATCTCTGAGATGAATGGGATGATTGATTTTAAGTGGTAAGGGCATGCTTAATGTGTATGTGGTTCTGAGTTCATTACCCATCACTGCTACCACAAACAAAAAAACCAAAAACCAAACCAAACCAAACCAAAATCCTAATGTATTTCATAGTTCCAGAGGAGATTCCAAACGAGATCATTATTATGTGGTCATCAATCGCTGCTCCCAGGACCATTTTCCCATTCACACACACACACACACACACACACACACACACACACACACACACACACTCTGCTTGACTCTTCCAACCACACAGCCATCTGACCCACCAACACTCATGACTATTTGTTTACCTTAAGGTCTCAGGAAAACTCAGGTAAATATTGTCAACCATGTTCCAGCATCATTGTGAACCTGAGTAGGGAAATACGACAAGAGTATTTTCATGTAAGGATTGTTACTGTTTTCTGTTCTGGTCAATCCAGGGAGACCGATCAGTTGTCAGAGTGCTTGTCCTGCACGTCTGAGGACCTCGGATCAGATCCCCAGCATTCACGTTTATAATTGGGGTGTGGTGGTGCATGTCTGTAGCCCCAGCACTGAGACACAGGGTGTAGAAGCAGGAGCATCCCTGAAGCTCATTGAACGACCAGCCCCACCACACCAGTGAGCCCCAGGCTAAGCTAGAGACCCTGTCTCAAGTACAAGGTGAAGAACTATGGAGGAGGATGTTCAGGAGGCTGAGGCCGGAAGACTGTGAGTACCGAGTCTGCCAAGGCTACATAGTGAAACTGTCTCAAAAACAGACAAATAGACAAACAGAATCCCATCATCTCTTCACCGAACTGTTACAGAAAAAGAAATGTTTTCATCTAAGAATAACAGAAGAAAGGAAATGAGCAAACAGTATAAGAAAGGAAGAGGGGAGAGGATGGAAGGAGAGAAGGAACCAATCTCAGGTTAAAGGTAGTCTTTCAAATTATTGACTGTGGCCTCATGATGATCAGTCACTGCCCTTCATTCCTTGCTTGGCCAGGCTGGATCAGCACCTCTGTACTCACAGCTGTACCAGTACGTGGACACAGTATGGTATAATTCCTTCATTTCTCGGGTGGAGAAATTCAGGTGCAGAGACCGTTACTGTTGCTCTGTGGTTCACGAAAGAGTATCCTTTCTATTATCCATGCCTGTTATAGAAAACTTACTCTGTAGTTTCACTCTTTGCTAGGTCTCCATTGCTTTTGATTTCAGATTTAACTATCATTTATAGAATTCCTTCCATCCACCAGGCGTTTTTAATATTTTGAATATTTTCATTTAGCAGACACTAGGAGCAAGGCATGGATCTATATGCCTTACAAACAGTAACTCATGAGTCTCCCTGAAACCCTACGTGATAGGTACAATTATTATCCCCATTTTAAAAGTAAGGAAATCTAGGCCCAGAATGCTTCAGTACTTTCTCAAGGTCATGAACTGGTGCATGGTGATCACACATTTACTTTTGACTTGTGCAGTTAAACCTCCTCTGTTTATAAGTAATGGCTCTAATACTTGCAAATGTATTTGATAGCCCTTTAATTAACTTTAGGCCAGACATCATAAAAATGCATTTTTTAAAAAACTCTGAGTTGTACCTAAGAATATTGTGAGACACTTACTGAAATCATCCAGAATTGGGTGCCAAATTTTGATGTGCATATTAATTTCCTTTAGCCCTTAAAAGTCTATAAACAGGACATATTTATAGATATAATTTTTATGTCTAGTGTAAAGTCCTTACAGTCTTAGGAAAATAAAAGTTTAGTTTAAAATGTAGCAGAGAGAGAGACACAGACAGACAGACAGACAGGGGGACGGAGAGACAGACAGAGACAGAGACAGACACCGAGGAGCTAGTCAGTCTTCCATGGATTAAAATGTCTATGTAGGGGCTGGAGAAATGGCTCAGTGCTTAAGAGGGCTTTTTGCTATTCCAGAAAATCTGAGTTTGGTTTTGAGCATGTTGGTCAGCTTACAACCACCACCTGTTACTCCAGCTTCAGGTGATTCAACACTCTCGTCTGGCCTGTGTGGATACTCCCACCCAAGTAGCATACACAAACATACAGACACATGAAGAAAATACAATCTTTGAGTGACTATGTGTAGCACCCTGGGGTCTGTGCTACTCAGGTGGGTGATGTGGTGGCAGAGAAGTGTGTAATAATGTCTGGTTTATCTGTCCATGAGTTAGTAATAATACTTACATTGAATTAGTGGGTTTGGGAGGCATAATCTGAAGGAAAAGTTAAACTCCCTTGTACTTGAAAGTAAATTAGAAACTGCAGAACTAGTGACATCATTCTTCTCAATGGAGTTGGGATAAGCAGTGGAGAAGAGTAGGTGTCGAGGTTGAGGTTAGTGTTAACCTGGAAGTGATCTAGAGTCACTTGGGAGATGGGTCCCTGGGCATGCTTTTGATGGATTATCTTGATTATATCAGTTAGGGTGGGAGGATTAACCCACTATGGGTGGCAGCATTCTCTACACAGGGGATTCTGGACTGTGTAAGAACTGAAAAGTGAGATTAGCACCAGCATGCATATGTTAATTCATCATTCTGTACTCCTGACTGGGGTTGTCATGTAACTAGCTGATTTGAGTTCTTGTTGCCCTGATTTTCCCAAAGTGATGGACTATAACCTGGAATTGTAAACCAAATAAATCCTTTCTCCTTTAAGTTGCCTTTGTCAGGGTACTCTGTCTTGCAACAGGAAAAGAAACCAAGACAGTAATCTGTGTGTATGAGAGTCAGATATGTTTTATCTGATACCAGGGAAAAATTTTAAGTCTTCTGAAGTGTTAACTCACTTTATTTTTCAAGTTGCTACTTGAAGTATTGTGGGTTGGTATTGTGCTTCTGCCTTTTCTGGGTCATAACTGGAGAACAAATAGGCCTGGGGAGGCTTTCATCTTGCATGCAGGAGCTTTTTTTTTTTTTTTTACTTCAGAGCCCCTGCTGGAACCATGCTTGATCCCTCACTCTCCTCAGAAGTAGCTCTGGGTCACTGGCGACCTTCTTCCCTCTGCTGTACTTAGGACTGAGATGGTACCAGAGGCTGTAACAATAGTATTTGCAGTGGTTGCAAAACATTATGAACATTTTTTAAAAAGGAGTTGTAGAACCAATACAAAAAAAAAAAAGAAAGAAAAGAAAGATAGACTGATTTCACTTTGCCTTTAAATGAGAGCTAGAAAATTCCAGGGAGAAAAAAACATCTATATTTCAGATGAAAAGGATGCCTGTGGTCAAGGAAGTTTAAGTGGGAGACAGGCAGGCTATAGAAGTTTCAGCTCTGCCAGAAATGCTGTCACCGTTCCAGCCACCCACCTACACACTTCACAAACGTGTGTACTACACAGATGAACAGCTCACAGAAGTAGCGCGATCGAAATTCAACAGGCATGAATTGGAGTATTATTTTTTTTTAAGCATACACCATTGGAACCAGAATGTTCCATTGAGAGAGAGAAAGAGGAAACCTTTCTGAAGATCCCAGTCCTGTGTCCCGGGTTCACATCATCTGTCCCTGGTGGGGAGGAGCAAAGTGTTTTCTTATCAGTGAGAGCATTTTGTAAAAAGGCTGATTCTTCACTGAGGCAGCTCTTGGGTTGACCTTTCCCCCATCTTTTTCTTTGTTCATAACATGGGTGCTGTTATTGAAACAGTGTAGGTGAGAGTCTTAGACACGTCAATTTTCTACCTATTGTTTGCTTGGTTCTCCATTGTCTAATAGCTTAAAACAGACTTGGAAAGCCTAGCCTTGACATATGCTGGAGGAAAAAACAGCAACACACACAGCTAGGAGATTGATGTCATCTTAACCACGAACACATTTAAAGAGAAGAATATCTTCATTATTACAGTCATCCTAATTCCTTGACCAACTGACACATCCCAGCGATTATAATTTACTGGAAAACACTCAGCAGGAGATAATCTTTGAATTTCCTAGGTGAAGCTGCATTTTGGAGAAGGGATTCTTTTTGCTGGAGCAGCATTATTTCCAACAAGGAAGCCACTCATTCCTTTAGTCCTACTAATCAGTTACTGAAAGGTTATTATGAGCTAGGCACCCTGCCATGGGCAGGGATCTTCAGATGAGTAAAGCATGACTCCTACAAGCATCTGATTCACTCTCCTTGAAAGATAAAGTTCACACAAAGTTTACTAGTAAAAACCACCATTTAGCATGACCCAGTGAGATGCATTACCTCAAGTACAGGAATAAATCTTTAAGGTGGTCGTATGCAGCCACCCATTCCAAATTCCATCCTGGGAAAACCCTAACGAGTTTTTATTGAATTAAGGAGGAATAAAAAAGTTTTATAATTCCCTATGAAATACATAGAAGGTGGTCTGTTTGCTAGTTGAGAGGAAGGCAAGGCTCACTGGCCTCCTGAGAGTATTGGCTAGCCTGTGAGCTATGTGGGGGGCTTTGATGTTTCCTGGGGTGACACGGGCTTGTGGTTGATGCATATCTCTTAGTTTCAAACTCTGACATCAGTATAAAATAAAAAACAGGAGCATTCGAGGTAGGAAGTTCAGAGCAACCAGCTGTCCTGGGAAAATATCTTTCAATTTTCTGGTGTGTGTGTGTGTGTGTGTGTGTGTGTGTGTGTGTGTGTGTGTGCGCGCGCGCGCGCGTTTTAAGGGACAGTGTTAGGAGCTGTAGTTGGTTGAAAGGTGGATCTGGGTCTCCTTTCATGATGGGTGCACACTTAGGATTGGAAGAAGCTACCTTTGGTGCTGTCTGGTCATATACTAAAAAGCCAAGTGTTGAGAGCTAGGTCTGAGTTGCGTCTGTTCAAAGCAGAGTGCTGGAGTGTTGAGTCCATGATGTCTCATGGCAAGTGAGAAGCCTTCCTGAGCACATGAGGAGGAGACACTCAGTCTTTGCAGCTATGGTACTCCAAGCTCATGCCAGAAGCCCGTGCCAATGGACTGGGCATGGAAATGACTTATTCTGAGTCATGAGTTGCTTTTCTTAGGTATCAATGTTATGTGTACTGTAATGAGTTGGCAGCAACTCATTATTTTTCTCACATTGGCTCACACCAGACTGTGTTAACTTCGTTCTCACAAAACCCCAACAAACACAAGTTTCAAAGGACCCAATTGGCTCCTGGCGGTAGGTCCTAACTATGCATGTGTTTGAGGTAACCACCTAATTTCTTGGGAACAACTAATGAAGATGGTCCATTTTAAACTGTCACTGATAAGTAGGTACCCCCACACCCCAGCAGGTGTGTATAACCTTGGGCATGCATCCTAGAAAAACTAAACTATGGCCCAACACAACATCTTAAACTTACTTAAAACATTCTGAGTTTTCCAAGTGATATTTTGGGGTGTGGGTGGAGACTTGATTACACAGATCTTGGGCATGAACTTTGTAGATGACAATGTCCTGTTGCAATATCAAACACTTGGACACCTGTAGAGGTCACTTCCAGCTTCTCCTTCAGAGGAATGACCTGGGAATCTTGTAAAATGTGAATTCCATGTGTTAAAGCTTTTCCGGTACTTGCAGCAAAGGGAAGCATGTTGGGGGCTAGAGGTATTTGCTGGTGGGAGAGCATGTACTTAGCATTTGTGATACCCTGAGTTCAGTCCCCAGGACCCAAACCAGCCAACCAACCAGAAGACAGCAAAGAAGGAGTGGCTGAATGTGGTTTCACTTTAATCCTAGCACTCGGGAGGCAGAGACAGACAGATCTCTGTGAGCCAGCCTGGCCTAAGTAGCAAGTTCACAGACCAGCCAGAGCCCCATAGTGAGACCCTGTTTAAAAAATTATGATGAAAAGGAAAGAAGGAAGACAAAAAAAGAAATTTTTTGCTCTGAGGTGTTTTGTGTGTGATCCTCCAGCACTGGGGATGGGAGGGTTGGGTGGTGGAGGAGTAGCCTCCACCAGCTGAGTTCTGCTTCCTGTGGTGTCTCATCCGCTGAACCCCAGCTTCTCAGCCTTCACCCCTGCCCTGTCCTCTTCGTGGTCACCCTTTGTCCGCAGCTCAGCATGTGTCCTTCCTTTCCTGTGGCCAGCCATGTTTACTAATGAAAATTTGCCTTTGTGTGCGACCACCCTGCCTTATGAAATGTTTCTATTTTTTCAGTGTCTTAGAATGTTTTTACATTAAAAAAAAATCACCCTGAAATTATAATGGTCCTTCTTTGTATTTTCTTCTTACTGGTAAAATTGAAAGTAGACTAAAATGCATGTCTTGTAACCTGTGCAGAAAATGTTTTTTTAAACATAAAGATGGTCATACGGGATAGCTGCATTAAAAATGAAGTCAAATGGTTTCTCATGTCGTCAGCAACTGAGATCACCAAACAAACCCCACACCTGTATTTATTTACATATGGTCTTTTTCATACGCTCAAGTTAATATTTGTGGAGGGAAGTAATTATTGAAATGATCCTGCCCTCTCCTAACTTCCCACCTCTGAGAAGTTCTACGCCTTGAAACCGGGGAGAGGAACAAGAAAAAATCTCACGAACATGGTAGATTTCTTTGCTTCGGATCCTACTTTGGTTTGGCTCTTATTTGATGTTTGGTATGTACAAGGCTTTATTTGACTGTTAGTGCTATTGCTTTTTCTCTGTGCTTCCCAGAATGCCCCACGACAGCTGATTTTGGCTTTGTGTATAGGATGTATAGAATAGACAGAGGGTTGTTGCTATCACTTGCTGGGAGAGCTCATAGGAGCTCGGCCATGTTTCTGCATGATGCTGGGCAGTTTTGTGAATTATTGATTTGCTTCATCTAAAGCCAGCAATAGTCTCTGAGGTTAAGAGCCTTCTACCCTTGTAGGCTGCGTGTGATTGCAAGCCACGCCAACATCTGTCTTCCTGAGAACGGGCGGAAGCCTGTCATTAGGGTATAGAAAATGCCAGTGGAATGGTGCAGATTTATTTAATTGTTTTTCCGGGGGTGGGACTGGCAGAGAAAAAAGGCGAACTTCAATTCATGTTTTGTTCCTTTCTTGTCTGTTTAGAGAAAAAGTCGGACAGCTACACGCAGGTTCCTGTTGTAACCACCTTCAGACTGCCATGATTTCATTTATAAGATCTAGCTGCTGGAGAGAGTTTGCAAAGACTATGGTCTGGGCATGTTGTGCTTCAAATCAGAAGGGTGTGAAGGGAATGTGGGCCGCCCCTGACTTTTAGGAGGATGGGCTACAGCATTTAGAGGGGGTAGAGGGGTGAATAGGCAGGGAAGCCTGGGAGCATTTTCCCCACCGGTCATCACTTCACCTGTGGAATTACGTAAGGTGTATTAAACCGCACGCTCCTTCGTGCTGCTGGAGTGTGGGATGTGTTTAGACTGTCAGGCCATTTCCTCTGTGGGTGTCTGTTTGCATTGCTTCTCAGCTCCTTGCTTTGCAGGCAGCAGATATACAGTGTGGCCCTCAGCTGTGTATTTTTAAGAGGTTTCTCATAACAGGGCTGGTCTGTGGCGTTCCCAGGGAGTAGCACTTAGCGGGTTTACAAGCCACTCACTCTGTTTTGGTGATGACATACGCTGTGTGGTTCTGGAAGCTAAATAAAACACAGGAAAGAGATGTTAAATAAAATCAAGAGCGCACCTATGTAATTATTGGCAGGAATGAAAATTTGAAACCCTAAATTTGACTGTGGTGCGGGCACCTGAAGATTTATGAGAATAAACATTGTTTCCCAGATTAAAATTGCAGGAAAGCAGCTCCTAGCAAGTGCCTTATTTAGACAGAATACTTTTTAGAACATCCTGACTGTTCACCGGGGAAGCAGGGAGCAGATGGTGACTGAGCTGACCCCACCAGTCTTCATGTCACATTGGAGAGGTGGCTGGGCCATTTGATGTTGCTTATTTTCTGCTAGGGGACTCTCTCTCTCTCTCTCTCTCTGTGTGTGTGTGTGTGTGTGTGTGTGTGTGTGTGTGTGTGTGTGTGTGTGTGCACATGCACATGCCCCTATACACATTGATGTTTATGTGTGTGTACATGTTCATTCCTATGCATGTGCGCATGCCTGTGGAGGTCAGGGGCCGACAAGGTTTGTCTTCCTCCATTGTTCTCCATTGTATTTTTTGAGACAGGGTTTCTCACCAAACCTGGAGTTCACTGGCTTGGTCAGCCTGGCTGGCAAGCCAGCCCCAGAGGTTCTCCTGTTCCTTGTCTCTGTCTCCCCAGCCTGGGGTTGTAGGGACCTTGTCATGCCCTGCATTTTACGTAAGTGCTGGGGATCTGAACTTAGGGCTTCATGTTTGTGTGTTAGGCGGTTTACCCACTACACTGTCTCTATGAGGGGACTTCTGACTCCCTTCGCGGATACTGGATTTTACTATGTGACTGCTTTGTGATTCTAAAATATAAATTATATTATAATTATAAATTAAAATGAAACTCTAGAACAGCGGTTGGAGCTGAAGGACCCTTTCACAGGGATTGCCTAGGACCATCAGAAAACACAAATATTTACAATACAATTCAATTGCAATTTAAAACTTCCTTCTTTCATTGACTTCCTCAAATCCACTGTCTTCCAGCTGCTTTTTCATCTGTATGTGACTTAACACAAAGCACCAGGTGACTTAATGGTGGCGGTGGAGGCAATATTATTACAGACTGTGGCCAGGGCACCTGTCTCCTCTTATTTTAGACTCTTACTCAAGTCTTTGGCTTCTCCTCCTGTAGCCATTTCTGTGAGAATCGAGCTGAGAGTTTCCAAGTTTCCACCATTTGCTCTCTGCTTTGTCCGCCCGCGGATAGATGCGTTCACACGGGTTATCATGGTTAATCCTAAAGATAACTTCCTTAGGTGTTTTATAACTGAGAAAACTGAGGCTGTGGGCGAGCTGATTTTCAGAAGGCCACATGGCAACCACATGGCAGACTTCAGGTTTTAGTTCCATCCCCATCTCTGTCTACCTAAAACCATGTTGCCTCATGAACCTGCCCCACCAGCCACCAGCCAGTGCCAATTGGCTGAGCCGGTCCAGGCACTGATGTAAGTTGACTAGGTTTTCCAGTTAGCTGGATTGAAAAGCACTGCTAATGTGACCCATATATTTATGGCTTCTCCCATTTATAAACCCCAGCACAGGGTTCTCTACGTAGCACAAATCAGCAAATTTCTGCCTCAGGTTCCTTGAGCCCCATGAAAGGTGCCTACTGTAAAAGAATCAGAGAATAAATTTGATTTAGACGGGTGCAAGGGTAAATGGTCTTCACTCTTCTCTCCAACTGGTGAATCCTATTTTAGGGGCTTGCTTAAACTTTTTTCTGTAGATAGCATCCTTGAACCTACTTTGTCATCTGGTGGTGATATTTTAATTGTGCTGAAATGTGGTTTTATTTGTATGTTAATAAATAAAGTTTGCCTGGAGAGCAGAGGTCAGCGAGCCATCAACAGATTTCAGGCGGTGGTAGCCCATGCCCTTAATCTGATGACATGGCAGGCAGAGTCTCTGTGTGGTCAAGGACACAGCCAAGCGGTGACCTGATGACATGGCAGGCAGAGTCTCTGTGTGGTCAAGGACACAGCCAAGCGGTGACCTGAACCTTTAATCCCAGTACCAACCATAGAGACCTGGAGGTCTGTATAGACAAGCAGTGACGAGGAAGTGATGTGGCTGGGCTTAGAGCCAATGAGAAGGCAGAACAGGAAGGCAATAAAAACACAGGTTAGACGGGAAGAAGCTCTCTCTCAGGGGAAGCGACTGTGGCGAGGTGGTAAGCTAAGGCTAGTCGTGCCTCTTCTCTGATCTTTTCGGCTATTTACCTCTGTATTTGGCTCTGTGTTTCTTATTTAATAAGGCTGTTTAGAAATTCGTCTACATCATCCAGTTGCTTTTTTGTCTCTCTGTGACTTAACACTCTGAAGACATTCGTGGCTTTTTACTTTTAGTTAGAAAGACATCCAGTCACTCCTCGTGCACTGGGCCACACATTAAGCTTAATATCCTACAGATATTGTCTCTTTTCAGTTCTTGTAACAGCTCGGGATGCAGTTCAGAGGTAGAACATTTCCCTAGTATGAGCATGGCCTTGGATTCAATCCCCAGCCCTGCACATGCATACAGAATATTTGTTTGCTGTTCAACTACATAAAAATAGAACACTTTAACTCTTGCTGCAGCCCTGGGAAAGGCCCCTTTGTCCCGTGTTACAAGTGTGGGATGTGAAGCTCAGCAGAGAGAAGCCAGCTGCTCCATTTAAAATTCACATCCAGTGAATTTTAAAGATATACGGGGAACCTAGGTCTAATGGATTACTGAAGTTTTCAACTCCTTCTTTATTGTGTTGAATTTTATTATTTTTATTTTATGTATTTTCCCCCTGCTACTCAGGATTGCACCTAGGACCTCATGCATGCTGGTCACTTGCTCTGTCACTGGGTTCTGTCCTCAGGATCGCACCTAGGACCTCATGTATGCTGGTCACGTGCTCTGTCACTGGGTTTTATCCTCAGGATCTCACCTAGGACCTCATGCATGCTGGTCACGTGCTCTGTCACTGGGTTCTATCCTCAGGATCGCACCTAGGACCTCATGTATGCTGGTCACGTGCTCTGTCACTGGGTTTTATCCTCAGGATCTCACCTAGGACCTCATGCATGCTGGTCACGTGCTCTGTCACTGGGTTCTATCCTCAGGATTGCACCTAGGACCTCATGTATGCTGGTCACGTGCTCTGTCACTAGGTTCTATCTTCCAGAGGGTTTTTTTTCTTTTAAATTTTTAAGTTGAGGTAAAATTTACATTCAGGGACGTGCATATAACATCTATGTACAGTTGGATAAGATTTGACAAATACACACATTCACTCGACCCTCGATCCAGGCACAGGTACCCATTGCCCAAGAAGTTTCTTCCTACTCCTCTCCCTATCAGTCCAGCTACCTGGGATTAGAGTTATGGGCTCTTGAATGTCATAGAATTCTACAGTATACATGCAGGCCTCTCCCTTTTTTTACTCTCCGTATTGTTTTTAAATGGATGATATCTGCCACATTACAGTTCATTGATTTTCGTTTTTTGAGCAACCTTTCATTTCATGAACATCTGTTCATTCATTCTCCAGCCGATGGGAATTTGGGTTGCTTCTCCTCAGGGTCTATTGTGGACAGGAGCGCTGTAGATGTTCATGTGCACAAGAGATTTGTTTTTTTGTTTTTTTTTTTGAGAACACATGTTTTCACTTTCCTTGTGTAAATACATACCTAAGTGTGCACACCAATGGAGTCATGGTGCAGACGCATGGGCCATTTTCCGAGGAACTGTCAATGTTCCAAAGCGTGTGTCCACGTTTGCACTCCCGCTAACGTATGAGTGTTGCGATTCACATCGTTGCCAGCATTTTCAGCTGCTGCTTGTTTTAACTTTCATGGTTCCTTTTCACGAGGCCGTTTCCTGCTTGACTGTGAGCCTTCTAAAATCAGGAAACATGTGTCATTCATTTCTCTATCGGCCATGATTAGCTCAGTGTCTGGCGTAGTCAAATATGACTCATATGAAAGTACTTTTCTGAGAATGGTTATCAAGTTTCTAACAACAAAACTCTAGAGCAGCGTTTCTCAACATGTGGGTCACGAGACCCCCTTTTAGGGGCCCCAACAACCCTTTCACAGGGGCTGCCTAAGACCATCGGAGAGCACAGACATTTACATTGCAATCCATAACAGTAGCAAAATTACAGTCAATGAAGTAGCACTGAAAGAATTTTGTGGTTGGGGATAACATTCCTTACTAGGGGCCGGCTCCACATAGCTGCCATGGAGGTGCCATCTGGGTTTGGTATTGAGTTTTGAGCTTTCTAGGGAAAGGACCACTTCTGGGCACTCCTAGTCACTGAGGGTTTGGGTCCAAGAGGATTGTCAGGCTGAAGGCCTCAGTTTCTTACTGGTTTTTTTGGACAGAAGCCACCCATAGTTCCCTGTTCATTATGAATGGACATTATGCCTTCTTAGAATAGGTGTGATCCATTTCTGAGCCTGATATGAATTGTTTGCAGTCGTCCAGTTACACTCCATCACCTCTGGCCTCATTAACACGTCCTCTTTCCTGTGTGATGATTTTCAGTGTCGTCTAATTTGTCCCTTATACAAAGACGTGAATACCAGGATGTGTGTGAACTAGACAGATATTTTGAATACTGCCTGCCACAGATGGTCCACAATAATTACTTTTAAAAAGTAGAAAATTGACTTATTATGAGGAAGGTAGTCTGTGTCCCCTCACGTCCTGTGCCTCCACCCTCCACGCTGTTCTAATGAATGTTCTTCAGAGGTTCCAGCCTTTCCCTAACACAGGGACGCTGTTCTGGGTAAGCTCTCTGCCATTAATGTCCACGGGTACAGAAGCTTGATAGGAAAGCATGGAGTGATTTGGGGATAAACACTTCTCAGTGGGTTCATTCAGAGTGGATGAATTGAGGCTTTTCTCAAATCGGCTCCTAGACAGATCCTTGGCTCTGAAATTCGCCATGGAGTGAAGAAGTAGAGAGGTTGGCAGAGTGACCCCTAGGACCCAAGTGTAGGGTGCCAAACTTCCTGTGAATAAATTTGCTTATCTGAAATGGGATGGTTGCTCAGACCAAACACTGGAAACTGAAGGGTTCTATGAAAGCACATTGCCTGGGGAAGCATTCTTCACAAACTAGGTAAGGCACGTGCGTGATAAGTAAATAAATTTGTTTATTTTACATCCCGACCACAGTTTCCCCTTTCTCCTCTCCTCCCACTCCCTCCGTCCACCTCCCTCATCCCACCCATCCCCATCCCCTCTTCCTCTGTTTCTGTTCAGAAAGCGGCAGGCCTCCCATAGATATCAACAAAACATGGCATATCAAGACTAAGCATCTTCCCTTGCACTAAGGCTGGGTGAGGCAACCCAGTATGAGGAATAAGGTCCCAAAAGCCAGCGAAAGCATTAGGGACAGCCCCTGCTCCCACTGTTAGGAGTCCCACAAGTAGACCAAGCTACACAACTGTCACATATATATGTAGAGGGCCTAGGTCAGTCCTATGTAGGCTCCCTGGTTGTTGGTTCAGACTCTGTGAGTTCCTATGAGCCAGGTTAGTTGTTTCTGTGGGTTTTCTTGTGATGGCCTTGACCCCTCTGGTTCCTACAATTCCTCTTCACTCTCTTCAGCAGGACTCCCGGAGCTCAGCCTAATGTTTGGCTGTGGGTCTCTTTGTTGTTCCCATCAGTTACTGAATGAAGGCTCTCTGATGCCAATTGGAATAGTCATCAATCTATGAGTATAGCAGAATATCGTTAAGCATCATTACATTGACATTTTTTTTCTCCAACCATGTTTGGTTCTATCCTAGGTTGCTGGGCCATCCAGCCTCTGGGTCCTAGCACTCCAGGCAGCGTCAGGGATAGGCTCACTCTCATGGCCTGGGTCTCAGGCTGGACAAGTCATTGGTTGGCCACTCCCACAATCTCTGCTCCACCCTTACCCCAGAACCTCCCATAGGCAGGACAGACTGTAGGTCAAAGGTTGTGTGGCTGGTTTGTGTCCCAGTCCCTCTACTGGAAGTCTTGCCTGGTTACAGGAGATGGCCATTTCAGACTACGTATCCGCTGTTGCTAGGCGTCTTAGCTGGGGTCATTCTTGTACCCAGGGTGGGTAGCTGAGCCTTGTCCTGCCTTGAGCATGGCTGTTTAATCTGCCTATCCTTGATAACTGAGGATTCTAAGTGCCCTAAATGATTTTAGATTTGAATCAAACACAAAGTGTTTTCAGTCTTGTGAAAAATGTTATTATCATATTTTAACACTTTAGAACATTCTGAGAAAATAAAGACTATGTAGCTGGACTTAAAAATCAAAAATCAAAGATCTGTTTATTTAGAATTTGACCTCCTGAGTCAGGGGTGTATCTCAGTATTAGAGTTCATGCTGAGCATGGACCCCAGCACCACCTAGACAAGAAAAAACAATCCTTAATAATTATTGCTACATAAACCACATCCTTCACATACACAAAATTATCATTTAAATAAGTGAAAAGTAATGTATCATTGGAAGTTAAAAAAGAAATGTTAATAGATATTAATTAAGATATATTTGGAAATGTGATGTTTCAGATTCATCTGGCTCATTTACACTGAGAATATAGCAGCAGCAAAATTGCTTCTTTGATGGGTGTAGATTGAAAGCTGCCTTATTTAATACCACAGAATAATGATTGTCCCGGTTACATAAGATCTATCACATGCCAGACTCTGTTCATATCTGTCTAGTATATGCATAAGTACAAATTTAATCTTTATAATTTGATGTTAAGGTTAAACACCCCCAAACTTATAAGTTAAACAGCCCCAGACTTATAAGTTTGGAGGTATTTAGCCTTAAAGCCCCATGTAAACACCCCCAAACTTAGAAATATATATACACCAGTCCCATGTATTCTCTTCTGAATCGCCTTGCTGATTCTCTTGCTAGCGAGTTGTTTGGTTCACACTCTTTGTATTTATATGAAAGTAATGTTTTCACCTTTGGAACGTTATGTTTTGGGATCACTGTAGGTGCTGTTCTTGACCTTGTTGTATAGATGAGGTGCACAAAGCCCAGAGAAGCTGAGCACCTGTCCCCAAACTTTATAGTCTTGTGTGGCAGTGCCAGACTTTGAAGGCCAGCAGCCCCAACTGGAAGTTCTGGCTTATCTGTCTTTCTGGCAATGCTTGGTCTTCTAGAGTTTTTCTTTACACGTGTATTTAGGCCATAGCCACCCTCTGACACTAAAGACCCAGAGTCAACAGAAGAGTCCACATCAAACCAGTGCATTCCAGCCTAGGGAAAACAAATGAACCACAGAAATACACTCATTTCAACTAGGACTGAACCTGGAGGCTATCCCATCCCATCCAAGAAAGCCTACCCTTCGCTGTTTTAAAGAAAATTAACACTCACAATGGCCTGGTTCTGATTCTGAAGGGCCACCTACGATGGTTCCCAGTGAAGCAGAAAACACCACCAAAAATTGCTGTCATGGATGGAACTATGTGAAATGTCTCAGAAGACATCTTGAAGTGTGGCCTCCAGGTTGACATGCAGAATTAGAGAGGAGTCAGGATAAGGAAAACGGAGTGGTGGAAAAGTCCTCAAGTGTCACCGTGGTCTTGTATGTGACGTGAACTCTTTGCTGATCCCTGCCCTCCTCATTCCCATTCTCCACATGGCGGGTGGGTGTCTTCAGCAGAGCTGTTGTGTGTCTGTGGCATCTGCCTGTTGACTTGTGGGGCACTAGGCTGGAGTTAAGCCACCTCAGAGTCCTCAGCCTTCTGCTTTGAAGCTTACCACGTGAGAGGGACCTTTAAATGGCATCATCTGTGGAACCAGGGGCTCAAGGTCTATGGTCCTTAATTGAACAGCTTGATTAGGGAGGGCAGAGGAAGACTTAACCATGTGGACTCTATTGGCTGTAGCACTCTTCCTCCCTTGGACATTTTGAGCACTGGTCACTGTTACAGGGATTTAGTCTCTGAAATATAGCGTAGGCACGGTCTAGATAGTTGCCTCTTTGTATCATCCTGAGGAGATGGCTTAGTGTGCGTGCGTGCTTGTGTGTGTGTGTGTGTGTGTGTGTGTGTGTGTGTGTGTGTGTGTGTTCATGCATGCACATATATAACTTTATGAGAATTTGAGCATACTAAGGAACTATGGGCAAGCTTTTTCTTTTTCCTCCGGGAGGAGACCTTTCTTGGCTAGCAAATTCTGAACTGTACCTTACCTTTAGCCAATAGAACTGAGGACGTTGTGACTTGGGATTTCTTGGGCTGAGCCAGTGGACTGATCAAGTCATCTGGGTTTGTATAGCACTTCCTGCTTGCTGTACCTGTGGTCTTTGGAGCTGCCCTGATAAGGCTGCTGTGGAACATTTTCATCTTTGTTCATGAGATAAACAAAAACTCCAGGGATGACCCTGGGTGCTGACTTAATTAGCCACCAAAGGAGTCAGGCAAACCAACCACCAGGTTCTTTTTTTCCAAAAAACCAAAAAACAAAACAAAACTTCTGTGACCTTTATCTCCCCCTCCCCTTTATTGCTAAATATCTTAAACCTAGCATTCCAATATTCCCAACTCCGTTTTGCAAGCACGGTTATGAACTGTGATGGGTGTCCATGTCATTAAGAAAGATCCTAAAGGAGGCACAGGAACATTGTATTGAAGAGAAACAAGTGTGGACACTGTTCTTTTTCCTTTGGGAAAAATTGACAGTCCATGTAAACAGCTAGATTACGCAGAATCTATTGCAAACACATGTCATTTTCAGTTCAATGCTAATCTCTTCCTTACCCTCCCACTGCCTAAGACTGGGGTGCATGCCTGGATCTGAATGTATGTTTAGGCTATTACAGGGCAGGAAGGGAGCTTTGTATATGTTACACAGAGGTTCCTGTCCTCAGGATTACTAATTTCCAACCAGGGGATTTACTGAACTGCATATTAGTGTGCATCACAGTGAAAGCCAAGTCTGTTTTTTTTTTCTTTGTCCATTTGTTTGAAGACATACAATATCCAGAGCCTTGAAATAAAATTGCTGTGAGTGTGTTGGATGGGAGTGGCCCACATGTTGACTTTGCTCAGAATATGAGGTTCCCTCTTGGTCTCTTAATTCTGGCTTATTTTTCTCATTGAAACACAAGCAACATCCTCCCCAGGATGTCTTTCTTACCCCCTCAAGCTCAAGTTGGTTCTTCCTCTGCTAGCATTCCCTGAAGCCTCCAACCTTTACTCCAGGTTACTGTTGCCTACTTACCTGTCTCTAAACCTCTGCAGACTTTGTGGTCTGTAGGAGTCAGAATCATACCCTCCTCTTCCTACTGTTATCCCCAGTACCGATGACAATGTCTATCACACAGTGTCACTCAACACATGAGCAAATGGAGACATCTGTCTTCTCAAAGCCATTTGTTTTTTGGTAAAGGAACTACTCCTTCCCTGCCTGAAGCCATGGGGGTCACATGTAAGAAATTTTCCATTCTTCTAGGCATCCATGTGTCATCTGCATCATCTTACAGACTCCTGTATTCTCTGACAGGTTCACCGATGATGACATGTAATAGCTAGTGGCATGTGATTGGAAAATAAAAACCAGGGGGAAAGCAAGCCTGTGGTCTTCAGGGTAAAGGCACCTTGGCTGAATTAGAAAACTATTACTTAGAAACACCACAGCAAGCATTCCAAGGACAGCCTACCTCCCAGCATCTGTCCAGGAGCTGTACACCTGGCTCTTCTTAGTAGTCCCCTGGTGTAGGATGTCAGAGGTGGGCTTGGACTTGGCCACTGCAAGCGCTTCAAGCATGGGCATGGGCAGTAAAGGTGTGCCTGCAAAAACCCTAAAGACCTGTCTTCTGGCAGAACTGAGAATTCATCTTTTTCTAAATGGGCTTTTCCCATACTAACACGTTGTACATTCTAAAGAGGCATGATCCTAGTGTGTCGGGGAAGATGACCCATTGCCTCCATCTTTGGGGGCTGTTGTAATTAGGATTCCATAGACAGGGCCATTCATAAACAACACAGACACATTGCTCACAGTGCTGGAGGCTCACAAGTCCCACATCAAGGTGCCATAGATTTCACTTCTGGCCTCGTCTTCATATGTTAGAAGGGAGGTGAAGGGAATAGGTTCCAATCTCATAAAGGGCCTCTAGTCCCATTCAGAAGGACAGAGATCCCAGGATCTACTCCCTTCCCAAAGGTACCTCCTTTTAGTTCCATCACCTCACAGCCTGGGTTTCTGAAAATCTCAAGTTCCAGTGACACACTTACCTCCACACCTCCTAATCCTTTCAAATAGTGCCACTCCTTGGTGACCAAGCATTCAAGTCAATGAGCCCATGGCGGCCATTGTCATTCAAACCACCACACAGGATAACGTTAAAGGTAAGATCAGATCCTAAGTGTATGCTATGGGCTGAGTGCCTGTGCCCCTCCCAAAGTCACCTACTGAAACCCAGGCTGCCCGAGGATCCAATGGAGGACTCTCAGCTACTTCTTCAACAACATGTCTGCCTGTATGCCCTCATGCTTCCCCCCAGCATGACAATGGACCAAACCCCTGAAACTATAAGCAAGCTCCAATTAAATGCTTTCCTTTATAAGAGTTGCCTTCATCATGGTGTCTCTTCACAGCAACAGAACACTGACTAAGACACCATGTTTGTGGAGAAGCCATTGTTAGAAAATTCTAGGCGTAATGCACATTTTATTGTAATATAAATGTCAGCGTGGGGAAGGAGTGAGGATTGAGGGGGTAGGTGGGAGTCAGAGCTCCTGTTTCCAGATTCATGGAACTTGCATATGGTGTTGTGAGTCACAATGTCATAAGAAAAGAGTCCCACAGGCTGATTTTTAAGGAAGAAAGATATTTCGGAAGCCTCCATTGCTATACTACTGTGGTTGATACTGCATTTTCCAGTGGTAGTCTTTCAAGATTTTCAGTGTGCTTGGGAGAGTCATCCTTTTACATGCTGCCTTCCTTTCCAAGGATTTGTTTGTAATCTTCTTTCACAGCACTCGTGGTTTCCTTTTAATCTGTGACTGTTCACCCTTGCCCAAGGAAGAACTCTTTTCTAGAGAGCTGAGCAGGCACACCGGGGAAAGATGGGCCCCTTTCTCATGAAGGCCAAATAGGAACAGAAAGGAGACAAGGGACACCATGCTGGGGTCTCTGCTCTCCTGGAAAGAGACTACTCATTTGGAGCCAAATAGCCAGGTAACTGAGGAAGTCACATGGCAGTTTCTTTTCAGTGTGGAGAGGGTGGAGGTAGGAGATAGAATGGGTACCTGAAATCTGTTTCGGCAGAGGCAAGTTCATTTCTCAGTCACCAGGCGAGCAGCGGCTTGTGTTTTGGACCTGAGTTGACTTCAAGAGAAACAGGGACTCTCGGGGCTGTTGAGATTGGCTAGAAAGCCGAGCAGAGTGTGTGCATGGGATGTGGCCCCAGATGCTGGGTGGTGCTCAGGTGTTAGCCGTACACACTTGGCCTGGCAGGAGCTAGGGCAGCATGGCAACCTTACAAGTCACTGGGTAGAGGAGGCAGTCCATCCTCTGTGTGTGTGTAGAGAATTAATGACCGCTTTCTATCACCCGGAGAAGTAGCGTGTAACTTTGCAAAGTTACTTTTACTATTCTATCGGGTAAATATGGGAAAAGCTCACAAAATTATTCATCCTAAACAAACAGAAGTAGCACCACACTAATTTTCATGATACCATGCAGTACAAGATCATCTATCTCATGGTACCGGTAAAGTCCTTTAGCTCTAAAGCAGCCGCAGAGACTGGACCTTCAAGGGTACTACTTATGCAAGTGCTCTTAGCCCGAGTTTCCCACTAGGCATGTAAATGTCAGAGACTGAGGAGTGACTTCCTTCTTAGGAACTGGGACTAGGGTCTTGAAGCTCCTCCCCACCTAAGCTCTTGTGCAATCAAGTATTTATAAGTGAGTTACGGGAAGTGGTTGGGACGGCTGCCTTTGAACTCACTAGAATAGAACAATTGCAAGCATAGACTTGACCTAGGTACATTTCAGGCTGGTCTGTAATATAACAAGCATGCCAACAACTAGGATCTAAACTTCCCAACTGTGGTCCAGACACTGTTTTTCCGTTTTCCCTCCTTGAATCCTAGATATTACATTTTACAATATTTCTTTGATTGAATTATTAGTGTAACACTGGAGGTAAAGCCTAATCAGAGACATATATGTGCATATATATATCGTTTTAATTTGAAAGAGAGAATGTAGGTGTACTACTATGTCATATTAGGTTGAGGCTTTAAATCTCTTTCTCTCCTCTTTTGATTTTCAAGACAAAGTTTCTCTGTGTAGCCCTGACCGTCCTAGAATTGGTTCTGTAGACCAGGCTGGCCTCTGCCTCCCAAGGGCTGGAATTAAAGGCATGTGCCACCACCACCTGGCTTTAAATAATTTTTTTCTTTCCTTTTTTAAAAGATTTAATTATTTATTTTATGGGGATCTGTGTTTTGCCTGTATGTATGTCTCCGTGAGGATGTCAGCTTAGGAACTGGAGTTACAGAGAGTTGTGAGCTATCATGTGGATGCTGGGCATTGAACCCAGGTCCTCTGGAAGAGCAGCCAGGGCTCTTAACTGCTGAGCCATCTCTTGAGCCACTTTAAACCATTTCTTTAAACAAGGAACTTGATTAAAACCGTCTTGAAACTGGCAAACCCATCCACTGAACAGAACGTAGAAATCCAACCACCAGTTCCATGACGAATTGTGAGGCTGTTCCAAGAATAGCAGCAGAGCAATCCTGGGTCTGTTTTCCTGTTACCTCCCCCCACCGTGTGCTGTCTGTGTTGTCTCCCAAGCACACACATGCACACCAGGCTGTTTACTCCATCACCCCGTTGGTTTGTGCCATTCTCTACCATAGATACCCTTCCCTTTACCACAGCAGCTGACTCACACCCATGCATTGAGACACAGCTCTGGGGGTACGTCTGTTGTAAATTCTGTCATGCTGATCTCTTGTCTTTGCCCTGGATTTAGTCAACTAATCAATCAGTCAATCAATCAATCAATCCAGCTTGGTAAGTATGCTTAGAAGTTAGTGTGCATTTGCAGAGAAATAGAACTTAGAGCAAAGACGGCTGATATCGGACTTGGTCCCATTCTTCTTGTCCGCAATGAGGTCCAGGGAAGGGGTGTAGTAGCTTGCCTCTTGTGAATAGTGAAGACAGGACCCAGATTCTACATACTCTTAAAATGATCTCACTCCTTCCAAGATGTCCCAGATGTGTGAAGAGGAAGAAGCATCACATTTCTTTGCCTTTGTTTATGTTTTTGGTCTGGCCCCAGACCCGGGTGGCTGATGGTTGAGAAACCACAGCACAGTGCTTGCTACTGTCAGTGGACGGGGATGGATGCTCACCAGGCCAGCATCCAGAACCTGGATGAGAATGGAAAAGTCTGAGTCTGGATTGATGACCACATCATGGAATGCGATTATGGATAGCAGCATTCCCTCTGGCTTCCAAGACCCGGAGAATTCTCTGTGAGAATCGGTTGGGAATGCCATGGATTCGTGGAATAATGAGTTGTTCTCATTGAGCGTTTCTGGAAATGTTATAACCGGCGGTCACAGTCAAGGGCAGGGTTGCAATTTGGGAAAATAGCATGGCTTGCACCAATGTCCTGGCTGTGAAGCATGGCTACAGCCCTTGCTCTGGTTCTTCTTGCTTCACGTCACATGGTGTTCTTCCATGCTAAGCGATGTCCAGAGGGCTAGTGTGCATTTCACCTGTGAGTTCTAAGAAGAAATTTGTACCTTTGGTTCATGTTTTATTTAAGAAAAAAAAGAGATTTTAAAGTTCAGGTAAGTCAGTAAAAAGCTACTCCTTTATATTCAGCAATGCTTAGGTCCAGAAGTGGGCATTGATTGTGACCCCTACATTGGCTTCAAACCCTTAAAGCTTCAACTGTCGGCATCATTGTGGTGTCCTGGTAAAGGAGGAATGGTGCACACAGTACTTCCGTGATGGTTCGGCGTCACGCGTTCAGAAATGATGGCTGTCCGGAGTTTGGCTCAAAACTTGCCTTCTGGTATGTAGGGCATGTTTATTATGTTAGTGATCAGACTTAGATGCTCAGAGTGATCCCTGGAGAGGAGTCACGTGAAGTCTCACTTTTGAAGTCATCCTTCACGTGCCCTTTGGGGTGTGGGGATGTGCTCTTCACCGTGTGGAAAGCACTCTTTATAGAAATGAACCTTCATAGCTAAAAAAAAAAGAAAAGACAAACAAAAAACAGTGTGGTGTCAGATCCCATGGGGAGCAGAAAGGGAATGTAGCGGCACCTTTCACAGGCTTGATCTATGCCAACGTGCAGTTGCCGACTTGACTTTTCCCCAGAGCCTGCATAGACTCACTTTCTCTCTGTTCAGATCTTTCTCTCTCACGCGCGTGCACACGAGCGCACATACACACAGACACACACATACACCTGTGTGTGGATACACATAGAGTGCATATTTCAATGTATATGCATTTGTGCATGCATACTTAGTCTCCCCTAGAGAGCTCAGAAAACTGACACATAAGTGTGGCTTAATTCTGAAAAAATACATTTAACACCAGAAGATAAAGCATAAACACTTAAAATTGGGATGGGGCTAAAATACATTAGGTGAGAAAATGGCTTATGTGTAAACATGCCTTAAACATTTTTGGAAATATGCATAAAACATACGTGAAAACAGACAGCCTTCTTTTAGACAAATGTCTCTTCCATATATGCATACTATACTATAAATATGTTATTTATTTAACTTTTGGATGTGTATGTTCCTGGGTGTGTGGTTATATCTGCACCTAGCCAGATAACGGATACATAGAGGGTTTTAAAATCTTCTTACACCTTGTTCTAGGACAACATTGGTAATTTTACACGACATTATAATTAAAGCAAAACAAAGCATATTAAAAACAAAATCCATGGACTGGGGAGATAGCTAAGAAGTACGGTGCTTGCCCAGAGTGTGTGAACCTCTAGGTTTGATTCCCAGCACCTCAAAAGTTAGTTAATATTAATTAATTTTTAAAATTCTGCCATGGGCCCTACACTTTACCTCTGCTCTGAGCTTTCTGAATCCACGCCTTTAGTAACTTGCTACTGCTATGAAATGTGGTTTCTGAATCCACGCCTTTACCAACTCATGTTTGACTGGAGTCAGTAGGCGATAGTGTAGGTAGCGAGTGAGGTACTGGCCCCGTGCTAGGGGAGCCAGCCTGTTCAGAGTCGGTCTGGCCTTGCTGTTCCCTAGTTCTCCCTTCCTGGGAACCCGTTCTGACCTTTGACCATCTGGACAAGCAGAAAATCACAGCTACCTGAGGGCTGAGTTTGGGAGCTGTCTTCAAAGAGTCGCCTAATGCATGATCCCTGTGGGCACACCATCCACCTTAGTTCCCTCTTCCCTTTCTCTCCACTTCTGGAAAGATCAAGGGCTCCCTACCTGCACATCCATTTCCCTGGCTTTGTGGAGCTAACATAATTTCATTCTCTATTTCTAGCTTTCATCACTGTGGTTTCATTAGCATATTCATTTTCTCATATTATTTATGGCCCTACATTATTATTTTTATAATCCCGACAAGTTATTTTTGCTCCAGTGCCTCTTTTCACTCTCATGAAATATTTTTCCTCCATTGATGAGTGGTTTCTTCAATTATTCTCTGTTGCGTGCAAGAGCATTTGCATGCATTTCTGCAATTTATCATTTTATGACCTTCAAAAGCGTGAACCAGTCCCTTTTTCCTCTCTATCTCTCCTTTTTTCCTTCCCTCCCTTCTTTCTTTCTTCCTTCTTTTCTTCCTCCTCCTCTTCCTCTTTGTCTACTGCTGCTGCTACCTCCTCTCCCCCCTCTTCCTCTTCCTCCCCTCCTCCTCCCCCTCTCCTCCTCCTCCTCTTCATGCAGTGGCTTTACTTGATTCTGAAGTGCACAATGCCTCCAGATCAGCCAATCTTGTTCTTATTCCTTGATCTGGAGCTTTTGTAAGGCCTTCATTATGAAGTCATTACCTCTGCTCAACTCTAACTTCAGTGTGTGTGTGTGTGTGTGTAGCTGTGGAGGTCAGATGTTGACTTCGGATGCCTTCCTCTATTGCTCTCCACGTAACTTTTTGAGACAGGGTCTCTCACTGAAGCTGCAGTTTGTCATTTTGGCTAGATCGTCTGCCCGATGGATTCCTTGGATCGTTTGTGACCATTCTCCTAACACTGGAGTTACAGGCCCCTGTTGCCATACCTGGATTTTACACGGGTGCAGGATCCGAACTCAGGTCCTTATGTTTGCTTGGCAAACACCTTACCCTCTGAACCATCTCTCCATTCCCCAGCCTCGGTTCTGAAACCCAATGGCCTTGTGTTCACACCGTACCGATTCCTATCACTACAGTGAAAGCAGACTATGTCCTACTTAATAGCATTTGCTTGGTAGAAAGTCACTTCTGAAAAAAAAAAAAACTTCATTTTGCATTAACCAGTTTTTAATTTCTGTCACTACATTTCTTAAGACAGCGCCAAATTTTGTATATATATGCATACATTTACATGTATAAAGCTATTTCATTTGTCGTCTACTATGCCCAAGAGAGTCATACTCATGTTAAAAAGTCTTAGGATTTCAAATCTATTTTTGATATTATTCATACTTACTAAAATAAGTAAGTGTGTGTGAGTGTGACTGAAATCTAATCACACGCAGGTTTTTAAAGGTGCCGTTGTTGCTTTGTTTAAAAGGCCACCTGGGTGGATCTGGCTGTGACAGCTGGAAGGAGGGTCCGGAGGTCACCCCAGCCAAGTTCCACCAGCATGCAAGTCTCATCTTCAGTGTCTCCTGGGAAGCCACTTAACCCTGGCCTGTCACTCCCAGGGAGAAGATGGCTGTGCTCAAAGTCCTCTCCCAGCCAGGCCTCCCCCTGACATTACAAGATCTGCCTGACATTACAAGATCAATAAGTATTTTTGGTAGATACAGATTGATTCAGTTGATGGAGACCGCTTTTTTTATATATAAAGATGCCTTTTAACAAAGGCGAAATTTACTCAGCTTGAACACACTCAGGATTCACAAATTCGGTTTCTGCATCAGTGCCCTGAAAACAGGGAAACTGATTGATGCCAAGGTGAATGATTTCCTACTGTGTTGTGCCCGAGGCCTTAGCCTCAAGCCCTGGCTCTGCTTCCAACCCAGGCTCACTGTTGCTCTGCCTTAAAAATGAGGGACTCATTGTGACTTTGAAAGTGGGTGATATGTCTAGAGAGGCAGCAGAGAATTCAAGGGAGGGGTGCATTCGGAAGGATTTCTGTTGCTGGCTAACTTCTTTAACCCATTTTGTCAAAAGAGCAGAATTAAAATTTTGCTGGAAAAGAACCCGGTGCAGTACATACTAAAGAGTATTTATGATCCGTGGTACACTTTGTCCATAGAATAATAACACAGGTTCAGGACTACACAAATTCTGCCAGTGTTTTAAAAATCACACGCTGTGTACGCTCAGGTATAACCTTCCATCATAAATCCTGGAAAATGTGGAGGAGTCTATGACAAGCCATGCTGGGGCATAATGAGGGATGTGTCTTCCAGTGCTACCTGATGTTTATGCATGCGATTACTCAGAAGAGCTTTTTATTTAATGCAGCCATGTTTTATAATTGGCTCCACTTTTAATATAATCATGAGAACTTTATAGTCTGTGTGCCAGGCCGTTTGTTGATGGCACTGTTATGTCGATGTCCTCCGTCCTGATAAGTGACCCCTACTCTTGTGTCCATGGGAAGTTGAGGCTGAGAACCTTTAAGGTCTTGCTCAAGGTCACCTCTGGTTAAGTGACCTCCCCCCAGTAGACTGCTTGGCTTCAAAGCTAACATCCTTTCCTTTGTCTGTTTTTCTCTTCTTAGGCAAGGAGTTTCTGATTTCTAAGTACTTCTTTTTGCCATTTGTTTCTTAGATGTTGTGTGTACAGAGTAACACAAAAGAAATGGATTCTTGCTTTTGGTCTTCCAATATTCTAGTTCTATGAAGCACAAACTGTACCCGGGTCCTATGAAAATGGTCACCACACAGAGTGGGAGATGATTACAAAGGGGCAATGTGATGAGTTTACTGAAACCCTCTTTCTTCAGGCCTACACGTACTGTTGCTAGTTTGTTTTGTGAAGGCTGCTGTTCTGAATGGCTTCGGTAATTTCTGTTAGCTCTGTTGAAAGCCCTCTTTTCCCTTTGAAGACCTCATACAGAAGAAACAATGGTCTCTTCTTTGTGTTACTTGGGAGTTTATATGAAAGCTGCTCCCAGATGGGCTCGCTCTGAACCATGGCATCTGTGTTGGTCTGGCAGAACCATCAAACCCAGTTTGAAATTGACATCCGCATTCAAGAGCGTCTCCAGATAGCCTGTTCACATGTATATCATTTTATTTGAAACACCCAGTAGAACAATCCTTCCCACTCATTTCCCTAAAGCACGAGAACAATTGGCAAGTTACCAACCACTTATCTCTCAAACTGATAATGGACACTGTTAGACACAGAGAGTCATTACCAGTGGCCCCAGGCCCTGGCCCAGATACCCGTCCAGCAGGGGACAGAGCTGGAAACGAGAGCGTTTATGCTCATTTTAAAATATGTGTGGTTTGACACCAGCCTTCACAGAAGAATTGATCCACCATGCAGCAATGATTTGTCATTCCTGGGAAATGACTGAGCCACTGACATATTTCCCTGCTACACCAGCCTTCACAGAAGAATTGATCCACCATGCAGCAATGATTTGTCTCTCCTGGGAAATGACTGAGCCACTGACATATTTCCCTGCTTCGTCCTCAGAAACCTCTTCCACCTAGATCTGGGCTCAGCCTTCCTCCTATTTCATGCAAAAGGTGCTTATACATATGCAGATATGCTCAGAAACCATTTGGACTACTGTAGGCGGATTTCTCTGTTCCTCCAGCCAGCTCCCAGATAACCACATGGAGTCTTCTTATAAATTATGAAAGCTTGGCTGATAGCTTAGGCTTGTTTCTAACTAGCTCTTATAGCTTAAATTAACCCATTTCTATTAATTTGCTTTCTGCCTCATGGCTTTATTATCTTTACTCTATACTGCCCATGCTGCTTTCCTGCTTCTTTTGTGTCTGGCTGGCGACTCTGCCGCCTTCTTCCCAGCGTCCTCTCTGCCCTGAAAATCCTGCTTAGTTATTGGCCACTCAGCTTTTTATTAAACCAATTCGAGTGACACGTATTCACAATGTACAATAAGATTATTCCACGACAGTCTACCACTGTCCTGCCATGTGCAGAGCTCTGTGTATGGGCTGGAAGTCTCACAACCCAAGTCCATGTCTGTTTGATACCACTCAACTGTGTGACCTCACTTCCTTCCTTGAGAAGGTGGAGCATTGTTTTACCCCATCGTCGACTCCAAGGATCTTCCGCTGAAGTGACTTGAATCATCAGTGATGCCTCATGTGCGTGTAAGCTCATATCAGATGTGCCTAGAACCACTTAGATTTCCAGATGTCTCCTAAATGAGACCCTATCTCCTGACCTTGGTTTCAAGTCATGAGGATATTCTTAACAAGACTGAAGGGCTTGCCATCCCTTGCATAGGTAGACCCCATGCCCACAGCTCAGTGCTCACACCCTGGTCAGGTTCCTCTGCCCTTTTCTCGCAGACACTACTTAGGTATGCTCTTTCACGGAGGCTGTGCCTTGATGTATTCCAAGGAAGCATGTCCTCCTTGCCTCTAGTCCCTCACTGTGGCCAGATTTCTCCTGGCAGGAGGCTTTAGCACAGGCTGCCCCATCTCCATGATGTCCCTTTTTTCTAGCCTTCTCTTCTGCCTTTGCGCTCAGCTGTTCCATCTCCCACCCACCCAGGCCTTTGACTCTTTCTCCGAGGTGGCACAATTGTAAGGCACCCATTTTGTAACCATTTAGTATCTGTCATCCCTTTCTACTGCAAACTTCTGTTGGCTGTATGTTTGGGTCTTCCCCGAAAGTCCGTATGCTAAAGTCCATATGCCCTTATCCACAGTGTGATAGTGTTTGGAAGTGGGGAAGGTTTGGGAGTTGGTTGAACTTAGATGGGATCTTGAGGATGGGGCCCCCATCATGGGAATACTAAAGTCCATATGCTAAAGTCCATATGCCCTTATCCACAGTGTGATAGTGTTTGGAAGTGGGGAAGGTTTGGGAGATGATTGAACTTAGATAGGATCTTGAGGATGGGGCCCCCATCACGGGATTAGTGCCCTTATAAGACAGGGACAAGAGGTCAGAACTCTCTTCCTCTGATGGTGCAGGGACCTATGCAAACCAGGCCACACTGGCATCCTACTTATGTCCCAGCCTCCAAAGCTGTAAGAAATATGTGTGGTCAGCAGCTAGTTTGTGCTAATCTGTTATGGTAGCCTGAACTGGGACCCAGAATAACGCCTGGCACAGAGGAGATCTTGCTTAGAACTTGCTGGAGGGTGTAGCTACTCTTCTGCCTTTGCTTCATTCCCCCACTTCCGTACTTCTCCAGATACTTAGTGTCTTACTCACACCTCTGCACAAGTCCTGGTGTCCCATGTGTTCGATCATTTGCTGACACTGATGTTCAGGGGTGCCACCACTTTTCAACAGACATGCTGAAACTGGAACCTTCGACTTAGAGGCCGAAAACTCCCTGCAGCCATATACAAAATAGTTTCTGTACCGTCTTCAGGAATTACTTTCAGTGTTTGAATCATATGCATTTTAATTCTTTCAATGATGTAGTTTTACTTTTAGAGACAGAATTTGGTTATGTAAGAGCAGCCCTGTCATCCAGTTCAAGTCTAGAGAGTAAGCTAGGCAATAGAGTCTGAAAATCTGGGCTACTTAGGATAAAAAAAAATGCCATGTAGCATTTTGTATTTGTTGTTGAATGAGCGCATAGGTCTATTCTTAACTTAGCTACTAAACAGGCGGTATGAAAGCCTAATGACTTACTCTGCACAAGTTGATTTTTCTGTAATTGGAGGGGTTGGACTGTCTGGTGTTGATGCGTCCTTTCCTCTTCATAAGATATGTACACGGGTATACCCATTCAGGGAGGTCACTCATCATGGCCAAGCCAGAGAGAAAGTTCTTGCTTAGAGCGATGTTTTGAGACCATCTTTCATAGACAGTAATTGATGTGTCAGTGACCTAACCTTTCAAAAATCATGGAGTACTTAGGAAATGAAAATGTGTTTGTATCCCATTGAAGTGAACTCGTGAGGAGAGGGGTTGTTCATATGAGAATTCATTTCATTCTCTTTATGTGAAATAGTGATTAGGAATACAAAATATAAAATATAGGAAATGGATTAAATATTGAGGTTGTGGAAAACTACCAAATTAAAAACACTGGGCCTGGAGATGTGGCTCATGGTAAGAGTCCTTGCTACGCCACACAAGGACCTAAGTTTAGGTCCCAGCACCCATGAAATAAGCTTATTGTGGTCAAACATAAGCCTGTAACCCTGGCAATGTAGGGGTGGAGACAGGGTCAGCCCACTCCAAATTGAGTGAAAGGTCCTTTTTTCAAGATAATAAGTTGGAAAGTGATAGAGCAGGCTACCCAATGTCCTTCTCTGGCCTCCACACAAGCATAACATCTCATATATGTATATACACCACACACACACACACACACACACACACACACACACACACACACACTTGACATTTATAATTGAGAACAATGACTTTGTTTCAGATTTCTAATTTGAAATACTCCTGGGACCCTAATCCAGCTTTTAGATGCTCATTCCTTCAGAATTATTAGAATTGTCATTGATAAGAAAACCTTTATTCAGATAAAAAGATAACAAAAAAAAGGCCACACACAAAGCAACATTTAACAATGATGTTAATCTTCCATTGTTCTTGTAACAAATTAACACAAACTCAGTGGCTTAAAAACACAAAATTCAGCCCAGGGATGGTGGTGCACTCCTTAATCCCAGCACTCAGGAGACAGAGGCAGGCGGATCTCTGAGTTCGAGGCCAGTCTGGTCTCCAGAGTGAGTTCCAGGACAGGCACCAAAACTACACAGAGAAACCCTGTCTTGAACTCCCTGGCCCCCATGCCCCACTACTCCCCCCCCCCCCCAAAAAAAACCAAACAAACAAAAACACCACAAAATCAGCGTTTGAAAATTAAGTTTAATGTGGGTTTTAATGGCCTGAAATAACTGGTCAACAGCGCCGTCCTTCATGGAGGCTCCTGAGGTTTTGTTTGTTTGTTAGTTTGTGTTCTGGCCTTTCCAAGTGTCTGGAGGCAATTCACATTCCTTGACTCTCTTTCTCTAACTCACCCTCTATTCCCAGTCATGTCTGTCTGACTCTGATCCTCTGCCTGTGTCTTACAAGAACCCTCATGATTTCAATGGACCACCCTAGTCCTCTGGGATGAACTGGGCCATCATGTCCCTGGTGTGTGTGTGTGTATGTGTGTGTGTGTGTGTGTGTGTGTGTGTGTGTGTGTGTGTGTGTGTGAAGTCACATACTCTTTAATAGGCTCTGGAGATTAGCACAAGGACAGTTTGGTAAGTCCTTTATTAGCTAATCACAGCTACTGCTAAAAAAAAAAAAAAAAAAAAAAAAAAAAAAAACCACCAAAACAAAAACAAACACAAACAAAAAAAAGTGCATTGGTTGAAGTTACAGGTCAAGAACCAAGTAGCACTTTCTTTTCTGTTGTTGACCAGTGTAAGGTTGACATTTCTTGTATTTGAATGAATTTCTGGTTCAAACTAACTTCTAATATCAAGTATTTTGAAGTAGCGCTGACTACTAAGAGGATCGGCATTGGAGGGCAGCCATCTCAGATCGAGCTGGAATCACTCTATTGGCACAGTAGCTGGACGGTCCCTCCACACCCCGACTCTGTCAGTACTAGGCTGTTCTTTGAGCTCCTGGGTCTGTTCTTGAATAGCCCTTTGTCCTTGATAGGTGTCCGTGATGACAACATTGTCAGAGGTCCAAGTCTAAGCTGTTGAGTGGCTCATGTGGCTTACAGGGCATAGAGAAGACCCCACGCTGCTTAGGCTACCCCTGTCTGAAAGGAATCAGGTTGTCATAACACACCGAGGCCCCAGACTGGAATCTTTGAGTGAAGCAGAGGGTATTTGGGGTACAAAGTGGCTTTAGGTCAAGCAGTAGAGGTCAAGTCCAGGAGCAGTCCAACATGTCTGAGTTCCTACTCCTTTAAAACTTCCTTTTCTGTGTTGTGAAACGGGGCTTCTAATTTCTAGCACTGTTGTATAGGCACTGTGTGGAGTGAAGTCTGTAGAATACTTGGCCTTAGGTTTAGAAGAGCCTTGGGCTAGCCATGGCTGTCATCTCCCAAGCATGCTGATGTTTTCAGCCTGGCCTTGGTTTATTTCTCTCAGGGCAGATTCTGCCTGGCCTTCCTGCCTTCGTTCTCTCCACGTACTTCCAGACATGTGGAGTCTAGTTCTGCTAGACGAGAACTCGCCTGGCTGCTTGGTAGAAGCAGATGTGCAGGCCAACATCTACTGTGTTTGCAGGCACATCCGAGTCCTACTGGGTGGATCAGTTGGCTGTGGTGGTAGTCTTTGGGGCAAAAATATAATGGAAGGAAACAGAAGCCTAAGAGACTAACACTCCATTCCTACCTGAGCAGGACCCTGTAATATGATTGCCATGGATTCCTGAGCTAATTTGGAAATGATATATATTTATACTGAAGTTGTTATTAATAGAAACGGTACATTGACCACTTGACTGCAAAAGTAGTTTCCTTCTACAAGCTAACCCTTAACATTCCCAAATACGCATTCAGATTTAATAAAGAAATGAGTTATAAAGCAAGGCAGTGTTTGGGGGCTAGCAATAAAAGCCGAGAACATTAATTTCCTTTTCAGTTTAATTAAGAACGGAAGTTACTTTCTAAATCATAGATGGTAATAGTTTAATATGGATGTTGTTTGTGAGTGCCTTAAATGCCCAGTCTTCATAGTTCGGATCAAGAAAGTGTTTTAAGGGGGCTAGAGAGATGGCTTGGTGATTCAGGACATGTGTTGTTATTCTGAAAGACCCAAGTTTGGTTACCAGCATGCATGTTGGGCAGCCCATGATTGCCTGCAGCCTCAGCTCTAAGGGATCACATGCCTCTGGCTTCTGCCGGCGCTTGTACTCACATAGACAGATGCGCACACATATACGTAATGAATAATTTTTGAAATCTTTTTTTAATGAAAATATTTTCAGGATGTTATTTACTAATGGGTTGAGTAAGCATGTAAGAGTGTTTTAAAGATATTTTTGTAAAAATACTTAATAATAGGGCCATTTGTTTTAATTCAGCAGAAAATTGTTTTTTTTAAAAGCTTAAATAGTGCTGAGCAAGCAATTTCCCTAATTATAAGACATGCAGTGACTGGAGACACTCATTGCACAAACTCCTCATTGTAATAGTGGCTGGTGCGTGCTGACAAGGACCTCGTGGAGAAACGGAACCCATGGTCAGTGGTGCAAAGTGGGGCATTAGCATATTTTTTTGGCAAGCACCAAGCTGGGGCTGCTGTGCTCTCTCGCACAGTAATTCCTTCATAAATAGCATCGTATCAGAGGCCCAGACTCCCAGGGGAGATGCAGCCGTGCGAGACTTCGTGGTCAGTAACCAGAACCCTATGTGAAATGGCTTGTTCTGGAGAAAAGGAGAGAGGGTTTCAGTCATTTATGGTCGTGATTTTCAAAGGACCCAGGGAAGGGAGGCTTTGAGCAAAGTGGCGTGTGTTTGATCTGCAGTGACATGACGTGGAGGCGGCTTTCTGACTTCGACACTAACGCATGTCAGGGCTTCTATTTGGGGAGTGGGTATTAAACGTTTTTAGTCTTCGGGGACCTGTTCAGACAAAAATAGATCTGCTAATGCAAGATCCAGAGTCAGGAATAAATTATAGCCCTTGAGGTTGCATAAGGTCGTTAGCACATTCCTGAAGGTAGCTCGAATAATTGCTTTAAAAAGGGGTACCTTTTAGAAGGCCTATCAGGATGATATTAGAAAATAATGGAAAACATCGAGTGGTCCTATGAAGGTTTGTTTTTCAAGCTATAAGCTACTTCACTAGCCTCAAGACTTCCTTTGTTTCTCTGAGTAATAAATGCAATTATAAAAATAAAGGTAAATGATAAGATTGGGTCATGTCAGAGGAGCGACCATGAGCTCCTAATTTGTGGTTGCCGTGATACATTTACAGGTGCGGGGGGGGTGGGGGGGGTCCATTTAGCAGACATTGTTTTTCAGCTAACCACAACCATCCTTTCCCCCCCACCCCTGAAAAAAGTGTATCATTTAACAAGTATGATTTGGAAGTTTCCAAACTAACTTTTATATCAGTCATAAGTAATGTTGACGACAAACGGATCCACACTGGTAGGCCAGTGAGTGACCCGGTAGCTTACTCTGATCCCTTAATAGAACAGTGACTCCTCATTGAGCATTTACCATGTTTCAGAAGGTATTGTGTTTTATGGACCTAATAGATTTAATTTGAAATGTATATTTACATTTGATCTAATTAATTTTCTTAACTGTGGCTTAAGGTCTTTGTGTTACAAATAGGGACATGTAGGTAGAGTTTTCCTGTCCCACAACTGCTCTCAAATAATCAATCAGAGGCTTAATATTAATTACAAATACTCAGCTGATAGCTCAGGCTTGTTACTACCTAACTCTTACATTTAAATTAACCCATATTTCTTATCTACACTTTGCCACATGGCTTATGGCTTGTTACCTGCTTCCTTGGTGGCTGGCTGGCATCTCCCTCGACTCAGCCCTTCTTCATGCCCTCATTCTCCTGGCTTGGTTGTCCCACCTATAATTCCCACCTGGCTACCAGTCAATCAGCTTTTTATGAAACCACTCTGAGTAACAAATCTTTACAGTGTATGAAAGGATTATTCCACAGCAATGGGCATTATCATCTCAAACAGCAATAACAGCAAAGTGCTGTTTCCAAGTCACCCAACTACAGGGTGGGGCTGGGATCTGAACCAGGTCCTTTGATTCTGGAGCCTAAGGCTCTGCTTTCAATTGCGCTCTGTCACCACTCAGTTCTGTTAGTGCTATCTTACTGAAGGCATTACATCATTTTCCTGGGGATTCCTTCCTACTTCTCCTCCAACATGAGACCAAATATTGCTACTCTGTTGGTCTCCAGTGCATGCACAGGTATGACATTTGGCTCCTCTAGGCCGCTCAAGTTCCTCTTCTTCCTCTCCATCAGGTTTACAGTCTGGAAGCAGGAGATGGCTCTTTGGGCTGCCACTAAAGAGTGTCTTTGCTTTCGATTTCCCAGGGGATTTCTTCAAGGTCTCGTGGATACTTAAAATGTGTGTGAGGATCATATGTGAGTGTCTCCAGGACCCTGGTTGGTTAAGTTATGTCGAGTCTAGGAAACTCCAGGCAGATGATGGACGGATTTATTCACTCTCCTTCTCAATGAACCTGAACACAAGAGTGCGCAGAGCTGCATACTCTTTGCAGTAGCTGTGTATTCTGAAGTACTCTTTTAAAGGGAATTTTTGAGTCTGGGAAGGGTATAGAGTAAGCTCCAAGGTGACCTTTGCTGGTACCTTTTCAGGAAGCCTGTAGCCTGCCTCCCTCTTTTTAGTTTCTTTACGCCCCGCCCCCCCCCCCCCCCCCCCCCAGCAAATGTTACTTAAATCTGCTTGATCAGCATCCCCACAACTGGTAACTCCATGATCATGCACACTCCATCAGCATTCACCTCTGACATGATAGTTGTGTAGAAATCTCTCATCACCCATGATGGAGGTGACCCCTGATTAAGACGAGCCTGGAAAGGCTATATTCCTTTTTTTTGCTTCTAGAAGATGGGATTTGGCATGAGTTTTGAAATATATTTATTTGTGTTATAGCTCAGTGGTTCTCAGCCCTGGCTAGACATTAGAATTACCTAAGGAGCTTTTTAAAGATACCAACTGCCTGGGACCTTTTCCAGAATAATTAAATCCGAGTTGCAGCGCCTGGAGCCTGGCATTGCATTTCTTCTAAGCTCTGTAAGCAAGTGGAATGTGCAGCAAGGAATGAAAGACCAGAGAAGAAGATGGACAGGCATGGAGGTAGCTCCTACCCTGCTGCTGTTATGACTAGAAATACTGTCAGGATGTTTGAAAATGCAATAGGTAACTTGTTCACTACAGAGATCAAAGGACAATGAACTGTTATCAAATGCATTGCACAGAACAGGCTCCCAGGCCACAAAGCTGTTTGGCGTTCCAGATGATTATACTCAGTGTTAACTTTCAGAGAGGTAAAAAGCATATCCCAACTTACTAAACATTTATTAGGTGCCTACTCTATACAGACATTGTTCTCAGTATTTTCGTTGAATGGTGTTAGCCTCATGTGTTTTTCTTGTAAACTACGAGTTTATTTTGTTTTACAAATGTGCATATGGAAATCTTTGAGGGTGTAGAACACTGTGATCTGAGTACTTTGGGGGGGGTACTCTCTACTACAAAAGCAATGTTTCACCTGCTCGCTAGGTATATATCTGGTTTTCCATGTTCGTCATCTTGTCATATTAAGCTTCAATGGCTCTCAGATGGTTAGCCTGCCAGTTCTGCCGGTAGAGATCTGGGTATAACAGAGCAAACAGCCTAGTCCAGATCTTTGACCTCCTAGTTCCTAGACCTCACCTGAGTTTTCTAAAATAAATCATTGCTGAGAATAGTTTAGAATTAGAGAGACCCTGATAACACGTCATGGGAGACTCGGGTGGAACATAAGAGCTCTGCTGACTGTCCACGCTGTAACTCCTATGCACTTAGATGGAACATGTTTGCAGATGGTTTCTTATGCTCTGTGTATAATCTTCCCGAGAGGACTCCATCACAACAGACGGCAAGAGGACGATGGGGTTTAGAGTACATCGGCACAGGAATGTGGTGTCAGGCAAGGGCAAGGGCACATCCTCTGTCCCAGCCCGGTCCTACTTAACCTTCCTCTCATTTTTCCCTTTCCAGAATTTAGATCCTGAGCTCTATGCCCAAAGGCACCAAGAGCTTGGGATATGCTTTTACCTCTCTGAAAGTTAACACTGAATATAATAATCATCTGCAAGGCTGAACAGCTTTGTGGCCTGGGAGCCTGTTCTGGGCAATGCATTTGATAACAGTTCATTGTCCTTTGATCTCTGTAGCGAACAAGTCACCTATTGCATTTTCAGACATCCTGACAGTTTTGAAAGTCTAATATCCTAGGATAAAAAGCTCCATAAGGAATTGCAGTCACACCTTAGGAGAGAAGCTGGCTGTGCATATCACAGAAATACCTGTCTCCCCATAGCTTTGCCCTAACCTCCCCCAACACCCCTGCCCCTCCCCCCACACCCCTACCCCTCACCCCCCACCCCCGATGAACCTCTATTGCTAGTGTATGTAAGGTATTTAGTACCTCTGGGTTATGATAAACTAAACAAGGACAAATGTAATGATCTGCTAACACAATTACAGGACCTAGGGTCAGGTGCTGGTAGTGATGAGCCCTGTTCCTTCCCGTGTGCAGAAAGCAGGGTTAACTAGAGTTGGCTTACTCCTTCAGCACACTATCTGCTTTTGAAAGTCTTCTATAATGAAGGGAGGGAGGAAAAGGAGGAAAAAGATAAGAAGATAATAAATCTTAAGATGTGCTATATCTTCCTGAGTGGGATGTATCAACACTAGTCATACTGTGAGGGTCTGGTTTCTGCTGGGTTCACTGGCTGTGTGTCTTAGGTGAGATGCTTATGTCCCTTTGTAAGGTCTTTCCAGGGAAAACGAGCTCTTGAAAGTGCCTGGTAGGGACTGACTGGCCGGCTCAGCAGTTAAGTATGTTTGCTGTTCTTACACAGAACCCAGATTTAGTTCCCAACACCCATGTTGGCTAGTTCAGAATTGCCCATAACTCTAGCTGTTGGGGATCCAATACCATCTTCTGGCTGCCAAGGAAACTCATACATGTGCACTAACACGTATGTAGATACACAGTCATACACACAGACACAAATAAAATAAATCTTTAGAAAGAATTACTTCAGTCAAGGTTATTATATCATCTAAAGGTCAAGATAGAAACTTCCTTATTTGGCATCCTTCTGTAGAATCAGCAGTGTTTTCTAACTGGTGGCTAAACAGAGGAGGATGCTGGGAAAACAAGAGCATGCCCGCATTGCTCTAACCATTTCCTTCCAAGGTCTAGGGACATCTGTCATACTCATCAGAACTTCTGGGCTTTGTGCTACCTATCAGTAGTTTTCATGAACTTTTACTCATATGGAAACTTTTAGAATTTCAGAAACATTTCGTTGTTGAGGCTAGTTTTGAGTTTTGAGCAGGATGCCTGGAGAACACGTTGAATGGAGTGTGTTGGGATTTGTTACATCATTTGGGGGAGGACACAGTCTCATGATGAGCAACTATTCTGCTTTCCTTTTTGTAGGATATTCCTGAACGGTCTGCTAGACATAGGCAACTGTGTGAGGACATATTCTCTTATTAAGTCTGACGTTGCTCTTCCTATTCCTGTGTGTGCCTGGTGGGGTTTGGCACAGTAATAAGCCTCCAACAAATTGTTCATCGTGTTCACATTTAAAGGGTTCCTCCAGCCTTGTTGTGTGCACAGCAGGTATTTATGTCGTGTCTGGTAGTTGAAAGTGGACCTTGCTGTCTGGTTAATATACACACATGGGCAATTAGAGTACAGTCCCTGTGGATGTCAGGTGGATTATAAATCAGAAGACTCCAAAACAAAAGAGATAGCTGATGACTCAGGGTGGAAAAATCTGTATGCCAAACCCTACTTATTTATTGCCTTTGGAAAAATGTCCCCAGTTGAATTGTCCCTGGCTTCAACCCTGCTTCCTTTTTTATTCCAATTTTCTAAGTTATTTTTATGGTGTACTGTCAAAAGCACCTTTCATCTACTCAAAGTAGGACATTTATCATATTCCCGAGTCTATTATTTATAAGTACCTTGTGCTTCTGGTGTTTTCTGTGTTTGTTCCTACAGCAAGCCCATCATCTTGCTCCACTGCTGGAGATTTCCCTGGGTTCTTTCTTGAGGTCCCCCGCTGGCTAGGAGCTTCCAGGTAGATGTCTCCACGTGATCCAGTGTCACCAGATGCTAGCAGGTGCAGTGCCCAGGCTACAAAACAGTCAAGAGGGCAAGACACTTGGATTCTCAGATGGGCAGATGCTCAGACACACGCTAGAAACCTCAGCTTTCTGTCCTGTGTGCAGTTCGATGTCTGTGTCGCCATGAGCAGGTTACTGGAATCCTCTAGGTCTCTGTTTTCTCCTCTGGAAAATGGGAGCAGTTCTAACCCGCCTCTGAAATTTGGATCTGATAAAGCAGTATATATAAATAAAGTACTTAGCGAAGCATCCCAGACTTCCTTGAGTCACATGTGTGTACGTGTGTCATCTGCACAGGTGTGTATGGTTGACACTGAGATGTCTTGTTTAATGGTTTCTCCACCTTATTTTTTGGAGACTGGGTCTCTCCTTGAACCTAGATCTCTCTATTTCTGCTAGGATGGCTGGCCAGTGAGTCCCTGTAATCTGTCTGTCTCCACCGTGCCAGCACCGAGGTGGAGGATGTTGCCACATACCTGGATTTTTAAGTGGTTATGGGGATCCAAACTCAGCTTCTCATTCCTGTGCAGCCAACACTCTCTCGAGCGCGTCACTGAGTCCTCGCCCAGCCCTCCTGAATCTTTTTGTTTTTTACTCATTAGGAAGCAATAACCATGTACTAGGAAAACACACCAGCAGGAGGCTGTTAATCACATTCAAGCTAAGCTGGAAAGATGAAGGAAAGTTGGCAAGTTCAAGGCAAACTGGAGAAATAATGTCGAGTTCTCCAAAGTCTGGTTCTAGGCCCAGCAGCACACACATCACTTGATTCCTGGTTACAAAATAATATGTGCAGAGCCACCGGATCTGAACTTTGGGAGTGGGCCAGACAGTCAGTGGGTTAATGAGTCCTTCAGGTAGTAGATGTTCACTAAAGTTTCAGACCCAGTAATCCAAATACACTCAATAGATATTGGTTGTGTGTTTCTCCATGAAGATGTTTGTGTGCATGTCTACCCATGTGAGTCCTTGCCAAAACTAACTAGATGCTTAACATCAACACAAGTGGACAGCGTGGTGATGAATTACCCAGTTTCCCTTGGTATTTTTGTAGAATAGAAATATGTCTAGAATGATCTTTTTTTTTTTTTTTTTTTTTTTTTTTGGTAGCTTTACACCAAATTATTTTGGGGACTAAAACTCTTACATTCAATTTTCTTTTCCCCCTAGGAAATTCCACTTACTTGGATGACCATGGACCACCTCCTAGTAAGGTAAGTTCTTTGCTTGTGGCATAATCTACTTTTCTGTTAGCAGTACTCATATGCTTACACTCTAGGAGCTCTGGGGCCTCCAGTGAACCCAGCCAGGTCCCTTCTAGCCATGAGTTGCTTGCAAGCAAGCGGTAGATGGATGGTGTCAAAAGAATCTTCAACTTTAATGATGAGGAACCTGAAGAGCCTGAAGATGGCCAAAGTGACAGGGGAGCAAAAGACATTACGTAATCTGTACCTGGGCATTGCCACCCCAGACTCACTGCAGACCTATGTCAAACTCTTCTGTATTCCTATCTCGATTGTCCTTGTCATTGACTGCTTTGTTTTGGCCCTTGGTGTGAGGTGCAGGATGGAGCCTCCCTACGGTGTTGAACCTTGGGACTCGTCTCATTTCTTTCAAATTCTCTCTGGCCCACTCTGGTTGGATTGCTCCAGCCCAGTCAGCGCCCTCCCGTGTCAAGTCCGCTAGCTGTGCCCACATCGCTCTTCCTATGAGCAGTTTCGCTTAACTTTTTGGTGACAGGAGAGTTCATAAATGTAATTTTCCGGCCACTCTCTACTTTCTTGACCTCCACGAAAGCCAAATGCAAACTCATTGAAATATGGGGGATCAAACAAAACAAACAAACAAACAAACAAACAAAACCCCAAGATGAAAATGACCTTGGCATGTGAGAAAAATACATGCAGTGCAATGGACTCTCCTTATTCTAAATGTAGGTCTCCCATGCTCTTTTGTCATGATTTCTTTTTCCCTTGTAAGTGATGGTAATAGCTGGCCAGCCCTTGGAAGAGGAGGTTGTAGTTGACAAAATCAAAGTTGGTCACCATATGCCTGTTGGTGAAATTTTTATAGTTAGGCTGTGAAAGCCCAGTTATCCTTATACTTGGTTTCTTTTTTTTTAAGATTTATTTATTTATTATGTATACACTTATAGCATGAATGTTAAAGAGTCTTATTAATTAAATCAAACCTGAGGCCAGTTATTGGGGTCAATGCTGGTAGATCAGTGAGACAGAACAAGCCACAGCTATCTCACCTGGCCAATTCCTCAGCTGGTCTTGCTTCCTCAGACTGGAAGCTTCTGTGTCCTCATGCCAATGGCTCTCAGCTGAACTGCTGCTAGAAGCCTGAATGCTTAACCAGCCAAATGCTTAACTAGCCAAATGCTTAATCAGCCAAATGCTTCTAGTTTCTGGTCCTCATGCCTTATAAACCTTTCTGCTTTCTACCACCACTGGGATTAAAGGCTGCTTTCTGGGATTAAAGGCGTGAGTCACCATGCCTGGCTGTTTCCAATGCGGCCTTGAACTCACAGAGATCCAGAGGGATTTCTGTCTCTGGAATGCTAGGATTAAAGGCGTGTGCTAACATTTTCTAGCCTAAGTATTTTGTGGCTTTTCTGTTCTCTGACCCCAGATAAGTTTATTAAGGTACACAATATTTTGGGGAACACAATACCACCACATACACTGTTCCACCTGCTTGTATGCCTGTTGGCCAAAAGAGGACACCAGATCTCATTACAGATGGTTGTGAGCCACCATGTAGTTGCTGGGAGTTGAACTCAGGTCCTCTGGAAGAACAGCCAGTGCTCTTAACTGCTGAGCCATCTCTCCAGCCCTATACTTGGTTTCTTAATATTTGACCACTGGAGGCAGTACTTGCCAAGTACAGTTGTCATAGTGTTGAGAAGATATGGTGTTTAAACTTCCACCACACCTCCAAGCAAGAACTTTGGAAATAGGTATTCCTTGTGTTCTTTTTGGTTGTTGCTGTTTTGAGAGACAGAGTTTCATATCAGTCCAAGCTGGCCTTGAACTCACTATGGAGCTGAGGATGACCTTGAATTTCCGACCTCACCTCTTGAATGCTGAGATGGATGCCAGTCACTCACAGCCTCACTTGGTCCTATGTGATGCTTGGGATCCAACCCCAGGACCTTATGCATGCTAGCTGAGCTGTATCCATAGCCCCTTGAAAAACTGTCTGAAGATGTACTTTGTATGGCACTGCGCAAATTACTTAATATTCTGAATCTCAGCTTTTCCTGGGCAGAGCTTGACTAAAATCACTGCCTAGAACATAGGATGTCCGAACAGCACTCTATCGACACTGAAAAGTGACAGTCAGTAAATCAGCAGGGGCCTGTGCTTACTGGGCTAGCATTAAGGTTATTGATGAATTGTAGAGCATGATTCATCAAAATTGAAAGGTGTCCTACTGTTTGATCCATTGTGCAGGGTTTTTTTTTTTTTGGAGGGGTGCGGTGAGAAGGGGGGAGTTGTTTGGGATGTTACAGACCCCAGAAACACAAATGGCAAGCAACAACAAGAAAACTAATCTCCTAGAGGAGCAAAACGATGCAGAGGAGGCTCTCAGCCAAAGGTCGAGACTTCATCTAACACATACACTTCGTGTCCTTGTACATCCCTTGGTTCAGGGAGGCAAGTAATGGCCCCTCATTGAGTCCATTGGGCTGCACCATGCAACCCAGAGCTGGGATCTGAGTTTGAACTCTTGGCTCTCACCCCAGGTTCTTCCCCTGAGGCCAGGACTCAAAGATGTGTTAGCATCAGTTAACTGGAGCCTTCTTCAAACACACATTGCCCTACCTAACCCCACAGTGTCTGATTCCATGATCTGGGGTAGGACCTAAGAGTCTGTGTTTCTCACAGGCTCCCAGATGCTCACATCGTGGGTCTGGAGTCCACATTTGAGAACAGTTTCTGTAAAGGCCAGGAGTGAAGGAAACTATTTCCCCCACCCCAGACCTTGGCTGTTGCTGTTTGCACTGCATGACTTATTAGGTAAAGGTTACTTATTAATAAAATGATGATTCACCATCATTAAGGTTTTTTGTTTTTTTTTTAAGTTTTAAGTGAAACATTTTTCATTTGGTCAACAACCTGCCCAGGAGGGAGAATAGAAGAGATGAAGAAGAACAGCACAGATCGCATATAAGGATTCTTAACCTTGGTTCTTTTTTCTCTGGTCAGGGTAGGTGGTGCTTTTGTGCCTATGCCCTGGCTTGATGGCGGCAAAGGGGATAAGGAGACTCTGTTTGCGTCTCCTGGCTGGTTGGTGGGGTTTTCACTTTAAGTACAGTCTGATAAACCAGGTTTTTTTTTCCCCTCGGCTGAAGACTCAGGCCCATTTGACTTTGTAGGGCAGAAACCGTAGTAACAAGAACATAATGATGGGTCAAAGCACTCTTGTATGTGAACGTATTTTTGTCCACGTTTCTGACTTCTGCTGAAGTGAAACCGAACCCTAGAAGTGATGAACGCAGCCTTCCAGATACAGGTCCCTGGAGTGTCCCCTGAGGCAGAAGGCTAATCGTTTAGGTCTGCAGACCCCTGGCTTAGGTAGAGACATGGTGGCACCCAGAGGATAAGGACTCACACATGTCTGGCCTCTGCAATGACCCCACCTGGCAGAAGAAAGCCGAAGGGAGGCCAGACCCATAGTTTTCATATTTGCTTAGCACTCAGAAATAGCTTCTTGATGCCAAGACCAAGGGTTGTGATCTTGATAAAATAAGAGTTTTAAGCCCTGAAAATATACTGAGTTACCACAAGTTCTCTTTTATTAAAAGTTCAAGCCAACAAGTTTCACATTCCACAAGCACTAGCCATGTGGGGAATAGGGCATGCCATCCAGAGCACACTGGGCCCACTCCTCTTTTTCTCCAGGATTTTCATAAGAGAAAAACGAATGCCTTTGATTTTCCACTTGGTTTTGAGATCTGCTTGGACCTCACAGCATACCTCAGTCTTTGAGTGAAGCCATTATCAAAAGGCTAGTGTTTTGTTTTGTTTTCAACAACCGCTTTTTATTACCACTGTGTTGTGTAAGGATGGAGCCCCACTGAGAATGAACACGTGCATTGCTAGCAAATGAAATGGAAAGATATTCTTGAATACAACAACCAGGCGCAAAACAGCACGTATGGTATGATAGCCAGGTCTATGGTGAGAAGCAGGAAAGGTTTCCACTGTTTTTTTCTTTTCAGGTGGTAGATTTTTTTTCCTTTTTCTTATACTTCCGTGTATAACTGGAGTTCATTAAAGTAATGCCTGGTCATTTGAAAAGTCAGGGAAAACAATTTCTTGGGTGGGAGAAGACTGAAATTGAGCTTAAGAGGCAGCACACTACACAGCTTGTCCCCTAGGATACTGCCTGATCCTCTCTTCATCGGGGATGTCTGATGCGGTAGGAGCGGCAGCCGTTAGCACTGATGAGTTCTGTTGGTAGAAAGTGACTACAAGTTGTCTTATCACGTCTTGGCTTCCCATACATGACAGAGCAAGAGACCCGTTCGAAGCAAAGCCAGGATAACGAAATCACTACCTTTAGTTGATCTATAGCTCCTCCTGTGTGCCAAAAAAACTGCCAACCACTTCATGTGCAAAATTTACTCTCAGTTGGGGATTTAGCTCAGTGGTAGAGCACTGGCCTAGCAAGCGCAAGGCCCTGGGTTCGGTCCTCAGCTCTGAAAAAAAAAAAAAAGACAAAAAAAATTTACTCTCTATCAAGCTCTATAAAAGAGGTAGTAATTTTTAAAATCTTTATGGTACAGATAAGAGATCTGGAGCCCAGGAAGGCTGACTAATTTTCCAAGGGTCAGATATTAAGTGTTAGAATTCAGATTCTATCCCAGGGGTGTGCAGTTCCAGGGCCCAAATTTTTCATAATTTCAAAATGAAAGGTGAAATACAAACATGTTATTTTTTCTGTGTTTATGGGATGTTGCATGTTTCAATAAGAACCTAGTACTTTGATTAGGGTATAAAGATTTAGCCTTCAGTTTCCAGAAAAAATATTCATCACCACTTACCATTTGATTACCCAGGACACTTGCATCATTTTAAAGTCAATCCTTCTATATCTACTTTATCTATTTTCCCTCATTCATTTTGTTTGTATGTTCATTTCTGTCCTTTGTATATTTTCAAAGCATAAACATGGTAACACTATTCCACGTTCATGAAGCTAAACAGGCCATGCCTTGTTCTTTTCAAAGAACATCACTTGAATGAGGTCCTTCCTCTTGAATGACTGTGTTAAAATACCGTATGTCCTTCTTGTGCTGGTAAATACATGGTCTGCTCACTGAGTCTTGATCTGAGAGAATTAATCTGGGCTGCCATCGTGTGAAGACGCAGAGTTGAAGTTTTCCCCATGTGCTCATTGTCATCATCACTGAGGTCCCCAGTGTCACCTGACTCAGCATCCATCTCTGTTTCCACTAGTGTGGCGGTTCTCAACCTTCCTGATGCTGCACCCCTTTAACACAGTTCCTCATGTTGTACTGACCCCCAACCATAAAATTATTTTTTGGAGCCGGGCGGTGGTGGCGCACGCCTTTAATCCCAGCACTCGGGAGGCAGAGCCAGGCGGATCTCTGTGAGTTCGAGGCCAGCCTGGGCTACCAAGTGAGTCCCAGGAAAGGCGCAAAGCTGCACAGAGAAACCCTGTCTCGAAAAACCAAAAAAAAAAAAAATTATTTTTTGTGGCTACTTCGTAACTGTAATTTTGCTACTGTTATGAATCAGAATGTAAATACACGTTACGTAGTGTAAGTATCTGATATGCAGGATATCTGATATGCAACCCCTGTGAAAGGGTCATTCGACCCCAAAGGGGTCGCAGCCTACAGGTTGAGAATCATTTCTAGTGCTTGTGGAACCTCTCCCTCTGTCACTTCTCTTTGTTGTTAGGGTCAGGGATGAACATTTCTAAATATTCTTCCATGTGCACTAAAAGCAAAGTGCACAGAATGTTGAGGATGAGGTAGAGTGTGCTTGCTCACCATGCATAAGGTCTTGGGTTCGATCCTTAGCACCATTGAAGGAAGGGGGAGAGTGAGGAGGTAGATAGGCAGGGTAGTGGGGGTGAGAGAGAGAGAGAGAGAGAGAGAGAGAGAGAGAGAGAGAGAGAGAGCAGATTATAAAGTCGGTCTCTCCACTCATTATTTCTATCTTCTAGAACCATGAATGATGTAATACTTTGGTTAATGCAATAAGCAATGTGAAGGATGATATAACAATGGGTGTTTATTTCGCTAACGAACCATTCCCACAGGCCTACACCATTGAGTACACTATCTGTGAATGTTTAAATTGAAATTCAAGAAGTAAACATCCGCACTCTAATTGCACTGGCCCCATTCCAGATTCTCCGTGGTTGTATGTGACCAGGTTCTGTTGTGTCTGCTGTGTTGGACACCACAGAATAACGTTTTATCATTCATTCAGAGTCCATCTTTTGAAAATGACTCAGAATAATTGATGCTTGATGGAAGGGCTATTATTCCTAGAATAAAACAGTACTGGATGGTTTAACTAGGAAAAGTAACTTCACTAGGATCTCAGGATGGGTCTTAGGGTTTCTTCCCTCCTCCCTTCCTCCCTCCCTCCCTCCCTCCCTCCCTCCTCCCTCCTTTGTTCTTTCCTTTCTCTCTCTCTCTTTCTCTCCTTCCTTCCTTTCTTTCTTTCTTTCTTTCTTTCTTTCTTTTTCAGGGCTTAGTGGATCCATATGGTAATTAGGAAGTAGAAGTTTTCTTCTCTTTAAAATTAGAATTGCTCAAAAAACCCACTAAAATTGGCTTTAGTGGGTTCTGGTTTATGTTGAAGATTAAGCTGTGTAACTGATGTCTACTTTTGCATCCCAAAGCATTTTCCTATATAGTAACACTATATATGAAATATATACTAATCTATTATTTTATATAAAATACTGTATTCAGATAGATAGCTAGATATTGGTATATGATAGGCTCTGCTTGTTCTCATTTTATTTTATCTGTAAAGATCTTTCTAAATAAGATCACAATTCCTGAGACTTGGGATTGCAGGCATGCATCACAGTAGCAGGAAGATCAGAAGTGCAAGGTCTTCATTGGTTTCATAGTGAATTCGAGGCCAGCAAATGTGATCTCATTTAGAAAGAAGATCTACCCAGATGTAACAGAATGAGAACAGGACAGACCCTAAGAACATTATGACTGAGGGCTTCAGAAGAAGAGAGACTTGGGCTGAGGGACAGAGACACGCTAGAGAATGAATTGTTTTCCCCAGGCTTATTGGAGACCCCTGCAGCTAGAGAAGGGCTTGGAGCAAACTGCTCCTCTGAGATCCCAAAGCCCAGGAAACGGCATTCACCTCTTTTCAGACCTTGGCTTTCTAAGGGGAGATCACATCAGATTAGCTTAAGCCACCCAGTGTTTGGTACTTTGGTAAGGCGGCATTGGGCAGAAATATAAACGGGCTGCATTTAATATCTCTAGTGATTCGAATAGCATTTATTGTTGAGTGATGTTATGCGTTACTTGATTTGAGTTAGTAAATGGTGGGACCACCGTTAGAAGCTTACCATAGCATGCAACTTTTCTAAACAACATTGACTGTTCCTCAGACCTCAGATTGTACCAACCTTCCTTCTTCACTGTTCGTTATAAATCATTGTAAAGATTTATTTATTTTATTGTGTGTCTAAGGGTGTTTTGCCTGCATGGATATGTACCACATGCATCCCGTACCCACAGAGGTCAGAAGAGGGTGTCAGGTCTTTCTGAAATTAGACTTAGATAGATAGTTGTGAGCTGCCATGTGGGTGCTGGGAACCCCACCCAGGTCCTCTGCAAGAGCAGCCAGTGCTCTGAATTGCAGAGCCATCTCTCCGGCCGCCTGCTAGTTTACTATCCCCAACATTCACTCCAGTTTCTTTTCTTTGAAATTAATTTCTACTGTGTAAATTGCCATTTTATATGTAAAAACATACAGCATCATATTTTTCTTGAAAAAGAGCCTTGGGTGACAGTTCATTTAAGAGAAGGTCACTGAAGCCAGATGTCTGACTGCCGCAGGGGGTGAGGCTAGGAAGGTAACAAGAAAAACAGAAACATCGCTTGACCTTTTACAGAACAAGGCCTTATTTCTACACACTTCTCAGCCTAACATCTAACAACACAGCTCCCAAAACCTTAAGGCGGACTTCATCCTTGTTTCTCTCTCCCTTTCCCCCTTCCAACAAGTCCCCTTAATTCTAAGACCTCAGTAATTGAGAGACTTAAAAATTAGTTCTGGAATAGAGAAAGCAGAGTTCTGTTTTTTTTTTTTTTTTTTTTTTTTTAGAGTCCATAAAGGAAAAACCAAAACATTTTATAATTGGAATAGGTAGGTCATTTGATGGGTTTGAGAGCACAATTACTTTCATACTGTTGGGCCAAGGTTCAGTCAAGTTTCTGAATCTAAAAAGTGCCATCTCTGGATTACGGGAACTCATACACAGACACTGTCTCCCTCCTTTGGTCAGAATCACCTTTACTTGGAAGGCAGGGGCTGAGAGTCAAGAAAATGATGTGTTTCTTATTTCTATCCCCCGAGCCTTCACACCTGCAGATGCAGCCTACATCAACCTCGTTTTTTCTTCTTGTCTGTGAGGTCCTGCAGGAGGTAAATTAAGCCCCAGTGAAGTCGGGTTGTGTGTGGCAGACCCTGCGTGAGTCTCTTGCGGCTCCTCAATAAGTAGCGGGCCTCTGCTTCCCATCCTCTAACAGCATCCGCTGTCCTTCACAACCGGAATTCTCCAGTTTGTGTATCTTCTCATTTCTCCTTAGGGTATTTTAAAATTGCAAAGCATTCTACATATAAAATGTCAGCAAGACTAATAAATATGCACAAGGTGCCAACAATGGCGTTTGCCACAGTACCAGGCTAACTTGTCAGAGTCTACATTCTGACCTACCTGTTCGTTCGTTCGTCATTGGTGGAAAGGTGGCTGAGGAACATGGAGTGGGATCACACCTCACTTCAAATCCTAGTGATGTGGCTGCTCCCCCGGCTCCCCTAGCTAGACTGGATAGGTTTTTTTTTTTTGAGTTTCAGTTTCCTGTTTCCACAAGGTGGTAGTGACTGCCTCAAGATTGTGAGCTTACGTGAAACAGCTGGAATGCATCTAGCAGGTGCCAGGCACATACTAAGTACTTAGCAATCAGTCTTTAGTACTATGTGTATTTCCTTTTCAAAAGTCCTTACAGACCTTGGTAATTCCGTTTGCTCCAACTTTCCATGCACTTACCACGTTTTTCTTTGGATTTTTAAAAGCAATGGGCACATAAGACAGTGGTCTCCTAATCTGTTTTCAAACTTGACTTTACCTGGAGTACAAAAAAAAAAACCCAAAACACATAGTGAAGCTGCTCTTTGTTTTACGGAAGAATCAATTGCACAGAATAATGGGTTTGTGTTTAATGATTCGTGATAAACATATTAGGTACAGAGAAAGAACTTAACAAGGCAGAATGAGGCTAAGCGTTGGAACCCGCCTCACTCTAATGAGCGTGACCTTGAAGGAGTCCCTACTCGGCCTTCATTCCTTTCTTTCTTGTTTTGATCATTGCAAATGATAAGAAAAGTCATGACTTGAACTTTTGGTTTTTGAATAATTCCAAAAGCCTCCGAGTCCAGTGTGTGCTGTAATGAACCCCGAGTTTGGTGTTTTCTGTAAGTTGGGTCACTAGTAGCTCAGAAGGCAAAACAATCTTCACAAGGGAAACAGGTCAACCTTATGTAACAGAGTGACTGTTTCTCTCCAAAGTCACCAGTATCCCCAACACACACACACACACACACACACACACACACACACACACACACACACACACACACGCTTCACACCCATCCCAGCTCTTAAGCCATTAATGTGGAAGTGTTGGGCCCAGCTAAAATGCCTCCCCAGAGGTCAGTTTTCAGTGCAAGTGTATGTCCAAGTTCAGACGCAAAACTTTTTCTAAAGTTGTCCATTTTATGAGCATGTAATGTGTTCCCAAGAAGAACATCAGGGACCCATTTCTCCCTTGGTGATTGATTGCTAAACTCAACGTGTCTTTATTCTAGGCCAGCCACAGGCTTAAAAATATTTATTTTATGTAGCTGTTGTTTTTACATCTTCTCCACCTCATTCCCAAAGGACCAGTTACCACTGGGCAGATGTTCCATGTCTTCCAAATCCTAAGTGTTGTATATGGATGTGCCCTCAGATGCCGTGGTGGTGCATGTGTGGACATCCAAAGACAGCTGTGGGAATCCATTCTCTGTCCCCACCATGTGGGACCCCGGAATTGAACTTGGGATTTCAGCGTCTCTGTCTTTGGCGCCTTCTCACCTGCTCAGTGTTCTTCAAATCTGAACAAAACCAGCAGCGCCGCTCACAGCTGTGGCTCTAGCTGGTAGTGGGTGGGGTTGGGGTGTCTTGAAGAGTGGAGGGCAGACGTGAAAACTGCACGCAGTTGTTGGAAAGCATTTTTTTTCCCCCAAGAAATTGCTTTAGTAAATTGAGAAAAACTCATGCCACCATTCTTGGGCAACATGACAGCTGCCTGAGGGCTTCCCAAGCAGCAACAATTTAATCGTCTTGGTGGCTCCAGCTGCAGCCACCCAGTTCCCTTCTTGTTGGTTTAGTTTCTTCCTTGCCCTTACGATCCATTTGCTTTTTGGTTTATTTATTTATCTACTTCTCTACACTCCCCAAGTTTCCCAACTCTCCCCAGTTGTGGAATTTCTTCTGGGGGACTTTGCATATACTAGGTGATATACTGGTGTCCACTCGATGATGTCTCTCGTGGGACCTCTCACCTGCTCTCATTCCATCCTTAGGCGACTGCTCAGGCGTATCTGGAGATCACCCTTCACCCTCTTCTGGGCTCCCTCCCATTTCCTGGAAATCATGTGTTGTAGAATGAGGACCTCTGGGTAAAACAGCCACTGTCTTCTTCACATCAGCTGTACTTCCTTGCAGGAGTCCGTCATGATTGGCTGTGCGGATCGCTGACATTCCCTCATAGAAGGGGGAGGTGGAAATGGTCATTGGATCCTCACCTGAGATTCCGGCTGCTCCTACCACTCTTTTTTTTTTTACGTTTTCTGGTTGTACATGGCCTCGAGGTCTTAGGATGCCCTAGGGGATGTAGGCTGGGGAAGATCAAGTGGTAGGAATGGCATCTGTGCTCTGTGGGAAATCCATCATCCGTGCTGGATAGGGGCTTTCCAGTGCAGCTACCTGAGGAGGACCTGCACACCTGCCAGTAACCCCTCCCCCATGCCTTGTAAAGAAGCCCAGTAAACTCCTCGGGTTTTCTTAAGGGACCCTTCCATGGGATCATATCAATGCTTTGGTTTGCCACTGGGGCCTTATAAGGAAGGGGTAGATATCGTGTACAGGAAAGCAAGTCTAGAAGCATGTGTTAGTTTCTTTCTGTTGGCTGGCACTAATTCGCACCATTTCAGTGACAACACAATCTATTGTTTCATAGCTCTAGAGGTCGGTAACTACACTTCTTCTAGAAGCTTTAGAAGGGAAATCCATTTGTGTGACTCTGTTAGTTTCAAGAAGCCACCAGCATTCCTGAGGTCATAGTCTCTTTCTCTGACCTCAGGCCAGGAGTGTAGCATATTCAGGTCTCTGCCTCTACCTTTTCTCCTCTTGCCTTTCCCAAAACCACTGTGACTGGAACAGTCCCACCTGGAGACTCTCCCCACCCACCAATCCTTCAAGTCATCCAAGCTGCAAAGTCTTTTTTTTTTTTTTTTTTTGTCAGTAGGATTATTTAAAATACTCACAGATTCTGGAAATTCACAGACCATATCTCTTGGGGGCCATTATTCTGCCCTCTGGGTATATTCCTTTATTTTTCTCAGCCTTCATTGAAAAGGTTCTTGTGACAACATTTTCTGAAAGGCCAAATTTCTTGAAAATATCTTCATCTAACCTTCAATTGGTCATTTGCAGGATACAGAATTCTTCTTTGGAAATCTTCGTTAATCAGAACAGGGTATTATGATGAAATGGTCATAGACTCCAGTGTCTCAAAAGCTTCCTTTCTCTTGAAAGTCCCCCTGTGAGTCCACTGACTCTTGGTGAAGATCTCTTTAGGATCTAGCTCAGGGGCCTGGGCTGTTTCCATCTTGTGACATCATTTAACAGAAGGTCACTATGGGGACTTTTCATTCCTTCATCCCAAATGTGACATAGTCCATTGTCCAGACTAGATAAAGGGTCTAGTGCAACTCTCCGAGGGGCCTGGGAAGTCAAGCACACAGTGCCCTGAGCAGTTTGTGTCCCTGCCACAGGGCCATTTCCCGCAAACCATGGAAGCCTTCCATCTGTTTTATAGTAGTTTTCAGCGTGTCTATTAAGAGTAATTCCTGGTGCTTTATCTGAAAATCTAATCTGTCACTATGGAAGCTGTTACTCTTAGTGTTCGGAAAGTTTACAGTTTCATGCCCAGGGTGTGTCAGCTTCATGTCCTCATCCAATACTTGGTGACCTTCACATCCTGGAGATCGGCGTCCTGGGAAATGAGCTGACGTCTTTTTAATGTGTGATTTCTCCTCCTGAAGTTCACTCTCTGGGTTTCTGGCTGCTTCTTACTTGCAGACTGGTTTTCTGGGATGAATTGGCCACATTTTTTTTTGTTGTTGTTGTTGTTGTTGTTCTTTTGTCTTTTCACTATTCTATCTGGAAAAGCTTCTTAATGTAGTCAGCCGCCATCCACTCCAGGTTCTTCCTCACACAACTTCTAATTTCTAAGAGCTTGTCCTGTTATTTCCTGAACATTGTTGATCACAGAGTCCTTTGGTGCTGCGTAGAGCCATTTGGTAAATTTATTTTAAAAGGTTAGTCTTACATATTTTATTATTTCTGGCTGCTATTCTTAATGGAATCTTTTTTGTCCCACTATATTTTAACTGATTGTTGTAATATTTAAGAACTATAAATTTTGTGTTTTATGGTCATATTATTGAACTTAAATTATTATTTTAGTATTTTGAGTGTAAGGGTGTTTTGCTTACATATATGTCTATGCACCACATGTGTGTGTGGCTTGCAGAGACTGGGAGAAGGTGCCAGATACCCTAGTATTGGAGTTAACAGTTGCAAGCTGACATGTGTGTGCTGGGAATTGAACTCAGGTCTCCAGAAAGAGCAGCCAGTGCTCTTAACCACTGAGCCGTCTCTCTAGCCCATATTACTGAACTATTAATTGTTCAGTCATTTAAAACTTATTCTTGGAGTGGACCGTGTGTGTGTGTGTGCGCGCGCGCGCGCGTGCGCGCACGCACGCGCACACGTGAGTGCATCTGTTCTTGGAGTCCAGAAGCTGGTTTTCAATCCCATGGAACTCGAGTTACAGACGTGTTTAGACTGTTGGACACAGGTGCTGAGAAGCAAGCTTGGTCCTCTGAAGAGCAGAATGTGCTCTTAGCTGCTCAGCTATCTCTCCAGGCTCTAAATTCTTATTCTTAATGAGGAATGGCACAGTGGACAGCCAGTATTCATTTTACCTCTTCCTGATTCTGACTTGAATTTTCTAGTGTTATTTGGAATAATATGAAGTCTGTGGCTGGGAGTAGGTATTTACTGTAACCCACCTGTAGAACTCATACCTGGAATGTAATAGCATTTGGTAAATATTGTCACATAAGTGAGTAGTAGTTATAGAGACTCTTGTTTTGTTTGAAGTTTTAGTGGTATTAATACGTTTTACCATTATATCTAAGTTTAATTTTCATTTTGAATATCCTGTGTTATATTAACATGATATTCTAAAAAAAAATCTTCTAGAAGTATGCAGTTATGTGTGCTCCCTCTGGCCTGTTATCTGGTGTTAGAAAGTTGTCACACTGAGTTTTTCTTTAGAGGACAAACGTGAGAAAATTTTAGGGGGGACAGATGGGTTGATGAGTGACATATTTTTGTATTGGTGTTTGGCATAGCTCAACATTTTGTAGTCACTCAGAAGAAAGGTTGTTCTGAGGGGCTGGAGAGATGGCTCAGTCCCTGACTGTTCTTCCCAAGGACTAAGATTTGGTTCCCAGCACCCACATGGGCAGTCACAACCATATGTAATTCCAGCACCAGGGCCTGGTGCCTTCTTCTAGTGTCCGAGGACACACATGCACATGGCACACAGACATACATGCAGGCAAAGCAGCCATACACTTAAAATACAAATCATTGAATCTTAAAAAAAAGAAAGAAATCAAAAATAAAAGAATTATTCAGAATTTTCAGGTGTACCTAACTTTTTTTGGCATAAACTACACAGGGCCATCCACTAGGCTTAGACTCACTGCCAGATGTCCCATAAGATCTTCCACTCAGTACCTGCTGCCCAAGGGGCACCTGGCATTGTTGAACAGAGCACTTAACTGTGACCTGGGCAAGCTATGATTTAGCTACATCTGAAAGATGGTGTGTGGTTATCCTCAACAAGATTGAGAGAGGCATCATTGAGTTGGAGACTGTCCAGGAATTAGAATGATTTTTAAGAGGTTGAAGGACAGATTAAACTGACCGTGATTCTTGTCACAAAGGACAGTGGCTTCGGAAAATTACCCAAGTCTATAAAACCAGAGAGAATAGGCTTGAGGTAAACGACTCTTTCCAAGGTCCTTGAACACATCCCTGGTCTGTGTTCAATCCTCAGATCTGAAATAAGATATGCTAAAGACAGAGGGAAGATATTCTGCATCTTCTGGGATAGTAAGAAGCTGACGACAAATGAGAAATCAGGCCCCATAAGAGTTTATATATATTCAAGGATGACAAAACCACAGAGGGTTAGGAAGACAACATGGCCATTTGGAGGGGTGTCCTAATGTTTTAGAGTTGATTTCCTTGAATCCAATGAATCCATTGATGTGTAATAGAAACTGAGAATCATTTTCCTATTAATAAGAATATCTGTTTAGAGTCTGGAGAGATTGCTCAGTGGTTGAGAGCCCTGGTTGCTCTTGCAGAGAACCTGGCTTTAACTCCCTCCACCCACAATCATCTCTAACCCCAGTTCCAAGGGATTCCGCAGACATGCACATAGTGCACAAACATACATGTAGGTAAAAATTCATACACATAAAATGAAATTAATCTTTAATAAAAAGAGTAGTGGGGATTAGCTTCTATATATAGTTTAGGAATGACTGGGTATCTCCAAGTCATTGCCTGAGGTGCTCCTGCCCTGGTTACCCTTTCTATAATGCTGGGCCTAAATACTGCAACTTATGCAGCGGATGGAGTTGGGTGCTCAGTCATGTGACCACTTAAGACTAGAACTTTGAAAATCTTGGTGCAGGCCCTGGCTCTCGTTCTTACTAGTCTTTAAAAAAAAAGTTACAATTTTATTGATTAATTAGTGTGTGTGTGTGTGTGTGTGTGTGTGTGTGTGTGTGTGTGTGTGTGTGTGTTATGGGGATGTAACCTACCTTGAACATCCTAGACAACCAAAGTTCATCCCTAGCACCTTACAGGTTTTAGGCCTAGCAAGGGCAACTACTCTTCTTGAGACTTCAACAGCCTTGAATGGGAGTTTGTCACAATATCCCTGTTTTCATGGCAGTCACTGTTTCGGAAAGTGGGAAGGTGGCCAGTGCTTTGTGGACAATCGGGTGCTGCCTGTGCCACTAATGAGTGAAGATGGGACGACCGTTTTTCTGGACCTTTGAGTTGTCTGGTTTTTCCCAGGTCTCTGAGCATCCTGCAAATGAACAAGATAGCCTGCTCTTCAAGTGAGCTAGCCTGAATTCAGAGCTATAAGCCTACTTTACTTAGCTTCTGACGTTTAAAGCCTAGCGAAAGGCATGCTAGGTAGCTTCCCTAACTGTCCTCAAATTCACACTCTCCTCTTGACCTCATGATTTTACCACTTGCCCCTTCAGTGGTGGAGAGGTTCCAGGAAGGAAGGAAATCTTTCTCTCCGTGAGCTCCAGAGCAAGACAAAGGCAGCTGGACCATCTCCAGACCGTATCTAGACCCTCTAGGCTTCCTATCTTTCCCATCCAGTGATTGCAATTGGAGACCCATTTACCTCTAGCATTTGTCGCTGTGTGAGGCATGAGAGAGAATGACCCTTGTGAGGCAGGCCAGCAGCAGGAAGAGATTGGGTAGGAAAGAGATTAAAATTCCGTGGGCTTTGGTCCGGTGAGATGGTTCAGTGGTTGAAAGCTCTTACCCTGCAAACTTGAAGTCACGAGTCCAGTCCAGGCATGGCGAGGACATTGATCACCCAAGGTGTCCAGTGCCTCGAGTAACACCTCTCTCTGACTTTGAACTTCATGCCTCGTCTGTTGCTTCTTCTCTTGAAAGTCCAATGCCCCCTTTTCCATGGCTAAAAAGAGGATGCCACTAGAGTGGTTACATTGAGGAGGTCAGAGCAGTGTGCACAGTACAAGTTTATGTGATGTTCCGGTCTTTTGATTTAGAATATGATTCTGTAATGTAATTTAAATGTACCATGGGTAAGACTACCAGTATAGCCAAGAACAAATCGAGATAATAAATATCATCTATGTACTTCATAGAGCAGTTATGAGGCTTGTTCCATGACTATTGAAGTACAGTTTGGTCTCTGAGGCAGATTTTTTTCCCCTCATGATTGCTGTGGCAGTAGTGGGAACTTAGCTGCTGGAGCTTAATGAACTTTTAGATTAAACTTCTGCCTCTTGCTAACAGTGGGATTTGGCCCTGATTTCTGAATACCTATTATCCTCTGTTTCCTCTCCTGTAGAATAGAGACAAAAGGCCCTGCATGGAAGGGTTGTTGAGAGGATTCACTGAAAGGAGCCATACACAGTGCTTAGGGTAATCTATTCACAGTTAGTGAATGTTGGGTCCCTTGTTGGCAAGGGATGAGTAAGTGGGCTTGGCGGGTATGGATGTGTGTTTGCAAATATAAAGAGAAGTGGCAGAGAATTGCAATGCTAAAACAGAGTTTGGGTTTCCTGGGCTGTCTGAGGCTGTTCTGTTCTTCTCTAAGAAAATTTCAGAGACTGGGTGAGTTCAGTTTTTTTCTCTCTTGGTTCTGGAGGCTGGGAGGTGCAGCTCAAGATGTGGGGCAGGTGATGTTGTCTGGCCAGATTGCATCCTCAGAAGAGGAGGAGCCCTGTATCCTTGCATGGTTGAAGCTGATTGGGCAAGAGGACGAAATGCTCCTTGGAAGCCTCTTTAGTAAGGTTCTAATCCAGTTTCTAAGAGGAGGAACTATCTTTTAATTCCATCTCATCAGCCACTGAGTATCAACACCTGAATTTTGGAGGAGACTCATTTAAACCACGGCTTTGCATTTTATTGGTACTTTGAATTATTCTAGTTGGGTAACCACAGATGGAATTAAAGCAGAGTCACAAATATATTTTTTATAGTAAAACCATACAAAGAACTTCTTTAATGTGCACATTGCAGTGAATTCTAAAATCACTATACATGGTAGACTTAGTAGTTTCATTTGTATTTTCTCTGGCCAGTGGTGGAATTGACAGTATTATAAATGTACTTTTAAGTCATGGTTATTAAAGTGAAACCAAAAGCAATGTTTACCAAAAACTGTGAAATTAGAAACCATAATGCACATCATAATTTGGAGGTTACTCTGTTATTTATCTCTCACAGGAAAGAGCTGTCTAGATGCTTTATGGAGGCGTGTATAACTGAGTATTACCTCAGCTCTTGGAAACATAGTCTCAAGGAAGCCACGGCATAGAAGGGGCAAAGTGCCCTTTAGATGAACCCAATTCATTAGAAGTCTGTGGTGATTCAAGAAGGGCACAGGCTGACGTGTGCTTTTTCTCGAAAAAAGATCAATAAGACATAAGGTTGAAGGAACAATTGCCTTGCAAAAGGGAGCCACTCCATTTCAAGGACTTCTTAATGTGCAGAAAAAGAAGTGGCCAATTTCTTACGAGATTCAGCTTTTTCTTCAGTTTAATATTGGCTCAAGTACCTGTTGAGAGTGTGAAATCTCTAAAGGGAAAGTTTTCAATTTGGCGAAGTCTACGGAGCCCCAGGATGGAAATGTGCTCACACATTTCTTGACCTGATTCCATTACCTAGTGCCACTAATTAATGAATTGTGCGTCACGAGTCCTCATCTGAATTGCTAGTATTAATAGATCTGAGTTAAGCAACTGCATAATCATATTGGCAAAGGCCTGTCAGGTAAAGGTTTGAGTGTGGTTATATGTATTTTGTGTATTTGGCTCAAGTCTGATTAATTTTTAAATCTGAAAATTTATGTTAACTAGATTTTATTCCTAGCAAAAGTGTGCCCTTGTTACTAAATATTTTAGTAGTTTTGCATAGTTTAAATAAATGATATATTAATATATATTTTGGAGTAATGATTGGTTTAATTTATAAAAACAAGAATGACTTGGTTATTTTGCATTGAAAGCCAGTTTCTGCTTCAGTGAAGTTTTCAAGAAAAGAAACATTTTCATTTCACAACCTTAGGGGCTGAGAGGTTTCTATCTTTTGAGTTTTATTGTGTGAGTATGTGTAGTTGGATTTTTTTGTCCCACCTGTCAGCTCCCAAATAACCACATGAAGACTTATTTTTAATTATGAAATATTGGCCAATAGCTTGGGCTTGTTTCTAACTAGCTCATAACTTAAATTAGCCCATTTCTATTCATCTACATGTTGCCACATGACTTGTGATTTTTACTTCTTTTTTTTTTGTATGTCTGTTCCCTCTTTACCCTGGTGATGATTCCCCAAGTCTCCACCCTTCTTCTTCCCAGCATCCTCTCTGCCCTGAAAATCCTGCCTAGTTATTGGCCATTCAACCTTTCATTAAAATAATTCGAGTGACAAATCCTCACAGTGTACAAAAATATTATTCCACAACAAGTATGAGAAAGTCAACTGCCATTTATTTCAAATAAGAGAAAAATTTTATTTTATTTATTATATTTAACTATTTACTTATGCCATTTAATTGAAGTCTTACATTTTGGGGCATGTGTAAAACAAATTGAGAGCATCATAATTAATTTTAATTACATAAATATCAATTTTTATTTTTAAGTGTTTGGACACAAGTGATTTGAATTGTTCCTATGAAGATAGCATATTTTGTAACTCATGTACTGGGCATATAATTATAAATTATGCAATTTATAATTGCTAATAAAATGTTAATTTTCCTCTTGTTCTGTTTGCCAAATGATTTAGCAGTTAGAATTTGTTGCAAAAGAAGAAAATATTTTTACTGTACAACAGGAAGCTATGAGTGCAAAAGCTAAGTCACCCCTTTTTGGGAATTCCAATGACATAAATGATTCTATCAGGTCACATGAATTTCCTTCTTAAAACTTAGCTTCAAGGCCTGGCGAGGTAGCTCAGCAGGTAAAAAGCATTTGCTACTAAGCTTGACAACATGAGCTTGGTCTCTAGACTCCTCTAGATGGAAGGAGGTAATTGACTTGACAAGTTATCTTTTGACAACTTACAAACATAAATGCATACACATACACACACATACATACATACACACATACACATACACACACTCATGCATAAAATTAAATGTAAAAAATATATATTTAGGGGCTGGAGAGATACCTGAGTTCAGTTCCCAGCACCCGCATAGGGCGGCTTCTTCTGGCTTCCAAGGGCACCTACATATGTGTTGTATACACTGTCTTTCCCACACAATACATGGATAAAAATACACATAAATATGCATTTAGTACTTTATGCTCCATTATTGCATGGGTGTGTGATTGTTGAATACTGCATTATGTGTTGTAATGAGCTGTACGTCAGACAAAGTTAAGGAGCATGAAGATGTGTTCTCACACTTCTGAGCATGTGCTGTATTTCACAGTTTAGAGTGCTTAAAATAATTTGGTATGTGTGTTTGTGTGTGGTGTATGCAGGAGTGTATACCCAGGTGTGTGTTTGGATGCCAGAGGAGGGTGGCTGGTGTCTTCCCGTATCTCTCTTTACGTCCCCCCTGTTGCTCTCCCCTTCCTGTTAGTTTTATTTATTAATGCAATTCACATTTAGTTTTCTAATAGAGAGCAGCTGCATACACTGAGAAGTGCTAGCTTGTTCAAAATCTTACATTCTGAGGTTGTAATAGTCTCACTGTGCATTTGGTTTAATTACTTCATCTTACTATAAAATGATTAGCAAGACACTAGAATAAACAACCTTTTGGCAATCAACTCAGCATGTGTCTGTTTTTCAAATGTATCATAAACTCTCCAAATATGACTGTCACTGCTGAGCTGGTGAACTGTCCCCCATGTTTTTAGGGAGGGTGCTACTTGTCCCCTGTGGAAACTTCCATCCCAAGATGCGTAGATATTTAATGAGGCTAAAGCCCAATAAAACTGTAATTCTTCTCTGGGAAAAAAAAGGTCACGTTTAATAGAAACTAACTTAACTTCTTCAAATTCTAAAACACTTGTTTTAACAGTAATCTGCTAATTTATCGTATCTGCTAATGTGTGTGATTGGTGGTGGAATCGCTTCTGTTGTTGACTGTTCTCCCTGAAGAATCCCCAAAACTCCATCAGCACAGGGGGACACACACTGCCTGTTTGTTGCTCAGACATGGCAATGATTTCCAAAGTATGGTGCTGATAGCATTCCAGGTAGATATTTGAATTTTTTAATGTATGATTTAATATTCTTAGATGTATGCATCAGACTGAGAATTTCCACATCATCCTAAAGAAGATTCTACTGATCTTCTACTTCAGGTTCCTGAAGGTGCCTTAGGCAGGTGACGTTCATTTTGCTCTACAGTGGGACCTATAGGTACCCAGGGATGAGCGACTCTCAGAGCATATGCTGTTTATGCCATGGAGTATAAAGCTGGTGTTCTTAGAACTCTGAGAGGACGTGTGCGGGCGTCCTACCTCCATTTTCACTGAGAAAATCGCCAGCCTTCTTCAGCGATTATTCTGCGATGGTCAACTTCCCTGATAGGAAGATAAATCTAGATAGGAAGTCCCCACTCACTTTTTGACAACAGCAAAAATGATGGTCAATGTGGGATGCTCAAATAACTAGAGTGCAAGTCTCATTTCAGAGGATAGTATGTGGTACTTTATGAATAGTGTTTTTAATTTTATATATATATATATAAAGTTAGCAAAGCAAATGGAATAAAGCCAAAGATACATGCTCTGCTTCATTCGGAGCAAGTAATGGAATTGTTTGCTGCATACTGATGCATTACTAAGTTGTTCCTTGTTAATAGAACCTGAAATTACTTTGCTTTCCTTAGGGAAATACAGATGTATTTCATAAATAAAAGAGTCTATAAATCTTCTAAAGCAACTTTGAATGCTTCCTTTAAAATTGATTTATTTTATTAATAATGTGTATGTGTCTGTGTGTGGATATGTGAACATGAGTTCAGTGTGCCTGGGAGAGACCAAAGAGGTCATTGATCCCTTGGAGCTGGAATTACAGGCAGTTGTGAGCTACGGGACATGGGGGTGCTGGGAACTGAACCCTGGTCTTCTGCAAGAGCGGTACATGCTCTTAACTACTGAGCCATATCCCTGGCCCCTCGGATGCTTCTCTGACGCTGGTCATTCTTTTCCTCCTTCTAGAACTCTCTAACAGATGTGAAGGACAATCCATGCCCTCTCTCTTTCTTGTCCTGCCTCCCCCCATTTGTTCTTTTAGGTCACGCATATAGGATCACAGCTCTTGAGCTGGAAAACTTAACTCCGAATCATGCCCTGGGCCCCTCTTTTTCTCTCTCCAGTAACCAAAGTTAGTTCAGCTTTCTCCTGGGTTTCTTAATGTTTATGTATGTACGTTAGGAAAAGTGTGAAATGGGGCATGCAAAAAGGTGGCACTGGAGTTTTGTGACCACTATAAATAAGCCTAGCTAGCAAGGAACTTCTGGTTCCTGTCTCTGTCTCCTTCTGGTTTTATCTTAAGGTCTCTATGATTCCCCTTCTCTTTTCTCCTTTCCTTTTCTGTCTTCTTTTTTTCTCCCGGAGCTGAGGACCGAACCCAGGGCCTTGCGCTTGCTAGACAAGCGCTCTACCACTGAGCTAAATCCCCAAACCCTTCCTTTCCTTTTCCTTGGGGCTGAGAAGCAAATGCAAGAGTGCTGTCCAGGACCACACCACTTCACCAGCCTTGTCTTGGCTTTAGCGCTTCTGCATCAGAGTCGTGGCCTCTGATCCTAAATCCTTGGCTGGATCCAGACCCTTTGGCCTTTCCTACAGCTTCAAGAACATTCTAGAAGATTTCTCATCGTGAAGCACCCAGGATCTCAGCCATCAGCACCCTTAACTGTGCTCAGATGCCAGGTTTCTCCCTCATCTTGGAACCTCAGGAGATGCAGGTTTCCAGGAAAGCATCTGGCATTTGGCCCATCCCTCTCCCCACCACAGTAAAGACTGTGGAACACAAGAGCTTTTCCTGAGAATGCAGACAACTCTTGAGATTTCTTCATCCTGCTGAGAAAATGAACCTCTGTCTCTCTGGAGACGACTACTTAGTACTAGCTAATCTTGTTTGTATTGACAAACGCATTGTCTGCCTTTGAGAAGCTTCCAGGCTTTGCTTCCTAATATTCTCGAGAACTCCGGTCAGTCACATGACATTGAAAAATTTGGGCTTTTAAGCGGAATAGATTTTTTCTAGCTGGGTGTGGTGGTGCCGTATCTGTAATCCCAGCCACCCACAAGGCAGAGGCAGGCGTATCCTGCGAATCTAGCTATCTACATAGCTAGATCCTGTCCCAAAAAAATAAGGAGTAAATAGAAACAAACAAGCAGAAAGGCAGTAGCTTTCCCCCAAAGAATCGCTATTGGAAATCTAGAAGCTTAAAAGTGAAACATCAAGAAGAAAAACACTCAGCAGGTGCTGCGCTGGAAATGGTTGGTCTTGCTGAAAGTCTTCCTCATTTTCCTTTGACTTGTGTTCTAGCTGCTTTACGTTTCTGTGATGCTGTGAGGCAGAGGTTAGGGGAAACGATGGTCAAATGCCTCAGACTCCTTTTGGCAGCAGAGAGTAAAGTTGTAAAAGGACTCGGCTGCTCCCTCTGCGTGCAAGTTCATATCGTTCACAGAGGGGACGCCACGGTGGTTGCCTTTCACCGTCAGCTGCTTTTCATCTCCAGGCGCTTATCAGATGGTAGTCAAACCCTTAACCGCCACCAGCAAAGGACAAAAGAAGCACAAACTGTTATCACTGTGTCATTCCTGGACGACCTTTCATTAAACTCTGCTCTCCGGAGAGTTTGAACTCTTACCCACCATGCATAATGTAAGGGAACACAAGATGGAAGAGACCCTGGACTGTACTGGCTTCCATAACTTACCCTCAGAGAGACAAACAGGCAACCCAAAGCAAGCTTTCCTGGCTGGTTAGGGCCTGTGTTTAGTTTCTTTGGCAAGAAATGAAGATCGAGAGTTATCAGATGTGGTAGATGACTCCCAGGAGTTTGTGTTCTCGCTTCATCTTGTGATGACTCAGCCTCTGATAAGTACAGAGGACAACGCATTTCAAACAAATCTCTTGGAGAGTTAGTAGTTTGTTGTCTTACAGACTCTCCACACTTCAATTCACAGTACACTCACTCTTCACCTTAGGGTGGATGCTAGTGAGCGGTATTGGGCACACCAGGGCTGTTACTTACAGGATCAGGTATCCAAGGGTGATTTGCAGAGGAACCTACTGAGAATCTGGTATAATGCAGTGTCTGGAGCACTCCTGGGTTACATAACTGCTGTCCTTGGCTTTCATGTTACGGTTCCAGAGACATTTCTCAATCTCAAATAGCAGAAGCTTCCCATTGAATCAGTGGTGCCAGTAGAGACTTGCAGGACCAGTGGCTTTTCTGAACCATTGCCTTGGCAATCTTGAGAGAAATGGTTGGGTTGGAAACAAGCAGTTTCAGCAAGAGTGATCTGTAAGTGCCCTGTCACGGCCAGGGCCACCCATCTGCTGAGATTTTGCAATTGCTTCTGATGCTGGGACCTGCTTACAGAGCATCTTAACAACAGCAGAGCACAATGGCACTTGGGAATCTGAGGCAGGAGGATTGCAAGTTCCAAACCATTATGGGCTATATAAGGAAACCTTGACTCAGAAAACAAGTCTTTATTGTGAACTCTCCTGGGACTCTATAAGACACTGTATTCCATGTGAGTGATTTCTATAGTTTAGCTGTCTTTATAAGGACCAAAGATCATCTGTGAGGGTGGGGCTGATTTGAGGATTGGATTAGATGTAAATTAATCAAAAAGAGAATTTCACTATTAGTACTGAAGGATCCTAAAAGCTTTGGACATATGAAAACACAGAGTTCTAGGGAGTAACCATCATAATATATAATTTATCTTTTTACTGAGATTTTGTTTTCTTAACATGCATTTCTGGTTCCAGTTTCTCACTTTCCTATTCCAAGTGGAATAAACTTCTGATTTAAAAAAATGTTAATTATATAGAGAAGAATCTGCCATATTGGAAAGCATATTTTATCAAAGAAATATATGGAGTCTATTAAAGAATATAGAAGTGCTATTGAATCTGATCTTTAAAATTTTAAGTGTAGATCATATTAATCGTATGATGCATATAATCCATTTGGCAAAGTCTTTCAGCATTTGATACCTGTCTTGCATTTACAGCAGTTGTCAATGCATAGTGCTAGGGACTGCATATGTGTGTCTCCCGGGTTCTTAGGAATCTCAGATGCCCAGTGTGATGAGGTGTGGACATGAGGCCTTGGGAAAGTGACAAGCTCATGAGAATGGAGCTGTCATGAATTGGATCGGTGCCCCTGGAGAAGAAATAGGACAACCAAGATCTGTCTGTTTGCAGTGTGAGGGCGGTAAGAATGTCCTGTTTGCAAACCAAACAGTTCTCCACCGTGAGCAGCACTGGGCATCACCTTGGTCTTGCACTTCTGAGCACCAGAACTGTAAGAAACTAGTATCTGTTGTACAAACCACCTCTCTGTGATAGCTTTGTCATAGCAGCCTGAACTAAGATACTTTTATGTCATTTATAGGGTCAGTCCCTTTCCCTACCCTTGAATTATCTGAAATCAAATTTTAGCTATCAATCATTTTATCTACAGAATCATCAGCCCCCATTTACATCATGCTATCTCTATGCACCTAAGCATTTAAAAATATAATTGCAATGGCTTTATTATAGTTATACATTTAGCAGTTGGATTCTAATGTCACCAGACATCCATGCATTGATGTGCATCTCCTTGATTGCATTGTGTTGGTTTTTACCTGTTTGCTTAACTCATTATTTAAAAACATTTCTCCATAGTACACTTGATGATGTGCTCCTTTGAATCTGTAAGTCCATACTCCTTCCTCTTCATCTTGCAATTTCATTTGAAGAAACTGGGCCACTCACTGGTCCTGCTTATGGGCCTGCATTCTGGATTTTGCATCTCTCAGAAATTGCAGAGCATATTCCTGTTCCCTTTCTCCTGTTCTTTGGTGCTCAGGCATAGAGACATCCTGAGATTTCAGCTCTGTATTCTGGTGAGAGTATGTCAGAAGTGATGCTGTGTGGTTTCTCAATGCAACATTTTGGGAAGTGGATGATGCGTTGTTCCAAACCCTTTCAATATTTAATACATAAAATGCAGTCATACTTTTCATACGTAAATATAAAAATCTCTTTGCGTCCTTGATAAATGAAGCATATCATTTATCGTGACTAGGACTCAAGGGCTGGTGGGATGGCTCAGTGGGCAAAGGCTCTTGCTGCCAAGCTTGGTAACTTGAATTTAGTCCCCAGGACCCATGTGGTGGAAGGAGAAAACTGGTTCCTACAAGTTGTCCTCCAACCTCTGCAAGCACACCATGGCACACACACACTCCTCTCAGAATAAATAAATGAGTGACAGTTTAAAAAATAAAATAGACTAGAACTAACTATATAAATTATAATTTTTATATTGACTTTGCATGTAAGATATAAATAAAATATATAAATGATGTCTTAGTCTACTCAGGCTAATTTATCCAAGTACTACAGACCTGGTAGCTTATAAGCAACAAATTCTCGTCACACGATTCTGAAGACCCATCTTGAGTCCAAGATAAAGGTGTGGACATATTTGGTTCATGGTGAGGGCCTGTTTCCCTGGATCATAGTTGGGAATCTTCTAGTTGTATTTCATTTGGCAGGACAGGCAAGGCAGCCTTCTGAGACTACATTTATAAGGCACTAATCTCTTCATGGGGGGCTTCACTTAATGACCCAATCAACTCCCCCAAAGCTGTAACTCTTAACACCATCATATCGGTTATTGTAGTCCGACATATGAATTTGGAGGAGCACAAATATTCAAAGCATGCCAGCTTGAATTAGACTGAGTAAAATAGAAAAGTAGCCTATGCAATGCAGAAGTTTTCCTTTGTAATGAAACCAGCCCAGAGATAGGCAGCTTCTAGAATGACCTGACTATGACATGGTCACCAAGGAACCATCTTTTCTTCTAGTGCATGGCTTCTGTACTTGGGTGCCTCCTGGTCCCCAGTTGCTACTGAAGGCATATAATAAAAATCTCTCTCCCAGTTGAACCAGCCTCTTCTAAGCAGCTTTTTGAGACCCCATTTGAGCTGAAGATGTTGGTGTATTTATAGTCATTCATAGCTTCAGGAAAGCAGGAAACATTAGAAACCTAGCATTTGTCAAAATACTGAAAGAGTAATCCAAAGAATTTGGACAAGGACAGTGATAAATGCCTATTACATGTAACATGGAATTGTAAAGATACATTCCATTATTATGGGAACATGATTATCAAACTCTGGAAAAAAATGTTTGAAGAGCTGGAGTTGTTGAAGGAGAATGGGGCCAATGATCCTTAAGAAACCAGGCTTGTAGCTGGAGTTTTCTCTCCAGGGCCCGCCAAGCCCCGCTGTCTGACAGCCCACTTATAAAATAAACACACAGATGCTTATATTATTTACAAACTGTATGGCCGCAGCAGGCTTCTTGTTATCTAGTTCTTATATCTTACATTAACCCATATCTATTAGTCTATAAGTTGCCACGTGGCTCGTGGCTTACCGGTATCTTAACATCTTCTCATGGCGGCAGCTGGCAGCGTCTCCTCTTCCTCAGCCTTCCACTTCCCCGAATTCTCTTCTCTCTTTGTCCCGCCTATACTTCCTGCCTGGCTACTGGCCAATCAGTGTTTTATTTATTAACCAATCAGAGCAACACATTTAACATGCAGAACGACATCCCACAGCACAGGCTAACACGAGAATTCAGTTCAGGGGTGTCCAAACAAAGGCATGGTTTGAGTGATGGTTTTAGGAATCATTCTAATAGGTAGGATCAGGGAATACGGCCTCAAGCCAGGTGTGGGGACGAGACTCCTATATGTAGTGAGACAAAACAGGTGATTTCCTGGCAGTGACCCTCCACAGACTCTTTCGTGTCTAGACATTTCCAGATGTGTCTTTTGTTCTACAGAGACTGGAGCTTTCTTGCACTTTTATTTTCAAAGTACGTGAAAGTACATGGCCTAGGCAGCTGTTTTGTTGTTACCATTGATGATATTGATGTTGTTTCTCGTTGCCTTTGTTAGGAAATTTGAATAGAGAAAGAGTAATAGCAAAAAAAAAGAAGATTGACTGCTTACTTGGTGTCCTACTTTCTTCTGAACATATAGTCCGTGAAATTGGTTCCACCCTTAGCCCATTTTGTACGTGGGTAAACTGAGGCACAGGGTGATTAAGTAACTTGCCAAAGTCACACTTCTGATAGCAAAGTGGACCTGGGATTTGGACTGGATACTCTGTACTGTAGTGTACTGAACAGAGCAATTGTCACCTGAATAATCTGGGTAAATTGTGAGGGGAATTAAGGAGAGGGGCATGACCCTGGTCTGTTTCGTTATAAATGACGAATCGGGGAAGAGTTGCCTATATTTCACAGTTCAATAAGAAATGGTTCTGATCCTGGATTAGCATCACTGCCAAGGTGCTTAGGCCAGGAAGGTCTTAGACCCTGGAACTTGTATCATCCCTTGGGACCCTTCTTCTCCCCTCTACCTTTTCTTCACTCCCTCCACCCTGAGAATAGCCCTGACAATCAGATACCCTGCCAGAAAACACAGCATACCTCCCTGTAGTCTCCCCAGCTGCACCCCACAAGCACCTTGCATTGCATTTGGCAGACCACTTCCTGGATTCTGCGGACTTCAGATTTGGGTGCAGTGTTACGTGTTCGGTCTGTTTTGCACTGAGCTGCACTGCACTGCTGCATGGTTCATCGATGTATAATTCTGACTGAACTGTATGGCAGAGCCCAACCTTGATGGAAGATACAGACCAGAGCGGAGGCCATTTCTTCCTGCTTTATTCATCAAGTTGGACGGTTAGGCCAATCCCTGTTCCTTCGCCTCCAGCTTCCTCAGTGCCCACAAAAGTTCCTGCTCTCACTCCTGTGTCCTTCTTGTCTGATAGGAAGACATGGCCCAGTCTCCTTTAGTAGATGAAGGGAAGCTGGGCGGTGGTGGCGCACGCCTTTAATCCCAGCACTCGGGAGGCAGAGGCAGGCGGATCTCTGTGAGTTCGAGGCCAGCCTGGTCTACAGAGCGAGATCCAGGAAAGGCGCAAAGCTACACAGAGAAACCCTGTCTCGAAAAACCAAAAAAAAAAAAAAAAAAAGTAGATGAAGGGAAGAAGGGCACATGCTAAGATTGGGAGAGGGGTCCCGGCTGGACTGAGGTAGTGTTAGGCACTCTCTGGGCTCCAAACTGGAACAACAGCTAGGACTATTTCATCTCAGTGTCAGACTCCCTCCCCAGTTCCTCCTTCTCAGCCCTTGTCTGTTTTCTGAAGGGTCTTCAAATGCTGTGACCCTTTAATGCAGTTCCTCATGTTGTGGTGGCCCCCCAACCATAAAATTATTTCGTTGCTACTTCATGACTGTAATTTTGCTACTGTTATGAATTGGAATGTAAATATCTGGTATTCAGGACATGTGGGACATCCACCCCAGAGGGGTCATGACCCACAAGTTGAGAACCACTGGTCTACACTCACCTCTGTCAACAGATGCAGGCTCCCATGAGAGAGGGACCTACTTTACCTTCCCATCTGTACTGTCTTTGCTTACGTCACTAGCATGAGTATGTGCCAGGGCTTTTAGTTAATACTAAATGAATGAGACTTGCTATTGCTTATTGGAAGTGTTTCAGCTCAAGAGAGCTAAAGTCACAGACATGCTACACAAACACACTTGCTTCTATAAACACATTAGCTTTCCCACATCCCTCCCTAAGGCAAGGGTGATTGGACACCCATGAGCTCCTGATTTTCCTGGAGAGCTGTCAAAGTCATGTCCCAGCCCTCCGTGATAGCATCTAACTCAGAGTGTTATGAATTACATGTGCTGGCGGGTAGAGCCAAGGTCCCCCACAGTGAGTGAGAGACAGAGATGTCATGCAGACAATGCTCAGTGAAGAGTTTTATTTGGTGGGGGGAAGAGAGAGGGAGAGAGAGGAAGAGGGAAAGAGAGAGAGAGAGAGAAGGGTGAGGGGTTCGAGAGGTACACACCCCGTGGGAAGAAAGCGGAAGAGGAAAGGAAGGGGCAGAGTTTTCCCTTAAGAATAGGCTTTTCCCTGTGGCTGCTGCTGAAGCCCAACATGACAGAGACCTATTGGGTCTTCATGAAAAGCTCTACCCTTCTGATGCCAGTGGGGATTGAGAGCCCAATATGGCCAGCTTTGGCAAGCATTAATGTAAGTCTAGGAACTGTAGCCATGAGGTTGGATTCTCCAGAAGAGCTGCTAGCTTAAGTCGTGCTGGGATCAAGAAAAATGGGCCTTGGCGGTTCGTGTTACTGGAGTTGTATCCATGCCAGTGGATGTCCACACGCTCCAGAAGAGAATTTGACATTGCTGCTGCTGTTGTTGCTGTTATAGCAATGGCAGACACCACTGCTACTGCTTCTGGGATTACCATTTCATAATTGCTTACTACAGTTAGCACAGTGGAGACCCTGGCAGCAAAAGTAGCTACCACAGTTAGTTAATCTTTCATTCTATTGGGCATGATAAATTTAATTCAACAGTTATATACATTTCAATTGGCTTTGAAAATTATAAATTTATAAACTCAAGTTCCGTTTGTTTTTGGGATACCGTCTTACAAGGACTCCAATTTGCAGTAAGGCTCATTAAGGAAGGGAATGGTTCAGTTGCCTTTAGCCTACTGGCTATGGGTGGGATAGGACCTCTGTTGGTCTTTTCTGTGTTGAACACACAGATTGCAAGCCCAGTGCCACTTTGAGATCTTTGGCAACAGTTAACTCTGCAGCTCACACACGATTGAGCCTGTATGATAATGAGTATTCAGAGACGGGTAATACCTGGGGGGCGCTCACCAACCTAAGACAGAGAGCCTGTGTGGCCTGGGCAGGTGTCTCCATGATGGGTAAGGTGATCTGCTGATGTCCCATACAACCTAAGTCAGAAGCTCATTTTATGGTTAAAGGGGGACCTGTAGGGCCCTGGCCCCCCGTTTTGGGAAACTGTTGCCTTGCTTGCTGACCTTGACCTTGATATCCTCCCTATGCTAATTCCCTGCCAGGTTCCACCCTCCTGAATGCTTAAGGGAAGTTCCTTGTCTGTGTATCCTGCATAATGGGCGTTAACAGCTTAGATGCAAGATTGTAAAACATCGGTAGTGAACTTCTGCCCTCCAGGGTTCTCCCATTGTGCTGTAAGCCTGTATTTAAGACCTCTTCCCTCCTTCAATAAACAGCATTTGGGAGAAAAAAAAAAAGAAAGAATAGGCTTTTACATCAGGGGACAGGGTGGTGCCAAAGGGCGGGATCAGAATATTAACACAGAGGGTCTGGAAGTCTGAATTTTAATATGTGGTCCCAGTGACTCAAAGACAGGTAGACTGTGGAACTCAATTTGCAGCAGGATGTAAACAGCATTTCTCGATCTTTCTTCAAACCCTGTGGCTCCTGCATGCTCAATTGTAGGTATGACTGTAGTGTAGGATTCACCCTATGCATTGACAACTGTGAATCCCAGAAGGACCTTCAGTGTTCACTGCAAAATAATCTGTAAGGAGAAAATCCCATTGCTTCACAAGTGGTCCAGACCTGGAATACCCCTAAATCAATCGAACTTAAGCTTCCTGTGCAGAATTGTCATGTAATGCCCTTAAATGAGCTTTAAGACACCATTTCCATATAAAAAGCTAATAAGGCTTGTTTTTCTCTGAGAATGCATTGGAAAAGAAGCATTTCTGTCCCGTCTTACATTTGTTATCAAAATTAATAGGCCTTCTTCCTCGACTCTTTTCTGGGGCTTTCGGCTCTTAAATAGCCGTTTGATTTACTATAGCTCCTAACGACTCCCTCATTCCTCAGTGGTTCCTAACCAGCCAACACCTGCATTTGTGTGCAATCAAGGTACTTTTAACAAATTGGCCTGCAGGATGCTTTTGATAGACATTTTATGAGGCCATCATCTTCAGATTTTTCTTTGTCAAGCAAAAGTCTCATTATTATTATTATTATTATCTGCACTTGCTTTCACAGGCTGATTAAAGTATTACAGGCAGTGCGTGCAATTGAGTCCACATTTCCTAACAGTGTCTTATGACCAGGCTTAGATGGACAGCTCCTGTGCCTAGCAAAAAAATTCCAGGAGATATCAGTACATTTTGATAGTGTAGGTTTTAGCTTTGACTCCTCAGTGTCATTTCAGGTCCCAAGATATGTAGGTTCCCCTCACCTTTTCCACATTGTTTTAAAAATTTAGTTAAAATTGTGTATTTCTAACAAAGCACAGTGGTTCATACCTATAATCCCAACACTTAAGAAGCTGAGACAAGAGGATTGCTGTTAGTTCAAGGCCACCTTGGGCTACATAGCAAGTCTAGGCTAGCTCAGGCTATAGACAGAGACTTGTTTTAAAAGCAGACATATAGTACCTTACTTACTTTCACTTTCTGTGCTCCACGTAAGATATCCTTTTAGATAAATCATATCCTTTCTGGAATAAACTAGGATTCATAATAGAGAATAACATACAGTTATAAACATCCAGCATTTACATCATTGCATTTATTCCTATACAGATGGTGGAATGGGCCAGTGATCTTTCCACCGGAGAACTGTGATTTCTCCTGCTTTCAAAACAATGAAATAGAGCTCCCTTAATGCCCAGTCTTCATTCAGCCATCTTTCTTCTCCTACTCAGTTAGGATGGCTATTTTCTCTCCAGTCATTGTTATCACAGGGCAAGAGTGTCCCCTCCTCCCCAGGGCGGTGCTGCCCAGGGTCCTGCTGGCTCCAGGGAAATTGCTCCTGCTCCCTAGACCTTCCCAGCCAAGGACCATGTTAAAGTCATCTCAGCCAGGCAAGTCCTCCTCCCTCTCCCGTGTGCTCAGGGTAAGAATGTGGGTGTTAGGTCACTTCTGGTGTCTAGGGCTGCAAATACTTGACAGTGGGTCTTGTGAGTTTGCAGACCAGCAAGGAACACACACAAACACACACACACACACACACACACACACACACACACACACACACACACACATATATATATATAAGAATTAGCTTGATGCAATATACTCTAGTCCATCTTATGTTTTTTCTTCCTAGCTTTAGTTACCCAAAGTCAGCCATAGCCCAAGATATTAAATGGAAATTTTGGGAAACTGGTGATTGTACATCACAGGGGATAGTAAGGTGAAATTTTGTTCTGTTCTGCCTGAGACATGAATCGTCCCTAGTATCCACACTGTATGCACTACCCACTAGTTAGTGACTTCATCGTGCTGTTTGTTACCAGATTGACTGTATTAGAATCACAGGGATCAAAACTCGCTTATATAGTAGCAAAACCTTGTGCCACCATACTGCATCATTCACCTCATCGTATTGGGGTCCTATCATCTCGAATCAGTTATCACAAGAGGGAGGATAGTACAGTAAGTTATTTCAAGATGCCACATCCACACTGCCTTTCCTACAGTCTACTGTAATGATTGCTTTATCTTTTGTTTACTATTGTTTATTTCCTACTGTGCCTAATTAATACATCAACTTTTTCATAGGAACGCATGTATAGGAAAACATAGTATACATAGAATTCAGTACACTATATGCAGTTTCATGCATTCACTGGAAGTGTTGAAATACATCTCTGTGCATAAAGGATCCATACCACAAGTGCCATGGTGGTCATTGCAAGAGGCTGAACCCATGTTTTCAAAATTGTTTTTTTTTTTTTATGACAGTTACTCTGCATAGTATTCTTCTTAATATTTTCCTTGTATGCATTTTATCTGTCTTGATGAACCAAGTACTTTATTGTCATAATTCTTTAAAATACATTTTATTTTTTATGGTTTTGGTGTCAGTAAAGGCTTTCTTACTAGAGTATTCCTAGGTAATTTATGGCCATCAAGTTAAAGTGCCTGATTTTGAGCTAGCTTCAGGAGGACCAAGGTTTTTAAAGACCTGTATTTATTAGTATAATGTTGTTAAAAGAAAAAGCTGTTGGCAAATCACAATTGACAGAGTTTATTGGAGCAGAAAATGATTCATGCATCGGGCAGCGCTCAGAACTGGAAGAGGTTCAGAGAGCAACGTGGACAGTGAATTTATGCACAGAGTAAGGAAGTAACACACAGAGAGAAGTTGTCTGTTTAAAGCTGGGTATCTTGACTTATTTGGGCATGGTCTGATCAGATGCTATCTTGTGATTGGCTGAGACCCAGCTCTCCATTTCAAAAATGAGACCCCTAGGTTAGGTTTTCCTACGCCTGCAACTTAACCAAATGAGGTTGCTGCCCGTTACATAGGTCATCAAAAGACTCAGGTCCAAGTCCTCTCTTTATTTTACAGTATGAACCTGGCCTCTTCAATGTTGCAAACTTTCCCGAGGTTTCCTTACATACAGATTTAGGGTGGCAATAGAACCTACCTCATAGGGCTGGTAAGAGGAGCAAGAATGGCTCAGGTCTGCCATGTACCAGACACTCAGCCAAGCTGAAGGTCTCATACCCACTCCAGAAGAACCAACGGCAGCCTCTTGCACGGCTCCGCTCTGTCACACGTCACTGTGGCACCCCTGCTTTGTAGCACCACACATAGCTATGGGATCCCTGCTTTGTCATGCGTAGCTCTGGGATCCCTTTGGGAAGCTTCCTTTCCCTTGTTTAGACCATCAGATGTTAACTGTTGTAGACTGTGTTTAGTTTTCAGTGTTTTGGGTCTGATATTGGCCCTCAGAAGAAGACGTGAACACAGTAAAATGACATTGTGAGAGAGATCTTGCTGACTTGGGGGCTCCAGCTTTAGACCCTCATCCCCACCCTCCATACTCTTGCCCACATGGTCTCTCTGGGCACAGGTATGTTCCACGTCCCTTTCCTAACCTTTTCTGATATTTCCCAGGATGAATGGGGAAAGAAACAGGGCTCAGCTTTATCACACTGCACACCCTTACACATACTCATGGTGAGATTTTGTTGCCTTTAAAAAAAAACCAAAAAAACATGATTTTGTTTTTGGTCTGGTCTTTTAAAAAAAAAAAAGAAAAAGTTAAGTGTTTTAAAATTTATTTTGAAAAACATGGTGATGGGAACCATGTCTGGGATTTTTTTTAACTAAACCTCCATTTGTACTTTGGTTAGGTTCTTATTAGATATGGCAAATGGACACACACCCTAGTAAGCCCAAACTAGCCAGTGACTCTCCTTTGGTGGTGTGCCCTCCTTAGGAGGCACGTCTGACACCTAAGATAGATGGCTATGGAGTTAATTAGGTGCAGTGACTTGCAGAAGTCTCTGAGGCATTTCCTTAATAGTACACAAGACAAGTCTATTAATTATTTCTAACAAGGAATGATTAAATAACATCAGTTCGTAGCCAACTGCAAGTGAAGTCAGGCGGGCAGAGTGAGGACCCTTTGATCCGAGCATCATTCTTTGTTCTAATAGGGAAAAGATCCATGAAGACAGAACTACCCCCCTGAGGGAGCCTGCAGCGTATTTAGAGAAGACTAAATTCTTATAGATGAGGGAATTGAGGATAATGTAGTGCCCGCTCTGTACTGACTGTAAGTCCAATGGATGGATGGGGATATGGGGGGGAGCTGGAGATGTGAACCTTTGCACCCTGAACAAGTCAGAGCTTCCTTTCCTAACTGGATTTGCGTGTCAATCATTTACAGTGTCTGCCTCTCCAGGCCCCTCAGGGCCCAGCATTTTGCTGGGACAAGATGTTGGGTTGGGCTTAAGCATCACTCCATCTTGGTCTGCCTTCAGAACACACACATCTGTGACAAGGACCTGCTGAGGGGTCCAGTGCTCCAGGCACTTGCCGTGAGAAATGGCCTTGGGTCAGCTGAGTGTGTGTGTGAAGGGGAACAGAGAAAAAGGATTCATTTGGAAAGCTTCATGCTTGGCAAGAGAGGTAAATGTCCACAGTGCATATGGTGGCTTCCTCTTTTCTTTTAAGAGTTTATTTTCATACTGAGAAATTATCCCATTGAAAGCATACAAATAAGCAGTTTTTATGATACTCATGAGATTGTGTGATGTCACCATTCTCCAGCCTCTAAGAAGCTCTGTACCGTTGACAGTTATGTGCCCCCTCTCCCATTGATCTCAGCCTCTTTAGACAGCCTGCTGGCCTACCGACCCTCCCTCCCTTTCTTTGTTTTTTGGGGGTTTTTTTGTTTGTTAATTTTGTTTTTTGGGGTTTTTTTTTTTTTTGAGACAAGGTCTCACTGTGTAGCTCTGGCTGTCATGGAACTCACTATGTGGACCAGGCTCTGTCCTGCCTCTGTCTCTTGAGTGCTGGGATTAAAGCCATGTGCCAGGATGCCCAACTTGGCCTGTTGACTTTCTCTCTTGTGGGTTCACAGGCACAGAACCAGATGCTCTGTGGCCTTCCCGTATGTTGTCTGTCGCTAAGCATATGCTGTCAAATTTCCCACAGTGTGGCAAGTGGCTTAGACAGCGAAATAGGATTCTGTTGAATAGACATGCTGCCTCTTGGGTACCTGTTCCTCCTTCAGTAGGCATTTGAGTGGTTTCCACTTCTTAGCTGTCTACTCATACCAGATCATGTGTACCAACAGTTCAAAAAGGTTTCTATGTCTTTGCATTCTTGTCAAAATTCTTGATTATTCTCCATGCCTTGTGTCAGGCATCTGGTGTGAAGTGGTATTGCATCCCGAAGAACCTTTATTTCACTATTGGCATGCTCTGTATTTTAGGAAATCTCAGCCAAACCCCAGTGTCCCTGCCTCATTATTCTTAGTTACAGCTCTAAGAATAAAAGTCTTTGGATGAGCTAGACATAGGTTATCTTCTGTTTCCAGATGACACTGCCTCCCGGATGTGTGGCTTGGTTTGCTGAGCACCTTGCCCACTCCTGTGCTGAATGAGGCTGCCATTCACGATCAGGGATTGGTCAGCAGTGTGTAGTCTGGAATTTCATCCCACACACCATTTCTGTGAGTGCCTTTGTCCGGGGCATGACCTATGCAACTCGCAACTGAACTTGGCTCCTCTAAGGCCAGTAGATTGCTCTAGTCTCAGCTGGGCTCATAACTCTGACTCTGGACAAGCAATGTAATGTGCACATGCCTCAGTTCCCTCAGCAGTAAGTAATATTGGTAACAGTAAAATCCTTACGTCAATTATTTTATTTCTTATTTATACATACACATGTGCGGTGTATGTGTGCAGTATGTGTGCACGTGTGCATCCCAAAGCCAGAAAAGAAGCACTGTCCACCTTATTACTTCGATATAGGCTCTCTCACTGACCCAGGAGCTGGACAGGAAGCCAGCAAGCTCCACCATCCTCCGATCTCAGTCCAGACCCCCAGGCACTAGGGTTACAGGTGTGTATAGCCATGCCTGGCTGTGTACAGGGTGCTGGGGATTTGAACTCAGATCGTCCTGCTTCTGCAGCAAGTACTGACACCCACAGAGCCATCCACCCTGCCCCTCCAAGTAGTATTTTGACGATGAAGTAAAATGAACATTTTAAAACAGCGCATCTAGAAAACGACCAATTAGACTGTTTATGAAATAGAAATGCATTTTGTATCTTGTCCTTCCGTGCTTTGCTCGAATATTCTTTCTTTTAGAAGATGCGCTAGTGAGCGACAGTGGTCTACAGGCAAAATCAAGCTTGATGTTGCAACTCCCATGATTTAAGATGTTGTTTTTATATTCTTAATAATTTTAATTAAAAAAAATTATGTGCGTGCGTGTGAGTATGTGCACACGAATGCAGGTACCCACGGAGGTCAGAATAGGATGTTAGAGTCCCTGGAGCTGAAATTACAGATGGTCGTGAGCTGACCATGGGTTCTGTGACCTAAGCGAGCGTCCTCTGGAAGAAGGGCGAGCGCTCTTCGCTACTGAGCCATCTCTTCCTCTCCTTTAAAAAAGAAAAAGGAAAAACAAACCATGGAAGAATGTGTGATGCCATGTTTACAAGTTCTCAGGTTTAACATACTTTTGAGTATTCTAACAGGCCCTTTACAGTAAAAGTTTACCAACCTGGGCTGTGGAGCCTTCTCCACATGTCGCTGTCCCCACCCTGCCCAGCTCCCCTGCAGGCCTGACCCTGTATACAGGCTCCTTCTCATCTCACACTGTCTCCGCCATGGCCTTTGCACACAGAATTCCCTGGGCTTTCCCTATCAATAAATCCCCTGCTACTCAGTAGGAAGTTAGTACCATTTGGGGGTTCAGAAGGGACTGAGGGAGTAAGGCCTCCGAAGAACAATATTGCCTGAGTCCTGTGCAGATGGGGCAGCTCCTTCCCATGCTTTCCACTGAGCTGAGCAATATCTGTGGTCCAGCTTCATCCCAAAATCTGTAAGTATGATAGAACATGGTGCATTTTCCCTGAGCCCTGATACGTGAGCTAAACTTCCAAGGTGGATATTCTTTGTGTTTGTGAGTGTGTGTGAGTGTGTATGTGTGTGTGTGCAGGAGCATATTGTGTGTGTGTGTGTGTGTGTGTGTGTGTGTGTGTGTGTGTGTGTGTGTGCATGAATGCACACATATGCACCCACCCATGTATTCATGTGCAATAGGCCAAAGGTAAAGTCAGGTGTCTCCCTGTATGACTCTACCTTATATTTTGAGATCATTTCTCTCATTAGAGTCAGACTGACTGGCCAGGAAAGACCCTGGGATCCTCCTGTCCCCGTCTCCCAGTGCTGGAATTACAGGCATGAGCCTTCAAGAGCCCAGCTTTTTCTGTAGGCATTGGGAATCCCAACTCAGGTCCTGTGCTAAAAGCACTTTTCCTACTGAGCCACCTCCCTGGCTCCACCCAGAAGCATCTCCTCAGGTATTCTCCGCTGCTGTCTTGGGAGGGAGCTTGGCCTGGATATAACTGGCCCAATCCATTGCCCTTAGGTAGATGCTGGCAGGATCATATGATGGCCTTGCTTTCAGCCACACACAGCAGAATTCCTCCTCAGGGCGACACTGAGAGGGAGCCAGGATTTGTTTTTGAGTTTTAGTAAGAGAAGCAGCCCTGATTCTGCCTGCTTGATTCTGTTACTTTAGGGCATTTTCAAAGAAATTCTCTCCTTATTTTTCAAATATTCCTGTTTACGTTGGATTTCTCCAGCAGAAATGGGTGCCTCGTCTCCACCATTGAATTTTGGCCAAAGATTGATGGAATTGGCTGTGCAAATGATTGATGGCATGCAATTTTTAAAGTTTGTTTCTGTGAGCTGTGTGTGTCAGAGATGGGAGAAGAGAGGAAGAGGAGAGATGAGGTGAGAGACAGATTAGTTTATCACTTTTTTTTTCAACAGATGGATTTTTTTAAAAAAAAAATGACAATGCAAAGAAAGGATTTGCAACTAATAATAAAACTTAATTTTTCCATCAAAAGAGAAGTTAAAGAGAAAAATAAATCATTTGAATATATAGTTGTTTTTTTTCCCCAAGCTAACAGCCGGTGGAGTAGGTGGAATGATGTCCCAGTCACATTTCTGAGCAGTCGCTGCCTGTGTTCACCCTCACTTAACAGTATTCTTCTGAAACTTCAAAGGAGTGGATTATAAATTCCTGAAAAATAACATTGCATTTTTCACCCTTGGATGTCTTGATCCTCTCGATAAGGTCATGCTTCATGATGGAGGAAGAACCCAGTTTAGCCTTGGGGACAACTTGCAGAGCGGGGCTGAAACTTGTTTACTGACTCCAGGTGCAAGCTATAGGGAGTTTTGATAATCCATGTTCTTGTATAAAAATTGGATGAGAGGGATAAGAGGTTGGAGGCATTCTCCAGCTGTCTTTTTGAGCATATAAGTGTTTTGTTTTTTGTTTTGAGTAGACCTTATTCATCCTCAGAAGGGAATCTTTACCGTAACTGAGTCCATCCCCAATGCTGCACAAGTGGGATTGACTGGTTGCCCAGGAGGACATGTGTCTTAGCTATTTTTCTATTGCCAAGGAGAGACACCATGACACAGTCAAGTTATACAAGAAAGAGTTTATTAGGGGATTACTATTCCAGAGGGGTAGAATCCATGACCAGTATGGCATAGAGCATGGCAGCAGGCAGGCAGGCATGGTGCTGGAGCAGCAGCTGAGCGCTCACATCTTAAGACAATGACTGTAGTACAGAGATGGAGAGGGAGAGGGGAAAGGTTGAGAATGGCGTAAGCTTGGGGGACCTCAAAGCTGGCTCCCAGTGATATACTTCCTTCAACAAGACCACACCTCCTGGTCCTTTCCAAACTGTCCCACCAACTGGGGATCAAAGTATTCATATTTATGAGCCTATGGTGGCCATTCTCGTTCAAACCACCACAGTGTATATTTGTAACAAAGGTTTATTCTTTATCCAGTTACCATTGACTTCCAACCCTAAGCATTTTATGAACTACCCTAGAATTGTCCTGTGATGGGTTTGGGAAGCTCTTGAATGAGAGTGGCCACACCTCATGAGGACTTTCCTGCTGTTTTGTTCACAGCTCAAATATTTTTTTTTTCTTTTGGTTTTTCAAGACAGAGTTTCTCTGTGTAGTAGCCTGGCTGTCCTGGAACTTGCTTTGTAGACAAGGCTGGCCTCAGACTTACAGAGATCCTCCTGCCTCCGCCTCCAGAATGCTGGGATTAAAGGCATGAGCCACTACATCCAGTTCACGGCTCTAGAATTTTAAGCTAAAAGCCCTACAGCTGTCCTGTCAATGTGTTGTGGGAACTTAAGGGGTAATTTGAAACCTAGAGCTTGATTTTTCCCTGAGACCCATGACACCCATGGCCATTTTAAATACTAAACAAACATTTAAAATTCCAAGAAAAAGGTATGCATTTCCACTAGGCTAAAAGCACAGCAAAACTGAATGCCCCAGCAGTGCCTCTGTACCGCCTATGACTGCCTCTTTAAACTATAGCCCCGCCTCGTTTTAACGAATTTCCTGCATTTTATCTCACTTACTGATCCCGATATGAACTTTTCTGACAAAGCCCCATCTTGTTGCTCAGTCACATCTGCTCCAAGTGAATCCATTTGCATAAAAAAGAAAAAGGGACGTGGTTGTTAAAATCCCCCACCACGTAGGCAGCGTGACATTTTTCTACGGGAGAACAATTTAAATATCTTATTACCATCTCGGGCCAAGAACATCTCGTGAATTCTGGCTTCTCTTCTGAAGCTAACCTCGCAGTTCCAGTTTGCCTTGCTGCTCATTCTCCGTCTCCTTTCCTTGCGTGGGGTGATGTCGTTTCGTGTAAGGGGGGAATGTGTGCCATCACCGCCCTTCTCCAGCTGCCGGCACACCTGGGCGGGAGCAGCTGTTACTACAGTGACACATACAGGGGCAGCTAGCAATGGACCCTTGCCACAGGTTTTCAGACCTCCGGGTGACGCTACCTTCCTTCCTTTTCTATAGGTAAGGAATAGGGTTTCCATGAATGGTTGTTCGAAGAACCAAGAAAAAGGGTCCCTTTGAGTTCAGGGTGCGGCTGCCATTGTCGGTTTCCTGTGCTTTATGCAATCTCTCACTGTCTCTTCCTCTTTACTGGAGGACTGACTTTGTTCAAGTTTTAACCTAAGGGAAAGGACTCCTACCCTCAGGTGGAAGATGACTAATTAAACCTTTCCCTAGTTCCTTTTTTAATGGTTGTTAAGATTCGTTCAGGTAGCCTGGACCAAGGATATCCATTGAGAAAATTTCGCAGGGTCTTCTAGTAAGATTTTCAGATCATAAAGGAAACATCTAGAAAAGACAATCTTATCTACCCCTGAACTTTGCCATGCTACAGTTGCGGGCTGAAACTGCAACCGCCATCATGGGACCCAGGAAAACCCGAGCCGAGGATGGTGCTGATACAGGAGAGTAACGGAGCCATTGAGAACAAAAACAAAGATTGAACCCTAAATTCTGTTTTGTAAAACAATGTGTTTAATTTTTGTTTGGAGGAAAAAATATTCTCCTTGTTGTTTGAGTTGGGTTGTGTTTCTAGTTACCTATAAGCAAAGGCACCCTCGTGTTGATAGATGAAAGTAAGATGTCGTGCAGTCGTGGGATCTCACAGCCGTCTTTCAGCCAGTTGTTCTTAGCTGTTGCCAATGCTTTTGTTAGCTTGCTGGCTTTCTCTGCCCCGATGGACAGCCTGGGAACTCCCTAATGCAAGCCAGCAAGCTGTGGGTATACTTCTCGAAGGGACCTGACTGCCATTTGAAGCTACACATGTTTTACAGATAATGTCTGTTGGTTAAGCGGCGGCGCTCGTGGCTGGCTGTCGCCCATGGAAGCCATGCTGACTACTGGATGCTGTGGTGGCAGAAGAATCACCAGCCATGGTTACCTTTCTAGAGCTTTATTGGGAAAGAGAGGGAGAGAGAGAGAGAGACAGAGAGAGAAAAGGAGAGAGACAGAGAGAGAAAAGGAGAGAGAAAAGGAGAGAGACAAAGAGACAGAGAGACCATGCGGAGGGAAGAGAATACGGAAGGAGAGAGTGCAGAAAGAGAGGGCACAGAGAGGGCACGCCCGCTTTTTAGGCTGGAACACCGTCGCAGGCTGGTGACATAATTAAGGACATAATCCTTACAATATCACCTGAGTTCCAGCTGAAGGCCTGACTCCAGGGTCCCAGCAGACCAGAGAAGGGAAGTAATGTAAGCCAGAAAAGGAGTTTATTCAGTATGGTCACACTGGGAAGACATGGGGCTAATGACATGAGCTCAGCCTTTAGGTGTTTGTAGCCACTCCAGGATTAGCTAGGGGATGGAAAGAGTGTGGGGGAGGGGAGTAAAAGCCAATGTGGTCAAGTAGTCCTGGGCAGCGAGTGATCTGGCTGACCAGTGTCCCTTATCAATGTTCCTAGAACTTGAGATAATCTGGGTATAGGAGTGGTCTATTCAGGCAGAGAACAGGGAAGTAAATCGGAGGCAGATGAGTCTAAGATGATGGGTCCACTTTCAAGTTTGGGACAACAGTTGGAGGCTATTAGACTATTATTCCAATGGCCTAGAACAGGATATTGTAAAAGCTGATAGTTAACAATCAGTTGATCATGACAGCCCTGCAAATGTTGAAAATATCTAAGCTGATGTTTTCTTGGTGTTTTTTTAGCCTTGGATTAAGTAGTAACTAGGTAAATTTAGAGTTAATTAACACGTGTTGCCAGTGTTTTAGACGACCATTCCTTAAATGATGAACATGTCTATATGCGCGGTTCAGAAGGAATCCAGTCCAAAGTTTAAGGTATCAAAAAGAATCGTACAGTATGCGAAGGCAGAGAGGCCAAGCTTCAGTTATCCTGCACGTGCCCACATGTCTGCATGAAGGACCGTGCTCTTAGCAAAAGCACTTTCTAAAGAAGTCTCTACTGTGACTGCACGGTCTATTCATATGCCGTGCTCCCTCTGAAACCTCCCAAGGCTAAGTACACCACTACTGTTTTTATTGTGATATTCACATCTCTAGAACATGGGAATCAGAGTAAGTGGCACTAGTGTGAGTGTTTGTTTCTTTGGTTAAATTGTGATTTCATGCAGGGCAGGAGACTGCTGGTAACCTTGTACATTCATTCAGTGATTTATTGTGTGGTAGCTATTGAGCTGAGCAGTAAAAATAACAAGAGGAAGAAAGCAGATGTGGCTGCTGCAGCCATGACATCTAGAGTCTAGTTGGAGACAGACGGTGAAATAATTACAATTCAATTAACTGCCTATTACTAACCCAGTGACTGGCATGTAGCAATAGCTCAATACCTATTTATTGAGTTTGATCACAGAACACTTAATATTTCACGTTGTCTCTTTTGGAGGCTGCCCCAACTTCACATGGTAGTGGGCTCCAGAAGCATGACAAGTCAAGCCCTCAGCACGCAGCATTTTTAAGTCTATGTTTGTGGGGGTACTTACTAATACCGCATCAGTCAAAGGAAGTCATATGACTAAACTCGGGGGTCCAGGGAGAAGGAGGTTATGTTGTTTGTAACTGGAATAGGCATAATTGGTTAGAAGCCATTCCACTGCCAATCTGCCATACTATTTTAAAATGTGGGCTATGTTATAAAAACTTTAAGGTTAGCTAAGGAATTTAAGCAATGATCAGTTGAGTCCAAGAATAAGTTTCTTGCTGCAAATTCACACTCAAGAAACCAGAATGTGATTGAGACATTTTCATGTAAAATGATGGTGTGGTCCACAGCAAGTGATGTAGGGAAGCTCTGGGTTTTACTACCTTTGCAAAGTGCTTTGATGAGAGAGAGGAGTGATAGCCAAGTGTGGCTATTCCTCTCCAGGTTTATGTGCTTAACAATGAGGGCAGTGTTCTCTTGTGAAGTTTATATTAAGGATGATTGACTGCTTCTCCCCCAACTTCTAGAGGAGACGATTCTGAATTGAATGGTTGTCCTTTGCCAACAATACCTGATATAAATTATGGAATCAATCAATAACCAATACTTCTCATTTCATTATAGTAAATGGGATTTTAGATTGGGCTCAGAGGATAAAGCTGTAATTAGAAATGAGACCACAGTAAAGAAAACCTTAAGAGTAGGCTTTAATTGCAGGAGTCCATATAAATGAAGGCATCTTGTTAGGCAAGTTTAATTTGGAGAGGCATGTGATTAAGAGATGTGCTAAAGATCTCAACAGAACCAGGCCAAGTGTGTGTACCTCCAGTAGAAAGATCATCTGATCAGACGCATTTCCATAATTACATATTCTGATCCAAAAGTTAATACGAAGAACCAATTGAATTAATACCAAAGATGGAACAATGCCAAATGAGGACTCCAAGGCTTCCTCCACCATCACGAGGAAATCTGCACCTCTCATTCCCAGAGTTTTGTCTCCTAAGGACGTTTGCCCGATTGAGTGCACAGCACACAAGAAAGGATCAGAAGTGACCAGAATCTAGATTCACCGCCGTCGTCGTCGTCGTGGTACTCACATGACTTCAAGATCGTCGGCATAGCCAACACACATGCAGGCACACAGGAGGAGGAGCTTGTAGACAGGTGCCCGGCTCGTCTGGGTTTCTCCATGTAGTCTTGATAGTAAAAACCACAAAGAAGGTTTGAAGGGCTGACAGGAGTGGAGAGAGGCTGCCAAGCACAGCCCTATCACGGTACCCCTCCCTCCCATACATGCAAAAGCAAGCCTAAGTCCCCAGAGGTATTTGGGAATATTCCTCCCAGAAGGCTTGGCCTCTCCCACCTTGCACTCTTCTCTGCTCCTTGTGCCTCGTACGTGTAGCGTGTGGCCTTTATTGTCCTTCGAATCCATGGACACAGCTTCTTTTGACTGAGCTGTCTGAATTTTTGTAATTGTAGCATTTTTGGTATTTAGATATCGTTTTTTATGAACTTCTTTCTGTCTGTGATGTGTGTGTTGGCCAAGGAAAGAAGCAGAGAGCCATCCGGAATTCGAAATGAATGTTCCTCTTTAATTATGCAAATTTTCTGCGTGTTCATTCTTTTGAACTTCTCCGGTATCCATCTTCTTGTCCACAGCATTGACGGCACTCATTTAATGTCACCTAAGAGATGAATTCTTCATCAAACTGAACAATGAGGAGCTCTCAGAAGCTCCAGTGGTGGGGGCTTTATCATCACATCCAAAAAAATGTGCCTCTGTCTCCTTGTGAATGTGGCTTCTTTATTTGGTGATTGCGGTAAAGTGATGATGCCTTAAATGACAGAGATGAAGACATTAGATAGATCAGAATACAATGAATATTTAGAAGTGCAAGATGCCACACAGACAAATGCCTGGATGGTCCATCAACACTATAGAGTCCTGACTTCACAACATGGGATGGCCACAGGAGGAAACTGTAGGTCCTCAGGTTCACTACTGCCGGGGACACCCAAGGAAACTTTGGACTAAAGAACTTGTTCAGAGTCACTCTTCCAAATTCTCTGGACCACTTAGAGTAACAAAACCACAAAGGACACCAACATTTTCATGACCTTCGGTCATCCAGGGAATGAACTTCTTTGCTATCCTTGTTCTTATGTAACATTGCAAATTAGACAAAAATTCATAGACTTCCCTCTAGTTTGAGAAGACAATGAAAAGGACTACTTTATAGGATAAACATACTTAATATTTTCATCCCAATTGTTTATTAATAGACAGGCACATTACTAATTATCTACACTGTGTATCACAGAGAGACCCAGATGGACTTATTAGCTATTTTTATCTTTCTATAGATCGCATTGGACACAGAACTGCAGTAATTGGAAGCGGGGGAGGGAAAAGCATAAGGCTAAGATTTGGCACAGTGTCTGAGAGAAGATGGGTTATGAATGAATAATTAGAAGAGCACACAGATGTCATTTCAGACTTGTGGCTGGGAGGAGCTTTGTATCCAAGGGTCACGCACTGAGAGGAAATGGGATTTCAAATTGGTCCTCTGTGTTTCCTCTTTAAGAATGGAGGAAAGGCATCCAGAGGGTAGGAGTGGTATTGGCGATAAGTGTGTGTGTGTGTGTGTGTGTGTGTGTGTGTGTGTGTGTGTGTGTGTGTGTGTGTTTGGCAGAGGGCATGGCATGGGCACACTGATGGTCAGAGGCCAGTAGTAAGTCTCAGTCTTGAGTTCTGGAAGGCTTTAATGGTAATCTTAAGTAGGGCAGGGAGCTGATTAAAACTGAAATAATTAGGTAGACATAAAGTAGATGTATTACATGACAAGACCAAACAAGAGTAAGACAGCTAGAAAAAATGCCTTCGCTTTCAAAATAGTAGTGTGCACACCAGTGGAGGTGGACCCATGTCATCAGCATAAATTACTGAAACTTTTAAGTTTTTTTTTTTTTCTGTTTGGAACACACATTTCTGCTTTGAATATATTTCATAGTAAATCATGGCAAAGTCTAGTAGTGATTAAAAATTTTTGAGAACTTTGTACACAAACACTTCGTCTACATTGTTCATGCTTCTCTCTCCCTGCAACTCCTCTTTTGTTCTTCCCACAACCCCCCAAATTCATGACCTCTTCTTTAATCACACACACACACACACACACACACACACACACACACACACACACACACGATTTAGCATTGCCTATATGTGCATGTATCCAAGGGTGAGTACTTGGAATTAGACAGTCTTTGTGGGAGTCCCTGGAGAAAACCTATTCTCCCTCTCTCAGAAACTACTCTTCACCTGGGGGTGCAACCTTGTGAAATCCCCCCCCCAGGTTGGCATGTCAGCTGACATTGATCTGATGCAGCTGTCGTTCAAGCAACCATACTGTTGAAATTTCCTGAGTCCCCCAGCATGTCTTGAGGACATTTTCTTGCAGCAGGCATCCTGGGCCTTTGGTTCTGGCCATCTTTCCACACACCCTTCCATGATAGTCCTCAAGCCTTAGGTTTGTGGGTTGAATTGCAGATGTATCAAGTGGGGTTAGGCACCCCACTGTCACGTACTTTCTGAATTTTGACCGGTTGTGGATCTTCATAGTGGTTCCCATCTGTTGTCGAAAAAAGCTTCTTTGATGAAGGGTGAGAGCGAGCTTCTCCTGTCTGTGGGTATAAGGGTAAGTGTTCAGAGCCATCTAGAAATTATATTAGTTTAGGAAAATGGCAATAGTAGGTTCTCCTCTTGTGTCTGTAACCTCTCCAGCTATGGGTAGGTAGTAGGTTCACAGTACCGGGCATGAACTTCCCATTGATCTGGCCTTAAGTCCAGTTGTTGGTCATCCCAAATATAAAAATGCCACTAATGCATCATTGGTTGTGTCTTGCTGGGCTGGTCGTTGTTGTGGTTGTAGGCTTTACAGATGGATAGGGCCAATTGCTCTCCTCCCTATTATGAGAGCCAGTTCTCATGGAGGAGACAATTTTTAAAGCATTTCTAGCCCATGGTTTAATAAAAAAATACAGACTTAACATAATACCCTATTAGCTTCAGAAGATACCTTACTGGATGGTAATTCAGCCCTCCCCTTTTACAAATAAAGAAAACCTAGTCTTGAAGGTGTGAAGTCGCTAGCACCATGGTATTATGGGAAACTTTAAAAATGCCGATTAGGTTAGTGAGTTTGAACTGCTCTCAAAGTCCTGTGGACTGTGCATAACAGGAATAAATCCAGACTCGACAAGTCCTGGCTGTGGCTGCCCTTGCTTTGGTATGTTTAACTATGAAGTGGAAATCCTGGAAAGTCACCAAGTACAATTTTATTCATTGAGGAAAGTCTGTTCCCATTCAGTGTAACATTGGCTCTAAAGGGATAATACTATGACAGTGTTGGACGAGAATTTCAGTTAACTACACATTCAGTTAAGCAGCACACCTGGTCTCTAGCCCATCTGGGTGAATAGACATTCATCCAGGAGTATGTAATGTATAGCACATGCTCAGGTGAATCACGACTGCCAGCTCAAGGAGGGACCATGTACTGGCTGGTTTTGTGTGTCAACTTGACACACAGCTGGAGTCATCAGAGGAAGGAGCCTCAGTTGAGGAAAAGCCTCTATGAGACCCAGCTGTAAGGCATTTTCTCAATTAGTGATCAACGGGGGAGGACCCCTCCCACGGTGGGTGGTGCCGTCCCTGGGCTGGTAGTCCTGGGTTCTATAAGAAAGCATGTTGGGCAAACCAGGGGAGGCAAGCCAGTAAGCAGCACTCCTCCGTGGCCTCTGCCTCAGCTCCTACCTCCAGGATCCTGCCCTGCTTGAGTTCCTGTCCTGACTGACTGTAATGATGAACTATGATCTGGAAGTGTAAGTCAAATAAACCCTTTTCTCCCTAACTTGCTCTTTGGTCACGGTGTTTTGTCACAGCAATAGAAACCCTAGCTAAGACAGACCACCAGCACACAATGAGACACAGTTCTCCAGACCTGGCTGGGATCGTACAGGCAGCCTTTCTACCTACCTTCATCTTTTAGGAGATAGGGGACCCTTCAAATCACTCGACACAGAAAGCTTGGGAGTTTTTGCAGTAGCACTGAAGACTCCTGGGAACCATTTAGAATTCCCAGCCCTTATCCTGAACCGCAGGTTCTCAACCTCCCTAATGCTGCCACCCTTTAATATACACAGTTCCTCAAGTTGTGGTGACCCCCCAACCGTAAGATTATTTTCGTTGCTACTTTATAACTGTAATGTTGCTACTGTTATGAATCACAATGTAAATATCTGTGCTTCCTGATGGTTTTAGCTGACCCTGTGAAAGGGTCACAGCCCATAGGTTGAGAACCACTGTCTCGTTCAGTGAATCTAAGTATGGGGGATAGATATCAGCATTTTTCAAAGTTCTACAAAGAATTAGAATATGCAGTCATTTGAAAACCACCTATTATATTAAATGCTATTTTGCAGGCACTTAAGCATAGCATGGATGTTGATTCTTCAGTAATACAAACCCCTAGAAGAGTCCTATAGTCAAAGGCCATTGAAGTCTTGACCTAGACCAAGACTTCTTCTTCTGCCTCAAACCCCTTTTCTCTCCTCCCCCTCCTTTCCAGCAGGGGATAAGCCATTGAACTTGTAGGCTGTCATCTGGTGGTAGTTACTGCTGCGCTCAGGAGTTGGAAGGACTTCTGTTTATTTGGCATGTTCCACATGGGCCTGTCAGGCTCTGGGGGGTTGTGGCATTTGCAGAACTTACAAGGCAGAAACATAAAAATACATAATTCATAGAGGGAAATATTTTGGAGGCTCCTTCACTTTTACAAATTGGCCATAAAATAGAAACCACAGACATAACATTCATATACCCATACTATCCAAACTTGAATTATTTGAGTCGGCAACAATGAAGGCTTTTGGTGGATAACTCCTCTACAGGGCACCAAGCAAGACTATGAATTCAGAACATGTGCCCAGAGATTAATAGGATCCTTCAAATGAGGGATGCCGATTCCCTACCCAACAACTGGCAAACACCTATTTTTGAAAATGGGGTTTGTGGGTTAGTGTCTTTTCACAGTCATTAAGTGTCTCATCTGAAGAGATTTTTGCTTGTCTATACACGTTCCCTTGTACGTTACTGTTTCTTGTTTTTCTCCTTTTTGAGTGGAAGGCTTTCATCATCTCCTAGGTAGCCATGCACGTCACTGGCCATGGTATAGTAGGGGAAGGAGCGATGTGGAAGCTCATCCTGCTAGCTCCTCTCATTAGTGGTGTTGACACTGAGGTTGCATTCGTTCCTTTGAGGGAGTCCTGAGGATGGAGGAAGAGGCTAATCAACTTCTGTCGGCTCCACTTAGGTAGCCAGGTGACACCTGAGTAATGTCGCCCTTAGTGACTGTGGTGGGCGGCTGCTGAGAAATAGCGTGCTTAATGAGGCTCGCTACATGCAAGACCCAAGAAAGGAAACAGTGTTTCTGCCACAGAAGTCAAGCAAAAAGCTCCCTTTGCCTTTTGATTTGATGGTGGAGCAAGGAGATCCTGGGGTTCAGAGAAGCTGAGAGCCAGGTTTCACTCGTTTATGTGACTTTTGAGCTTTGTGACCTTGCAAATGGCAGCTGACCTTTCTGGGCTTTGTTTTGTTCATCTAAATGTAATCCCACTCTCTCACAGGAGTTTTTTGAGAGATTGAAATGACGAAGGGGATGGAGAGTTCTAGGCAAATGAAACAGATTGGACTGTGGTGGGTGATAGTACTGCACCATGGGTTGGGGTGCACGCATTATTCTGAGTTGCTTCTAAACCCCAAAACCCATTGTCCAAGGGACTATGTGGTCTGCGGAGAACAGGTCAGTGCATGGGGGAGTGATACAGAGGTTAATATTGTCATTTAAGCCATTTGATTACATAAGCTCTTAGAGAAATGCCCAGCTAGATTAAAAGACAATGAGGCTATTTGATGTGCCATTGTTAGTGAGGATTAGGAAGGTTAGCTACAGGCCATCATTGGCTGTTGAGAGAGAGAGTATCATTTTTCTTTCCAGGAGTGAGCTTCTTGACAGATCATCTGATTCCAAGTTTGGTCAGCCCCAAACACATGTACCCAGGAGCAACACTAAATATACTCAGTGAATTTGTATGTGTGTATAAACATATGTATGTGCATATATGTAACAATAATAATAAAAAAGAGGCCGTGCATTTGAGAGGGATTGATGAGGGGAAAGGGAGGGAAGAAACAATGTAAAAGCAGGACTCCGACATGAAATTCTTAAGAAATTAATTAAAACCGTTTAGCACAGCACAGGGGCCAAGACAGGATCCGTCTTCTAAATGTTTCATCCCTTTCCATCATCTTTCCAAACAATACCCTTCACACAATGGTGAGACTGCTTTTTAAAGCCGAGTTTCAGGAGCAAATCCGTGTTTCTCCCTGGAGCAGTTATGAATCAATTTCTTACTGTTTGCTCTAACAGTAGCCAAACCCAACATATCGATTAAGCCTGTCTTACCTGCCCATCTCCCGCGCTTCTCCTAGGCTGTTTGGAAGACAATTTAAATTGGAGAGAGGTTTGTGTGTGGTGGGGTATCATAGTGTGTCTTTGAAGGTCACAAGGTGATTTGAGAAGCCTTTGGGATGACACATTCCCCAGTTCCCATTTTATGGTTTCACTTCAGTGTTAGGTGGAAATAGTCACGGAAGGGAACGGGGACGATGCATTCCCCCAATTCCCATTATATGGCTCTATATCAGTGTTAGGTAGAAATAGTCACAGTGGGAATGTCTTATTTTCCCTTTGTTTTGAGAACTTTTCCTGGAGGTGGGGTGGAGAACAAATGTATGTTCATCCCTGATAGGATTCCAGTGACAGACCACAGAAAGAGTTTCACTCATGTCTAGCCTAGTGAAACAGCGAGTTCAATCTAGGTTAATTACAGGGTCTTAGACAATGTATGGGCAGCTACACCACTTAGGAAAAAAAGTATCCCTGGCAAAAGTTAACTGTCTATACATCCTCAGGAGTCGGGGAGGAAGGAGGCATGGCCTTGTCATGGCTTCCCCTCCCCCAGCAAAGGTTAACTTCTTAAAAGTCCTACAGGAAGAGACAGGGCCTCCTGAGACCTTTCCCTTAATAGCCCATAACTGCATGTAATCTTGGGGAGGGTTAGAGCCTTGTGAGACCTCTCTACTAACAATCTTGAACTGTCTGTGAATCCTACGGGGAGGGTGGCTGCGGAGCCACATGAATCCCTCTTCCATGATGAAAAGTTAACAGGCCTAATCTTATTCAGAGATAGTTCCAGAGGACAGTGATCAAGTTATGCATGGGGGACAGGGTCCCAAGACACCTTTCTTTGCAGTTATTGTTGTAGATATAGATGCAGTCATGGTGCAGGAATTTTTTTTTAAATCTTATATAAGTATCTCTTATAATCGAAAATATTTATGACTATCTTAGTTAGGGTTTCTATTGCTGTGAAGAGACACCAGGACCACAGCAACTCTCATAAAGGAAACCATTTAGTTGGTTGACTTACAGTCCAAAGGTTCAGTCCACTATCAGCATGGTGGGACATGATGGAGTGTATGCAGACATGATGCTGGAGAGGTAGCTGAGAGTTCTACATCTTGTGAACAGGAAGTGAACTCACTCACTGGGTATGGCTTGAGCATATATGAGACCTCAAAGCCTGCCGCCACAGTGACACACTTCCTCCAACAAGATCACACTTACCCCAACAAGGCCACACCTCCTAATAGTGTCACTCCCTTTGGGAGCCATTTTCTTTCGAACCACCACAGTGACTATTATAATTTGAGATCTCCCACAACACTAATGAAAGAGTTGCATTAACATTTTTAAGGACTAACTTAAAGGTAACTATTAATGACTAACTTAAAGGTAACTATTAGCAAAAGGAAGCAGTACAACAGTCAGTGTGGTTTTAGATCAGGTCTCCAAGCAATTCAGGAGAAAGAATGCTTTCACCTAAGGTCTCCAGCAAGTGCCCCACTTCTTCCTTTAGCCCTTCATAGACATGCCTGCAGCCCTGGAATAGGGTACTTACTTGCATCTAAACTCCTAGCTCCTATGTTACAGAGGCAGATGTAACAATTCCCTTCAGTGATTCTTATTGTGTTACAAGGTGAGGGTCTATCAGAAAAGGCTGATTTTTAAGTAATTTCTTTCTTTTTATCTTTTACAGTTATGTATTTATTATGTGTGTGGGAGAAGGTGCCCATGCCCTGTGTGTGGAGGTCAGAGGACAATTTTCAGGAACTGGTCCTTTCCTTCACCATGTGAGTCCCTGGGCTCAGACTCAAGTTGTGAGGCTCAGCAACAACTTCCCTGGTTTGCTGATCCATCTCACCAGCCCCAAGCAATTTATTTTCACAGAGAAACTGAACTCGTGTTTATATGGGCAGCTGTCAAGCCTGTAGTCAGCACCTACCCTGGTTATACTGGAGGACCAAGTAACCAATGCTATATTAACGTTTTCACACTAACCTTGACAACCTAGGCCAAGCTCCTTGGCTCATACTCATACCTGCAAACTGATCTCTCTAAATATCTGGGTTGCCATAGTTACCAGAGAACAGTCTTTTGGAGGGAGGGTACTTACCGATGATATTCTAAGTAAAGACCTATTACTGTGACTATCTTTTTATCCTGATAACTTTTGTTAGTATTTGATTAGAAAGTTCATTGGGGTTTGAAGATTTTCTTGATTTCAAATTTTAGCAGAATCACTCTGTTAGCATTAGACAGCACATTAAATTCATCAGAGTGGCCAAGACATGGTCAGCATCTGCTGAAGCTCTTTGTATATACAAGGTGCATTCTAGGCAGTATGAGGATGCATCATAGAGGCCCAGAAGACTGGACCTGAAGATGTGGATATAAGTGAATAATAGGAATGGGAAGAATCATATCACAGTAGCATGTGCCTGGTTACTAAATGAATGATGAAGATATTATGGCTGTTTCTAAGGTCATCCCTGTAAGCTATTTCAAGACAATAACTTACCCTGTATAGGTAGAGGGGAGTTTTGAGTGTGTTTGTCTGTGGCTTTTGTGCTGTGTTATGTGGTTTTCCTTTGGGCTTTCTTACAACCTTCTGTTATGGGAATATGCTGAATAAAAGAAACTTTTGATTATTGTTCATCAATTAGTGCACAATGCTGAGCATTCAAGACAGAAATAATGACTCTATTAGGGGTATAAATATTTAATCATAGATGCTTTTTATAATGCTTCTGTAGCCAATCAAAGTCATTATCACCGGGTGATTAGGAAAGAAAAAGAAATCAGAGAAAGCCTTGTTGGAAAAGATGAAGTTAAAAATATCTCTGCAGATGGCATCATCTTGTATGTAGAATTTCCCAAGTAATCCACACGGAAGGCATCATTAGAGTGCATTAATGAGTTAGCAAGATGACAAGATTCAAGGTCAATATACAAAAATTAGCTGTATTCCTGGTAATGGACCATCCAAAAATAAAATGAGGGAAATAATTCCAACCATACAGCATCAAAAAAATAAATTGAGACTATAAAGGTTTTCCATTGAACATTATGAGATAATCAGTGAAACAAATTAAAGAATGAAATCAGTAGAAAAGCAGCCAGTGTTCATGAATGGAAGACAGTATTGTTAGGATAGCAATCATCCCCCAACTGTTCAGTGCATTAAATTGAATTGCTATTAAAATTTCGGTTACCTGGGGGATTTTTGGGCAGAAAGGTGATTATAAAATTCCTTTGGACATTTCCTCTGGGAACTTAAGGGACCCAGAATGACCAAAATCTGTTCTTGCACAATCGAGGAACAAAGCTGAAACAATCACCCTTCCTAATTCACAACTTTTGTCAAAGTTACCCTAATGAAAGCGGTTAGGTTATGCACAGGATGAGCACAGACGAACAAGACAGTAGATTGTCAGCAAGGCTGACAGACGAAGAAAGAGCAAGCCATTCACTAACTGTTGCTGGGACAACTTGATGGTCACTTACAAATGTACAAAACTAGGCCTGACCCAATGCGATACAAAGAATGAACTCAAAGTGGATCAGAGATCTAAGTTGTTAGGACTCAAGTGTAAAACCCTGAGAAGAAAACAGGTCTGCATCTTACGGATTGTCTTAGACAGATCTCAAACATGAATCACCAAAATAAAATTGGATCCAACCAAAACTTAAAACTTTTAGACTTCTAAGGAACCTGTCATGAAAATGAAAAGACAACCCAGAGAATGAGGGGAAAAAAACCATTTGCAATTCGTGTCTTTATAAATAAAGAGAAGATAGGAATACAATACTCTATAAATGCATCAATAAAAAGGCAGCTCAACTTGACAGTGTAAAAATTTTAAATATACATTTCTACAAAGAAACTAGAAAGTGACGAGCACACACACACACACACACACACACACACACACACACACACACACACACAAAATGGTCAACCTTATTAGTCACTGGGGAAATATATCTCAAAACCACAACGAGATATCACTTCACACCCACTGGGATGTTTATAATAAAAAACAAAAACACAAAAACAGGCAGTAACAAAGGTTGGCAAGGATGTGGGGAAATTGGAACGCTCGTATGTTGCTGATGGGAATATAAAACAGTGCAGCTGCATTGAAAACAGTTTGGCAGTTGCACAGAACACTAGAGACTGAATTGTTGTTGGTCCAGAAGCTCCACGTCTAGGTATGTGTATAAGAGAATTTGAAACACATGTCCACACAAAATCAGGTACACACATCCTCATAGCAATGTTACTACGGAACATGATCTATGTGTCCATCAACTGATGCCTGAGAAGAATCCAGTTTGTTCAAACAGTGGTACCCGGGCATGTAAAAGGATGGAGTATTAAGTCACTGTGTGAATGTGTGTGTGTGTGTGTGTGTGTGTGTGTGTGTGTGTATAAAACAGCTGATACTGGAAAATGTTCTACTAAGTAAAAGTCAGACATAAAAGACATGCATTTCATCTCATTTACATGATCTTTCTAGAATCCTCCATGTAATACCATGAGACAGAAAGTATGTAAATGGTTCCAGGAGCTTGGAATTGTGTGGGAAAGTGAAATGATTGCTAACAGGTATGAGGTTCTTCTGCTAGTGATGACAATTTCCTGGAACTTGATGGCGATAATGCTTTTATAATGGGGGGGGGCAGTCTACCAAAAAATAAATTCCTTAAATTGTTCTGTTTATGAGTTTGATTTTTATGATATATAAGTTCTACATCATTTTTGCTGTAGCTGTTTGAGACAGGGTCTCACTGTGTATTTCTAGCTGTCCTGAAACTCTCCCTGTAGACCAGGCTGGCCTGGAAGGCACAGAGATCTACCTACCTCTGTCTTCCAAGTGCTGGGATTAAAGGCGTGCACCAGCACACCCAGCCTCTACATCAGTCTTTAATGCCACTGTGTTTTCCTTGATTAAGCTGGTCTGCTAAAGCCTGCCTTGCAAAAAGACATTTCTACTAAAGCACACACTCCTGTGTTGTGCCTTTAAAGCCAGTTCACGGTCGGTCTTTATAGACGTCATGTAACTTGATCAATATCAAGTCTGAATGAGTGCAGGTAGACCAGTACTCTCCCTGAAATGTTATGAGGGGCTATATCTATCTGCATAGTAGCTCCTGGCTTCTGCTCTTTTGAGCTCAATGGAGACCCTTCTCACTGACATGCCCAACACTCTGCTATCACGTGGGGGGAAGACTTGCATTCTTGTCCATGTCTCATGCTGCTTCTCTTCTTCTCCTTCCAGGTCCTTCCTTTCCCCAGCCAGGTGGTATACAACAGAGTCGGCAAGTGTGGCAGCCGCACCGTGGTCCTGCTTCTGAGAATCTTGTCAGAGAAGCACGGGTTCAATTTGGTCACGTCAGACATTCACAACAAAACCAGGCTTACTAAAAATGAACAAGTAAGTTGAATCCCCCATTGTTAAATCACACGATTAGTGAGTGGGCACCTTACAGAAGATCTTCATGCCAGAGTTTCAATCCCATGCCATATTTTTGTCAGGGTGTACAAGGAAATTTAAGGTAGGATTTGTGCAGGAAATCTGAAACTCAGGAAGCCTTCATAACTGGATACTTCAGTCAGGTCTGATGGATTGTGTACATTAGCCATGGTCTATTTTGCTAAAATAGATTAACACATAATCTCAAAATATTTAAACCAGTGAATTAAATAAATCGTGCTGACACCTTTGGAGTCAAATGAAAAATTTTTCTTTTAGCGTGTCTTTCTTTGCAGTTCCTCATCTGTACCCTAAATCTTTACAATAAAGAGCAAACCTTTGTGCAGGATATCTGATTGGCTGATGCAGGAAAAGGATCTCCTTGTAATAAGCTCAGAGGATCCTAGCTTCCAAAGCAACATTTGTTATATTCAGTGGAAGCAAAAGAGTCTTTGTAGGGTCTTTTTTTTTTTTGCCCCAGAGACAGATTTGCCTTGGCGGGATGACAGTACTGTTGGCTTCTGGGAAGCTCTGAAGGCTTGTTCTGCCTTGTAAACCCCTGGAGAGATAAAGACAACTGTATCTGTGGAGCTGCTGCTGTAGGAGACTTAGGTGCTGTATTCTCAGTGGTCTTTTTGCAAGATAAAGTCTGTTGTCAGCCTGGTTACTAGTTTCTCTTGTGATGAAAATATCCCAACCAAAGCAACTTAAAAGGGAGAATGGGGTGTGGGTGGCTGGAGAGGTGGCTCAGAGGTTAAGAGCACTGACTGCTCTTCCAGAGGTCCTGAGTTCAACTCCCAACAACCACATGGTGGCTCTCAACAATCTATAGTGAGATTGGGTGCCCTCTTCTGGCCTACAGGAGTATATGCAGGTAGAGCACTGTACATAATAAACAAAAGGGGAGAAGTGTGGTTTTTGGCTTGCACTTATTTAGCTCATACTTCCAAAGAGGATAGTCACATCATTGCAGAGAAGGCAGGATGGCAGGGGCATGAGGCTGGCAGTCGGAATGTAGAGAGTAAAATCAGGAAGTGGGACCAGGCTATGAAAGTTCAAAGCCCACTCACTCTCAGTAACATAGTTCCTCCAGGAAGTACTCCACCTCCTAAAGGTTCCATAACCTTCCCAAGCAGCAGCACCAACCAGGGACTGAGTGTTCAAGCACAAGAGACTGGGGGGACATTTCACATTCAAACCACAACCTGGCATTCAAAAAAATGCTTCTGTCACTGTAGAAACTGACGTTACCCCATGAGTGGTACTTATTGTCAAGCTGGGATCATAATATTGATATCTTAGCATGCGTCCTTTCTTCAGACATCATCTTCCCCTTGGAGGCACACAGAACCTTGTAGACAGAGGGGTGTTATTTTTAAGGGCTTATGGTAAATTCTCTGTAGAAAAAGAAAATGTTTAGGCCGGGGCATTGGCTCAGAAAATAAAGTGTTTACCCCCAAACCATGAGGACCTGAGTTCAAACTCCCCAGCACAAACACAGAAGGCTGAGTATACACAAAAGGTCTGTAACCCCTGCACTGCGTGCTCTGGCTGAGGCCGGTGGATCCCCGGAGCTAGCTGGGCATCCAGTGCTGCCAATCTAGAGAGTTCTAGGGTTACTGAAGTCTCAAGAAATAAGGTGGGGGTGGGGAGATGGATCAGTGGGCAAGAGCACTTACTTTTGTGTTAGGACCTGAGTTTGAATCTGTAGAACCTCTGTAAAAGTCAACAAGTATTACAGATACTTGTAGCTCTGCTGGGACGAAATGGGGGGCAGAGACAGGAGAGTTCTCCCCAGTTTCAGGGCCAGCTAGCCTTGCATATGCAGGGAAAAAAACCTAGCAGAGACCCTATTTCAAAATAAGGTATAAGGTATAAGGTATAAGGACGTACATAGTTGTCCTCTGACCTCTACACATGCCCTCCCCCACACACATATACCTGCATTCACACACACAAATGTGCATACACATACACAATTATTTTTTAAATAATGAGGTGGAGAGTGACTAAGAAAGACTGAAGTTGAACCCCTGGGGCCTCCAAAATCATGTTCATATGCATACACACACAATATGAACACCCGTGCATATGTACATACTAAACACAGAGAATGAAAAGTGTGTGTGGCATTTAAAACTACAGAGCTGGGTTTGGTGGCACATACCTCAAATCCCAGCATTACGGAGGCAGGGGCAGGCCCACCTCTATGGATTGAAGACCAACCTGATTTATATAGTGAGCTACAGGCCAGCCAGAGTTACATGTGACGCCCTGTCTCAAAAGAGAGAGAAATAGAGGGGGGGTATCATGTTTCATGCATAAATTGTTTAATAGTGATGGAATTCCCTTGATCCCCTTACTTTGGCTGATTAGGGTCTTTTTACTACCCAGAAGAAAATGACTATAAATAAATAGTCTATGTTCTTATAATTTTATTATGGTTATTAAATTTTACCTTCCTTTGTATCCAAGTCTTAGGGCCTGCTTATCAGATTATACCTCAATGTTCCTATGTGTGCACGCCATGCAGAACTCCCAGATGTCTTGTTAGACTGCATCCAGGTGCTCACTGGTAAAGGCATGCAGACAGCCCAGAGAACCCAGAAGAGGGGACTAGACGATCAGACACCGGAATGTTCAGGACATCCCAGGGGAGAGAACACACACCTCTAATGCTGAGTGCATTGTGGGAGTTTTGAGTAATAAGCCTACTTTGTTCCCTGCTTTAAATATCAGAAACGAAAACACAGTTGTAACTGTAATTTAAATAAAAAGTTAACAAAAATAGCCTGACAGCGAAGAGGTGGTCAGGTCTAGAAAGTGTTAAAGACAAAGTCGTCCTTCCCCTCTGAAAGGGCAGTTTTCATCTGTCTGGACTGGTTGCCTTGTCAGGAAGCCAGGAAATAGCCGAGAGCATCTTTTTAGGTTCTTTCCAGCACTGTGATTCTGTGATACACTGTTATAACTTCTAGCATATTCCACGTATTATGGTTCTGATTCCTGGGGTCAGTGTGTCCAAGACTGTACTTCATCATTTATTGCCAATTCCTATTAAACTATAAGATGAGTGTTAAAACAGACAAACAAAAAAAAAAAAAAAAACTAAAGCAAAGGTAAAGACTTGGAAGGAAAGAGAGATATACCAGTCTGTAAAAATAAAGGTGAGGTCGGTACCCACTGCTTCCCTGGAGCTGGCTTATCCGGCTCCTGCACACAGGAAAGTGGCCGAGAAGCAGATCTGGTCTATCTCCATGACATTCCAAGAGACTCGTCCTTGTTCCGTGGGATCCCCTTTACTAATGTTTGAAAGTACATCTGACAGCAGAGAAAGAAATATTATTTTAACTTAACATTCAGGAAATAATTTGTGGTATTAATAGCTTCTCTTCTTGGTAATTTATTAAGGGAAAAGGGCAGTATGATTTAGGAGACTAGTTAAAATTTTACAGTCAGTGGCTCTCACCCTTATAGTGAAACAAAATCATTCCCATGGAAACATTGTTCTCTCTAAATAATGAAAATAATTGTTTGCTTCAGGTACTGTAGGAGTTAAACAGTTTCTTGGGTGCTGGGTCAGGACTCTTTTTACATTTTTTTCTCATGAGAAAACATGTTCCATGATCCAAACTACTGATTTACAAGTGAACTTCAAAACTACATCCATTTATAGGACTGGGATTATCTGTGCTATTTCATTCACCCACAAGACATTTCCCTGGAGCAGGATTAAGTGAACACGTACATTTCCCCCTAAATGGAAGTTGTTGTCATGCACACATGTGCACACACATGTGCAAACACATATCTGCTCATTCATAGCTAAGGGTTAAAACTTTCTAGCCTCTGGGATTATTAAGCAAGAAAGGAGCATGAAAACACCAAATGTTAGGGTGCCTATAAAAACCCTGCTGCATCTGCTCTCATAGAAATAGACACACCTTTGAAATTTGGACTCAGAATAATTTCTCCTCCACAGGAGAGCTTGCAGGTGCTGCTGGCCAAGTGCTGGACTTTTGTGTTGCGTATAACATAAGCCCATGGTGATACTGTTTCATCTATACTCAATAAAGATTTCAGTTAAGGGTGTGATTTATATGATCTCTTGTAAAGTGAAGGTTCCATCTAGTGTGAGTGAAGACAAGGAGTAATGGCCATGAGTCTTCAGAGCCTGGTTGCTAGTTCTCAAATGACTTAGTCCTGTGCTCTCAATACAGTGACGGTCGGAGTACCACAGGCCTCTCATAGCTGGTGGAATCCAGTTATTCCAGTTGGAGAAAGGCAAAAATTGGCCTCTAAACCTCAATGATTAGAAAAAGCAAATAACTTCATTATTCATTTTTTTTTCTACTGAAGGTCCCAAGGATGTATAAAACAAATGGGAAGCAATGTCCATGTGTAAATTGTTTCCCCTGATTATGTCATTTTACCATTTGGGACCAAAATTATACCAATGAGTAAGTGTTATTCCCTGTTTTCTGGGTGAGAACCTGAGATAATTCATCACCTTCCAAAAATAATTGTACTGAACTGACTGGGTATGACGGCTGGACTGGACCTGGGTCCTTCCAAATCCAAAGGCTGTTCCCATAATGCAATGCTTGCTCTCCAGCAGAGCTTTTGGAAGCCTAGAGTCCCAGTGCCCTTCTGCTGTAGATTCTGGGAAGGAGTCCAGAAAATTCCTTTTCAAAAAAAAAAAAAAAATTAAGTGGCACAGACAGTTTTTCTGGGATGCAGCAGCCAGGCTAAGGAAGCCCTGTCAGGGTCCTCATGTCAACATTTCCCCAAAATGTGTTCCTTGTGACTCCAGGCCCCCTCCATCGATGAAGAAGGGAAAGTGCATGGCTCATAATTTGGGGAGTCGTCTGGGCCTTAACATTTAGGAGATTCACAGTGATTCTTCACATTTTAAAGATGCATAGTCTTAAGATATATGCTGTGTATGTATGCTATGCAAGTGTGTTTGAATGTTCACGTTTGTGGGTACACTTGTGTACATGTTCTGATGACCGTGAATGTGTGTGTGTGTGTGTGTGTGTGTGTGTGTGTGTGTGTGTGTGTGTGTGTTCACGTGTATATGCCCACGTGTATCCGTGTGCTGGTGACCATGTTGGTGAGGGAGACCATGACACTGGCTATCTTCCTCCATCTTTCTTCACTTTTTTTGCTGAGGAGGAGTTTCCCCCTAGACCCAGAGTTTCCTACTTCACCAGCTTGCCCTGGGAATCCCATGTCTTCACCTCCTGAGGCCTGGGATTACAGGCAGATTGTCATGACTGCCCCATATACAAAGGCCAGGGATCTAAATTCTAGTCCTCACACTAAGACGTCAAGCATATTACTATCTATCTGTCTATCTGTCTGTCTATCTTCCTATCTATCTATCTATCTATCTGTCTGTCTGTCTGTCTGTCTATCATCTATCTATCTATCTATCTATCTATCTATCTATCTATCCATCTATCTACCTACCTACCTACCTATCTATCTCTATCTACCTACATACCTATCTAGCTCTACATATACATATTATATATATTATATATATACATATATGCAAATATATTTTAGACACCAAGTTTCTCCTAGACTTTCCCAGTCTTAGTTGGTCAGGGGATTTTTAATGTGTGTTATGAATGTCCTTTGGATCCCACAGAATTTATCCATCATAATTTGGAAAGCACTGGCCTAGTCTACATCCTTCCGACCATCATAGCAGGAAAGGTTAGTATTGCACTATACACCTCACACCAGCTCTGACTCTGTCGGACAACCATTCAAATAACATAAGCCTTGAAAACCATTCAGAGGGTAGGAGAGATGGCAGTCCTGTGCCTGTGTGCTTCAGGTCGTATTAGCCTCTTGGTACAGAGCAGGGCAGCATGCTGTTATCATACCCTGTGTCAAACCTCCCTGCCCCTTTATTTTCTCTCACATCGTCGTCCAAGTCTGTGTTCTGACTATAAAACAATGAGACTCAAAATAATAATAATAATAATAATAATAATAATAATAATAATAATAACCACAGTCCTTCAGGGACAGTTCTCAAGACCACAGAGGGGCCTCTGGGGCTTCCCCAGTACTCGGTCCTCTGTTTGGTCACCTGATCATCCTTCCTGTGTTTATCCATTTATTTTGACGGATGTTTATTGAGGATCTGCTGCTAATGCTGGTCACTGAGCACCACCCACAATGCTTGTTGTTCATGCAACTGCCTTCTGATCTGTGAAGCAATTTTATTAGGAAGGTATTGGCACCCTGCTTTTGAGGGAGAAATAAGTGTGTACGAGAACAAAGGACACAAACACACATAAATCAAAGGGAATGTGGAATAATTATCCATAAAATCAAGTCAGGGTCAGATCCTGTCTAAGTTTGAATGGTGAGTCGTAGTTAGAGGGGAACCATCCAAAACGGTTCTTGTGCCAGGTGTAAGGATCTTCTGGGGAGTGTTCGCACACTCTTTATCCCCACATCTTACTGCAGAAGCAGAGAAGTAGGTTTGTAAGGAAGCACCCAGGTATGTGTGTATATGAGGAAAGACTCCCTAGGGTGACCAGATCACAAATTCCAGTGAACACTCACTGCATGAAGCGTACTCACTGAAGACGCTCCTTTTATTGTGCAAATCCTCCAAACGAGGAAATTCTCTGCCCCCAAAGGCCTCATGAAGTTTACATTTATGTTTTGAAACAAGCTCTCCCTGTTATGCAGTCCAGGCTGGTCTTGAACTCATGACCCTTGTGCCTCAGCTTCCCAAGTAGCTGGGAGTACAGCAGTATGTTACGATACTGCATCAGATGCTTCCTCGTCTGCTTGTCTCCTTCTGCATGCTATTCCAGGAACCTTCTTCCCCTAGAAACATTTTGAAAAAAGTCTTTCAGAATGATCCTCAAAGCTTCCTGCCCTTACAAGAAGATAGACAGTGTCCATTGTCTCAAGACTGCTGCTCCAAACTGGCTCTGGAATCAAACTGGAAGATAAGCTCCGTCAGTCCATGGGGATGGGTTCCACATTGTCTTGGGGTCCTCACACAAAAGCCGAGTCCTCTAATGCAAACCTGAAGGAAATAAAAGACAACGGAGAGAAGCCATATGACCTGGAAAAAACAGTTTTTCTTCTCCTTGGAATTATATTGTATCCATTAATTTTCTGTATTTAGTTCAGACCCAGACTCTTCGCCATGCTCATGTTATTGCTCCCCCTGCTGGACTTCTTCTTCACTGCAGGCATGAACTTCCCTGATTATTACAGCCCTGGGCTAAAGTTAGAAAGAGGACTGTGCTGGGGGCCTGCCTGTACCCCAAGAAGAGGTCAGGTAACCCGAGACCTTCAGTCATCCTTTCCAACCTCTAAGGTTGGAACAAGGACTCGAAGTTCCCCCTCTGGGCCTGGTTGCTTTTGCTTTGATGTGCTAATAAGCACGCATCCTTTCTTTGATTTAAGATGCTTTGCGAAATTATAGGGCATCTAGTTGTTGATGTGTGACCCAAGAGTTCAGACCAAAGTAGGGTTGGACACCCTTCCTACTGACAAGCTGTCAAGCGTTTCCTGAAGACACGAGGAGCAGAGTCATCCTCAGAGCTGCAGATGAACGTCTGTGCTCAGCCACCCTGCCCTGAGCAGGGAAGCGAACCACTGGAGACTGCTTCCTAGCCCCGCTCTGTGTAGTACGGGTGTTTGGCTTTTGCCTTTTCCTTCCTTTTTAAACCTTGCTTCCATTTCAGTCCATCACCATAGGTAGATTTAACTTCCTCCTTTAGATGCATTTCATGGAACACTTACCCTTTTCTAAGTATTTAAAATCCACCCTTGTTCTTATTGATATATACTGTTTTCCCACTCTGGAAATTTTAGAAAATAATCTTTCTATTCTCTGTTCTCTCTCTCTCTCTCTCTCTCTCTCTCTCTCTCTCTCTCTCTCTCTCTCTCTCTTCCTTTCTCACCCTCCCCTCCACGCATGTGCGCGCACGTGTGTGTATGTGTGTGTGTGTGTGTGTGTGTGTGTGTGTGTGTGTGTGTGTAGAAAAGACAGGGCCACACACTCAGAGCCTTAATACTTACATTTCTTAGTGTTTTTTTGTCTACCACTTGTTGAGTACATCCTATGAAAGGCAAAAGGTTTATTTTCTCTAGTCCCTCTTCATTCTCCAATCCCAACCAATTCTGCCAACCAATCCCCTGTTCATGTCTACACCATTAACTGGGAAGTGTGAGTAGACTGCCACTCGGCGATGAGGAGCAGGGCTGCAGGATTTGAATTCTGGCATCACCTTTTGGATCATGGTGACTTTACAAGATCTGTGTACTCTGGGGCTGGAGAGACGGCACAGTAATTAGGAGTGCATGCTGCTCTCGTAGAGAACCCAAGTTCAGTTCCTGGTATCAGCGTTAGACAGTTCATAACCACCTGTGACTACAGCTCCAGGCCATCTGAAGCCTCTGCCCTCCGGCACCTGCACTCACGTGCAGAACCCACACACGTACATGCCATTCAAAATAAATTAATCTTTAAAATAAAGAAATCCATATTCCCAGTCTGTGCTCCAATTCCATAATTTCAAAGAATGGATAATAATACTTAACTCTTGAAATATTAAATGATAACAGGTATATAAAGAATTCTCTGGTACGGTATGTGCCACATCCCTCCCCCAATACTCAGAAAAATGGCTTTGCTTGGCATTCTTACATCTTGGATATTATAAGGAGAATGCTGACAGTGAGTCTTGTGTAGGATAATGAACTTGCTAGTCTGTTCCAGGGAAGGTTGACTTCATTGCCTGGGTGACAATTATGTCTTCAGCTACTGACTGGTGTCTTGACACCAATCAAGCATTTTTAAAGGGGTGTGCTCATCCCATAAACTCCCTGAAGACACCTGGTGGGGACTTAAGGGGACACATAAGCCTGGTCCCAGCCCTCCTGGAACTTAGTCTAAGTCAAAGATAAGAATGCAGTCTCAGTTAGTGGACCATCAAAAGGAGTGTCCCCAATCCTCCTCAGATGAAGAGCTCAAAGAAGTGCTTCTTATCTAGGCAGAGAACATCAAAGGCAGACCCATCTCCCCTCTTTCTGCAGACAAATTTGTTCCTCCTCCAGGAGCCCATCACCACAGATGGGTACCACCACGGTGTGCTCATTGTCCTAGCTGAGGATCTAGGAGGGACGGTGTCTGGTCTTCTTTTCCTGGCTTCCTATCCCCAGGTACCCACCAAGCTCCTTGCTTCAATCTTCCTCAAAGCCCTCCCTGCAGTTCTTCATCCTTCTCACTGCTAAGATCCTTTGCCTCAACATCTGCTGTAGGTCATGTTAGAACACCGTTTGCACAACCCAACACCAGAGTTTCTTCGAATTCATTAGCACCTGATGCTGCAGGTGCCATCACGGCCACTCCCATCTGCCTGGCCCAGCTTCCTGTCCAGTGCTTCTGTGCTGGGCCAGATCTCAGCTTTATCCCTGCTAGACGAGTGCTCTACCACTGAGCTTCCTGGCCTCAGCCTCTAAACGTCATTCTTCTTCACATTTTCCACCCTCATCTCAGATATGAAATAAATTAAAATAAATCTTCTCTGATGTCAGATCCCCACAGAGTTAATGTCATGGTCTGCTCTGCTTTCCATTACCTGGCTCTATTCATTCTCTAGTTATCTATTTCCTTGGTCATCCTACACTGGTTGTTCTAAAATCCTTTCTGATGCTCCAGTAAAACACTCTGACCAAAAGCAACTTAGGGAGGAAAGGGCATGTTTGACTTACACGTCCAGGTCACTGTTCATCATTATGGAAAGTCAGGATAGGAGCCTGAAACAGAAACATGGAAGACCAGGACGCTGGAGCACTCATCAGCGTGGTGCCCACAGGCTGATGCTTAGCTTTCTTATACACTTCAGGACCACCTAAGGATGGCGGTGGTGCATCAGTTAGTAATCAAGATGATCTTCCACAGATGCGCTAAACTGGGCCCAGGCAGTTCCTCTCAGAGGACACTAGGCTATGCCAAGTTGACAGATCTAATGATAAGACCCAACATCTGGTCCAGAGAATTCCCTCAGCCATTTGTGTTTGTTTCTTACCTTGACTTTGTATTGTTTCCATGATGACCCTTTTTACTGTCAATCTGTCCACACCACAGAGGACGCCCCCTCGGGAGAAGTGCCCACCTGTGTGTGCAGGTAGGCTGGAAACATTACCTGTGTGCCTTCCACCCATGGTATATCCCTGGATCTCACCTTCCCCCTGGTCCATCTCACCTCAACACTCTGAACTTCATGAGAGAGAGGACCCAATATTTTTTTTTCTTTGTAATCACATGCTAAGCAGTAGATTGCCTGAGATTGAGTTGGAGATCTTGGATGTTAAAGAAAAGAGGGACCCGGAGAGTCAAGCTGGAAGAGGGATGTATTTTAGCTGGAATGAATGAAGAGAGGACTTGAAATGTTGGTGGGGGGAAAGTCAAACATTCCAGAGGGAGGCAGCTTGTTCCTAAGCCTCATCCTGGTCAGACTTTGGTATAGACATTGGTATGAGTAAGGAGTAAGGAGTGGTCTAGTTTGATGGGATATAGAGAGTACCGTAACCTGAGCCCGGTGGTCCCAGGATGCATCGAGGCGGGTAGAGGGTAAACTGAATGAGACTCAAGAGTGTGGTTCTGGGTCTGGTGGGCCTAGCAGCACCGCTGGGACATTCTTCAGTAAGTAGGGTGAGTGGACACGGGCAGTGGAATCAGGAGGAATCCAGGAGCGGCCCTAGAGGAGCCAGGAACAGCAGGGATGCACTCTTTGGTGACTTCAGGTAGTGCCAATGCTGCCGTGATGGCACGGGTGTAAGTAGCATCAAGGAGAAAGAAAAGGCAGGCTCCGAAAAGGTGGGAAGGCTGGGAAATGGGCAGCAGGGGCTCAGGAGGCCATTGCTCGTCACTAGAAATGGGTCACTTGTTAGCATTTGGGAAGGTCAAACGGTGCTTGGACAAGGAGTATTCAGCCTGTGCATATGACGTACGTGACTTTACTGTTTGGGGAACAGTGACAAGCGTGGAAGAATGCACTCTGTCCTCAATCCATTAACGTGATAAACGTGAGCGCTGGTGTCTTGAGTGTGTTTGAGAATATGTCTAGAAAGAGTTCCACATTGTCACTGCTAATCCATTTTCCTTGAGATATAGACAGCTTTATGATGACGGCAGTGCTCTCAAAAGTCCTACTGATAATGTTTCGAGGGGGTGCTAGAGTGTTGAGTGGGGAAAGAGCCGGTGTCTTCCGGTTTGCTTCTGCCATGCTATTGGACACATACTTATATGACGGCTATGCACACAGAGAACTATCTGAATTAAAATAATACAGCGATAAAAGCATGAATCATCTTTGCCTTAAACACACACATAGGCGAGAGTTCTTTTCCTAAGTAGTCATCCTCTGAGATACATTAGCAATGCTTAGATGCTTATGCCTATAGATGGGCAATCCATAACAGCTCAGAATTAACAATGTGCCCAAGCAGGAAGCTTGACTACCAGAAGCAAGGGCATGCTGTGAGTGCTTAGAAGGGAAACTGGAGAGAAACAGGATCCAATTTCCTACGCACTCAAGCCCAAGGAAGGACTAGGCCATTATTCGCCACGCTCTCCCCAGAGTCTCCCAGCTAACAAAAATCCCAGGTTTCAGAGCTGAGTCATTTAACTATTAAATTCAACTTGACTTCTCTAACTATTAATTAACTTATAATCATTTCTCCGTTTATTATAAGTTAGCGGATTTAGACTGATTGTCTGGGTCTGTAAAGGAGCATGTGTTTGACTGAGTTAATTTATCACATGAATAATGATCAAGCATATACACATGGGGCAGCCCCTGTGTTCCCCTTGGGAACCAGAGAGTCAGGGCCTGTTCTGTTTGAGAAAAACTGAAGTCCTAGAGTCTTGGTTCACTCTTGTTGCTACTGTGCTGAACATGCAAATGGCCATTCTTGTTTCTAAGTTTTCAACTTCCTCTGGCTCATAGACTCTGAAATACTGCCTCTCCAACATTCATTTACAGTAGCAGTCTTCAGAATGCATTTTTAAAAAAAAGATCACTATGTCCATTTTGTTAGGGCCAACTGGAAATTCTAGAGAAAGAATTCAGGATGTCAAGGAGACCTAAAAATGCCTGGAATTTCTAACTCATTTCACTGAGTGTTTTCTGTATCATGACATGTCCTAGGAGACCATAAAAGTCAGCTTATATCAACATAAAATGTGTTCTGCCTTACTGATAACTGCAAATAAATAGTTCACATGACCACCCACCAAAAGACTCCAAGACCTTCAGAGGCCTGGGAGTTCCCCCTGAAATATATTCCTTATGAATTTGTATACTCAAAGAGAAAAATAATAAGGGGTGCTTATTTTATCCCCACTTTAAATGCTACAACACCAGCTTGAAATATTTCTGTAATCGCAATAATGTCACAGGAATATAAGAAAATGATTAACACCTTTTCCTGGTGTGACTTTAAAGGAGGCAATTAAAAGTATTACCTCACCTGCATTTCAGTCCTGCAAAACGTTCATTTCTCTGGTTGAAATTACTTAATCTGGGGCTGAGAAGATGGCTCGGTGGGGAGAAGTACTCACTATGCACATAGAGGACCTGAGTTTGAGTGTCCAGACCCTGTAAAAGCCATATAGCACCAGCACAGGTAAATCCAAATCCCCAGGATCCTGTGGCCAAAGGGGAGGCAGAGGCAGAATTCTTAGAACTCACAGGTCATATACAACTTGGCATACACAGAGGAAAAATGGCCAAGAAACCCTTTCTTAAACAAGGTGGAAGGTAAGGACGCACACCCAAGGTTGTACTCTCGACTCAATATGCTCTCTCTCTCTCTCTCTCTCTCTCTCTCTCTCTCTCTCTCTCTCTCTCTCTGTCTCTCTCTCTCTCTCTCTCTGTCTCTGTCTGTCTGTCTGTCTCTCTCTCTCTCTCTCTCTCTCTCTCTCTCTCACACACACACACACACACACACACACACACACACACATACACCATACACACTTTAAAAAAGTGATTAATCAATTGCATAGTCCTCCGAGCAATGATCAACTGAATTGGTTACAGGGCTATCAGTCTGGAGGGAAAGCTGCTTTAGTCATGAAAGAACCTTAGGGGCGAGCTCAAGTTTTGCAACAAATTCAGCTGCTTGGTCCAGGCCCAGAAGATATAAGTGGGGATGGAAGGAGGAGGCCAGATAACCTTCAGTTTAATGTGGCTTGGGAAGTTAGTTCCTGCACACGCTAATCCTGTCCTTCCTTTAATAGATGGAACTGATTAAGAATATCAGCACCGCCGAACAGCCCTATTTATTCACGAGACATGTTCACTTCCTCAACTTCTCCAGGTGAGTCTCTCTCCAGCTTTGTGGTCACTTCCTATCTTCTGAGTCTTTATGTGCCATCTAATGAGCAACCCCTTAACAAGCTACCTGGATTGACAACCCAGAGCCATCACCCTCGAAAGACAAAGACCTGTTCAATCTAGTTAGCCTTGCTACAGAGAAATCAAAGTTTGAAACATTTCTTCCTACAACAGATCTGAAACAGTATAAAAACATGGAATTGTTTTCGGTGAGAAGACTTTCAATGGCACAGTACTTGAAGGGGAGGTGGGAATCCGATTTTTGTATTGTAACTAAGAGACGAGAAATGAGAATTTGGTTACACGTTTTTCTGCAGTGTGAACCTGCATAGCATTCTAGGATCAACACAACGGTAGGGTAATGAATGTTTCTTCTGCTCCAAAGAGTTCGTGCCAACCTCCAACTACCGTTTTCTGTTTTTAAACTAAGTGTCCCTAGTCTTGCATCTTTGACGATGGTGAGATATCTTTGATCTGTTTGCTTGTTTGTTTTGTCCTGTGGCTTCCCCCTTTTAATAGTGTAGGTTTTCAAACTCAGATTTGGGGACCTTCTCTTGATTAAATTGCAGCTTTGAGTTCTATGTGTCCTTTCTCTCTGTGGTCCATTAGCACCCCCTAGAGTGTCATTGCTCCTTAGACTGGTGGCCCTTAGGGTCCTGCTGTGCCTACTGGCTTGGCCATATACTCACAGTTGGTATCTGTCATTGGGTCCACAGACAGGTCTGCTGACAAGCCCAGGGCTCCTGAGACCCCTGGCTAGCAGTCTAACAGGGCCATGTTAACCTTAGGGTAACAATTCCATCAAACGGTCCAAAGAGTTTACTGGGGTGCTCCATCCACGTGCAGTGTGTACCAGCTGTCAGTTGCCGCTGTGGGCTGGTGCCTCAGGAGGCTGGCTGTGGAGAAGCTCTGTTGCCCAGCCTGATGCCTGACATCCCACCGCTTGGTGCAGGTTTTAGCCTCCAAAGGACTTCCCTGCTGCCCAGGTGGTCCTGTGCCAATTACATGTAAAGGAGGAATCCGAGTCAGCAAAGGTACATTATTAAGCAGAGGAGTTAACACATTCTAGTTCAAAGTGAGCTTCCCAGGCCTGAAGTCCCCCGGGCCTGCTTGATGAGCCAGAGTTCTGTGGGACAGGAAGTAGAATGCTTAAAATGGCCAACAGTAACAGGGCTGGGCGCTGGCCCCGCTCACCGATTTTCAACATGGCTTGTTGCTGGGTTGGCTGGTGAATGCGTCCTGATTCTCCCCTCCAGAAGCCATGTCATTAGTCATAATGGGGCTACTGGGATTTGATAGATGTTCTGGGCCCTGTGTTTGATGATTTGTAAAGAGAGAGACATTTCTGGTTTGGGTTTGTTCTAGCGACTTCCTTCTGCGCCACCCTTAACACCTTCAAACTTCAGTCATTAGCTCCTCTTTCTTTCTAGGTTAGATCTTTACATCCAAGCTGCAATACAACAAATCTGAATAATGATCTCAGGCCAGTTCAAAACTCTAATGAGAAGCTGAAACCGGTATCTTAATTAGATCAGCAGTGCCCAGCATGGTGGCTGTATTTTATCCTCATCTCTACTGTCAAATACAGGAGTAGACTCTTGATTGCTTTAACTTTGGTTGAAAAAAATAATAATAAAAAATCAAAAGCCTTTTAGAAGATACCACATCTGCAGAAGACGGTGGAGCCCTGGCTGTCAGGGCCGCTATGTGTTACAGCCTTCCTACTGCCCAGGATGAGGGCAAGCCATGCAGCCTTTTGGGGGAAGGCTATCTGTTTTCCCATTTTTAGATTGCGGGGGCAGCTCCTTCCCCCTCCCTTCTGGTACAGATGGTTGGACCATGAGGAAATGCCCTCTGAGAGAGGGATGTGACAGGAACTCACAGTGACTCTTAATGCATCTCTATGGGAGTCCTGGAGCTAGTCCTAGGATCACTAGTCCATAGTGATCCTCCAGCCGGAGCAGACAGACTCACAGGCAGGCTGTCTCCTCTCTCCCCATTGCTCAGCTCAGAGCACATTGGTGAAGCATCCTCCCTCCTCCTTCTCTGTGCCAGGGTAGCTGGGACTCACTAGTGAACTCAGAATGTTCCCCTTTTCTTTGGAATCCTTGAATTGTTCTTCCACCACAGAAGTGTGTAGTCAAATGTGATGGGTGCAGGGAGAGAAGTCATTGGGCTTCCCCTAGGGGAGATGGGAGAGCAGCAGACTCCTCCTGGTTCTGCTTAGGCATGAGATTCCAGTTGGCTTTAGAGCAATGAGAGGCAAGGACATTCCCAGTAGAGGAGCAGCAGGAGTGAAAGCGGTCCAGAGAAGAGCTGGAGGAATGAATGCACTAAGGGTAGACAAGAGGAGGGACCTGGCTGGAGGGGAGGTCGAGCTGTGCATGGCCTGCTGAGGTTGCCTCTGTGGGAGCCATCACCCCTCTGTTCTTCTCTTCCTGCAGCCCAGAACCAGGGCCTTAGCTATAACGAGCTTGATGGTAAGAAGAGCCTGGATACTTGGCAGGACCACTGTTAAGCTCATAACCAGGGGATTAAGAGTCAGCTCACCTTCGTTTTCAAGGGTGTGTCTTTATTTACGGACCTCTTCAGTATAAGTAGCAAACTGTGACTACACAGAGAAAGTCCCCCTCAAAAAAACCCAAGGAGCAAGAAAAACAACCAAGTTGGGAATTGTTAGATACCTTGAAACCTGAGCGCTCTGTTTTGAATTCTAAGCATAAAACCTATTGAGCTGCTCTCGAGAAACCTGCCCCAACAACCAGTGAATGCTGCTCGTGTGAGAAACCAGACGAAGAGACCAGACTAGTGTGCTGTCCATTGTTAGTACTTCTAAACTTTTATGCGTCATTAACTTGTAGCAATATCTTTGCTGTTGAACAGAGTATCAGAATCAGGCTGGATCCCCCCCACATCCCATCTCTTTTTTCTCACATGCATGTTATGAAGTCTTAAAGGACCTGCATTTATAGCAAATTTTTGTTTTGCTTTTTTCTCCCATTTATCTTTCTCCGTTAAGAATGGCCTTCTTATCTGACATGCAGGCAAGAACAGCAATGTAAAATGCTGTCCTGTGCGCGCTGGGCTGGTCTCTAGTTAGCTGACTTCATGTAGCTGTTGCTCAGCTCCTTGCTCTTTGCTCATTTTCTTCTGAGTCCGAAGGAACTCTTTGGCTCTGTTCATCCCACCAATCAGGTGTTACTGCAGTGGCTGTGGAGACCTCTTCCTGCCAGAACCCTACCAGCTCAGCAGAGAGCTCCGGTTTGGCCTGGGTCTGTAGGGTTTTTCCCTAGGGTGTTCTCTGATACCTATTTTGAACTCCTTGGAAATGTGGGCCAGACAAATGTTTATTCCTCTGGATGAAGGGAGAACTGAGTCCAAACCACCCTGGCCTAGAAGGTGCTGTTCTTTGTGGGGACACTGAAGACGGGCCTTTCGTGTTTGTGCGTTGCAGCTCCTTATGTCTTTCACTGGTTGTTGAAGTAACTTTAGGATATATATATATATAATATATATATATATATTATATATATATATATATATATATATATATATATATATATATATATATATATATATATATATATATATATATATATATATATATATATATATATATATATTTAAATCTCAACTCTTCAACATCAGCAGCCTCTCTGGAGTGTGTCTTTGATGAGTATTCTGCACCGACTGCAGCTTGTCTCTCCTGACACCCCACCCCACCTCTGCCCTTTGTTATTTGTCTTCTGAACTTTTGTGGGGACCAGAGGATAATATTTTGTCCCAGTCTAGACTTTCTCTCCCCCCTCAGTTGTGTTCTCCTTGCTGTGATGACTTTGTAAACTACAACAGGACCTGAGGCCACTGAAGCCGTCAAGTAAACCATAGGGTTCTCGTGCTGAAAATGTCAGCCTTCTTCTGTAGCAGGAATCTTAAAAGTTCTTATTTATAAAATCAAACCTGAGGCCAGTTATTGGGGTGAACGCTGGAAGATCAGAGAAGCAGAACAAGCCACAGCTAACCTCACCTCGCCAGTTCCTCAGCTGGTCCTGTTTCCTCAGACTGGAAGCCTCTGAGTCCTCATCCAGAATGAATCTCAGCTGAACTGCTGCTAGAAACCTGAAAGCTTAACCAGCCAAATGCTTCTAGTTCCTGGTCCTCACACCTTATATACCTTTCTGCTTTCTACCACCACTCCCTGGGATTAAAGGCGTGAGTCACCATGCCTGGCTGTTTCCAGTGTGGCCTTGAACTCACAGAGATTCATGCCTCCAGAAGGCTAGGATTAAAGGTGTGAGTGCCACCATTTTCTAGCCTCTGTATCTAGTGGCTGTTCCGTTCTCTGACCCCAGATAAGTTTATTAGGGTGCACAATGTTTTGGGGAACACATTGCCACCACATTCTTCCTTTAACCTTTCTTGTTTTAGTTTTGGTTTTTTTGAGACAGGATTTCCCTGTGTAGCCCTGACTGTCCTGCAAGATGTTCTGTAGATCAGGCTGGCCTCGAACTCGCAGAGACTGGCTTGTCTCCGCTTCCCAAGTGCTGGGATTAAAGATGTGGGCCACCATCGCCCAGCTCCCTTAACCTTTCTTATCCCTCCTTTTTACCCAGGGTTCTCCCTGACACCCCCAATTTCTGTTTCCTCCGCTCACAGGATAGCCCCAAAGCCAACAGTGACTTGTGAAGGAAAGGTATAAAGAGAAGGAAGGAACAAAGGGACTCAGCCGGGGAGGCTGCTGCTGCCAGCAGAGGCATTTGACACTTTCTCAAGTGAAGTCGGAATTACTATGGGAACAGAGCTTGAAAGCAGCTGCCCTTTGAAGGCATCCTTTTTAACCAAGCCAATCAGACCGCAACACTCCCACAATCCACTTTAGTTTCTGCCTCTCTTCTCTAGATGTTGACTTTGCTCCTGTTCTCATTAGCAGTGGGATCCCTTTGGATTCTGATCCCTTTAATGTTGACCCAGAAGCTTCAACCTTGGAAAATCAAAATAAAGAGAAAAAAATGGATGCAGGGTATTTAACACTGTCCCCACCTACTTACACAGAGCTAGGCGCTGGAGTTCAAGGTGAGAGCTTTATTGCGAGCTCTCCCTATTTAGATCTTAATTTGTCTCCCTCAGCTTTGTACTGTGGGGAGCAGGCCTCTGTGGCCATGAATTCAGCCATCACAGTAGCCCATCCAGGACAAGCATAGTCTGAGTTTTCCCTCAGATCACTTTGATTCTTTTCCCCCCTTATCATTTCATCTTCCTCTCTGAGCAGGAACCCTGATGTCATCAGCCCAGTCACTTCTTTTCTTTCCTTCAGGCCATTGTCACCAGCTCCCCACAGCAAGTGCTGACTCCACTTCCCTCCCCTCAGTGCAAGCTAGAGAGCAGAGTCTACTGCTGGTATGCACAGCCAGCCTTGACATCTTCAACTGCTGGTGTGCACAGCCAGACTTGACGTCTTCTGCTGGTGTGCACAGCCAGCCTCGGCGTCTTCTACTGGTGTGCACAGCCAGCCTCAACGACGTCTTCTACTGGTGTGCACAGCCAGCCTCGACGTCTTCTGCTGGTGTACACAGCCAGCCTCGACGTCTTCTACTGGTGTGCATAGCCAGACTTGACATCTTCTACTGGTGTGCACAGGCAGCCTTGACGTCTTCTGCTGGTGTGCACAGGCAGCCTCGACGTCTTCTGCTGGTGTACACAGCCAGCCTCGACGTCTTCTACTGGTGTGCACAGCCAGACTTGACGTCTTCTGCTGGTGTGCACAGCCAGCCTCGACGTCTTCTACTGGTGTGCACAGCCAGCCTCGACGTCTTCTGCTGGTGTACACAGCCAGCCTCGACGTCTTCTACTGGTGTGCACAGCCAGACTTGACGTCTTCTACTGGTGTGTACAGCCAGCCTCGACGTCTTCTGCTGGTGTACACAGCCAGCCTCGACGTCTTCTACTGGTGTGCACAGCCAGACTTGACGTCTTCTACTGGTGTGTACAGCCAGCCTCGACGTCTTCTACTGGTGTGTACAGCCAGCCTCGACGTCTTCTACTGGTGTACACAGCCAGCCTCGACGTCTTCTACTGGTGTACACAGCCAGCCTCGATGTCTTCTACTGGTGTGCACAGCCAGACTTGACGTCTTCTACTGGTGTGCACAGCCAGCCTTGGCATCTTCCTGCCTGTGTCTTCATGTCCAGTGAGACGCTGCCTATTGGTCTACATGACAGAGAGGTTCTGCTGGTCAGCAGTGGTCGTCGTCCCTTACACAAAGGTGGCTATGCCATCGAGGTCTGTAATCTCTCTGTGCCTTCTTCATCGTCCCGTTCCCTGGAGTTATTACTGTAGTTTCTGTTTATCATCATTGTGAACCCAGTCTGTTAAGAGAGGATGAGAAATCCAGGGTTTGTGTTTCTGCAGGTTAGCTGGGGATCGGCACAGCTAGCTCCTAGGACTATAGTGAGCCATCTGTCCATTAGCGCAGATGTCATCTGGCTTACATCCCAGAATGGACAGGATTCATTTTAGCAGGGCGAACCTCACTTAGGTGCAACATGTCTTCCTATATGTCAGTACTGGGGAATCCAAATGAGCATGTTTGCATCCTGGGGCCTGAAATTCACAGCTGGAGAGTCCTCCCTTTGTGTTCCTTTAGAATCTTCTTGCTTTCTTGTACACGCATGATGACAACCTTGAGTATCATTTCTCAGGTACTTTTTGTTTGAGACAGGGTCTCTCTGGCCTGGAGCTTCAAAGAATAGGCTAAGCTAGCTGGTCAGTGAGTTCCAGGGTCCTCCTTTCTCTGCCTCACATTTCACCATTGCTGGAATAACAAGCACACGGCTCCATGCCCAGCTTTTTACATGGGGGCCAAATTCAGCTCCTCTTGGACAGCAAATACTTTACTGACTGAGCCATGTCCCCAGTCTTTAGTGTCTTTTTTTTTTTTTTTTCCCCGAGACAGGGTTTCTCTGTGTAGCTTTGCGCCTTTCCTGGATCTCGCTCTGTAGACCAGACTGGCCTTGAACTCACAGATATCCGCCTGTCTCTGCCTCCTGAGTGCTAGGATTAAAGGTGTGCACCACCACCGCCCGGCTAGTGTCTTCTTATTAAATGTCTTTAAATACACAAATATGCTGGGTTCAACCGTGTATGAATTAATGCACACAAACATATTGGTGACTTGTTATATCTACTTTGCTCTAGCAATACAAGCCTTATACTGACAGAAGCTGAACAACCCGGAAGCACGCATGAAAGCATCCCTGTCTGTATTTAGTCACCACCTGTTGAGTGCCTACTGTGTGCTATACACCGCTAGATGACATACGCCCTGGCCACAGGAGACTCATAGTCTGTTGTGAGAGACAGGCATGTCAACACAGTAGGAAAGCCGGAATTCAGGAGCTGAGAACACCGAGGTCAATTGCTAACGGTGTATAAAACCTGGTGCACCTGAGGCCCGAACAAGATCTCAACTTCAGGGCAGATTTAGGTTGAGGTCATGAGATCCTGAGCTACATGAGATCCTGACTCCAAAAAACAACAGAACTGTTACTGAAGTTATAAGATTATGACTCAGGCTGGGTTTTGAATGGTGAGCAGATAGTTCTCTAGCAAGAGAGGTGGGAGCTGGATCCTATCAGCTGTTTTATCTGAATATTTTCTGTCCCTTGGTAAAATGCTAAACACTTTCATCAGATGGGGGTTGCAGGTTCTCTCCAGAAGTCAACAGAACCTCATCACAGGCCATAGGTTCTCTCCTAAGATCACTAGAAAGTGGTCTCTGCCCAGAGCCTGAGCTCTTGCTACAAGCCCCTCCCTGGGATCACCTCCTTTGAGCAGTTCAGAGGGCGGGGTAGGAGGTAGAGGGTAGGGGGAAGTAGGGGGTGAGAGGGTGAGAACCTGAAGGGAATTTCAGGTTCCTGACGTTGGTCTTGAAGGTCTTGCACTTGGACAGGCTCTTACTGCAGATGTGGAATCCTGTGGAAATATTAAAGCTGGAGCAGCCATCTGGAACCACCCTGTGGCCCCCTGGCCCAAGTCTACCCTGGGATAGCCATGCATGCAGCCCAACACAAAACCTGAAAAGCTACTTAATCCATTGAGAAACACTGCTCAGGTCTTTGTTTAGAACTCAGCTGCATAGTTCTAGAGCACGGACTTTGTAGATGACAACATCTGTCACAGTGTCACATGTTGGACATGCCTGGTAGATACATACTTCAGTTGTTGTTTTCAGATGGAGTCTCATTATGTAGCTTAGACTGTTCTCAAACTCACAGTTCTCCCGTTTCAGCCTCCTCCATGCTGGGGAATAATTCCATCACCTGAGGATAATTATCTTGATTTGCACTTCTTTCTTATATCTTTGCATCATTACTTTTCTTAACTCTGGAATTTTCTTTCTATGGAATATTCTGGATCCAGATGACCTGTGTTCATCTCCTGGCATAGTCACACATTATTCATCCTCTTTATGCCTCAGTTTCCCCAGGCATAATGGGGATAACTCTGGTTTTTAGTCCATGGAAGATGGGAGGTCTTCCCTGAGTTTTCTGTGTCAAGTATTAAGAATATGGTGAATAGTAAATATGCAGTGACGGTGACTGTTTCCAATCCAATCACCTTAGAGCACTTGGCTAAAATGATGTGAATTACAATATAGAAGTGCTGTGTCACCACCAAGGGATTCAGACTCAAGCAATGGATTGAAACAATCACCAAGGGCCACCTGTTTGCCGGTGGGTTCTGCACCAGCCACTGGGAATACAAGGTCTAGTCCTCGACAAAGCTGTACCTACTGAGAAACCAGACATTTGTACCTTGACACTGTCACATGGCATGATACGTACAGTGCTTTCCTTAAAAAAAAAACAAAAAACAAAAAACTGGTCTTACAGTGTCTGGATGGGCATCTGGATCATGAGTTTCTGTTTCCTGCATGGTAACAAAATGCCTATCAATTTACAGTTGCCTGTTAAAGTGGTGGGAGGCACCTCAGAAAATGGGCAATGGTTGGATTCAGTTAACCTAGAGGGAAAATTTGTCCCAGCAGGTCTTATTTTCTTGCAGAAGGGATGAGTTGTAACAGACTCCTTGTTTGTGTGCCCTGTGTGTTAGGTTTGGAGGAGACCAGCCCGTCTACATCAACATCATTAGAGACCCCGTCAGCAGGTTTCTGTCCAACTATTTTTTCCGTCGCTTTGGAGACTGGAGAGGGGAACAGAATCACATGATCCGCACCCCCAGCATGAGGCAAGAGGAACGCTACCTGGTAAGTTCTGTTGCATGGCCCAGGTGGCTCTCTGCTGCCTTGTTGTGGTGAATCCAGGTTGGGAGCTCCCCACACCATGGAAGCCTTTGTGGGTGAGAACTTGTTCCAGATGACCCCGCGCACTTCAGCTGATTCCAGAGTGGCTTTGCTCAGTTTTTATTGCTGAGTTTTAGGACATTCCTTGGGAGTCCTGACCTGCCACTCCTGTTGTTAAGAACAAATGTGTTTGGCGATCTCTCTCAGAGGGTTGCAATGTTTGTTCTCATTCTTCATCCTATTCAGTTCCCATGGCAACCTCTTGAGGGAGTGGGTTTTCATATGAGGACCTTGAGACTCCAAAGGGACCTAGAAGTCCTGTACCCCAAGGGTGCACCTTGGAGTTGCTAGTCCTCTGACTTCAAGCTTTCCTCCTATGACTGTCTGCAGTGCTGAACTTGGCTTTTCCGAATCTCCAGACTAATGTTGGCCTCCAGTTGTTTAAAAAGAGCACAGGAATTACTCACAAAAATGGAAGGCTGAGCTGTGTGCCTCATTCCAGCCTGCCACACACCAGAATGAAAGGCACGTTTCTCATCTATTCATGACATAGGGACAGAAGCTTACTCAGGAGCTCTGAGCTCCAGTTTCATGTGTAGACTTGGTAATCCCCCAAGACACTTCATGGTAATGATTCTTAAAAGTTTTCTAAGCATTTCAATATTTCTTCATTTCCCTAAAGATCAGTGATTTTTTAATTTTTTTTTTTGTTTAGTTTAGTTTAGTTTATGGTGTCAAGTGCCCTAATCTTTGTCTTTAAATTACCAGTTAGGAGTATGGCTACTGATAGATTTTATTTGGTGACATGATGTATGTAGTCAAAATACAGACTCACTTCCCAAAGGAATAACATTTTCTAATTATCTTTGTTGTTTGTATTGACTCTTATGATAGGTCTATGTTCTTTTTAAAAGAGTACATCCTATTTAATTAAAAATATATTTCAAAGATCTGACTTAGTCTTAATACTAAGAAAATGCTGAGAAGGAAAAGATATAGAAATGAATTGTCTCTTTTTTTATTGAAAATAGATTCTTCTCTTATCCAATACATCTCAACCACAGTTTCCTCTCCCTCCACTCCTCCCAGCTCCCTCCCCTCAACCTCAACCTCCCCTCTCCCCCAGACCCGCTCCCCCTCTGTTTCCCCTTAGAAAGGAGCAGACCTCCAAAAGACAACAACCAAAAATGACAAAATAGATACAATAAGATGAAACAAAAGCCCTCATATCAAGGCTGGACAAGGCAACCCAATAGGAGGAAAAGAGTCCCAAGAGCAGGCAAAAGAGTCAGAGACACATTGGCTCCCACAATTAGGAGTCCCACCAAAACACCAAGCTAACAGCCATAACATACATGCAGAGGACCTTGCACAGACCCATGCAGGTTCTATGATTGCCACTTCAGTTTCTGTGAGGCCACATGAGCCCTACTTTAGTGATTCAGTGAGTCATGTTCTCTGGTGTCCTCCATCCCCTCTGACTTCTACAATCTTTCCTCCTCCTCCTCTTCTATGGGGTTCTCCAAGCTCTGAGGGGAGAGACCCAATGGAGACCTCCAATTTAGATTATCTCTCCACATAGTGTCTGGCTGTGAGTCTCTGCACCTGCTCCCATCTGCTGCAGGGAGAAGCCTCTCTGATGAGGACTGAACAGGCACTGATCTATTAGGAATTATTTCATTGTTGTTGGTTTTTTTTTTTTTTTTTTTTTTTGCCAGTTGTGTTTGGTTCTACCCTTGGTCTCCCCAGTTCCTGGTCATTCAGGCAGTGTAGGCCATGGGCTCCCTCTTGTGAAGTGGGCCTCGAGTTAAACCCAGATATTGGTTGGCCACTCAAACAAGTTCTGTGCTACCATTGTCCCAGCACATTGTGCAGGTAGGACAGATTGTAGATCAAAGGTTGTTGTTGGGGGTTTTTTGGTTTGTTTGTCTGTTTGTTTTTGTTTTTTCCAGACAGGGTTTCTCCATGTAGTTTTGGTGCCTGTCCTGGATCTCACTCTGTAGACCAGGCTGGCCTCGAACTCACAGAGATCTGCCTGGCTCTGCCTCCCGAGTGCTGGGATTAAAGGCATGTGCCACCGCCGCCCAGCCTAAATCAAAGGTTTTGTGGCTGGGTTGGTGTCCAGGTTTCTCTTGCAGTAGCCCGGAGAGTACCTTTGCCCACCAAAGAGACTAGAATGTAGGGGTGAAGGCTCCATGCGGGCACCAGCTTGATCTCTGTGCGTTCAGTGAGCTGTGTGGATGCTGTCCTCCACAACAAGGCTCCACTGTCAAGTTTTTGGAGAGCTACCCTCTGTCCCAGCATCAGCCTGGGTTGTTTGGGGATCTCCATGGGAGGCCACGAGTCTTCCAAGTTTTGTCTTTCACATAGCATGTGGGAGTTGAGGGGAATCATCTGGATTCTTCTACTCTGTCAGACCTTAGTGCCATTCTGTAGATCAGTGGTTCTCAACCTTCAGGATGTTGCGACCCTTTAATACAGTTCCTCATGCTGTGGTGACCGCCCCCAACCATAAAATTATTTCATGGCTACTTCATAACTGTAATTTTGCTACAGTTATGAATCGCAATGTAAATTATCTGATACGCAGGATGTCTGACATGTGACTCCTGTGAAAGGGTCTTTTGAGTCCTGAAGGGGTCATGACCCACAGGTTGAGAACTGCTGCTGTAGAGCAGTCTACATGTCACAGTCCTCCACAGTTTGCATAAGTAATGAACTATCGTCTTTAGAAGGAGAAATTGCAGACTGGGAGTGAGGCATGGTTCGGTGGGTTTTCTTTTGCTTTTTGTCATTTTCAGTGCTGAGAATCAAATCCAGGGCTTCCCACGTGCTAGGCAAGTGCTCTATCCCCAAGCTACCTCCCCAGCCCTAGACTATGGGGTTTTTTTTTGTTTGGTTTTGTGTTTGTTCGTTTGTTTGTTTTTTGAGACAGGGTTTCTCTGTGTAGTTTTGGTGCTTGTTCTGGATCTCGCTCTGTAGACCAGGCTGGCCTCAAATCACAGAGATCCGCCTGGCTCTGCCTCCCAAGTGCTGGGATTAAAGGTGTGCACCAACGCTGCCTGACCTAGATTATGTTTTTAGAAGTTCCCGATATTGAAAGCTGCACAGGTAAGTGCCTAGGTAGATTCTGTTTTGAGAGGTTCTAGGGACATTCCCTGATGGAATTTTACCCTCAGTGACTTGATGGTGCCCTCTTCCCAGAAATGAACGCTGTGCTCTGGACATGGTTGTTTCAGCTGAGCTCACCAGATTGCTTCTTGGCCAGGCTCCCCAGTGTGGCAGAGGGAAAACTGGGGGTGGGCGTGGGGGTTTGGGAGGAGAGCCCGAGTGTTCCCATCTGCCCTGGTCTGACCCTGTTCAAGGCTGTTTTCTTCTTCAGAGAATAGTTTGTTTATTTGGAAAATGGTCTATTGCTTTTTTCTTTTCTAATAGTTGAAACGTCTTTTTTTTTTCCATCTCTATAGTCTCATGATAGAAAACTGTCCCAGTCAGACCCATCTTCAATTTGGCAAGCCTGGATGGTCAGTTGTGTGAATCAAAAAAGAGGATTGTTTGTTTCTCTGTGGGGCATAGACAGCTGTGGGGAGACAGTGTTTTCTCAGCAAAACTGAGAGGATGCCACCTCAGCTGAACTGAGCAGGTCACCCCCTTGGGGACTGTGCACCAGGCCACTCCCTGCATGCCACATGCCCACAGACTCAGTGCTGGCCTGAATCGGGGCTCTCTTCTAGATCTCAGTGCCCTGACACCTCTCGATTTATCCAGCTGCCAAAAATCTCAGTGTGCTCTTGCTCCAAAGTCTGGTGGCACTTCTTAGTGTTCAGCTGAGCCAGCTTCTAGCTGAAGGGTCCGGAGAGGGGCCGGTACCTTGCTGCAGTGGGTGGTTTGGAAAACGATGGAAGGGGATACTGGACTCTGTATGCCTTGTGGAGGTGATGAGGTCACTTCCTCTTTACACAGGTGTGGGACCGGCAGCGTGGGTCGGGGAGTGGAAGGAGTACAAACCTCCCAGTCTCGCAGTGTGACAAACACCCTTCAGACCTTATGTTTTATCTTGTGAATGTAAAGAGAAAGAGGACCCAGCCAAGCACTGCATTTTCTGGGCAGAATTGTTTCCTGTATTACCTGCTGCAATGTCGCCTACACGTCTTCGTCTTTACAGAGACAACCACTAAAACCATTTGTTTGAGGTGGGGGCTATAGCTCTGTTGGTAGAGTGCTTGCCTAATAGGCATGAAGCCCTAGTGTTCGATCCCCAGTATTTCATAAACGGGCGCCAGCAGTTGGGAGGTGGAAGCGGGAAGTTTAAGGTCAAGCATTTTCTGGTTCTTTATAATTTCGAGAAACATCTAGTTTTTGTCAAACTTGCTGTTTCTTTCCAAAACATTCTTTATTGACATTTACCAGTGAATAATGTTTAGATGAATTAACGACACACAGATGATTGACCTGAGGAAAGGCAGTGGCCACAGGCTCAACTATCTTTGTCTTCTCAGTCCCACAGACTAAGGCTGGCAAGGGATACCAGGACCCAGATCCTTCGTAATGAGAGCATGAACTGGAAGCATCTGGGAGTTTTTGAGAGGAAAGCAAGAGACAGGGCTATGCTGGCTAATTTATGTCAACTTGACACAGACTAGAGTCATCTGAAAGGCAGGAACCCCAATTGAGAAAATGTCTTCATAGATCAGGCTGGAGGCAAGCCTGTAGAGCACTTTCTTAATTAGTAGTTAATGGAGGAGGACCCAGTCCATGGTGGGTGGTGCCATCCCTGGGCTGGTGGTCCTCGGTTCTATAAGAAAGCAGGCTGAGCAAACCATGGGGAGCAAGCCAGTCAGCAGCACCCCTCCCTAGCCTCGACATCAGCTCCTGCCTCCAGGTTCCTGCCCTGCTTGAGTTCCTGCCCTCACTGTTTCTGATGATGAACTGTTACATGGAACTGTGCATGAAATGAACCCTTTCTTCCACAAGTTGCCTTTGTGGTGTTTCATCACAGCGAGAGTAACCCCTAAGACAAGGGCTTTTCCTGCCAAGCTTCGCCCTTTCTAGACTCTGAGCCTCTGCGAGACTGGGTTTCCTGTGCTGTCCATTTTCGCTCAGCCAGATGTGCGTCTATAACTCTGCTCGCCTTTTCCCAACAGCTGTGCACACTTCGATGGTGGAATATTTATCATGTCAAGCTTCATCCTCAGTTATAACTGCTGCCCCAATGAGCCACCCCGCTACTTCAAGGGCAAGAAGGCATGGGGAGCATGTTCCCATCGAGTAAGCTGCCTCTGTGATACGAGTCATTCAACTTGGCTAGAAACCATGGAAATAATGCCTGTTTCAAAGAAAGACTATGTAATTGACAGCTTCTTAATTCATAAGGAATCCAGTGAGTCATGTTGGCCTTCTTAGATTCTGGAGAAGCCTGACAGTGGGTCAGAATCAGCTGGTTTTTACTTTTTTTTTTTTTAATTCTTGCTAATTGTTTGAGTTAGCCTAGAAAATAATGGGTTTCCTTCTGACCTTTTATGTGTGTGTATGTGTGTGTGTGTGTGTGTGTGTGTGTGTGTGTGTGTGTGTGTGTGTGTGTGTATGTGCCTGTGTGTCATTGTGTCTTGCTCAAAAACTTCCTCCCCAATGCTGTCCCCTGTCCCTCCTCTTACCCTCTCTCCAGTCTCCTTCCTGTCCCTCAAATGTCCCCTGCTGCAGAAAGTTATGCATTTTAATTTGCCTGAGCATTTGGACTCTGGACATCATTAGCCTGGGAGCTATAGGTGTGAAATGCTGGCGGGTGGAACTTTCCACTCCGTCTTCACTGGCTCTGATGTCTCAGTCATTCTGAGAATGAAGCCTTGAGCTTTCCCTCCATTCTGAAACATCATTTTTCTTTAAGAAGAAAAACCAGTAAAGGGTTTGATTTTTAAGTGTTTCAGCAGATAACGGTGTCTCCAGAATCTTTCTGGAGGATGGAAAGGAAGCCTTTGCTCTCTAGCTACAACAGACTTGGCCTCTGATTGCAGGCCAGTGAAGGGCCTGGGGCTTGGTGTATTGCTGCCTGCTTTTCAACTGTGCTAGCTGGTGAATCAGCCAGAGATTGGCCTCTGTGGGCCTCACTTGTCTGATCTGTACAATGGGACTGTTGATTATCTTCTTAGCCTTTCTCTTGGGTCATTGGGAGAACCAGTTAAGCCCTCTATGCAGAACCTGAAAACCTCTATGGGAACCTAAAATCCTTCAAGAACACGTATCAGTATTGATATGTCTGTACCCTTGGCTCTGTTAATGGATCTTTGTGGCCTAAAAATGGTCCCTTTGCTCAGTAGTGACATTTCAAGAGACAACTGCTAGTATTCTAGTGAAAGGGACCTTCCCCCACCTCCCAACCCCTCTAGGCTGGAGCTTCCCTGCTCAGGGTTCCGGCAAAGGCTGCTGCTTTTATGGGGCACGTGACATGCAGGGCTGAGCCTTGAACTATCAGGTCTGCTGCCCCTGCTAAGGTCTCATATGGCCTCACGGGACCCCATCCATAGGGGTATTTGTATTCCCAAGAGCTGGGGATACATCGTGATCCCAGTCGGCTGGCAGCCATGTGTCCCGTGTCTATTTGCTTGGAGCTCATGTCAACACTGAGTTATGAAGTCATATGATCAGTATGCCCTGCCTCTCTGAGGACTAGAGGGACTGGAGGATCCCAAATGTCCTGCTATGGGGAAGACAAGGTCCTGGGGCCCAGGAGCCCCTGCCTGAGAGATAGTCTTTCACGTTCCGCTGCAGATATCTTATAAGCAAAAGCCACTGTGTGAGATGTACAATATTTTGGGTCATCTGGCAAACAAGGGTGGGGAGAGAGAGAGAGAGAGAGAGAGAGAGAGAGAGAGAGAGAGAGCAGAGAACTATCAAGGAGTTTTGGAACAAAGGAGAAACAGAGCTTGAAGCCTTGTGAGGTGGAGATTAGAATGCCACCAACCACCTCCCGAGCTGCCCTCAGAGAGCGTCAGCAGTACCCACGCCTCCATCATCTCTATTGTTTTCAATGTGCTTGTCTTCCAAACTCCCATAGAATAACCCACTGATCTCTGAGCACTCTGGTTTTTCCAGCCTGAAGTTTAAATACCACCCCAATCCTCCCCAAAACATATGGTCAAGTCTGTCATATACCCCACTCCTGGTACCAATTTCTATCTTAGTTAGGGGGTTTTATTGCCGTGATAAAACACTATTACCAAAAAGTAACTTGGGAAAAAGTGTATTTCATCCTATAGCTTGTAACCCATCATTAAGGAAAGTCAGGGCAGGAACCTGGAGGCAGGAGCTGATGCAGAGGCCATGGAGGAACACTGCTTACTGGCTTGTTCCCATGGCTTGCTCGGTTTACTTTCTTATAAACCCCAGGGCCACCTGCTCAGGGGTGGCCCCACCCACAGTGGTCTAGGCCCTCTCATAGCTATCGTCAATTTAAAAAATGCCCCACAGGCTTGCCTACAGACCAGTCTTGTAGGAGGCATTTTCTTAATTATGGTTCCCTCTTTTCAGATAACAAATTGACAACAAATAAATAAATAAATAGCAGCAACAAAAAAAACTCAACAACAACCAGGACATCGGGTTCCGGTGTGGCCCCTCATGTTAATGCATTCCCACGTGCAGAGACTAGCATAAGCCCTCTACCCCTTCTTACACACCTATACACCATTGAGGAAGAGTGGAGAAACAAGTGGGGAAAACGAGCCACCGATAAGGGACAATGTGCAGAGCTGTATTAATCACTCAGGTTGCCAGGGAGAGGGAAAACATGGAAGTCAGCAAAAAGATGTGTGTAGTTATGAGAAGGACAGGAACCCAACTGCCGGGGAGGATCCGGAAGTACTACATAGAGTCAGGCCGGGTAAGGATATCCATCACAACACCGGCAGGCCAAGTGCTGGGCCAGTAGAAGCTGTGCAGGAACGGATCCAGTTCCGACCACCAAACACCACTGAGGTTGCCACATAGAGCGGAAGAGCTCCTATTGGATGTAGAAGTGCCAGCTCACCCTTAGCTACTACAGTGATCCAAGTGTGAGATTAGCCAAGGAACCGCTGCTGTCTCCAGCTTGTCATCCTCCTACAAGGAGCAGCTCCAAGTGGGACAGCGAGGCGATGGGAGGGAAGCAGTTAGAAGTCCTTGCCGCTGCTCCTGCTAGTTAGTAACAGATAGTGCAAACCTAAAAAGCTTAGCATAGCATAAGAAGGGCAGAGAGGGGACATGACAGAGAGGGAGGGAGGGATGGGGAGGCGGGGGACAGGTTCATGCAGTGACATGAGTTGTCACTGGCTGGCACTTGTTTAATCAGGAAAGGAGTGACATCCTGGAATGTCCGTTGCAGGCACTGGGGCAGCTTCCCAAAAGAGGAGAAGCCTCTGAGGCTGGAGGGATGGGGTGCAGAGACAGCAGGAATGAAGAGCAGAGGAGGGAATTGCCGCAGATGATGGAACACTCTAGAAAACGTGCACACTCCTGAGAGCAAACAGGCTTCCTCTGTGGCGAACCACCCCTTGGGCTGGAGCCCACAGTGGGGAGGAGCTGGAGGAGAGGCAGCATTTCTCCAGATGTTGTTCCCTGAGGGCGGCTTCCCCTGACCTGCTTTCTCCATGCAAGGTCCCATCAGGACCATCAAACAACCACAGCGGCCACCAGAGCACAGCCAGGTGCATCCCGCTGGCCATCTGTCCGCTGAGCTCATCTGCCCCTCCCTCACTGTGAGTCAGCAATCCCTGCAGCTGTGGGCCAGCACCATACCCTTGCAGGGCCAGGTGGCTGGTATTTACTAAAGCATTGCTTCAGCCTTGGCTGCTCCTGGGAGTCACGGAGGGTGGGGGGTGGTATAGGAATGGAGGGTCGGGGGACGTAGGGGTGGGGGTAGAGTCAAGTCCAAACCACCAATGCTTAAAACATAGTACAGGAATGTGGCTAGTTTATGATGCAGCCTGGACTTGAGGGTTTTTTTTTGTTTTGTTTTTTGTTTTGTTACGTTACTTAAAGGCCCAGAAGTGAGGATGATGTGTAGCTGTGGCTGAGAAATGGTGAATTAGCCACATGTCCACTCTCCCCTGGTGAATTTTCAAGGGCTGTGTTCACTGGAGAAGTGTGCCCCCTTCATGAGTATCCTCTGCTCATTTAGAAAGAGCTGTATTTGCCCCCCTCTAAAATTTTCCCTTTTCTAGACTTTTAATTGACACATACAAATAAAGGTCTTAAGGAAGTCCAGGGACTGGAGAGACGGCTCAGTTGGTAAAGCGCTTGCCGCAGAAGCGTGAGGACGTGAGTTCGGTCCCCCAGAACCCACATAAAAAAGCTGGGTATCCGGTCCAGGAGATGGAGCAGAGGGGGGCGGTGCTTATGTTCAGGCTAAGGACCAGAGGTTGATCCACAGATCATACACACACAAAAAAGTGACAAAAGAACCTATAGCCTTTAAAAGCACCCAGAAGCATGTGTCGGCATGCAGGTACATGTGTCAGCAAGCAGACACACACACACACACACACACACACACACACACACACACATACACACACAATTTTTTTCTTTTAAATTTGGACACACTTATAATCCCAGTGCTGAGAAGATAGAGACCGAAGGCTCCTTGGGACTTGTTAACCAGCCATTCCCACTGACTTGTTAACCAGCCATATGCACTGAATTTGTGAGCTTTACATTTAGTGAGAGACCCTGTCCAAAAAAAAAAAAAAGAAAAGAAAAGAAAAAAATGAGGTGGAGAGTGATTGAGGACAACACCTGGCATTGACCTCTGAGGTCCATTTGTGCATGTGTGCATGAGTGTTTACACACAAACACACACACACACACACACACACACACACACACACACACACACACACACAGTCAGACAGTGTAGTGCAATATCTGTTGTATTTATGAATATCCCATGTGTTTCTTCAGCCAGGCATTTTACTGGAAATCAAAGTAGAGGATGTTTATGACTGGGAAGCCAACGAGTATGGCACACTGCATTTAAGATCTCACTTTAGAAAGCTGGTACTTCCGGCAACAGGCCAGAGTGAGCATTTGGATGAACAGAGTACTTTTACCATGTGGTCCTCACCTCTTCCCTTTCCATAGGTTGGCAGCACACTTGGAATCCGTGGCTGTCTCTTCAGGGGGCTGTGTGACATTCTTTAAGCGCAAACACACTCACACAGTGGCATGTGAAATAAAATGACGTGGGCTCACAGAACCAGGTTTCAAGTGCCGTCAGGAAAGGCTGCCAGAGCCTGCTGTTAGAAGCAATGGGGCGAAGAGCCTCAGAAAGTGAAAAGCCAGTGGCTCCATTAATCTGTGATGAAATTTGAATTTTACACCCCACACTTGTTTTGCAAAAGCTGGCGCACTGCTAGAGTTGTTCCCAATTTCGCTCTGCCGTATTTTCCCTCTGCCCAGCTGTTTTACATACACAGTATAAATTCCCCCAAAGGCTGCCTGACCTCCAAACAAGTTCTTAAAAATATTTTGTCATCTGAAGACAAGGAAAAGTAAGGGTAAGACATCTAAGAGACTTATTGGAGTCTCAGCTTGAATTCTAATTGCAGGCACTTATGAAAATGTCAATATTAACATGAAATAGCTGGCAGTTCTTCTAATAAATGTAAATTGAATTAGATAGTGTGTAATTGGAAAAAGACTCCCTCCCCTCCGCCTCTCAAAACAAGTTGCAGGATCCGTTAGCCGCGGCAGCCTTGCCCTCTAATGGCTGGAGACTGAAGGACAGAGCTAAAAACTTTAGGCTCAAAAAAGCATAGAGACTAGGAAGAGGGAGTGGGGGACGGGTCACCACATCAAGGGCGTATTGTAGATGTCATCAGGAGCAGAGCAGGTGGCCAGATGCTGGGGGAGGGGTGAAGAGGCATCACCTAACATAGAAACTGGTATGTGGCACACACCTCTGTAGTTGGAATTTTCTTTGGTCCGCCAACCAGCTCCCAAACAAAGACATGGAGACTTATTAATTATGAATGCTCGGCCTTAGCTTAGGTTTGTCCCACTAACTCTTTTTTAACTTAATTTAACCTGTTTCTCTTCATCTATGTTTTTGCCTCAGGGCTTTTTACCTTTCTTTCATTCTGTGTGTCCTACTTTTCTGCTTCCTCTGTGTCTGACTTGCTGGCCCCCAGAGTCTCCCTGGAGTCTCTTTTTCTTTCTTCCCCCAAGCCTATATTTTTCCCCCTGCTGAATCTCCCTGCCCAGAAGTCCTGCCTATACCTCCTTCCTTTCTATTGGCCGTTCAGCATTTTATTAGACCAATCAGGTGCCTCAGGCAGTCAAGGTAAAACAGCAACACATCTTTGCATAGTTGAACAAATGTTCTGCGACACACCTCGTCTTAGTTTCTTTTCCTCTTGCATTGGTAAAGTACTCTGACAAAAGCAGCTTAAGGGAGGAAAGGTGTATTCTGGGCCAGGCATCAAGGGTACAGTCCATCATGGTGGAGGAAAAAGAGGCAGCAGGAGCTTGAAGCCATTGGTCATATCATAGCCCCAACAGCAACAGAGAGCAGGGAATGCATGTCGCTGTTTAGGTCCCTTTCTCTGTTTATACAGTTCCAGGATCCTAAACAGGGAATGGTGCTGCCCTCAGTGGACAAGTCTTCCCACCTCAGTTAACATAATCAAGATAATCTTCCACAGGTATGACTGGAAACCCTTCTCCCAAGTCAGCCGTTGTCAACCTGTGGGTGGAGACCCCTTTGGGGAGCAAATGACCCTTTCACAGGGGTTTCGGATGATATTCTGTATAGCAGAGATTTTTACATTATGATTCATAACAGCAGTAACTTACAGCTGTGAAGTAGCAACAAAAATAATTGTATGGTTAGGGGTCACCGCAACCTGAGGTAGTAAAGGGTCACAGCATTAGGAAGGTTGAGAACCACTGTGCGAGATCATTTAAGATTCTGTCGATCTGACAACCAACCCTCACACACCTGTAATCCCAGTATTTGGGAGGCAGAGGCAGAAAGATCTCAGGTTTGAGGCCAGTGTGGGCTATAAAGCAAGAGACCTTACTCCTGCCCCCAAGAAAACAGAGAAAGGGAGGAGAAGAGAGACCGATGTTGTCCATACTTGATTTCCTGAAATGCCACTGAAATTCCGACTTGCCCCTGAGTACAAGGAAGCCTATAGAATAAGCACTCAAGACTGGCTTTCTGGGTGGTCTTGGTTCCTAAGCAGTAAAATCTGCAAAGCACACTTTAACCAACTGCTTTCGTTCCCTTTAATGACAGACCAATGAGTGGTACGAAGTAGAGATGGTACCGATAAATGTGGTTTAGTATGAATTTCATGAGACGCTCTGTCTTATCCATGTGGTATTTTCACTGATCGTTTAGGAAAGAGATCAGGAATGAAGGAAGAGAGATGGGGGAGGACTTCATTTGGCCACTAAATCCCCCAAGCCTCCAAGACAGACTTTTCTGTGACCCTCAACTTGTGCAGATATTCAAGGTTGAATGTGAGAATTTTAAGCAAAGTCCGGTCAATTTCATGACAAGAATAACTTCTAGAAAGCAGGTGTATTTGAGCTGCCAGTTGTTTAGTGGGTGAGAAATCGCCTCCTGTATCATTTGCTGTTTGTTGTTGTTGTTGTTTTGCTGTAATAAAATGTCATGACCAAGGCAGCTTACGGAAGGAAGCATGTGTATTGTTTATGGTTCCAGACAGATGAGAGTCCGTCATGGTGGGGAAGGAATAGTGGCAAGTGGCAGACATGGGGTCAGGACAAGAAACTGAGAGATCAGGGCTGGAGAGATGGCTCAGCAGTTAAGAGCACTGGCTGTTCTTCCAGAGGTCCTGAGTTCAGTTCCCAGCGCCCACATGGTAGCTCACAGCTGTCTGTAAGTCCAGTTCCAGGGGACCAGACAACCCGCACACAGACACTCACGCAAGCAAAACACTAATGTGTTGTGGGATTTTTTTATGTTGTGAATGTGTTGCTCTGGTTGACTGATAAATAAAATGCTGATTGGCCAGTAGCCAGGCAGGAAGTATAGGATAGGTGGGACAAAGAGAGAGGAGAATTCTGGGAAGGGAAAGGCTGGGTGAGGTGACGCTGCCACTGCAATGAGGAGAAGCTACGTGTAAGATATTGGTAAGCCATGAGCCATGTGGCAAGGTGTAGATTTTATAGAAATGGGTTAACTTAAGATGTAAGAACTAGATAACAGGAAGCCTGAGCCATTAGACCAAACAGTTTAAATAATATAAGCATCTGTGTGTTTATTTGAGTCTGAGTGGCTGCCAGCCTGAGTGGGACTGGAGAAAACTCCGGGTACACTAATGATGCACATAAAAATAAAAATAAATCATTAAAATAGTTGCATTTAAAGAAACAAACCCAAGAGATCACATCTTCAACTATGGTCATGAAACAGAGAATAAACTGAAAGTAAAGTGAGGCTGTGAACTCTCAGATCTCACCCCTGCGATGTACTTCTCCAGCAAGGCTGCACCATCTAACCCTCCCCAAACCACACCACCTGCTGGGGACCAAGTGTTCAAATATCTCATCCAAGGGGCGAGGGGGCATTTCTCCTCTAAACCAACAGGCACACACCACAAAGAAAACAGCAAAACTAGCCAAAAACCAGAGAAGTAAAAGTGTCGTCCACATCCAGATCTAGCCTCTCATGTTTTACACCCTGCTCCTTCTGCAGGAAAGAAACAAGTAACCCCGGTGCAACCTTTGTAGTAAGATGACCGCCTTGTCGACTGGGAAACACCTTCCGTGTTTTAGGTGAACAAACTTCTTGAATTCAATGTGCAGAAGCATTTCAGATGAGTAAAACGGAGTTATCAAGTTGATCGAGGAAGGAGGGACGTTGATAGCTATGTATCTCAGATCTAATTGAGGCGTTCTATCCACAACCGCTAATAATAAAAACCCTAGGAGAGTAAGAGCAGCCATGAGAGCCTAAGCAATCGGATTAGCCTCTGCTGACTTTATTACTTCTTCTTTCTCAAAGTAATTGTTATTCAGCATGGATTATGTCTATTTTGATTCCTCTAATATTGCTTCCTAAATCCTTAAGATTAGTTCATGTTTGTATAAGCCTTCCATTTTTAGCTGAAGTCCAATTTGTAACAGAATACGCCCCTTTCTCCATTCTCAGCACTCATCACGGCTCCTGTTACACAGAGGCAACAGATAAAAGGGGCGGGTGTGTGTGTGTGGAGTGGGGGGCACCGCCAGTGTATTCCTCTCTGCTCCTCTTCTGTGTACAATTTTAGTGGACTTTCAACAAGTCTAACATGCCAGGCACTGTTGAGGGGAATACAGGGGCAGAGTAGCTGTGGTAAAATGGACATATATTCCAAGTCCTGCTGTAGCATGCATTTTCCTCCTATGTTATTATCTGTGAGGGGTACCTCCACCTATTCAGACACAAAGACAAGAAACTCTGGGGCCATCCTACCAGCTTTCTCTTTCCCTCCTCCACCTTATATGCAAATGGCTCTCATCCGTCCATTTTCTATTACTAAGACGGGGCGAAAGGGCAGAGGCTGATGGCCAGGTATCTTCAGAGCATAGTGCCGGCATCTGTTCACTTCTTGTTGAGGATCTTGGGCTTGTGATGGAGTTGAAGATAAATAGTCAGCAAAGAAGCAGGAAGGTGGCCAAACTCCTTGGATAGCTAACACATTTCTGTGGGAAATGCATTGATCCATCATGATCTACTATGATCTACTACCCCTATGATCTACTCCATTTTTTTCTAATAAAGAAGGTTTTTTTTTTTTTTTTTTAAGATTTATCATTATAGATGGTTGTGAGCCACCATGTGGGTGCTGGGAATTGAACTCAGGACCTCTGGAAGAGCAGTCCGTGCTCTTAACCTCTGAGCCATCTCTCTAGCCCGATCTACTCCTTTCATGATGTTCCTATTCCGAGCGCTGCTACAGCAGCAGAATTCAACCCATGTTTTGGAGAGGGCACACCGTGTCTTAGTTTGTTTTGTTTTGTTTTTTTTCTTTTCTGTGAAGAGACACCATGACCGTGGCAACTCTTATAAATCAAAGCATTTCACTGAGGTGGCTGGCTTGCAGTTTCAGAGGTCCAGTCCATTATCATCAGGATGGGGGGCATGGCAGCGTGCAGGCAGATGTGGTGCTGGAGCTGAGAGTCCTACATCTTGAAACTCAGAGGCAACAGGAAGTCGACTCACTGTCACACTGAGTGAAGCTCGAGAAAAAGACCTTAAAGCCCACCCCCACAGTGACACACTTCCTCCAACAAGCCCACACCTACTAAGAGTGCCACTCCCTTTGAGGGCCATTTTCTTTCAAATTACCACTCACCATATTCTAACCAGGCTGGTCACAATCTTAGCCTAAAATCATGTTAGAATCGAAGCCAAAGGTCTGAGCTGGGTGTGATGGTATTAGAGTTTGGACATTATTCCCAGGTGCACATTGTATTCTTTTTTTCAATTAAAAAAAATCTTTTGAGATTATAACTAAATTTTCCCCTTCCTTCCCTCCTTCCAAACCTTCATATGCCCCTCCTTACTGTCTGTCAAATTTATAGCCTATTTTTTATTAATTGTTGTGATACACACAAACCACAACAACCAGTATGACATGATAACCCTAGGAGTCCAATAGTGGCACACATGCCTCGGCAGTAACCAATAGCTCTCTAATTGGATGTAAGAACTGCTCAACAAGGAAATAATGCCTTGTACTGGAAACCCAGCCAACTACCTAGGGCATGGTGCATATTGGATCTTTTAACTGGTAGCTATCATGGGCAGATGTAGATAAGCTCATCAGGATTCTTTGGGCAGAACAGAGTTGGCCCTGAAATCTGTTGGACCTAAAGAAGGAAAGAGAGAAGCATTAATCTTGGCTTCCATCTACCAGTGGTCTAGTTTACACCAGAAATCTTGCTTCTTTCATCCAAGTGCCAAGTGGACTCCTCTGAGTGCCATGCTTTGAACAGAAAGCTAGAGATACAGAGCTATAGAGGCTCATGTTCTTAAGTGACTTCCCTATAAAGCTCTGGCAGTGGCTGGAAAAGAATGTGGACCAGAGGACATGAGGTGGGTGCTGGAGTATGTAGTCACCTGCTCAGCCTCTGTCGCTTCTCACAGACCAGCTCCCAGCTGAGGGTATAAACAAAGCTCATGTCAGTTCTCACCCAGCCTTCTTCAAAAGCCTGTGGCCCATAGCTCATTGCCTTCCAATTAATGGTCAGAGCATTTCATGGACAAATCTGATGTAATGTTGGCTATCATCAAGATTTGATATCATTATTATTATTCCATCAAAAAGCTATACAACTGCCAATAAAGACTCTAGGAAAAAATTGGATAAAAATAAAGTTAACACTTCTATCCTTGCAACAAAATTAATTCCAGATGGGTAAGAGGAGAATGCAAAAAAAAAAAAAAAAAAAAAAATCAGAAACGGTAACGGTAGATGTATAAGAACCCTCCAGTAATCTGGGGGCCATGGTGCTCACCGCAGTGGAAGAAAACAGAGGAAATGAATTTTATATTTGTTCCGATATAAATTAAGTTTATTATACAAAAAAAGGTTAGACAGTACTTACTGTGGTACGATGAAAGCTTAGTTCTTTAACATACTAAAATAAAAGCCCTTACAAACGACTCTACCAACTGGTAAATGAAAGGCAAAATTCCACAGAATCTAAAAATCATTCAGCCGTACTCATCCGTTCCCAGATTTGCAAATTAAAGCCATGACTTCCAGGAACACATCAACTTGGTGGAGATTTCAGAAACTGTAAGTAGTGGCATCCCCGAAACACCCACCTGGGTCGGGGAGCAGAGCAAATATGTACGGCTGGCAAATGTCTGTGGTGTGCCTGCTCTCACTGTGGCAGCCTGGCGCTAATCGAAAATGGCCGAAATGGAAGATGGTCTCTTTAGTTCTGCACTGGCCCCACTGTGTCCGTAAGACACAGTGCTATCCGAAGAGCATCAGGGGGGACATGCCCACTTCTCTGTGGTGTCTGGATTTGGGGAAAGAGGTCTATGCTGGATCTTACTCAGTTTCCCAACCTCACTTTGTGGCAGTGTGTCATCAGACATTTCAGTCAGCCTCAAGGATGAGAAACGGTGTCTCTAGGGGATTTAAGCTGCATTTGGTTGTCTTAGTTATTGTTGTCTTGTTGTGATGAAACACAACAGGACAACATAGAGAAGCATTTAATTGGGGTCTTGCTTACAGTTTCAAAGAGTAAGTCCATGTTTATCACGGCGGGGAGCATGGCAGGAGGCAAGCACGGTCCTGGAGCAGTAGCTGAAACTCACGTCTAATCTGCAAGTAGCAGACAAAAAGAGAGACTGGAACTGGCATGGGCTTTTGTCAGCCCCCAATAACACACCTCCACCAACAAGGCCACACCTCTTAATCCTTCCCAAACAGTTCCACAAACTAGGGACCAAGTATTCAAACCTATGAGCCTATGGGGGCCATTCTTACTCAAACCACCACACTGACTGAAGTCGGTGCATGTTCTAGGGGCACGGGTATGTCCTCTTCTGATTGCAGCTTTCCGTGTTTTGCCATCAGTACGATTTCTCGAAACTCTCAACAATGGCAGGATTTAGCCTGTTACTTAATGTATAAGCTGTAAATTCTTTCTCCCAGTTTATAATCTCCTTGTGGTATCCTAATGCATAATTTATGTTTCTTTGTAGTCAAATTTAGTAGCTGCTTTCTTTATTGTAGCGTCTGGTCTTGTGCTACATACACTTAGACTCTCTTGACCCTGAACCCATGGAGCACATTCTTCGTGGTGCCTACCAGAGGGTTCTAAATCGTGGCTGGTGTCAAGTTAAAATCTTTAATCTGTCTGAAATATATACTCCTGCCAGATATAACATACAGCCCAGTATTTTTTCCTCTGAATGGCTCACAGATTAGCCTGACAACCCTTATGAAGAGCATGTTTCCCCACTAAACTGTCATCTTTATCATAAATTTTTAGTTGTAGAAGCATCATTTTTCTTTTCTATTTTGGTCCCTTATTCTGTATCTTTGGATATAGGAGACTAGTCTATATGTTACATATATGGACAGTTGCATGCGCAAACTATTCCATAACCACATGATACACTGGTTATAGAATAATATGTGCTATAATACACAGTAATAGGGTTGTAGACTATGCAGTGGACACCAAATAATACCCATTTCTTATCTGCTAAGATCCTGTCCTTCCCTTGCTCATTTTTCCTAAGGATCATTGAAGCAACTCTTTCTGCATCCCCAACTCGCCATACACACTCAGAGAATTCTGTTGTTGTCTGCCGGCCTCCTGCTACAGTCTCGATTGACAAATGGAGGATCAGCGTCCCTAAGTGCAGCTATTGTTTGATAGCAATTGAGCTTTCCCCTTTGTTCAGGACTTCTTCTGAATCAAGAAGGTATATGTGAGGGGTGTAGTCAAGAAACCATCGAAATGGCTCCTCTATGGTTGGGGGTGGTGATTGTGAATAAGAGAGAAAAAAAATACCCAGAGTCCAGACCAGAGAGAAAAAGAAGCAGACTGGACATGGCCAGGGCTGTCTGTGAGAGAAGGAAGAATAGTTGGGGCAGGGGGGAATCTTGCCATTATAAAGGATGGGGGCTCTGGAATAGCCTGGGGAAGGTAAGAAGAGGCAGGAGGCCAGCGTGGGGTTTGAATTGTCTAGCAGGTACTTGTGAAAAGGGAGCCTGGAGGCCAGTGTGCACTTCGATACGCAACCACAGCTGTATGTCAATGGAGCCGTGTGTCCCTTCTGCCAGAAGTAAGGGAAATGACTCCTTTTGGCAGAAGGGAACACATTCCACAGTTCCGGAGGAATGCTGGCTTTTATCCGACCATCAGAAATTCTTCTCTACTCCAGCTTGAGCTAAGACTCTCATTTCTGGACACCATACTGCCTGAGACCTGGCAGAAAGTTTTAGAGTATTCCTTATGTAGCTTTTGCAGGCTTCTCATTCAGCTAATTCTAAGGTATTTAATCTTCTTTGTTGTCATTGCTATTAATTTCTAAATATTTTTATCAGCCAACTTACTGTGTTAGACCCTAAGTTAAGGACCAGGTAATTTCCTGGAATGCTGGGAGTTACAGTTCTTGGAAAACAACAAAGCCTCATGGGAAAGCACAGTGGCCTATGGGTTTTGTTCATATAAGCCCTGCTAGTTTCCAGGGGGTAGTCCTGACCAAATTCCTTCCTCTTTTTCACAATTTTATTTCTTTTTTCTTTTTCTTTTTTGGTTTTTTGAGACAGGGTTTCACTGTGTAACAGCCCTGGCTGTCCTGGACCTCACTCTGAAGACCAGGCTGGCCTCGAACTCAGAGATCTTCCTGCCTCTGCCTCCTGAGTGCTGGGATTACAGGTGTGTGCCACCATGCCCAGCCTTTTTCACAATTGTTATGTTTCATCTGTTTGGTCTCATTAATGTCTGTAGAACAATGTCAAATATAATTGTGGCAAGAGTAGATTTCTTACAGAAGTCGGGAGATCCAAGTAAAAATTATACACTAGTTCACAACTCTTGTTCATTATCACGTTTTTTCCCTTCTAGACTGTGATGTTTAGAATCCAGACTCAGGGACTTCTTTTCACTAGGACTATGAATGGTTTAAATCCCAATATCTAGGAACAAAAAAACCTAAGGAAAAAGCTATGTGCATTTTCCTCTATGTGCATTCACGCGCGAGCATGTGTGCACGCGCGCGCACGCACACACACACACACACACACACACACACACTTCTCCACTTATTACATAGCTGTCATTTTACAATCCTCAGTTCTAGGGGAATCTTCTCTACAGCCTGTGTGGACAAAGTGAATTCAGTCCTGCTGTGCTCCCCTGAGAACTCTGGGTATTTTTTTTTTTTTCACATGAGTGGAGTTTTCCTGGCAGTCAGTGCCTCCCGAGCATGTTTAATAAACTACAGTAATAAATGCAGAATAGGTTCATCATCCGCAATTTTATAATACAGAGGAAAGATGAAAAACAACGGCTGACTGAAACTGACCTTGGACCACCTTTAACTTTGATTTCAACTATGATAGAGACGGAAAAAATGAGCTGTCTCTTCATGATCTTGGGTAGGTCCAGCCGCTTTCTGATGCTGAGACCCCCCCACACACCTCTTCTATTACTAAGTCTCCTTTGACTTGATTTTTGTGTAATTGTTTTTGAGGTCGGTGTTGCTATGTATCCTCGGCTAGGCTAGGTTCAAATTTCATATCCCCCTGCCTCAGCCTCCCAGGTTCTCATATGATGGGTATGTACCCCTGTGCTTGGCTGTTTCACTTCCTGAGAGCATCTCCAAAAGGCTAGAAAGATCTTTGGAAGGTTCTGAGCATATCTGGCCCTGGGAAGGTGAGGGCCCCTTGGGTTGGACCCTGTATGTGAGGAGTGTTCCACGTGTCCATCTAACTAGGGACGTGGAAGCAGATGAGCTGAGATTCCCAAGAGGAATGTTGGTGCCTACTTGGCGTGGTTTCTCTGCAGGGAGCACTTCACAGTGACCCCTACTTCCTGTGGTTCCCCTCTACCCCTCTGTGGTCAGCAGTGGAAACTGTTCAATTGACCTGAGGGAATGAAACCCTTCATTTGAATTCCTTTGAGGTGACATGCCTCCGATACCTCAGCCTGTCTTCCCCTCACTGTCCTTCTGATTAAATTTAGATGGTTAATACCATTAATTGGCTCCTGCATTTACCTTGATGTAAAAACCCCAGGTGTTAAAGCTGAGTGATTATTTTTTTTTTTAGACGGTGTTTCCTGTTTGGTTGCAGCCTGGCTAGTCTGCCTCACATCTTTCCTTCCATAGCTACTTCAAATCCTCCTCTCCACATTCTCCTGCACGATTTCATGCAGACCAGTCGCTCTGTCTGATTTTGTCTAATCAAAATGCCTATGATACTTCAACCTTCTGAACAATACCTGTGCAACACCTAGCTCCAACTTACCCTGATTTTTAAAAGACGTTCTTTGTCCATCCAGTCAAATCTTAATTTCCTTTCAAATTGCCACTCGGACTTCCTCTCCTCTTTGGCTGGGTACATCTGTACCGCAGTCTTTCAAGCATGGAGCAGCAGCTGACTCACCTCTGATTGCCTTGACTGCCTTTCCTCAGCTGGCAGGGCCCTGCCAGATTCATATTGAAATGCATTCTGCCATTTAATTCTCTGCAAGAGAAGTCCCCTGGCTCCTGCCTTCTGTGATGAATTCCAGAATCCTTCCCCTGGCCATTAGGCTCTTACTAATCTGGACCTGTCCTTCTTGTCCTGACCTACTGCTGTCCCAATTAAATGCTAATCACGCCACACTTCTCACATCCTCTTTTGAGAGAAGCCTTATTTCTCTTTTCATTTCTGTGTCTCTAACCCAAGTGGAAATGCCTTTGCCTCTTTCCTCTCTCTAGCCATGTTCTTCCCAGCATTCTCAGGGTCCTTGGCTCTCTTCACTGACTTATGCTTGAGTCCGGCTACATTTCAGGTTGTATTGAGCACCTGTGTACCTAATTTGATCTTCCCCGCAATCCTAGAGACAGGTGTTATTGTCCTTCCCTGGAATGAGAAGCCCGGGGCAGGGAAGATGGCTCATTAAGTAAAATGCTTGCATGCGCCGGGCGGTGGTGGCGCACGCCTTTAATCCCAGCACTCGGGAGGCAGAGCCAGGCGGATCTCTGTGAGTTCGAGGCCAGCCTGGGCTACCAAGTGAGTCCCAGGAAAGGCGCAAAGCTACACAGAGAAACCCTGTCTCGAAAAACCAAAAAAAAAAAAAAAAATGCTTGCATGCAAGCATGAGGACCTGAGTTTAGACGCCCTTGTGCCCAAGTTTAAAGCCAATGTGGCTGCATAAACCTGTAAGCCCCAGTGCTGGAGGCAGAGATGCACAGATTCCGTGAGCTTGGTGGCCAGGCAGCCTAGCTGAAACAGTGAGCTCTGGGCTTAGTGAGAGACCTTATCACAACAGATAAGGTGGAGCAGCTGAAGACATTCCCATGTCAACCTCTGGTCTCCCATACATGCCCATGAGTGAGCATGCCCACTCACCTGTACACAGACACACCACACACACACACACACACACACACACACGCGCGCGAACACACACACACATACACACACACCCAGACTTGAGTTGCATCCACTTGGTAATGATGCTAAGAGGGAAGCCCTGGCAGCCAGACTTCAGAAACCATGCTCTCAACTACCACATAGACCTGCTTCTTTTCATCCTGTGAGACTTGGTGACTGTTCTCTTGGTCCTTCCCCAGCCTGACTGGCAGCTCCTGAAGGCAGGAAACACCTTCGTTGCCTTGTGTGTGGCCTCGCGTTGCCTCCCTGGAGCTCAGCACTTAGGGAAGTGTTAGGATGTGCTGCGTTTGGGCATGGCCCATGTCTGTCTGTCTGTCCATCTTGCATTTCTTCAGCAACTGAAAAGGTGGTCTGACACGTAGCCAAAGATCGTTTGTGGAGTGGGTAATTGAACAAATATTTGGGTCACAGTTGGAAAGCGATGCCATCCTGTCGGCACATCCTTCTTGAACTCTCTCGTGTATAATTTGCACATCTAATTCCCGGGTGGGCTTCTCAGTTACCTGTGAGCTACTTATGGTGATGATTCACCCGACCTTTCCCCACCCCATGGAATAGATGAGTCTTTGCCTACTCATGCTAATAATTAAAAAACACTCCGGAGTGGATAATTTATAGACATTTATTCTCTCAGTTCTGAAGACTAGATGTCCACAGTCAAGGCATAGGCAGCAGTTGGGGAGGGCTGTTCTATGCTTGCATAATGGTTCCTCCAAAGGAGGTGATGGCTGTAGCTAGCCATTACCTGGTAGGAGGCAGGAGGGCAAGTAGCAGGTTCCCTCCATTAGCCCAGTCTCCTCCTTAAGCCTCACCCCCTAGATACCTTCATACTGGCCACACCTGAATCTGGGAGGGGGCGTATCCACCACAGAGGGAACAAGGGGACTGATGTGCTTTTGACCATTCTTCCAAGACTAACGGAGTCTTATGAGAGTGGCGTTAGTGTCCTCAAGAAACTGGAGCTCCTGTAACCCAGTCAGCTCTTACAACTTCTGCCACTTCTCCATTGGCAATGGAATGTCAACATGTGCCTTCAAGGGGACAAGCCGTATTACACTGTAGCAGTTTGGCTATGTCAAGAGTATTTATACGTGGGATTCTCTAATGCTGTAAAGCAGGGCATTGTCTGTGTGCACGCATATTCAGAGATTGTTCCGCATTTGTTGGGATGCCGCTTACTCCAGAGCCACACCTCCAGCTCTGTGCCAGGTGCAGTTGACTTTAGGATCCTATAATACCAAATTGCCCTTAGCCCCCCATCCTCTGAGTCCCTGGCACAGAAGCAGCTGTGCCCTGTATTCCTCCCCTGCCATCCTCATCTCTGTCCCCCACCCAGAGGGACAGCCTTTCAAGAGGGACACCAGTGGTCTTACGTCTCCTGTCTTCTCAGAGCCACGCATACCACCCAGCTCAATAAATACTTGCTGCTGATGGTGATGTGTGTACATGTCTTTATCCTATTGATGAGTACGGACTGGAAGCATCCAGAAAGCCACGAAAATGGATGTGCTTGAAGCCACTGGATCTATTCCTGGATCTTACATTTGTCAAACAGACACTATTGGGAAATAGGTTTTAACCTTCGGATGACCTCATAGGAGACTTGTAGCCCGTGACAGCCTGTGGCATATTGGATCTGCTTCCCACCTGCTCCCACCCACAAGCCAGAGACAGAGACATTAGTTACTTGCTTCCCTGGTCTCACTGTTTATTGCAGTGTTTTTTAATCCTGCTAGCCCTTTACTCTGTGGCCTAGACGGTGAAATGAACATCCTCACTGGAAGCCAGGAGTGCTGACTGAATCTTCCAAGAGCCCAGACTTTCCTCATGGTATCCTAATCCCCAGAGCCTGAGAGCTAAGCTCTGCAGAGAGCAGTCTGGGGAAGACAGGGATGAAAAGATGCAGGCCAAAGGGACCGTAGCCACTAGACACAATAGTATACCTCTGGTAGCCCTAAGATGTCAAAGGACTGTGGTCTTGGGGCTGGGAAGATGGCTTAGCAGATAAAATTCTAGCGGCATGATCACTGAAGACCTGAGTGCACACCCCAGCACCCGTATAAAAAGCCAGACATGGGGCGTGCCCCTGGGTGGAGACCAGAGAATTCCAGGGGCTTGGCTGGCCAGCCAGACTAGCCAAAACATTGAACTCCAGGCTCAGTGGGAGAGACACTTGTCTCAAAAAGTAAGGAGGAAAGGAGCGGAGGGAGACACCAGCATTGACCTCTGACCTCTGCATGTTCACGTTCATGCATGGGCAAGGACACACACACACACACACACACACACACTTAATAAAAAACAAAAAGAGACTCTGGTCTCTTCACACGGTGTCATCTGTGGACTGATGAAATGGTTCTGCTGCGCGTGATCCAGCGCGTGATCCAGCTGTGGAACAAAGCCTGCTCTCTGGTGAAAAAGAGCAGAGAGAGCTCCACATGTTGTCTCAACCCTGAAATCTCAGGACGCGGGAGGATCTCACTGCACGTTTGCAGGAAGCCTGTACTATGTATATATCCTATTCCAAAAACACACACACACACACACACACACACACACACACACACACACACACACACACCATAGATCGCCATTTCTATACCACTTCCCCCAAATATTTCTTCCTTACTCATCGATTTTTAGATTTCTGTGGAGTGTTTGCCGCACAGCAGATAACTCCTTGCGTTTGGCATGGACTTTGCTGCTACAGTGATTATATTCTCATCTCTCATCTCTTGTTCTTGATCAGGCCCATTGTGCAGGTCTGTTCATCCGAGGTGTGCTCATTCAGCCCAGGAGGCAGCAGGCATCCTGATCTTTGTTGAGTTCGATAGTGGAACTGGGGATGCAGAAACAAGATACAGATCCTGCTCCCTTGGGTCCTGGCCTAGGGGAGAGGTGGCCACACACATAGGATCCGGCCTATTATCTCAGAATGACGGGTGGGGGTGTGCTCGGAGGGGGTTGGGAAGGGGGTATCTTGTCCTAAGTCTGCCTAGGGGAGGTGCCACCTGAGCTGAATCTCACAAACATAGTGAAGGTTGTTGGGGTCAAAAATGCAAGGCAGGACCTAGGAAGAACTGAAATTTGACACTGAGCAGCTAGGCTGAGCCTGCGACATGTGTCAATTAGCTCTAGCTAATTCCATGTGTGTTAAACTCCACAGCAGCAGCCACACCCCTGGGCATGTTCTTTTTAGGGTTCTCTGAAAGGTGGATGAGAAGCATGTGAGTCTTCCCTGGTCCCTGCTCTGAAGCTATGTGTGCCTGAGAGCCGCAGACACTCACAACTTGTAACACCGTCCACCCTCCTCCTACCTCCCCTTAAACATACCACATTCCATTCCATCTGCCTGATTCATCTTGACCTCTTTCCTTCCCAAATCCATCCTTCAAAGGAGACATCTGCCCTTTCCCAAGGATGTGATCCTCTTTGTCCCCTCCTCCCTGTCCTCTGTGTCTGGTAACTCATAAACCCAGGTCGTGGTTCATAGCCAGTTACCCCCTCTGTCCACATCTCAGCACTGAGTGAGTCCACATTCACAGCCCACAGCTGCTCCATCTGGAATACTCCTTCCCAGAAGGGTGGGGACTTCCAGTTTCCTGTCAGCCAATAAAAATGAGATACTAGGTATTCAAAGGCAGGATCTTCGAATTCCTAGGGTGTTGTTACCATCTGAGCCCTCTAGAGCTGTAAGGAAGCTATTTCTGGCCCATGGAGCTCCATGGAGTTAGGATTCCTTGACCTCAGTATGCCCCACTCTGACAAAATGCCTGCTGAGAACAGCTAAACTGTTCATGAGGAATTAAGAAGGTGAAGTGGGGGTTGGGGGGGGAGGGTTGGGTGTTGGCTGAGAAGGAATTCTGAACAGGTTAGAAGTTTTAGAGCTTTCATGTTGAAGGTGTGTAAGCCACAAAGATGTCCAAGTCCTGACCTTGTGTTTGTTAGGTTTTCTTTCTTTCTTTCTTTCTTTCTTTCTTTCTTTCTTTCTTTCTTTCTTTCTTTCTTTCTTTCAAGATTTATTTATTTATTATGTATACAGTGTTCTGGCTGCATGTTTGCCTACTTGCCAAAAGAGGGCACCAGATCTCATTACGGATGGTTGGGAGCCACCATGTGGTTGCTGGGAATTGAACTCAGGACCTCTGGAAGAGCAGCCAGTGCCCTTAACCGCTGAGCCACCTCTCCAGGCCCTTGTTAGGTTTTCTTTAGGAAGAGTACCTTGGTGGATCAGGACCAAGGAATGCCGCAGAAATCACATCATGCAGCAAATCTCATGCAAGAAATTTATTGGGGAAGAGGGAGCCAAAGGCTACCTCTGGGCAGGGGTGAGAAAGAAAGAGAGAGGGCGGGGGGGGGGGGGGGGGGGGGGGGGGGGGGGGGGGGGAGAGGGGGATGGCTGTGACGGCAGAGATTTTTAAAAAGGGACTAGTGTCCCATTTTGAGGCTGATGATGAAATGGCTGCTGGTGCTGAGTCCCAGAAGGCAGGCTGGGGTAGGGGGAGCACCTGGTTACCAATAGTTTTAGTGTTCACAAAGGACATGGGCAGGCTACCAGTGCCTATTAACTGACTTTACAGAAGCTAGACCATTAAATTTAAAAAAAAAAAAATGAAAACCACAAATAGGACATCAAAGAAAAAGGAAGCTCATGAAACTATTACCAAAATAAAGGAGAAAGAGTGGGAACTCAGTCGGTAGAGCGCTAACAACCCAGGAAGCCCTGGGTGCTGTCCCAGCACTACCAGCCTTTAATCCCAGCGCTTGGGGAATGGAGAGAGGAGCACCAAAATTCAAGGTCATCCTTGAGGGCAAAGCAAGTTTGAGACCAGCCAAGGTTCCGTGAGACCCTGTCTCAAAAAGAAAACAGAAGAAATACAAATTTAGAAACAAGAGAGTAAACACTAACAGGAAAACAAGTGATTGACTTTTATCCGTGTTCAAATGAACTGAAATCAACTCGGACTACCTTGGGGCTTTTTAACCACAGACCACAGAAGTGCGGGGTGGGGAGGGGTACGTGCGGGGTGGGGGGGGGGGCGGTGTGGAGAGATGGCTCATCGGTTAAGAGCACTGACTGCTCTTCCAGAGGACCCACGTTCGATTCCCAGCACCCCCTTGGCAACTCACAACTGTCTGTAAATCCAAGATCTGACACCCTCACACAGACATACATGCAGGCAAAACATCAATGCACATAGAATAAGAATAGATATAAAATGTAATTATTAAAAAGAAAAAAAATGCAAGAGGGGACCTTGTGGTTCCTAGCTCTGTCTTGTGTCCTTCCTGGTCAATGAGCCCTTGTTCATTTTAGGCAATTGTATTCAAGCTCCCGAGAAGGGGGTCTGTAAACTGAGAAGCCCGAGTCAGTCCTGAGCCATTCCAATCTGAGAGGCAAGAACTATCTAATCAGGACCTTCTGAATCCTTGACTGCCCTTGAAGTAAGAGTTCATGAAAACTGGCCAGTTTGTATGATACATAAAAACTGCTCCAAACTCTTTAGGAACTCAGTTTTACTTTGTTAATTCTATCCTTCTTCATGGAGGCATACCTAAGTCAATGAAAATCTAACTTAAAATCACATCAAGATTCGTGTCGAAGAGGGGTGTGGATGGTGGTTGGAAGGTGAGAGAGGGTGGGGAAGTGGCTTTGTTCAGTATGCATGATGTACAGTGTGTTGAAATTGTCTTACAAATTTAATTAATATAAAAGAACACAAAACACTTATAAAAAAAACATGAAAAATAATATTAGCCTCTCTGTGATGAAATCTCACATTTAGACACAAGAAGAATTGAGTGTGCCCAGTAAGAAAGTTCAAAGACTTTGCTCCCTTTATTCTTTTAAATATTTTATTTGGAGTTTGCCCTTACAGTCAAGATAACCCGAAATAAGAAAAATAGGCCATTTGAGTAAAAAAAACAAAACAAAAATACTACAGAAAGGGCTGTAGACCAGTGTATTCTTGTGTCTGTTATATTTTAATATTTTTATTATCAGTTCTTTGAAAATATTTATTCTCCATGGCAGGTTTATGGTTGCTTTTTGTTTTCTTATTTTTCTCCAATGTTTTCTGTAACAGCACAAACTGCTTTGTGATTTGATTATCTGAAGAGGAAGAAAAGCAAGTTTTGATGTCAGTGGGATTTTTTTCCCTTGGCTTTTAAATGAGAATCATTAAGCCAATCAGTGTATTAAGATTGAGATGCCAAAGAAAATGTTTCCTGATGAGCTGACTGGATAATGGGTTTCCGTTCAGCTCTTTGATCTTTTTCGCAGGACACAGCCTGTTTTTGTGGGTAAAATTACAGCCCAGATAGTCAAGAGTTTCACATTCACACTTTCCATCCTAGCCCACAGAAGCAGGAGTGTAACACGAATCTTAAAAGGTCTTATAATTAAAAAAAAAAAAACCCAGAGCCAGATATTGGGGTGAAAGCTGAAAGATCAGAGAAGCAGAGCAAGACAGCCACAAGTTTTTACCTCTACTAAATCCTCAGTCTAAAGAGAGTTGAGTTACTGTTTCCTCACACCTTATATACCTTTCTCTGCCCAGACATCACTTCCTGGGATTAAAGGCATGTGTGCTTCCCAAGCAAAGGCATGAGATCTCAAGTGCTGGGATTAAAGGTGTGTGCCACCACTGCCTGGCTCTGTTCCTCTCATGCAGCCCAGTGTGGCCTTGAATTCATAGAGATCCAGATGGATCTCTGCCTCCCAAGTGGTAGGATTAAGGGTGTGTGCCACCACTGTCTGGCCCCTATGTCTAATCTAATGGCTGGCTCTGTCCTCCATCCCCAGGCAAGTTTATTAGGGTACACGATATATCACCACACAGGAGATGCTGGCTCATGCAGATCGTTGGCCTTTTCTCTAGGGAAGCCGCCAGGACTCTGTAGAAGCCTGGCAAACCCCCTACCTCCCACAATGCAAAGAGGCTCTGTGTTAATTAATTGAGGTTTTGTTTATTTATGTATTTAATTATTCTCTTTCTGTGTCCTGTCTGTCTGTCTGACTCTGTGTGTGTGTGTGTGTGTGTGTGTGTGTGTGTGTGTGTGTACACTTGCACACATGCCACAGTGTGTGTATGGAGGTCAGAAAGGAACTTGGGGGGTTCCCTCTGTATGCCATTGGGGTGCCAGGGATCAAACTCAGGTCATCAGACTTACTGGCAAGTGTCTTTGCTCACTAAAGCATCTTGCTCACCCCTCAGTGAGTTCTTTGAACACATCAACTTCCCCTAAGACCGTTTAGATCAAATAATGAGGCTGACTCAAACCGCAACATTTATGAGGCATGAATATGATAACATTACATGCAGGGGCTAGATACAGAAAGATGAGAGTTCCAGGTTCCATGTAGACCCAATAGGATATCAGTTTTCAACCTGTGGGTCACAACCACCAAGGAAACACATATTCCCAATGGTCTTAGGAACTGAGACACCACGCAAGAGCAAAATTACAGCTGTGAAGTAGCAGTGAAAATAAATTTTTGTTTGGGGGTCCCTAAGACCATCGGAAATACCTGTTTTCCGATGGTTGTCACCCACATGTTGAGAACCCCTGAAGTAGGGTATGGCAGCTGGCCGGGTCTAGTCATTCACCTGACATTCACCTCAGTTACCGACTGAGTATCTACTACGGGCTGGGTACTCCTAAGCCCTGAGCAAGGACTCAAACCCTAACCTTCACAGAGAGGTTTTCCCATGATCTGAAACAGATACTAAGCATACAGACAAATGCTACATACTGTGTTGGGTTGTGGGGATGATAAAAATCTAAGTATAGAAACTATGCATATTAGTCTATCAAGACTCAAAAAGCAAGTGTCTTTAACTGGGGTCCACAGAGCTCTCCCAAAAGTTCAGTGGGCAAATTCCAAAGCGCCTGAACCCCAATAGAAAACAATTTGGCCTCTTTTAAAATCTATTTATTTTTATTTTATGTGCATTGGTGTTTTGCCTGAATATATGTCTGTGTGAGGGTGTCGGAGCCCCTGGAACTGGAGTTACAGACAGTTGTGAGCTGCCATGTGGGTGCTAGGAATCGAACCCTGGTCCTCTGGAAAAGCAGCCAGTGCTCTTTATCACTGGCCCATCTCTCTCCAGGCCCAATTCCTCAGACCTAGCATCATCTAAAGTTTTGAATGTAAACAGCAAGCTGCAGCAGCATCACCTGGACCTGAAGTGTCCCCGTGACTGGAGATGCCTCAGAGTGTTACGCATACTACCAACACTCGGGTAGAAATCATGGCAGATTCTAAAGGCACTGAGAAATCTTATTACTTAGTACTTTAGGCCAGCACATATAGTCCTTGTCATAAATTTTTACTGTTTTTGCGAGATTCTGTATATTTGATTTCTTTTGTAATTCTCTATGCTTTTTCGCCGTCTTTTTAAGCACCCTGATCTGTGAAGCGAGCTGTTCTTAGACTACCCCAAACTGCCAAGAGGCAACAGTAGTGCCTTCCCGTAAGCCTCCCCAGTCTCTTCTCAGAATATTAAAAACATGGGTGCTCATGGCGTGACATGTAGTGTAGCAGGAATCTTAACAGTTCTTATTAATAAAATCAAACCTGAGGCCAGTTATTGGGGTGAATGCTGATAGATCAGATGCAGAACAAGCCACAGCTATCTCACCTTGCCAATTCCTCAGCTGGTCCTGTTTCCTCAGACTGAAAGCCTCTGAGTCCTCATCCAGAATGAATCTCAGCTGAACTGTGTTGCTCAAAACCTAAAAGCTTAACCATCCAAATGCTTAACCAGACCAAATGCTTCTAGTTTCTGGTCCTCACGCCTTATATACCTTTCTGCCTTCTACCACCACTCCCTGGGATTAAAGGCTCACTCCCTGGGATTAAAGGCATGTGTCTTCATGCCTGGCCTTTCCAATGTGGCCTTGAACTCAGAGATCCAGAGGGATTTCTACCTCTGAAGTGCTAGGATTAAAGGTGTGAGTGCCACCATTTTCTAGCCTTTGTATCTAGTGACTGTTCCATCTCTGACCCCAGGTAAGTTTATTAGGATGCACAATATTTTGGGGGAACACAATACCACCACAATGTAGTACAATGAGTAATTTGTTATGGTTCCACCAAGAGCATTTCAAGAGAAACTGGCATGTTGTTATCATTGCAAGTGTGGTTGTCAAGAACACCAGGGCTAATGGCTGTGTTCCTGTCACCTTATGCCTATGGGACCATCATCAAAAGGCAGAAGTTGGCTTTGTGTTCTCGGATATGGTTCTGACCTCCTGTAGGTTGTCAGGGTCCTTCCAGAGTTCAGGAGACCATGCTCTAAGGACCACTGTGGTAGAGTTAAGTGGCAGGTGTAGACATTCCTCTAGGCACTTGAACTACTCGGGGGATGCTATTGGCACAAATGTCTTTTTGATGGTTGGCATAGTGTCCAACTTGGAAATGGAAGTTTTAGCTATGCTTTTTAGGAAAACAATTTAAAATCTCAATCAAAAATGAGCTTTTTTTTTTCTGATGGTCCAAATGAAGCCCAGCACTGGAATGCACTAGATAATGCAAACTGAAGTGCACTCTGTGGCTTAGGTGTATGTTAACACTCTGCTCAAGACAAACATATCCAAGGCTGGAGAGATGGTTCAGGAGTTAACAGCACTGGCTGCTTTTCCAGAGGATCCAGGTTTGATTCCCAGCACCCACTTGGTGGCTCACAACTGTCTGTAACTCCAGTTCCAGGGGCTCTAATACCCTCTTCGGGCCTCCATGGACACCAGGTACACATGTGGCACACAGACATACATGCAGACAAAAAATAACAGTAACACATAAAATAAGTAAATTTTTTATAGAACGAAAGCCATATCCAGTACTGAAGGGGTAGCGTGTCTCTCTCATGTCACAAATGTCTCAGCATCTCATGATGCCTACAGACCTCATCTCAGAAGAATGCTTTATTCTGAGTGCAAGGAAATTCCTAGAATTGCATAAAAATACATTATATCATGAAATTTAATTCTAGTCAGAGGCCCCCTTCGAGGGGTTCAACACACTGAGTTGTAGCATTCTGCTTCCCTGTGCTCCCGCTGGTAAAGGAAAGTGACGGGTGCTGTTTTATTTGGTGGCAAGGATGCTCGAGCTTGAACCTGAGTCCAGTGCATGCTCGGCAAGTGCTCTAACCCAGACACAGATACCCAGTTCTTTTTGTACTCTCTGTTATGAGATAGAGTCTGGCTAAATGGTACAGGCAGACCTTGAATTTTCAATCCCCCTGCCTCAGCCTCCCAAGGAACTAAGATTTCAGACCTTTTCCACCAGGGCCAGCTGAAAGTTGCTTTTAAATTTGTTTCCAGGTCAATCGACACCCTAAGTCCTCAGATTCTGAGTGTCAGTAAGATAGATTTCTAGGCCCCACTTGGCAGGGCAAGAAAGTGGAATAAAAATGTCTTCCTTCTCCACTTGCTAAGAGTCCACTGAAGCTTATGTCTCCTGCCTGATAGGGCCCCTAAAGGAAGTGGCCCGAGGCCACATGTTTGGAAGATCATGAACATTGCCTTCCTAGTAGTTCCAGACTGTGAAGACTCAACTACGACTCGCTAAAATTGTGGTTACTCTTTTTAAAATATTCTGCTACATCAATAACTCTCTTTGTTTCTTAAATCAAACCAGCACTCTTGGGCTTCCAGTGGGTTGAGAATCAACTGAGCCCTTAGGACTAAAAACTAAGAAGCAAAGGCTTCCTAAAGGGAGAGTTCAAGAACAAACCCATAGTGAAGTGCTCTTTCCCTGGGAACAGTTTGCACGTTACAGAAAGACAATTTGTTTATTAACTAATTTATGAACTAAAGAGAAGATTATCTAAAGTTTCATAAAAGAGTGCCTATCATTGAAAGTAGCAGCAATGCAAGAATCATTTATAATCTTAGACTCACAAGGGTGTTCTTGCACCATGAGTTACATTCCGTGGGCCTCATTGAAGTGGATTCTGATGCTTTGACCTAGGGTGGAGAGTTAAGTTAATGGTGTGAAAATTTTCCATAATTTCGAAGTCAATCTGCGATTTTCAATTTGCCGTGGATATTCCCAGCTCTACTGGTCAGGTTTCACAATGGTCTCTACAGTTCTGGGTCCCTTTCTGAAGGAAACCAGATCCGTAAAGACCACGGCTCTCCTTCTTGACTCTCCTTCTTGACTGCTTCTTAACTTTACTTCCTTTTTTGATTAGTTTGTTTTTTAAGACAGGATCTCCTGTAACCCAGGATTATCATGAACTGTGTAGCTGAGGCTGGCCAGGCTCCAGTTTTTTTACCCAGCTTCTCTGTCCCTCTCACGGCAGTCGTCCCCTGGGGCTGAGTGGAATCCTTGAGGCCATGCGTTTATTTCCTCTGCTCCTTTATCCAATGCTTCTGAACCTTCCAAATCCCTTAACCAACCGACTCAAAATTCAAAGCATAGATGCACTCACTACCCTTGGGCAGGCTTCTCTTTAGTTCAGAAAGCATTTTCAAATGCATGCTCTCCGGTGCCCGCTACCATCCTGTGAAAGAGTTATGACAGCCTGGATCTTATAAGCCAAAAGATGTGTGCTTCAAAAGGTGAAACATGTTACCCATTGTAATCTGCCCGATAGAAAGGCTCCTACCAGGTAGCCTCAACCAGATGACCTGGTGACAATCTAGAATCTTCTCTTCGTGTCTCACATGCCATCTGTCTCTCCTGTGCTCTAGTCTGTAGCTAGAGTTTTCCTGCCTGGCCCACAGTCAGGACAAATCTCTCTCACCTGCCAATCCCACAGCCTCTCAGACCCGACCAAGTAAACACAGAGACTTATATTGCTTACAAACTGTATGGCCGTGGCAGGCTTCTTGCTAACTGTTCTTATATCTTAAATGAACCCATTTCTATAAATCTATACCTTGCCACGTGGCTCGTGGCTTATGGCATCTTCACATGCTGTTTGTCATGGCGGCCGCTGGCAGTGTCTCCCTCACTCAGCCTTCCACTTCCCAGAATTCTCCTCTCTCCTTGTCCCGCCTATACTTCCTGCCTGGCCACTGGCCAATCAGTGTTTCATTTATACAGAACGATATCCACAGCACTAGTCTCAGCACAGATTTCTTTTCCTTATCAGTTTATTCTTTTCAGAAATATAACAAAGCAAGTTATAAATCTTATATGTCTTCCCAGGGGAATGCCTGTTTCTGTTACCTCTCTGTTGCTCTGACCAAATTACTTGATGGAGACAAGTGAAAAGAAGGGGGAGTAATTTTAGCTTACAGTTTCAGAGGGTCTGTCCCACCCTGGCAGGGAAGGCGTGGCAAGACAGACAGCTCACATCATGAGAAGCACAGGGATAGTAATGGGTCAGAGATATTATCCTAGCAAGGACCTACTTCCAGTGACCTATTTCCTTAAGGTAGACCCTAACTTCTAAGTTTCCATAACCTTCTAAAACAGCACCATGAACGTAAGCCATGGGGAGCATTTCAGATTCAAACCATAACAGTACCCAAACTCATAGTACCTATGGCGAGATGATGAGGACGAAAAGGGGTCATATGTGGATCGTGTGTGACACGTCTTCTTCACTGATGTTAAAGAACAGTTAAGAATTAGGAGCTCCCCCGAAGTTAGGAAACTCCGGCACAAGCTCCACCTGGCTGTGGTTAGCTGGATCTAGGCAGCATGTGACCCCCTGAGACAAGGGAGGTGCCATCCCAATTTGCTTCAGGCTTCAGCTCATGAGTCCTTCTGTTCCTTGGCACCTGTGGGCGCTAGAGTTTCTTAGTTCTAGAATGTGAATCGTGGATGTGGGCAGGGAATGAACTGTACTTCATAGTTACTAGCTGATACGAGTACCCCAAAAAGTGGAGCATTGGCGACTGCTCTACATCTGGTTAGTCAGCAATCGTTGATCATTGCATCTTGAGTATTCCATGAGTTTCTCTAGTTATTACTAAGAATTTGTTCAGGGTTGAAGAGACGGCTCCGCAGTTAAGAGCACTCACTGCTCTTAAGAGGATCTGGGTTCAGTTCCCAGCACCCACATGGTAACTTCTGTAACTCCATTTTCAGAGGATCTGATGCCCTCTTGTGATGTCCTTGAACTCCTGCATACACATGGTATATATACATAAGCTCAGGTGCACACACATCCACATAAAATTAAATAAAAAAGTAAATTCAAATAAACAAAAGCCAAAGAACTGGTTCTTGCCTCCCCCACCCCCACCCCGCCCCACCGCCCTGTGGCTTTGGAAATCATTCGTGATAAGACAAAGTGAAATAAAGCTCCACCACCAAATATGTTCTCCTGTGAATCTTATACCTGTGTCTAAATGATAGATAGAGCTGTGGCCATGGACCTGACCTCCCCATCAGCATTAAACTCTTCCATATTTAAATTGAGTTCAGAAAATATTTCCTTCCCTTTGCGTTTGCTTCTCAAATTCAGAGGCTCTAGAGCAACAGTTCTCAACCTGTGGGTCACGGCCCATTTAGCAAACCTGTCTCCAAAACTATTTACATCGTGATTCCTAAGAGTGATAAAATTATAGTTATGAAGCAGCAACAAAAATAATGTTATGGTGGGGGGTCACCATGACATGAGGAACTGCGTTAAAGGGTCATGGCATTCGGAGGGTTGAGAACCGCTGCTTAAGCAGACTCAGGACGGGAAACTGTGAAGGTGGAAGGGTGATGGTTCATAAATGTCTCCCCCAATGGGGAAACAGCCCAAGAAACTTTAGGGAAGTTTAAGGAGAAAAACAGAAGCTGAGGCTATAGGCAACGCTTGCCCAGCACACACAGGCTGTGCCTTAGGTGTCCAGCCGAGGGAAAGGAGAAGGAGAGAATGGGGAAAGAAGGAAGAGGAGGAGGAGGAGGAGGAAGAGGAGGAGGAGGTAGAAGAGGAGGAGGAAGAGGAGGAGGAGGAGGAAGAAGAGGAGGAGGAAGAGGAGGAGGAGGAAGAAGAGAAGGAGGAGGAAGAGGAGGAGGAGGAGGTAGCAAGAGGGAATAAGCAGTCCATGAATGAGTAAGCAAACGAGGGGGGTGGGTTGCGAGAATAATTATAGCTAAAGGCGACTATACTCGGTATTTTTCTCCCTGGGAATTTTTATTTGCTTTTTACTATCCACTACGGAAAAATGTCAAATGTTCACAAAATACGTAGGTGAAGTTCTGTCACACAGACAAATCTTAGTCATCCATGATGCTAGGAAAATGGAAATTCCCGGCTAATTTCAAGTGATGATTATAATTTCTTTCTCCATTTCTTCATTAATCTCGTTGTGGGTCTGTCATGACCTTCTGTGTTGAGAGGCTGTGGCCTTAAAAATATCCACAGGCATGCTGTTTGTGTTCTAGACGGCCAGAAGTTGAAAGTGTGACTTTTGTGGTTTGTTTTGGAATCTTCAGCCCCAAACTTTGGACTACTGGATGTGAAAGACAGAAAGAAAGAAAGAAAAAAGAGCTGTGGAATTCTTCAGCTGGGAAGACATCATCATCAAAAATTCTATGATGCTAAGACAATTTCTGTGGCTTTCAGAAACTTATATGGCTCAAAGGGGCCATAAATAACTTTTATGGTATAAAAACCCTTAAAGAAAATACTTGATTCCCCAGAAATTCCAACCGTTCTTACACTCAGTAAGTTTCCTGCTGGGAGAATCTGTTTGAGCGTGCTTGCTCTGGTCCTACTGTCTCCAGGAAACACTACCCTGTGTTGAGGCTTGCCTTACCCCGGGAGCTTCTTTTAACAGAGTGAAATGATGGGAGGTGAAAGATGTGTTTCTTTCCACTTCGTAATTGGACTGCAGATGTCCTTCTGTTCTCTGATCTAGAGTTCGCACGCACCTTGGCCTTCTGGTATTAGAGAGATTGAGCAGTCAGGGCTGAAAATGGGTTTCTCCTTTCTGAGTGTGTGTATGTGTGTGCACACCTGTGATGTATGTGCATGCACACCTGTGGTGGATGTGCGTGCACACCTGTGGTGGGATGTGCATGTACACCTGTGGATATGTGTGCAGGTGTGCTCATCCATCTGAGTGTATGTGGAGGCCAGAGGTATATGTCAGGTGTATATGACTGGATCTCCCACTGAACCTGGAGCTCTCTGTTTTCACTGGACTGGCTAGACAGTGAACCCCTGGGATCTAACTATCTCTGCCCACACCTAACCAGTGCTACAGTTACAGACATGCACCATTGCATCTGACTTTTTACATGAGTGCTGTGGATCCAAACCTGGGTTCTGGTGCTTACACAATAAGCATTTTACATGGAGCCATCTCCCTAGCCCCTTAAAATGTATTTCTATGTTTTTTTTTTAAGGGAAAATTTTCCAGCTAATGGTAGAGCCATTGGATCCAGAGGCAGTCCATTCATAAAATTATTCTGTGACCCATATATATATAAAGACCACTGTAGTGGGTCTTGCCCATTTTTCATGTGACTAGGTAAAGGGGTAGGAAAGCAGGGCTCTATAAACCTGACCCCCTGTTTATTTTAAAGATTGTTTCAGCATCAAAATATCAAGATAAGGACAGCTTTATCTTGACTCTGGACTCTATGTTTCCCAAGTATAATCACTACTGCCCTCTGCAGACAGCAGCAGCCTCCAGCCCTGTGCTGGTCTGAATCTCTGGCAGTAGGACCCTGGAGCCCATGTGGGACCAGGCAGTGGGACCAGGCACTGCCTGGGCACCACTGGGGAAACTCACAACAGAATGCCGGTGGCAGAGGTTCAGCCATTTGGCTCTCTCTGGACCTTCTATGGACTAGAGTCGCAGACAGCCAAGGTGCAGAATCCCAGTCATTACTCCTCCAAATGGAACACACGTCTGAAATTTGCCTCCTACACTGGGGAATGGGTTGTAGATCAGTACATGTTCCATTTTGCAGATAACTGCTAAAGACACACCTGTTCTGTCGCTGAAGTAAATTATTGGGGGTTTCTTTCTTTCTTTCTTTCTTTCTTTCTTTCTTTCTCTCTTTCTTTTTTTTGCTTTAGAAATGTATTGTAGTCGTATTCTGGACTTGACTTTGCTGCTGAATTTTTTATGATGTTGTTTATTGGAAAGTGGCACCACCATCTAAAAGCTTTTATCAGATGTCCAGATTCCCATAGTGATTTCCCAAGCACAGCTCAATTCAAATAAAAATTTCATCATCTTCAAAGACTACTTCCATAAAGTACTTGTCTGGCACTGGGTGTGTATTATAATGCAGAGAGAAGAATTGTCTAGAAATTTGGAGTATATAATGGACTACTTAGAGCAAAGTTGATGAAATTTTTGTATTCCCAGCATGCTTCAAACACTGAAGTTTTTTACAACACAGTGGAACTGACTTGAAGCTCGGTGATCGCTTCTGTGATGTGAGTGTCTCGCTGCACCAGAAGAAAGAATCACACTGATGTCTAGCTTCAGCACTCTGATATATGAAGCGAAAAATGATCCCATTTCCATCAGTCTGCATGAGGCTTTGGCACGGGCTTGACACAGTACCAAGATTCTTTCTTGCAAGTTGTGCTCCATAGATCTCAGGTCACCCGTGCCTCTGCTGAGCAAGGTTTCCTGACAGACCTCACTGTAGCAGGGAGCATGCATGGCCCACACATGCTGCCTGTGGTATGGTGACATTTTATTCCCTCAGCCCCAAAACATATCACAAAAGTCAGTCGAGTGTCAAAGAGGAAGTCCAAAGGAATAAAAACTGAGATTTGGGACAATAGCAGCTTCACTCTGGTGAAGAACCAAACCATGGCTACCTGGAATGGGTTTGTGGGTAAAGGGTAGAGGTACAGATGGTGTCTATGCCAAGGTGGAGCCCAGACCAGGCCCTGGTGGGGTCCTGCACTTCCCGTCCTCTCAAGAAAGGATGCAGAAGGTAACAGCAAGACACCTGATGCCTGGAGTTGTGAGCCTAAGAAGTTGAGGCCTCAGGAGATAAAGAACAAAACCACAGACTGGCAGATCGGAAGGGAGTGGCTTGTTGCCTCATGACAGGTCAACAGTCTCCTTATTGTCCCCATAGGCTGAGAAGTATTAATACCCGGTTCTGGACTAAGGGCTCGGGAGTCCAGAAGGTAATAACCATGAAACTAATAAGGATGGACAGAGGAGGGAGGAGAGAAACATGAGAAAGAGAATCAGAATCAGGGTAAAGGGAGAGACTCTCTCACTTAGAACAGGGCCACAGTCAACACATTGTACAGCATGTGAAAATGGGTTACTGAACCCAAGCCTCACACGTGCTAGGCAGGTACTCTGCTGCTGGGCTATATCCCCAGCCCTCTTGCTACCTATTCTTTTGAGGCAAGGTCTATATTAGTTATCCGGGCTGACCTTGAACTTACTCTGTAGCCCAGGCGAGCTTTGAACTTGGAACCTGCCTCACCCTTCCAAGTAGCTGAGAGTACAGGCCCTGGCCACCAGACCCAGCTTAGACCGCCTTTTGCTCAGTATGCTTTCAACCAGTTCCTAAATTCAGCCCTTCCATTTTACGAGTCTGTAAAATTTATGCGCTGCATATTTTTGCCAAGACATTTCTTGTCTTAGGAAGGCCCTTCAATATCCCACTTGGTACAGAGTATCTGATGGTTTTGTAAGGAACTCCCACTGGGGCTGACCCCTGTTTAAAGACATTCTTTGTATTAATGTTTGAGACAGAGGCAGAAGGAAAGGGATTATTAGCCAAAAACACTATAATTATGAGAATTAGCGACTGTTAATGTATTCCACTTCACCTTTGAAAATGTTTGTACAAAACTGGGTTGGGCCCGGTGGGTTTAGGCTAGAATCTGTAGACACTGATTTGCCTAATAAAATAACCACGTTGGCTGGCAAAAGTCTACATACCTGGCTGCCCTTCCTGCCCTGGAGCCTGGAACAGCATTGGCTCTGGCAGGTATGGTTTCCAGAAGATTCGGAGAGCTCAGTGAAGAAAGCCAGCCTAGCACCCGCCCTGTGGGCAGTATACCTCCCTAAGGGCCAGATTGGGGTCTCTGACTTTTTATAGACTCAAAGGGCCTCTGTTCATTCACAGTGGATAATGACAACTGAAATGATCAAAGAATTAATATGCTTTACTGGAAATGTGCGATAGTGACATTATAGATCAAAATTATAATCACTAGAATTTTTTTATTTTTAAACTTTATTTTATTTGTTTATTTATTATTATTATTATTATTATTATTATTTATGTGTGTGATGTAGTGTGTGTGTACCGGGGTGTACATGGGTGTGCATGTGGAGGTCAGAGGGCAACTTTTAGAGTTAGTTCTCTCCACCTTTCATGGGTTGTAAGGAATTGAATTCAAATTGTCAGACAGGCACAAATGATTTTACATGCTAAACCACCTCACTGGGTCTTAAATTTCTTTTCTATAAAAGATGCCATGTTTTTGTTGTTGTTGTTGTTGTTGTTGTTGTTGTTGTTGTTGTTAAATTTGTGTATGTGTGGTATATGAATGTGTATACCTGTTGGGCAAGGACACCAGCATGTGTGCTTGCAGAGGTCAGAGGTCAGAGGTCAGCATCAGGTGTCTTCCTCAGTTGTTCTACACCATATATTTTTCTGAGCCACTGGCTCTCACTGAACCTGGAGCTCACTGATTGGCTAAACCAGCTAGCCGTCAAATACCCAGGATCCTCTTGTCTCTGCCTCCCAGCCCCGAGAGCACGTAGCACCACACCCAGCTTTTTACACGGTTCTTGCAATCTGAAGTCAGTTCCTTAGGCTAGTACAGAAAACACTTTACCCCCTGAGCCATCTCCCTAGCCAAGATGCTGTATGTTTTAAACTATTTTTTTGGCATTAAAGATGTGGCTGCTGCATAGATAGCTCTTAACGCTATTACACGTGTCAGAAAGCTACTCTTCACCTTGTTAACATGGGTTGGGCAGTGCCTCTTCCGGGAGAAGTTAGGTGGGAATAATAGAGCTCTCAATGGCCGGTACCCTGCCTGGGAAAGGAAAAGGAAGATAAACGTGTGTAGTTGCTGAGACTGTTGTTGTTTTGTTGATCTCTTTTTCTACAAGGCACACTTTAATCGTAAGAGCAAAGAGTCATGATTCAAGTTCATGAGACGGCACTTCCTCAGCCCTGTGATCACCTGCTCCCATAGGTGCAGGGGGGGAGGTAGGCGGGGCTCTGGGTTGGAGCCCAAGAGCCTAATGTCCCCACTGCAGCAGACACAATGGCAGTGGGCCAGTTAAGGTATAAGTGATACAGTGAGGGTCGGTGGTGTCCAGAAAATGCCCAGAATCCAGGAGATGGCCATCTCCAGAGCTTATGCTGTTGACCAACCCTGTGGACTGACGTGATAGTCAGGGGGAGAATCTGTACCTAACCTGGAAGGAGCAGGGGAGTCGATGAAAGCAGAGAGTCCTCTTCTAGAATCTAGAGGGGCCAGGGTGTGAAGAAAACTTCTACGACAGAGGCTTGGACACAAGCTGCAAAGCATGATCCTGCTGGACAGGGTAGGGTCATACAGCCCTGCACCAGACAGTGGGCAGAAATGAGATGCAGACACAGGTCACCCGAGCTGCCCAAATGGTCTTGAGCTAGGTTTGTTGTCTAGAGCCGCCGAGATTTTTAGATTTGGAACCTTTACATCACATAAGGTGTTAAAATCACCCAATGGACAGAGCCGGACAAAAGATAACTCATCTTCAGGAGGGCAGGGAGCCCTGGGGTCCTGCCCCTTCCCCCGGCCACACTGGGCCTCTCTGTGCTATGATTTGTTATAGTGGGACATCAGAAGTCCTGCATGTGCAAGCCCAGTTTTAGCCATAGAACTGGAGAGAGTCTGGTGGCCCTGACTAAAAAATTCCAGAAGCAACAGCAGAACTCAGGACCTGGCAGTGAATTCAGAGTGAGTTTTGGGACCTGAGAGGAGGCAATGGGCTGCCATTAGAGTGGAATGATTTATATTATCCTCAAGAGTCATAACCTCCACTCTTAATTAGCCCTTCCCCCTTCCCACGCTGTTAGTAGTCCCTGAACATTGCTCATTAAACAAGATTAAAAAAAAATCTAAAGTCCCCAGAATATGCCTCATTCATGTCACAAGCTTTTATGAATATGGTGGTCGATATTCCATAAAGGTCCACCGCTCCTCCCCTCCCCTCCCCTCCCCCACTACACTGTTGCCATTGTATTGAGTTAATGAAAACATGTCCAGGAATCACACTGAGCCAGACCTCTTATTAGGCATGCATTAATGTATGAAACCATTCCCACCCAACACCTGACTAAGAGCTCATTTCTGTAGGTAGGGGTCAGGGAGGAAGCCAGTAGGAGGGTGGTCTCTCTGCATGCCTTGGGACTGTCAGTTCCCTCAAGGGCACAGGGAACGGTGGCAATCAGTCCCACTCTAGTGTGGAAAGTGGTATGTTAGAGAAGGGAGTGAGGAAACTGTGCCTGGCTCTGTCCCTACTGAGCCAGATGGTTACCACAGTTAGAAGTCCACCTCAAGTAGATGCCGACACAGACCCATGAGACCCTGCGACAAACTAACCACAGGTGGTCAGGGCCTCTGTCTGTCATCCTGTCACAGTGAGATACCTTGCTCTCTTCCTGTGACGTAAATATAGGACAGAACTTCCGCCTGCCTCACCCCTTCCCTTGTTCCATAGCTGTGGAGTCCACCGCAGCTGCCTTGGCATGCCGTGCTCATCACTTGTCTTCTGTCTGTAACGGTCCTTCTGAATCTTATCTAGTAGCCATTTTTGATCATTGTTATGAACGTCAAGCTTCAAGAGGAAGAATCACTCTGCCCAACGGGAGTGCTAACCCAAATGATGCTAAGCCCACGTACAGCTGCTATTCCTTAGACCTTTCAGAGTGTTTAGATTAGCCCAAGTTCCGCTTATATTTGACACGAGGTTTTTCTTGACTGGGGGCTCTCCACCTGGAGCAGTAGGAGAGTGTATGCTGACTCAGAATGTAGCTGCTCCTCACTGGTTTTTTGCATTTTTGAATTTCATGTACCTTTCTAGAGTGCAGTGAGAGCCCAGAGTCATTTACTGAATCCACGTTCTATATTCCCATGTTGCCTCACTTGGGAACTTCTGCCTCAGCATGCTTCCTCACTTCTCTGAGATGAACCATGGCTGCAGATGGGTTCCTGCTGGTGAGGCTGCTGTGCTGTGCAGCTGATGAACTGACTGATTTGCCATAGGCATGAGGGAAAAAGATTTCCCGCAAAGGCAAGAATGTGTGAAAAAAAATAGAGCTTGTTTAATATTTATAGACATTTAACATGTAAAAATATTGCATTATGATTTGACTCAAACTGCATTACACTGGATTAAAGTAACAGAATGTTAAAACCAATTTGAGGGTCTTAAAATTTGGGGACTGGTACCAGTTGCTTTTTTGTCACAATGGTAGAACAACATTGCCAAGAGCACCTTACAGAAGAAAGAGTTTGCTTTGGGTTACAGTTCCAGAGGGATGAGGTTCCATCATGGCAGGGCGGCATGACAGGAAGCAGCAGGCTGGGTGGCAGGAACAGGAAGCGGAGAATCACATCTTGAAATGTAAGCAGAGAGAGCAAACCGGCAGTGGCCTGAGACTTTTGGTCTCAGTAAACCACCCACTGTGACTCACTTCCTCCAGCAAGGCCACACCTCCTTAACCTTCCTAAACAGTGCTACCAACTGAGGGCCACTCATTCAAAGCCCTGAGACTAAGGAGGGCGGGAAGTACATTCTCATTTAAACCAAAGCAGAGGTGGTTGTTGTTGCTTTGTTGTTGTGTTTGGCTTTTTGAGACAGGGTCTTACTATGTACCCCAGGCTGTCCTCAAACTCACAATCCTCCTGCCTTGGTCTACTGAGGGCTGGGATTCCAGTATGTGCCATCACAATCCATTTGAGTTTTCTTTTGTACTGCTTTGTTGTGGTCATTGTTTTTTTTTGTTTTGTTTTTCGTTTTTTGTTGGCTTTTCAGCTGCATATTAGTAATGGTAGAGAGGTGGGAAAACTATCCCTGTTGACTCATTTTCAATTTAAGATTATAATCGGACCACAGTAATTATTTTCCAAGATCCCATTAAGATAATAAAGCAGTGGTTCTCAACCTTCCTAATGCTGCAACCCTTTAATATAGTTCCTCACGTTGTGGTGACTCCCAACTATAAAATTATTTCATTGCTACTTCATAACCTTAATTTTGCTAGTGTTACAAATTGTAATATAAATATCTGATATGCAGGTTATTTGATATGTGACCCCTTGTGGAGTCACAACCCACAGGTTGAAACTACCCATTTCGAGAAACCCCCAGAGACCACCAAGGTCTCTCTTTCTGATGCAAGCACATACGGGTCCTTTTATTGTCAGGTTTGAACCTGGGCCACTGCACAGCAGATGGAGGGAAATGTGTCAGCAGCCAAGAGCCCAGGGTTAGAGAGTTTTTATAGGGAAAAACTGCAAGCCAGGAATTACATGCTTTGGCAGCTTGGGATTGGGTTGAAGAGATATGGGGCAAGGTGATTTTTTGGAAACTATTGGTCTAGACTTTGGACTCGAAACCACATTTGAAACCATTGGGTTAGACTTTTTGGTGGGAAACCACAACTTGCTCAGCAGGATTATCTAGATATCTTCAAGGACCATAAACCACAGACAGAGTGTCTGCAGGAACATCCTGCTCTGTATCTGTTCGAGTTGTCATGGCACATTCCTGAGGTCCTTCCTGGAACTGAGTACAGCAGGTGGTCTAAGATGGTGGCCCTACCCTAAGATGGAGTCTGTATTGCCTTCACACTATAAGGGACATTCACATGATTGGACATGACAAGAAAGATAATATAAGGATGAAACCATTGAACAAGTACCATAAAGAGAGTGGAATGTTATATACGGGTCATCTTGATTGGATTTTTATGTGCCTCAGAAATTCACAGGTTGATAAAGCTTGGCGCCCAGCTGTTGGAACTTCCAGGAAATGGCATGAAACAGAGGCCAGTTGGAGGGTTTAGGTCATTCAGAGCGTGTCATTGAAGGGTATTTTAGGACCCTAGCCTCTTCTCCCTACCCTCTCTCTCTCTTTGCTTTTTGGCTGCTACAAGGTGAGCAGCTTGCTCCTCTCTCTCCATCCTCTTATCGTCATGTTATACCTCAGTACAAGTCCCTAGCAATGGACTGAAATCTCATAGTTTCCATGAACCAAAATAAACACTTCTCCCTGCTTGTTGTTTATCTCAGGTATTTTGTTAACAGTGACAGAAACTGGCTAGCACACTGGAGCCAAGAAGCCCCAAACCCTGAGTACATTTAGAGAGGACAGTAGAGTCTGCCTGAGCCTGGTGCAGACTTACTAAGTCTCTGCCCTGACTCCTCTCAGTGATGGACTGTGATGCAGGTGTCTGAATTGATTAACCCTTTCCTCCCCAGGTTGCTTCTGGTCAGACTATCACATCAACAAACTAGGATGTAAGAGTTGCACTAGAGTAGATCCCCCAGCAAACGGGAATATTGGCCATAGCGAAGGGAGAGTGATGCCTTGCTTACCCAGATCATCCCACCACAGGACACAGACATATAGCCAGGGTTTCAAAGGTGGCATAAAGGACCACACGGACACCAAAGTCACTAGTGACCACAGGTGTGACCATCCACCACCCCAGTGGGAACTTGCAAAAGAAGAAAGTGCTACTTCCTAACGGTGATGCTTTCTGGAGGGCTGTGTGCAGATCCACTCCAAAGGACACTTCCCATCCCCCTCTAGCAGGATCATGTCACCCGTGATTCTGGCCAGACCTGAGCACGGAGTGGGAAATGAGGATACCTAGTCACTGGCCCCTTAAACTTCCCTGAGAAGTCTTGTTTGACTCTTCCAGTTCTGGGTCATTTTTTTTAAGGTTCTGGGTTATATACATACATATATGTATATATATGTATGGTTTGAAAAAAAAGGCTTATGAGGCAGAGTGTATGCAATAAAAGTTAGCTTAGATCACATCCATTCCGCTTACCTAAATTGACTAACCCATCAAATTTGTACTCTGACTGCCACTGCCCACCTGTGGACCAGGGATGCCTTTAATGCCTCGGTGGTGAATGGACTCAGTAATTCCTCCCTGTCCGATTTCTAACACAGCTGTTAGAGCCAGCACAATAAATCGCCCTTCTGCGTGTCCTTTACTGTTCAACTCTCCTCTAATGTCTGTCATTTTAGAGTAGGGAGATCTATTCCCAATCCCTTTTAAATCCATATTGGAAAAGGTTTTGGGTTGTTTCTTTCCCTACATTGTCTTGTGGCTTCATGTAGGAAGTCAGCTGAGCTGAAAGTCACGTTCTACAGGGGTGGGGGTGGGGAATTTTGCCTGCTTTTGCTTGATATTATTAGTTTGTTTCCAACCAGTTGTGTTTTTGACAAAACATAAATCATACATTTCACATTTCCATATTTTTCTTCCTGTTTTCTCTGAGTTAGCGGAAGTCATTGCTTTAAAACTGTGTATAACCTATATAGAACCAAACGGGGGAAGGGATTCAGATGCTTAAAGTACAGTCTGTTGTCATAAGATGAAGAGCTGAGTGGCAGGTAAAATAAAGGGCATGCATGCTTTCTAAGGGTCTGGGTGGGATGCAAACATTGTTCCCATTTTACAGATGAGACACTTGAACCTGTGAGACATAAATACTTGCCAAGGACTACTTCTAGCAAGTGGTACCTCCAGGTGAGATCTGTTGACATCAGTACCTTCCCAAAACATTGAGATAGAATAGTATAGATGGAAAACACTAAGGGCTCTTATTTACATGTAAGAATCAAAGTGTGATCATCTTTTCTAGTTCTTCAACATACAAAACCTGTTTTAGGGACCTGGACAGCTCTGTCCATCAGTTCATAAAATGAGTTGTGAGGTTCAGCCCCATGTCCCAGGATGAGAAAACTGAGGCTCAAGGCCGTCATCATTTTGCTAAGGACCCTCAGCTAATTGCAGAGCTGAGACTAGAACTCAGGTTCCTTTTAACTACCAAAATGATAAACAACAAAATATATAGGCCATTTCTCTTTGGGATTCTCTTGTTGGGATTCTAAACCAAATGCTTATACAATTTGCTTGGGATAAATTCCAGGTGAATTAGATTGTTATAGCTTTGGGTACAGAAAGGACTTCAATTATCCTCAGTGCCCACTTTGAAGTATTTTTCTTTATTTCCCTAATGGTGTGAAATTATGAGTGGAGTCAAGTCCTGTGCCCAAGACATAACTGTAAAAGAGTGTTAGCCTTAGGCAGGGGAGAACATTGTAGAGGAACACCTAACCCAACGTCCTGAGGAGTAAGTCAAGTTAACTTGGATACAGCACAACTGAAGTAGTGTAATTTAGATCCTCCCACTCTAAATTAAAGAAAATTCAGATGTAAGTTTTAAAGGTTTTTTTTTAAACACTCTTACCCTAGAAGCACTATATGCAAAGGGGGCGGGGGGAAGAACAAGCTTCCCCACCCCCAGTCAGAATCGCTGCCATAAAGAAAACAGATGATTCCGGCAAGAGAAGAGGAAGCCGACACACTACTGGTGGGAACACCCACCCGGGTAGCCATGCTGAAGTCAGTGTGGAGGCTCCACAGAAAACTAATATTAGAACTGCCGTATGACACAGCCGCACCATGTGTGGGCAGATACGCAAAGGAATCGAAGGCAGCGTCACACCACAGCACTTGCTACACGCACATGCATGCTTATTGCTGCACATCTTGTAATAGCCAAGAGACGCAAGGAGCTTAGAGGTCCAGAGAGACGAATGAGTAAAGAAAGTGTGATATGATAAATGCACACATGTGCATGCACAAAATACACATGTGCACACGGACACACAACACACATGTGCACACACAGAAGCACACGTGATATGCATGCATGCACACACACAATAGGATTTTATCCAGCCATTAGGAAGAATTAAATAAGGTCATTTGCCAGAAAAAAAAAATGAAGGGAAGGAGAGATCATCAGGTGAAGTGTAATAAGCCAGACTCAGGAAGACAAAAATTACATGATGCTTTCTCTCATATGGGGAATCTACACTTCAATGTATATATGTGGGTATTTGTGTATGTGGCGTGTATGTATATAGGATATGAAGGTAGGAGGGTGGGGCTTATTGTGGGAAGAAAGAGTTCTAAAAGGAAGCAGATAAGACAGTGTGGTGGGGGAAGAAAGACAAAATACAGCAGATGTTTCCTTCACAGGCAGAATCTAGATTTATAGATATACAAGTAAAGCGTGTGTGTGTGTGTGTGTGTGTGTGTGTGTGTGTGTGTGTGTGTATCAGGAGGGAAAGAAGCAGAAAGGAGGCTTGAGGGAGAAGGAGGTAAACCAGCAGGGGTGGAGGGGTGGGGAGGGGAGAGGAAGAGTGGGGAGGGGAAAGGAGTGCAGGGCAAGTGGGAGCAAGATGCATGATATATGTGTGTGGAAATCTCATAACGATTAACATACACTAAGTGAGGAAGACTAGTTAAATAAAGGTAAACCATTTCTACTTAAATCATTAAAAGTAAAAGAAATAGTAGGAGAGATGGCTCAGAGTCCAGAGGACCTGGGTTCTTTACCCAGCATCCACATGGCAGCTCACAGCCATCTGTAACTCCAGTTCTAGGGACTCCAACTCCCTCTTCTGGCCTCCCTTGGGCACCAGGCATGCAACTGGTACACACACACATACGTGCAGGCAAAACATTCATATACACAGAATAAGATAAAATTTAAAAATTAAAGAGATGAAAAAAAGATGAAATCGTGAGAGCATTTTAAAATACGTATATGCCAAGAGACGCTCATCACAAAAAAGATGATCATAATAAAGTCTCCCACCAAGTTAGACATCAGAAGTTATGAGCAGGTTCTATTGTCCCCCAGAAACTGAGAGACCCCTTCCAAACAAGACACTGCACTGAGATTCTGACCCTGGGAGTTCCCATGGCCGTCTGTGCATGTGGTCAGGAGCTGATTCCCAAGGGCCTCTGTCTGGAGCTTTTCCGTCTGCGTCCTTGAGCAGTGGATATTGAGTGCTACCCTTGACCTTCTGCCGGAGACATCTTTTATTTACTTCTTCCTATAGAATTTCCTTAGCAGGGCTGTAGTGAGTGCCGTTCGTCATCCTAATGGGCTCAAATGGAACCCCTTGAAGTCCCCCAGGATGTGCCTTGGTCTAAGAAAAGAAGCCTAGTTAACCGCACTCTCTGAACTGGAAATTCATGGCTTCCCACAGGTTGACATTGCATGGTTATTTGTGGTGTCCTATAGGGACATGGCCTTCTGAAACCCCACAACCTACCAGCCCTGTTCTTACCCCCCTTTCCACTAACCAGCCAACTCCCCACACCTTCACCCTTCAGCTCCATTGGGATCTGCCTGTGAGCCCATCCACTCAGTTTCCACCCCACCCCTGGACATTCCACACTCCTGCAGTGCTAGCAGAGCTCATCTCTAGCCTCATGTAAAAGAAAACCTGAGAATCATACTGCTGCCTTTCAAAGTGATAGGATGCTTATGTTCCCAAACCCCGTCGTTTTCTTACTTATAACCCTAGAAATCGGGCAGCTTCTCTGAAATTTGGAAACCCTTTATGAAACTGTCAGACTTCATAATTGTTCCTCAGATGTCTGTATACATAAACTCACTTGTGTAGGGTTGGCCACGATGGTAGGTGATTAGCTCAAAATTCATTAAGAATTAAATCTTACCGGATTAATTCCATAAATATTAGTTGTCTATTATATACCTGTAGGCTGGCAGAGAGCCACTGGGGTAGGACTTTCTTTATCATGCTTATGACCCCACTAAATGTTCCAGCCTCCAGAAGATGAGGGATGCAGGGTATTCAGCCAAGCAGGCACAGCCCGACCTGCCCAGGCCATGCACATACCTGGCCAGTGCACCCAGATATTGAGAGGTGAAAGAAAAGTCTTTTTAGGAAGTCTGTGAATTCTCTCTGCCTGCCTAAGGGTTTGGGGTGAAATATGTGTCAATTTTTTTTTTAATTGTATGGCATTCAGCAAAGCCCTGCTAAGACAATGGGGCCTTTCACTGCTCTGTCTTCTCTCCTAGGACATCAATGAGTGCATTCTGGAAAACTACCCTGAGTGTTCCAACCCCAGGTTATTTTACATCATTCCGTATTTCTGTGGACAGCACCCCAGATGTAGGTAAGCATGCTGGGATAGCACCCCTGCCACACGGGCACTCTGTGGGAACCTTTTGCAGGAACCCCTCAAGCTTTTGGAATTCAGTTCATGATGACAGTAGCTCTTCAAGAGTATCATCTGCCGTTCTGAGTGTCATATAGGGAACGTGAGGCTCCGTGGCACAGCAATAGGGATGGTTACATACAGCTCTGATACAGCTACACCCACCAAACCCATTCATCTACCCAAAACACAGCTGTCACCACCACCCAACAAGACAGTGGAGACCAGCGTCAGGTGGCCAGCCTGCTCCTCCACAGTGGTTGTTTGTGACCCATGACCATCTCTGTGCTTGGCAAGCTCCATCCGGTCCAACACTCTGGAGGCACACACCCAATTGGTCTCTAATGAGATACAGTCCCACAAAACAGTGATTCTCAGCCTGTGGGTCACGACTCCTTTGGGAGTCGAAAGACCCTTTCACAGGGGTCACCTAAGACCATCAGAAAACACAGCATTATGATTCAGTAGCAAAATGACAGTTATGAAGTAGCAAAAAAATAAATAACTATGGTTGAGGAGTCACCACAGCATGAGGAACTGTATTAAAGGGTCGCAGCGTTAGGAAGGCTGAGATCGACTGACATAGAAAGAGTGCTCTCCAGAGATCAAGCTGGCCTGACTTGAACACAGAACCTGCTTGACCAGGGTCTTACTCGAGTGGACGGCGTACCCCAGGGCAGGCACCAGCATTCCGAGCTGCTTTTTTAGGTGGTGCTGGAGTAACGCTAGTTGGAAACCGTATGCATTGTCCTAAGAACACGGCTACAACCTAGAGAAGAAAAGATTGCAAAGAATCATTGGCTTTGCGTGGCGGAACTAAAGCTTGGGACACTGAGTAGGAATTGGGGGTCCTTAGGTTCCGGCTATGGTGGGGGGCATAGCTGATTCTAAATTGTGACACATTCTTGTCATTTGGGGGGCTTACATTTTCATTTCTGTTTGATGGCGAGTCTTGCTGTTGCTGCCATTTTGCTTAGCTTACTGTGAGAGGAGAGTGTAATTACGATGCAAAACCCAGGCATTATCAGCATCCTGGGCTCAGGCAGCCTTCCCCCAGCATTGACACGGATGATCAGTGATCAGTGTCAGTGCTGCCAGGGCTGGGGATACAGGGTCAAATGACTTCTTTTCTATTACAATGGGGGGAGGTGTCCAAAGAAGATGATTCTAACCCCCTAAAGTGGGCCTCAGACCTTGGGCAGTGTGCTCGGGTGCCTTATCTTGTTCACATGAGGATCCCCAGGTTCACTCCACCAATATCACTTTGTTGAACCTTTTACAGCAGGTGAGCCTTGTTTTCTTGTTGTTATTGTTTCAAGAGTTATCTTGGCTTGTCCAAATTCCCCCAAATCTGACCTATAAAGAAATTCGGCTCCTTCCCTTCTGCAACTCAAACGAACAACAGGAACAAAAACCAGTGTTGATACTTTTTAAAGGATGAGATGATTAGCAGGCATTATTGGACACTAGTTTTGATCATTACAGAAATATTGTCAGTGACTCTAACTTCGGTAAATGGGTTCCACTTGGTTCATCTATAAAAAATGTCATTCTAACCATCTGCTCAGGTCCTGAGTGCCTGTGCCTATAATTGTCTTTCATTAAATGCTTAGACAGGCATATTCATTTCAGTGCCCTGGCCCTGGTGTGCATGTAAAAAGATACCTCAGCTAGAGAAACGGGGGAAGAATGGGCTGTTCTAGACCTCGGCTAGACCTAGAAGGAATTCAGGTTGGGGCTTACACAAATGGCTTGAGGGGGAGGGATGGGGAGAGTTACAACACACGATGGACAGAAGAGATCAGCCTTCCACGGGTTATTGCTGCACACCAAAGTCTTTGATGGAAAGAGACTTTCTTGTCTGTCAAGGGAGCCTGGCGAGTGGGCGCTGGAGCGTGCCAAGCTGAACGTGAATGAGAACTTCCTGCTCGTGGGGATTCTGGAGGAGTTGGAGGACGTGCTACTTTTACTGGAAAGATTCTTACCTCATTACTTCAAGGGCGTGCTCAGCATCTACAAGGACCCAGGTAAGTCCATGTGGAAGCCCTCTTCCCTGTGGGGTCCACTCTAAGGTTTTCTTGCCTTGACAACGACTTGGGAGATGAAGGTATGATGTTGATATCTTGTGTTCCTGGGCTTTCAAAGACTTGTGTGCCGTGGGCTTTTGACTGCAAAATCTCAAGCTTTAAGGTGAAACACAGACTCACAGAGGCTAGCACCCCAATGGCTAAGACCCGCTCCTTAAAAACAGAAGTTCACAGCATCCTCCACCAACTTACTCCAGTGTATTGTTGGAGTGAACTAGGGGTGTGGATGCCTGCGCACACCTGCAGCTCCTGGATGCAAACAGGAGGGAAGGAAGAGCTCCTTGAGATGAGGCAGCTCTACCCTGCTGCCGTGACAAAAGCACTCTGGAGTGTAAAAATCCCAGCAGCAGATTAGATAGGGGAAGGAAATTGAAAACACAATTAAGATTCTATTCTCACACACCAAGTGCTCCCCAAATAGAAGTGGCAGAGCGATTGCGGGACAGCCCACGGTATCACCGCGAAGATAATTACTTCTGGAAATCCATCATTTATTTTCTTCTCATTAGTGTTTAGCTTGAGAGAAAGAAGCCCTCTTGCCTCTCTCCTCCCTGAACTCCTTAATCTGCTGCTGCAGGGCAAGCCTTGCATACTTATTCACTGATCAGTTTGTGGCTTTGTGCTCTCGGGAGAGGGCATATGGCCTGGTAGAAATAGCAGACAGAGGGAACACTCCCCAAGACTGCAGACATTCAGATGGGGACTTCGAACCACATCTGCATCACCAAGGCCCAGGCAAACTGGCCTTTGCCTGGGGGAGCCCTTACCCTGGGGCCCTGCCATTTGAATAATGGCTGGCAGGTGCTTCAAGGGTCTCCCAGCTCTTTCATTCCGTGTAAAAAAAATCTAACTTATCTGCATGTAAGAATATGCCAGAAACACCCGAAGGTGAGCTTTGCTGTGAGTCTTCTCATCAGGAATATCAGTTTGAGCAGATAAAAGCCTTCAGTAGCTGAGTTTGGAAACTGGAACTTCCTCTGCCCTTGCAACCACAGGCCCATGGAAGAGTTTGCATAGTTAAATGTGAAGGGTGTCAACACTCAACTGTGTCCGACAATGGTTCTGTAAGACAGTGTGAGCCCTGCTCTTTGTGCAGGAGGAGAGCTTACCCTACATTAGAGTCTTTAAAGGAAGAATTCGGTCATTCTTGGGTGGACCCTTTGTCTCTATTTCTGTCTCTCCCCCACCCCCGCCATGCACCTCTTGTATGTGAGTGTGTGCGTGAGTGTGTGTGTGTGTGTGTGTGTGTGTGTGTGTGTGTGTGTGTGTGACAATGTGAGATGATAGACTGAATGGATCTTGGTGACACATGCTTATCCAGACATTTGTTAAGTGGCAAGGATAAAGACTTGCTCATTTAGATGAAGACATTTACATCTCTGTTCTTAAAACACATACAAAAACAAAAAGCTTATCCCAAAGGGACACTCACCTAGCTATTATTTCTTATTGACTTCCTATTTTCTCCAGTTAACTAGGTGACATCTTGGGAACGGTGGGCCTTGATCCCATGATCTGTACATGCATCGCTTACAGTCGAAAAGATTTGTGACCATTGGATTGCTATTAGCTCTTTTCCCTACAGCTACAGTCTTCCCGCCAGTAAATTAAAGCTCTCTTTCCCCTTTGAGTTTGGCAGTAACAACATGTTAAAGGCCTCAGAAGGAATAAGAGACATCTGGTATTCTTGTGTAGTGGGATGAAAGGCTTCCAGAAGCCCAGTGCAGCTGTTCCAGAGGCTTGCATTGATGCCCTGCATCTATTCTGCATTCAGGGTGCATCTTGGCTGCCCCAATCCTACCCTTTTCTAATAGCAAAGTGATACAAAGAATAATTCCTGGCACAGGGGGACCCCAAGACTCCTCCTCTCTGTTCGAAACTCAGTTACTGAGTAGAAATTGTGGCAATCCATTTATAAACCCCAGTTGATAACCTCAGTCTGGCTTTCTGCTGCCATGGAGTGTGTGCATGACAAAATGAACCGTGGGCCAAGAGTTCAATAACTTCGGTGCACTGTGGTTTCTTGACAATGTCTTCTGCTGTTCCTTTATGTTGGCACTGAAGACCAAGCCAGCAAATGGCTGCTCTGTCCCAAGAGTTCCTCATTCAGAGGATGAGGGGTGAGCAGAGAGATTCCTGACCAGTTCCTTGTTGTACCTGGGCTTCTGCAAACACAAAGCGCATGTTGTTCTCTCACTAATGTGGATTGGTGCATTACGGCCAGACAGGTGAAAGGAGGCATAGATCTCTTTAATCTGTTCACACCAGACCACCTTGTCCTCATGGGTGGCACACTAAGGTCATGGCGCTTCCTCCACTCAAGACTTTCAGGGCTTAGTACATTTCAATGGTAGAGCTCTTGCCTAGCATGTCCACAGCCTGGATTTGATCCCCAACGCTGGAAAACGTAAGTTTAAACTTTTAATTTGGCTCTGTTAGTAAAGCACTTGCCACAAGCATGAGGACTGGAATTTGGATTCCCACACCCACTTACATGTCAGGCACAGTGCACATTAGCTAAGACACCAGCTAAGACCGCCATGAAGCTTACACATTAGTACAACACATCTACTTTTTCATTAAAGGACCAAATTCCTCCAGCGGTTTTTGGAAAGTGACAATTTTGCTTCATGATAATCTACCCCAGCACCAGAGAGGCAGAGACTAGCAGATGGCGGGAGCTCACAGGCCAGCCAGGTGGCAGGCAGTTGAAGAGGTCTTCAGAACTTCAAAAGCAGCTCATGATTATAAGCAATTGCTGTGAAATAGAATGCAAGGTCTGAACATGGTGGATAGCACAGAGTATGCTCAGGTGTTCAGGTTCATTACAAATGCTAGGTCCTTTGCAGTATGCTTTCTAAACGAGTCTTCAGACCTGACTGAGTTGGAGTTGGTGAACAAGGAAGACACAGGTTGAACTGAGAAGAGACGCCTCACTGGTGTAACAGATGCCTCCTGTGTTCCTTGCTTTCTGGATGCCGTGACCTAATCCATGACAGAGAAGTGGCCTGATGGTCTGGGTGGGGGAAATGCTCACAGTTAGAGGTGCTCCAGTCCACCGTGGTGGGAAAGGGGTAGCGGCGGGAATGTGAGGGAGCTGGTCACACGGCCTCAGCTGTCTGGAAGCAAGGAGAGAGAGCTGAGAGCAGGTGGCCAGCCCTCCTTCTGTCTTTTTTTTAATTCAGTCTGGGATGCCTCCCCATAGGATGGTGCCACCCACCCATGGGTGGTGTTTCTGTCCTCACTAGAACCTTCCTGGAAGCGCTTTCATAGCACACTCGGACATGTATTTTCATGGTGACTCTCAGTCAAGTTCACAGTGAGGACTGACCACCATACATCTCTACTTCTTATTACTTAATCTCCACCGCCTTTACTATCCAGTCAGGCCTTTTTTGAATGAGAAACTGAAGCCAGAACAGTCTATAGCGAAATATGAAAGTAAGGGGAAGACTCCGGTACTTTGGAGCTGTGGGTTTTAATGTAGCTGTGTCTCCCTTCCTTAACTCTCAATACACTGAAATGTTGGGCCGAGGGGTTCTGTGGTAGAGCGCTTGCCTACCATGCTTGGATCCCTGGATTTGCCCTCCAGGACCACAAACGCAAACAAACCCAGCATACTGTGAGCTAACAGAATATCTCTCAGACTTGATTTTGTAAGCTGAAATTGTAGTGATGGTAAAAGGCCAAAATAAATGAGCAAGTTAATTAAGAACAAAGAGCATGCGACTCTATGGAATGGGAGCAGTACTGGCAAGGCCAGTAACCAAGTTAGTCTTGTTCAATAGCGCCACCTAGCTGGCAGACGGAACTGTGTGGTCGACCCACAAGTTTCCTCCTTCCAGAGCGTGAGAACGCATGTGTCCCATCCTTTTACCTTGTGTTCGAACTGCTTTCTGTTACTAACATCACTTGAGTGCTCATCCGCTTGTTTCCATTGCAAGTGTGAACCAACCCCCTGGAGCATGATGGGAAAATCACTAGGCATTTATGGAAGGTCTTGAGACCACGGTTTGCCAACTATTAGAATAAGTTCCAAACCATTGACTTAAATGCTGACTTCGCAAACTAAGTTCATTTACAAGGAGGTATTTAAGAAAATTAATTCGCTCATTTTATCGGTAACGATGACAGGGAGCACAAATCAAATGCTGTGGCAGTTCGTGTTTGCTTATTCACGTGCGTGGGTGCGTACGTCGGGAGACATCCTCTATTAACTGTATGGCTGTGGCACGGTATACCTCTCTAAGCCTCAGTTTCCCTATAATGTACATAAACATTACCTACTTTGAAGGGCTGTTGTAGAACTTAGCTGGCCAGATCCATAGGCCTTTAACATATGTGAACCTTCGGTAATGAGCTATTGAGAGGCACGCATAACTGTGGGAAACCATGACTTCAGATTTCCCTGTCATCTCTACAAGCCAGAAAAGTGGGGGGGGGGGAATGGGAAGGAGGGAGCAAGGTGGGGAAGGGGGTCAGGTGGGATAAGAGATTGGGCAAGAGTGAGGGGAGACAAAAGGAGGGGAGAAGAGACTTCATAGTTCATCCGTTACAGCTGAGCTGTGACTCTGGCACCTTCCGCCTTGAAGACACACCACTTCTGTTATTTCTGACTCAGGAAAAGGGGAACCATTCTCTTCTGGTGAATTTTGTGTTCCTGGAGAGAGGATGTTAACTGGAAATACAGTCACACTGACATGTTCGGAGGATAAAAAACACCACGTATCATCCAAGTCAGTAAGGGCTCGTTGCTATTCCTGAATTCTTAACCAGAAATGTCAGGGAGTTAGGACTTTGAAATGAAGTCCACCGTTGAGATTTGATCTGGGGCTGGTTACCCTTAACTGGTACTGAATATTGGACCATTCATACTGTCTGCTGTCTAGTAGATAATGCATGCCCAAATTGTTTTTATTATCTAAAAGAAAACTCTTAAGGTTTCATTCAGTCTTGCAACTTTGTTTTTCATAGCCAAGCATCCCTAAGAATGTTATTAATGCACTGTTAGCATTTCTCCAGCAGGAGGCAGCATCACCCCATTTTCGCCAGAAGGTAACCATGGTTTCCAGATAAAACTCAAGTGCATGCAGAGGCAGCACCCATAACATCTGAACACAGATGTATGATTATGCCTTGCTAGGGGCCCAGCTAGGGGTATTGGGTTTCAAACAACCTGAAATTTCATTAATTGTAGACGTCTAAATTGCATTTTATGATATGAAAGCCACTGGTATTGCAGGAATCAAATAAGTTTATCTACAGTGTGTGTCTCTCTGTGTGATGTTTATATACAAGTGTGTATATTGTTAGTTATGGGGGTGCATATCTACAATTCTAAAATATCCTAATTAAATAGATATTGTCTTTTTATCTTTCATTTCCATTTTTATTTCCCACTTCCTATTGCTGCTGACCTAAAACAAAAACTTAGGACATTCTAGAGCCTTAAAATAATTTAATAATGGCTAGAAGAAATTCAAATAACCTGTCTTCAAAAATCAATTTAAAAAGTGTTTAAATAACTCAATTATTAGTGCTGAGACTATGACCCATCTCTGCTCCTGGTTCATCTCCTATCCATATTCTCCATATAGTTTTTATCAGCCATGTCCTGAGCTCAGATTCTAATACTATTAGTAGTGGATTGCGTGTGAATGTGTGCATGTGAGTGTGAGTGTGCATGTGCGTGTGCATGTGTGTGTGTGTGGGGGGGGTGTGTGTAGACCTATTCATGTTCAAACAAGCAGATGCATTATTTATCCTTCCTTGAGTATAGTCCTAGACACAAAGCCAGCCACAGTGTCTAGGAGAGGATCATGGGCTTAGCAATTCAAAGCTCATACACACTTTCAGGGAGACAGCCTTGCTGGCTTCTTGGGCAAATCCTCTGAGTTGGGCAAGCAGATAGTCTTTTTATTTTCTAAGCCAGGAACCCAGGCTTGAAAGAAGCTGTACAGCCCTCCCAGAGTTAACAAGTCCCATGGACAGGGCCACTGTCCTAAGTAACAGAAGTGCTATTCAAGCTTGAGCCCCCAGAACCACCACAAAACACCAAAAAGTTGTGTCCTTCTAAAAAATATTCTTCACAATCAGTTAATTCACAGGCTCATGATTGTTAAGTGTTCATAGTGTGTTTCAGTTGAAGGTGCAAGCTTAAAATCTGTAGATGGTCTCTGTCAATGTAAAGTTCATTTAATAAAAAACAAAAATTTAAAAATAACCATAAAGTCTGGGGGAATAACTCAGTGGTAGAGTACTTACATGGCAGGTGTGAGGCCATGGGTTTGATTCCCAGCATCAGGAGAAAAGGGAAAAAAGAAAGAAAAGCCAGGTGGTGATGGCGCACGCCTTTAATCCCAGCACTCAGGAGGCAGAACCAGATGGATTTCCGTGAGTTCGAGGCCAGCCTGGTCTACAGAGTGAGATCCAGGACAGGCAGCAAAACTACACAGAGAAACCCTGTGTTGAACCCACCCACCCCCCAAAAAAAAGAAGGAAAAAATCACCATAAGTCACCACTGTGTGATCTTCAGCGTGTGTGGTAATCCACACTGCAGACAGCAATTCTGAAAAGGTGGTACCTTTCTGATGGAGAGTGTTGGGGAGGGGAGGGGAGTTCTAGGTCCTTGGTGCAGCCAGTGACATGTCAGTGGCTACGGGGCAGAGTGGGAAACTGTCACAGACCAGAAGCGCCTCTTCACCTTCACTTTCAAACACTTGGAGTGTGTTAGAGAACACATTCCTTGGAAGGACAGAAGGGATTCTGTTACTGCAGCCTGGTAGTCCCAATACAGCCTACAGAACCATTAACTTATGAGACTACAGCCTCTAGACACGTTTATGTTAGGAAAGCTTAGATGACAGCATAGCACAGAGAGAGAGAGAGAGAGAGAGAGAGGTGTGTGTGTGTGTGTGTGTGTGTGTGTGTGTGTGTGTGTGTGTTATCTGCTTCCTCTATTGTTGCTTGTTCTATTGGAAATAGCAACTACCTTGACTGGTATTTTTTTTTAAACATATTTTTCATTTGCTTGTCAATTGCTCTTGCCTTAAGGTCATCCCTCCTCTAGGAAAAAGAATCTTTTTTGAGGGCTAGAGAGATGGCTCAGAGGTTAAAAGTACTGGCTGCTCTTCCAGAGGACCCAGATTCAATTCCCAGCACCCACATGGTGGCTCACAACCATCTATAATGAGATCTGGTGTCCTCTTCTGGCATGCAGACATATATGCAGACAGAACACTGTATACATAATAAATAAATAAATCTTTTTTTAAAAAAAGAATCTTCTATGAGATGTATCTCCAGTGACAGCAACAGAAAAGACTTAGCTTAGAACACAGATTTTTCTAATCATAACTTTACAGAAACTAGTGCTGAACACATTAAACATGAGGATATAGATTTAGATGTCTGAATTTTGCCAGCCCTGGGTCAGGATGATATAAAAAATGAACAAAACGCATAGAAAAACATCCCAAACAGTCTGGAGCCACATGACCCAGTAGGGGCATTCAAGCCCAGCCTTAAAGGACACATAGGAGTTTGTCACATGATGTGGGAGACTACAATGTCAATCAAAACAGATCCCATGAGTGAACGCATAAGGGCTGGTGCAGCCTTCAGGGGCCCATGCCTGCTGATCCTGCCTCCCAGGGCTGAGCCCAGATCCCTCTCAGGTTCAGTCACCCTTCTGTTTGCAGCAGTCTGGACAAGGCCACAGGACCCACAGCCTCAACTCTCTGTGACGCAACATGGACCTGGGTCACTGACACCAGTCTCCGGACCGGTGGCTAAGCCACAGATGCCATGTGCTACCCTTGTCCACTTCCTATTCTGACCACAAAGGCTCTCGCTTCCTTACAGTAACTGGGGCAATTCCTAAGCTCCACCCAGAGTTCTCCCGTCTCTTCTCCCAACTTTCCTGCCTGCACCCATTAGTTTCCACTGGTCCTGTGTGCCTTGCAGTAACTGCTGGAATTCCCTTCTCAATCTCCAGGTACCAGCCACTGACCTCCAGGATTCCCATGTGCGCTGGTTTTAGCACATCCTCCATCTCATGGGTCTTGATCTTTTCTGGGTCCCAGCTTCCCCCTGTGGAGAACCCCAAATGCACACATACCCATGTCTCCCTAATTTGCACAGTGTTCCCAGACCAGATTGGGGGGTACAGTTTCCCCTTTTATGAGTCATTTCCCCTAATGATAGCTGTCTGATGGCATCCGGGGGCGTGGAGGGGATAGAAGCCATCTGTGTTCAGGGGGGGTATTTTCCTCTGCTTTAGAATGTAATCACTTCCACTCTGAGTAGTTTTCAGTCAGGCTGACAGTAACATGCTTGGGCCCTGAGTGAGATTATGACTAAGGGATGAACTTACTCATCACAGACTTCACCTTTGGACTTCCCTGCTTATTGTATTTATTCTAGAGCCAAGATTAAAAACCTGACCCCGGAGGAGGGCAGCTGGTATTTATAAACCTTTCTATAAAGCCTCTGTCCACCCAGGCATCAGTGTAGTGATGCGGAAGGGCTCTTGACAAAGGACTTGAGGACCGTCTTCATGCTCTGGGCTGTGGCTTTACCCTGCCCCCACCCCCTTTGCTTAGAAAACATATCCAAGCTGGGGGGAGGGGAGGCGAGGGGCACACAGCCCAGCTGAGGGGTGACACAGCCCTAGCCCGTTTCATCTGACTCAGCGGGTGTACAGCAGAATGTTCTATTTTTCTCTAGCCAAATCTTTTCCAAGTAGACATATCATTTCTTGGTCTGTGTTTTTGTAGGCTCTCAGACATTTTTTTTTTTTTTTTTTTTGGGTCAGGCTATGATGCCCTGGCTTGTCTAGTCTTACAAAGACTGCCGAACTGTAAAAGGGTACAGTGAAAAACTCAGAAACTGGCATGACTGTGTGCTGTGTGGTGCCACATGGAAGGTGGCAAGCACCTTCATCCCTTCCTCACAGACCTGCAGAGAAACCCGGCATGACTCCTGCTGACAAGAAGATGGAGGCCGTTTAAGGTGTCACCTCCCTAGTCTTCCCCAAGTCCTTCTAGATGCTTCTGCTTGGCCGGTCAGACATGACTGGAACCGTGCATCAAAGCATGGGTTCCTAGAATTTTACCTTCTTGCTTTTAACTATTTATTAAAGTGGCGCCTCTTTATGGAAAACCCAGTACTATCAAAAGATGCACACGAGGAATCATCCTTGACCATCCAACCTCGCCGCAAACTCAGCTCTGCAAGCCTGCCACTTTCAATGTGGATACATGGATCTTCTGACCACCACCATGCTGTTTATTAAACTAGTGTGCACAGGCTGCCACGTCTTGAGTGACTTACAAGAGACATTATTTAGTTCTTTTATCCCATCATCCTTCCTTCTGCTTCTTCCCCCACCCTCCTAATATGACAGACATTGTGGCCTCACAGCCCCATCTACGTCACTGCCAAGGTTCACTCCTGACCCACAGAATATATCACAGTTACTCACTAGTATATCACAGTTTTGTTTGACTTCTACCACCAGATGTTGTTTTTCCTTCTGGAATGAATTAATGCCTTCCTTTAAAAGAAAACACTTAGACTTATCTAAGTGTACCTATCAAATTTTGTACCTATCAAATTTTGATGTTGTATCAATATTATTTTAATATTATTTCAGCATTATCAGATGCCCGCTCTCTGTCCTCCTGGACTCAGAATTCCTAACCTCTTGCTGGAGCCTGGGCTCTTGTCTCAGGAAGTTCCCACACAGCTCTGCTCGGTTGCCTTTCATTGCAGATATCTGTCAGATCCCCCGTTTCCCAATCCCCTCGGACTTTGTCTCTTAACAGTATTTCACTCTACTAAGCTGTTTCTGCATCACTTCCTAAGACGAGGTGTATGGGATGGGGTTACTCCACATTTTCCTACTATAAAGAATACCACAGACTGGGCATATTATGAAAACTACAGGTTTATTGAACTTGTGGTTCTAGAGGGTTGGACCTCCAAGGTAGCAAGGCCATGTCTGTGGAGGGACACCTTGCTGCATCACAGCATGACAGAATGGCTCTGAGGGCCAGAGTGCAGGAAGGGGAGTGTGGTGGTTTGAATAAGAATGGTTGGCACTGGGGAAGAAGGATTAGGAGGTGTGGCCTTGTTGGAGGAAGTGTGTCACTGGGGGGTGGGCTTTGGGGTTTCAAAAGCCATGCTAGGCTCAGTTCTCTCTGTGTCTGTCTCTTTCTGTCTCTGTGTCTCTGTCTCTGTCTCTCTGTCTCTCTCTGTCTCGCTCTGTCTCTCTCTCTCTCTCTCTCTCTCTCTCTCTCTCTCTCTCTCTCTCTGTCTCTCTCTCTCTCTCTCTCTCACACACACACACACACACACACTGCAGATCAGTAGCTCTCAGTGATTTTTATCATGAGCATTTTTTTCACCAGATATCCAGACCCCTAGTCACTTCTTTCTGTGTACATTATTTTTCCCTCTTAGTTTTCTTTCTCTTTGACTTTTTCCCCTCTTTTAAAAAAAAGATATTCCTGCATCTAATATGCAGCAACTTATCTTTCCATTGCTGTCTTAAAGCTCTTCAAACTGAGAAGATCATCTTCAAATGCTTTCCTTTATCCCCTGTGACACCCACTTCTCTGCTCACCATGAGCTCCTTTTGACAGTGTGGTCAGGGCATCTCTTTTTCAGTCTGGAAGCTTTCCTCTGGTGGCATAGCTCTGTACTTAGAGAAAACAGAGCTTAAAGTGCCATGCGGTGGGAGCCTTCCTGGGTCCTGACATAACATATGGAGGGCGATCGAGCAACCCTGGGCTGTTCACTGGGAACATTTTAGTAACTATCCCAGATCTCCTTTTCTCTTGAGCTTGTTGAGTTTTCCCACTAGAAAATCCTGCGCACATCTGTTTGGGGGATAAGAGGTGAAGTGTGGTGCGGTAGGGAAGTGGAGCACACATCTGGTTGTTGCTATGGGAACAGGACAGCAGGTCACCCTGAATGCCCTGGTCACTGGAGAGCTTGTACGGTCGCCCGAGTCTTTCTTCCTGTCTTCTCCGGGTCAGCAAGTCCCTTGGAGCTTCATCTGCAGCTCCCCATGCACTGAAAAATGTCTCCCTCAGGAAGAGGTGAAGCATCGCAAGACCCATGACCGCACGCATGCATGCAGCCCGGGGAGAATCTATTTCGTACCCAGACTACCAGCCTCATGCCCAGCTCCCCTAGAGATTGCAGTAGGTGGGCTGGCACTCTCTCCCCCGACTCCAGGAGCTTCCCTTCAGCTCCGCCAACTAGATGCATGCCTCCAGCTGCTCTCCCTCTGCCAGAAGCTGATGAACGTGTGTCTGACATGACCGTCCTTCTCCAACTCACCGTCCTTGTGATTTTGCAATCTTCGCGAAGTTAGAATTGCTTGCCTGTCATTCTAGTGCCTCTTTCAAGGATGAGGAAGTAGAGGCACATGGTCAGATCATTGCAATTAACTTTGGATGTCCCAGCTCCCTGGAGGCGAAGGTTCTAGAGCCAGTGTTATGTTCCATGGATCCTGACTTGATATGTTATACGCATTCCTCTCATGAAGTATCAACCAGGCCGGGGTGTGAACAAACTACCAGGGTTGCCATCAGCATCAATGCCTTGAAGTGGTGGCAAAATCTCAGGCCCAAAAACAAGCCAACTCAAGGTCCCGTTCATGGGAAGTCATCAGTGGAACCCTGTGCACATTGCTCTTAGGATGAGGCTCTGATACACTTTGAATCTGAAATGGCCCATGCAGGGTCCTGTTTTGAGCACTTGGTCCCAAGCTAGTAGCTGCTCTTTGGGGAAGCTGTGGACCCTTTAGGAGGTGGTGCCAGCTGATGGAAGCTGTAGGTATTTAAAACTTATAGCTGGCCCCACGTCCTGACTCAGTCTCTTCTTGCTGGCTCACTATGATGTGAAGTCTCCACCACATGTTCCCACCATCATGAACGCCTCCATTCCTTCTATGCTATGATGGACTGAAGTCCTCTGAGACTGTGAGCCCACATAAGCCTTCCCTCTGTTAATATTGTTTCTGTCAGGTATTTCAGTTATAGTGACGTGAACATACTTAAACATGGGCTCCAGCCACTGTTTTAAATCACTAGAAGACATGTTGGTGCCATATTCGAGGTCTCTTTTAGGAGAGGGCTCACAGGTTAAGAACTATAAAGAGTCGGGCAGTGGTGGCGCACGCCTTTAATCCCCCCACTTGGGAAGCAGAGGCAGGCGGATATCTGTGAGTTTGAGGCCCGCCTGGGTTACAGAGTGAGTTCCAGGAAAGGTGCAAAGCTACACAGAGAAACTCTGTATCGAAAAAAAAAAAAGAACTGATAAAGAAAGACACTCTTAAGATTATAAGCTGAGATCACGGCTATTCAGAAATAACCTCCTAAGTTAAGCCTGCTAAGAAAAGACCCCTCTGTGTCCTGGGCTGGCGGGTGTTCCTTTAGGAGAAACGTCATCGTGAATGTCCATAGACCATGGTGACGGTTTCCAAGCAAGAGAGCCGAGGTGCTGGCTGAGTGAATGCTGTCAGTCGGCTGATGTACAGAAGACGAAGGCATCGAAGGGTCTGGGCTACAGCTGTTTGCGTAGCAGTAGCAACAGCTTGTATAATCAATGTGTCCTGACGAATGCAAACAAAAGCCAGCACTGAAATTCCAGCCACACTGTGTCCAGGCCAGTTCAAAAATCATCTAACCATTGGAGTTTTCCCCCCCTCTCTAAATATATTCCATATGAGCCGGGGTGTCGGGACTGCTGGAATCCACTGTGTACACTTAGAAAGCTGGTTTGAAAGGAAAGTCAGTCAGTGGGGAAAGAACTCGAAGGAAACCCAGAGGCACCATGGGGGGAGACGGGGAAGGTTCCCTAGCCAGGCTTGTCCCCCTGGTGTGGCTGAGAAACCGGTCGCTTGTCCTAGGAGTCACGGGAGGAGCATGTCCCAATGGGGCCTCCGTGTTCACAGTGACCCTGGCCGTAACCACACACTCTGACCCCAAGTGTAAGAGCAGAGTGGTGCCAGTTCACAAGCAGCATGCTGCCAGCCTGTGAGGAGATGAAAGCAGAGACTGAGAATAAGCATTTGGAGACCTACACAGTGATTTGACAAGACCACAGCCATTTTTTTTTCCTAACAGTTTGCTTTTATTGTAGTTTACAAAAGTATTCATCTGAGGTGATTGGCAGGGGCGGGGGCAGTTCAGAGCTTATTTGAGAAACCTGGTGTAGCTTCTTCTCCTACTGACTCAGGATTCCCAAACCTGTGAGGTAAAATGCCTTCACTTGGGGAGACCGGTTTTCAGATGTTTGGGGCTCTTGCAGTTCCATGGTTCCCTGTGTGATTTGGCTTCTGAGCTTGGACATGTATTGCCCCACAGCAGGATTCAGACTCCAGAACTCAGGAAGATAAGGTCCTTTCCTGCACTCAGTTCCTTTCTGATCTAAACATTTAAACTGACCCTTCCTACCAGAACTACCTCTCTGCACTTAGCACAGGACCTCAAACTGGCATTGCCTCGTTTCTTTACAGCTCTGTTAGGTAGTGTTAGGGGTTGGATTGTGGTCCCCCTTAATTGTGAAGTCCTAAGCTTTTGTATCAGAGACCATGACTTTTTTTAGAAATGAGGGGTTTGTAGATAGACTCTACTCAAGATGGTCATACTGGATCAGGGTGGACCTGATGGGACTCAGAAATTGAAAGACATGGAGAAAGTGGCCATAGAAAATGGGAGAGATTAGGATCACATTGTCACAGTGAAGAACATCGAGTGTGGTCAGCAAACCTTAGAAGCTAAAACAAGCAGGACAGAGTCTTCCATAGAGGTAGCGAGACTGTGCTGATACATTGATTCTGGACATGTAGATTCCAGCACTAAGAAAGCCCCATATCTATTGCCTTGGGGAATACTTATATCCTGGGGCCTGAGGTAGCTTGCCATAGGCCACATAGCACCAGGATTCAGACTTAGATGTAGTTACTATATCAGCCCCCATACCACCTGTGATTGGTCACTCCAAAGGAAATAATTAGCAATGACATCTCTTCAGACATGGGGCCATGTAGCTGGAGATTTCTCCTGTCCCACTGGGCCTGCAGCCACTCAGACCCAAGTAAACACACAGAGACTTATATTACTTATAAACTGTATGGCCGTGGCAGGCTTCTTGCTATCTAGTTCTTATATCTTAAATTAACCCAGTTCTATAAATCTATACCTTGCCACGTGGCTCATGGCTTACCGTTACTTTACATCTTACTTCTCTGCCAGTGGCGGCGGCTGGCAGCATCTCCTCACTCAGCCTTCCACTTCCCAGAATTCTGCTTTTCCCGCCTATACTATACTTCCTGCCTGGCTGCTGGCCAATCAGCATTTTATTTATCAACCAAATCAGAGCAACACATTCACAGCATACAGAGCGATCGATATCCACAGCAGGGCCATGCTAGTGAGAAGCAGCCCAGACAGTTCCCTTCCCTCCAGCACATGATACTGTTTATGCAACCATTTGCTCTTCCCCCAGCAGACATTCTTACATATCTTACTAAGATACATCACTTGGTGTTCAGGGAATCCTGACTGTCCCATCATCACCCAACTTACACAAAGGAAAAATCGTGTGTGTGTCCACCCCCAACCCAGAAGCTGAGAACACTGAAATCTGTGCACACAGTCTCAACCACCCCCAACAGTCTATGGATATGGCAACTCTGCAGCCCCCCGCCCCACCCCAGGCTGCGTGCACACTCACTGCCCGCCCTACGTTACAGAGGGTGGTCCTTGGGGGAGCTCACTTACCATCTGCTTACCCATCTACCTGACAGTGAGTCCTGCTGCAGAGGAGTGAGCCCCGCTGCAGAGGAGGGAGCTCCCAAGCCATGAGTGGGTAGCACAGCCAGGTGGGATCGGACAGAACACAACCCAGAGGAATCTGGGCTTGGCTCTTAGTCAGAACTGGCTCTGGTGGGCTGAGGCTGCCCATCTTCTCAGAGCTGGAATAGAGTGCTGACATTCCAAGTGATGATGAAGTCTTGTGTTTGTTGAGGGTGATTTTTGGCTCAGCCACACTTCTAGATTTCCACATTATAGCATGGGATATTGTTTGCCTAAGTATAATAGGGCATGTGAGTTGGTTCCTGGCATTGGTCATGGAAGATTAGCTTACTTTTACCAACTCAGAATCAGCCCCAATGGCTATCACCAAAGACCACACAACTCCCAGAGTGTCTATAAGTAGATACTGAACCACATGTGTTATTAGCCTTAATCTTAGGCCATATTATTATTAACTTTGCTTTGGTTGAAGGTAGGCCCCATCATATTGTTAAAATAGGGTTTCACAGCCTTTTAGTGCCTGGAGTACGTCACTTTTAAGAATGTTTTTCTAAAAGAAAATGTTAAATCCCAAATACAGTTTTGGCTGAATGGTTGATTTTAACGGTCCAGAGTTTTTTTTTTTTAAAAGAAAAAAAACAAAAAACCCTGTAACTTAATTCCTCATAAAACGTAAATCAGATTCATGAAGTTTCTGCTAAACAGTTCCCTCTGCCCAACCTAAAATTTCTACCAGTTCCTCATCCTCAAAGAGTAGCATATTGTTGTAAAATGCCATCCATGTTGTCCCATCTCAAAACTAAAAATTGCCTCGTGAGTCTCTGACTTCTGTTGCCATGTTGTAGCTGTGGTGATGGGATGGACCTACAGTTCCCAGCTCTTCTCACTCCCTTCTTCCTTAGCGTCAGTAGAGAGGCACCCAAATCACAGTGTGGTCTGATGGTTTCTACATCTGCCCGCTCCCACCTTTTCAGCATTTTGTAATGGAGGTCAGTGGGAAAGTTACTCAGACATCCACATCCATGGGTTGAGTTTAATATCCAGTGTGAGCAGTGCCGTCCATGTCTTGTTCAACTGTGGAATTCATTGGTTTACTGGCAACTTCTGCATGCCTGTGGCTTCATCTTCATGGATGAATGTCAGGCCTGGAGAAGGCAGTCACACATCTGGAGAGTTCCTTCAAAAAAGGTCCAAGTCACTTTCAAGTTCACTTAATGATATCCTCAGTAGTCTAATGCTTTGGGCACAAAACCAAAATCTCCTCCAATAATACAAACTTCAGCTATCAGATTAATCTGAAGCAGAAAACACGTGCAGACAAATCAAACAAACAAATAGAACCTTCCCGCAATTCACCCCAAAGAAAGAAGCCAATATGTCAACATCAAAGGCTCAATATTTTGTCCTAAAAATTGGAAAGTGTCTTCCCCTGTCATGAGTTCACATTGCCTAAATAAACCGTGTCTCAACTGTGTGCCAAATTTTGTAAGTTGGTGAGGACTTCTTTATTACTATTATGAATGTGACTCTCCTGGCATTATTTTTTATCATCTTGTGCTGTTTTCCTATTCAGAGATATTTAGGAGATCTGAAGTTGAGTCCCAGGACTGGGCCTTTAGATAAACTGTGGCTGTGGGGACCACAGGCTCACGTGGGCTAGCATGAACTATTTAGGGCTCAGAAGCCTATTTGAAGTTTGTTATTTCTTCTAAAATTGGCTTGTTAAGGGAGGTCCTCCTACATTGTTTCCCTTCTTTTTTATTTTTTCAGTAAATTTCATTTCTTACTAATAATGCAGTAGTATTGAGAACCAAGGAGAAGGGGCTCACTGGCCTACTAACATCGTTTTTGTTATGATGATTTAGTTTGTGATATCCCATCATCCTAGACACAAGAAGGACAAATGGAGAGAACATTCGGAAGTGTATGTAGATACCAAGAGGAACCTGGGAACACTGGCTTCTCTGATGATTGGGTTGTCTTCTCTCTAATTGCCTTTTGGGATTTCATGCTCTTATTTAAAGAGGTGCAGATTTCCCTTCAGCCCAACCCAAGTTTGGAAGTTTAAAATCCTTTCAATTATACCAAAAAAGAACTCATCTCCTCAGAAATCTGCTCGAGAACATTCTGGAAACTTTCCCAGCTCACCATAGAAAACACAGATGCCAGATTTCTGGATACCAAGCATGTGGCTGTCAACAGCTCTCATTTCTTCCAGGCCATAGTCAAGAATTATGTGATAGAGAATTGAAAAGAAATTTTTCCTCAAATCCATACATAGCTTCAATGTACTTATAATACATGTGCCTGGAGTATACCCTCACAACACTATTTATGGATCACAGAGTCCTATTTGGGGGGACAGAATTTACGGGTAATCAAGTCTACTCAAAGACCCCTCTTGGGTGTGGATGTGCAGGCTATATGTGGTTAGCATAGGCTATCCCAGAGCAGTCTGTTAGTCAGTTTCCTGTTACTCTAAGTACCCTAGAAAGCAACTTAAGAGAAAAAGGAATTATTTTGGCTCATGGTTTCCGAGATCTTGGTCTAGCTGACTTGGGTTTTTTGTTTGTTTGTTTGTTTGTTTTCTTCTGAATATTGGTGAAGAAGAGCATTATGGGAGTAAGAGCTCATGGGATAGAAGGCTGCTCACTTCAGGGTTGCCAGGAATCAGCGAGCAGCATGCCTGTGCTCGAGCTTTCTGCCCTTTATTTTTCCCACATTCCTGCGTATAGGTCTTCCACCCTTAACTGTCTGTGGGAATGCCTTCACAGACACACCCAAAAGTGTGCTCTACAAATTTCCCTGATCAGGTAAGGCTTGAACAAGGGCTTAAGTTAGCCTAGTATTTGAGCTTCTAAGGCTAGACCAACACAACCTTTCCAACATCTGTCAGTAGTGTTGCTGGTACAATTGATGTGGAGAGTGGCGTGGGTCCCTGCAGCCTTCAGCTCTCATCTTGGTAGTAGGTTCCCCATTTGGTGCCTTCTGATTTGAGCGTCTTGGCTCCTTGGATAGCTTTCTGTTTAGAGTTAGAGAGGAATTCTTTTCCTCCTGCATTACTCTGAAACTCACCTTTGAAACTAGTAACTGGAGTTGTTTTCTAATACAAATTCTGAGGTCACATGAAGTTGACTGACCACATCCGATGGCACATTCCCATTTGCTCTTGTTTATTTTAAAAATAAACTGGGGGTAAAAATACACGTCCGCCCCATCTCAGATGCAAATTGAAGCCAGACATTATTTCCACACGTCTGTGAAATGGAGCAAGCAAGCCAACGGTGTGAAATGATGCCTAATACTTAACCGTATTTTACTAGTCTTTGCTAAGGCTGAATTAACGTTGACATGGAGAATATGTGGAGAATATGATGCTGTAATGATAGTCTGTCTCTTTAATATTCTCCACCAGATTCTTCACACTAAAACACGGTAGTCAGTTGAGAAACACATTTTCAAAATCATTTGTAGGGCTTTTTAAACATTAAAAGTCCTGGTTTTCTGAAATCCAATCTTCTGTGCTCTCTCACCCATTTTGGGGGTAGCATGTTTTAAACTGGCTCAGAATGTCTCCTCAACAATTCTAGCCCCAGAGAGAAATTCAAGCCCCAAATTTCCACTTGCAGTGTGGGCACCAAACTTTGCTTGGAGAGCAACATCAACCACCACAGAAATGTGAAGCATGAGGACATCCATATTCATGCAGAAGGATGGGGCGGGGTGGGGGTGGGGGCTGTTGCAAAAAAAAAAAGGCATTTTTCTCAAATTAGCATGTGCTTTCATTAGTTAAAGTGATCCTCAGGGTCATCTGGAAAAATAAACATGGGAGATGACTAGTGATTTTTTTTTTAATTGAGAAGAAATTTGCCCTAGAAGATTCCAGAATACTGGGAAGCTCCTGTTTTAAAATAATGAAGGCAGCAGAGGCTCAAAGGTTGAAGAGAAGGAGGGAGGTGACTATGTGAAAGTGGTACGTGGTACAGTAAAGACCATTAAGCCAAATGAGTAAACAAAGAGGAGAAACACATTGGCTAATTGCTCAGAGGAAAAGTCGTCTCATCTTATGCCACGAGTCTTAACAAATTCCAGATGCTCTAGTGTTAGGAACATTTTGAAAAATAAAAGCGTAAGAAAAAAAATACACAAAAGTATAAATGATGATTTTCTGACAGGGTCTGGCTAAAAAAGGGAGCCAGCAAGATGCTTGGATGGGTAAAGGCACCTGACACTAAGGCTGATGACCCAAGTTCAACCCCCAGGACCCACCTAGGAAGCAGAGGGGTAAGAAGTGACTCCTATAAGTTGTCCTCAGACCTCCATCGGTTCCCTCCTCCGTTATGCATACATGGGCACAAAAGCATGCATACACAAAATAAATAAAATGTAATTTTAAAAGTAAGAAAAAGTAATAAGACATCTACATATAAATAGATGTATTCAGCTCAAACTTTAAGCATGTTGAAATGTAATTAACAGTTATACACGCAACCATGAAGCATGGCATTATGTTGATATTGTGTTATTGAGAAATGAAGTTTTTTTTCTGAGTCATAAAAGCACTAAGAGATAAAAGTAGAGGAAAACTCAAGTACTCAATAATATATTGAAAAATAAACCAAATTTCAGTAATACCCCCGGGAAAGTGTGAGTCAGCTTCATATTTACTATAAAAATTGCCTGAGGTGATCAGCTACTAAGTAGAAACATTTATTTGGGCTCGAGGCTTCAGCCCGTGATCAGATATCAGGCTGGGGCGGGGGTCAGAGGTTTGGGGGTACAGCACATCATGGTAAGAGCCCCTGTAGAGCAAAAGTGGATCACCTCATAGCCAGGAAATGAAAGAGAAGGATAACAGAGTCCCAAGGCTGCCTCTGAAGGGCACACCCCCACCAACCTGAAGACCCCCCTCTAAGTCAGTCATCCTCAACCTCCCTAATGCTGAGACCCTTTAATACAGTTTTTCATATCGTGGTGACCCCAACCATACAATGATTCCATTGCTACTTCATAACTGCAATTTTGCTACTGTTATAAATCATAATGTAAATATCTGATATGTAGAATATCTGATACACGAACCCCGAAGGTTGAGAACTGCTACAAGTTCTCCTCCTTAAGGTTTCCACCATTCCCCAATAGCACCGACTATGTAGAGAACACCCAGAACCCAAATCATAGCAGAAATCCACATTAAAAATGAGAATGCATTTTCTATTAAATTGTTATTATCTGCTATATGAGCAACCACTAAGCAGTATAAAACCCCTGATGGGAAGGGTGCAGGGAAATGTCACTTTAGGAGTGCACTATACAACCTGGGGAAAAGAGTAATTTCCATGATATGTATATTAATAATAATTTGTTACTATCATTATTAGTTTGGAATTTTTGAGATGGAGTTTCATGTAGTCCCAGCTGGCCTCAAACTCAGTGTGTAGCCAGCCAGACTGGTGTTGAATTCCTGATTCTCCTGCCTCCACCTCCCAAGTGCTGGAATTACAGGGATGAGACGACATGCCTGGCTAAAAGTAATTTAATGCTGTATAATATGAGCTTTCAAAGTGCCCTTAGCTGGTAAACCGATGGAAAAATCCTGGGTCTTGATTGTGGCCCTGGTTGTAGAGGATTATATAGCTGTGGAATCTTATCAAAGTGCATGCTCGTGATGTGTTAATGATACACATCCTTAATTCCTTAATTTGTTCAACTTCTTGAGGATGAAAAAAATACCTGTATACCGTAAGCCATTCAAATCAGTGCATAGAAGCTACTGTCTATATAAAAATAAGAGGAGAGCCGGAGAAGGGCTCAGTCGTGAAGAATAGTTCCTGCTCTTCTATAGGGTTCCCAGAACCCACTCAGAGGGCTCATAACCGGTAACTCCAGCTCCAAGGGATCCATTGCCTTCTTCTGGCCACACACACACACACACACACACACACACACACACACACACACACACGCACATACACTCACACATACACAAAAATAAAAACAACTCTGTAAAATAAGATAATAGTACAATGGGTTAAGTAGACTTTGGTGCTCCAGTGTGAAAACCATCACACAAGTAAACTAGTAGAGCATGCTTTCAGAAACATGCGCCGATAGAGCTGGGTGTATGCGCTGATATAGCTGGGTGTGGGTCGTGTTGGGACTCGAAGCAAGAGAGCAAAGGAGAGCAAACCATACTTATAAGATGGTGCCACTGCATTTGAGAAATGGTGTAAGCACAAGAAAACGGGACAAGTTGAAGTACCTCAAAATGCTTACGCTATTAGTCGTGTACCTGTGTGCTGTGGTTACGGATGATTTTTAAACTTTCCCACATATTACATCATCAACACGTGGAATGTTAAATGTGGGAAACGTTTCAGGAAAAATGATTCAATTGTCAGGTGAAAACGTCCTGAAAGGAGGAGAGCACCCTGGATCACTTGGCCATTGCTAGGACACACACTATTTTGTCCCTCCCCTGTGCCCTGTAAGTCCCTACAGGATAGGCAGTGTTGACCAAGAAGGGCAGGTGGAGATCTCAGGCACGCAGGCGCCATGCTGCATTCTACTTGTGGTTTGTCACGTTGCCAGATCCTTTCTGTAGAGATTTCTAACCTTGCTTCAACAACTTCTCTTTGGATTCTATCTGCCAAGTTCTTGTCAGTGGTTCTTTAAAAACCCACTGTGAGATGAATGTGCATGAGCGCACACACACACACACACACACACACACACACACACACACACACACACACAGTACTTCCTGGTTATTAGGAGGTATAAAATGTATGTAGATTCCAAATCCTGAAATACTAACATTCTATGTCTCTCTCATCTCTCTAATCATCTTGCCATGTTTATCTTATTGCAGACACCAACCATGAAGACCAAACATCAGGTCTGGGAGCTTGACCATTTGGGGCAACCATGCAGATACACTGGATGGTTTCATTATATAAGGGAGCACATAGATCTTTTCCATTAGTGCATAACTGTCCTTAATTGGAGAACAAATTGCCTTAACTCTGTAGCAGCTAACGTGCCACCTTCTAAGATTAAAATACCAGGATCATGGTTTAGCCAAACCAGATGTGAACAGTGCAGCTATTTTCAGTGTGAGGGGCTGAGACTTAAGCATACATCCTTTATTTGTTTTTAATTGAGTGATTACAGGTGGCACCTAATAAAGTCTCCATGCTGCGACATCCAGAGGGCACTGATTTATTAAGCTTGGTAGGTGTGGACAGTCCAACTTCTGCTTGCATTCCATAGCACAATCCTGCAGGAATGCTCGAATGACATTTGCCTATTTACTCTTCCTGGTGACTGATGAGGTTCCTTGCTGAGAAGAAAACACCAGCATGGTTCAGGAGTGAAGCTAGGCCTCGTTGATATCTTTCCATAAAGTATATTTTCAAAATTCCTTCAAAATTAAGTGACAAATATAAAAGCCATGACGCTCCTTTAGATAGAAGTTAGCCATCAGCACCACACCCCCTGGAGAATACAAATAATGATTCCAAGTTTTTAATGTGATGAATACTAATTCTAGAAAAATGTTGAAACTCAAGAGATAGGAGAAAAATGGAGTGCTGAGGTGAGTTGGAATGGGACTACCTGAACATGTCCTCTTGACTCTTCTCCATTTTATTCACGGTGTTTGTAAAGACCCACAAGCCTTAGGATGACTTAAGATGCCTGAGCCAGGGCGACAGCTACACATGTGTGTTCGCTGGGTGGGAGGCAGCTAAGACAGAGTTTAGGCTCCAGGGAAGGATGATGGGGTTTGGAGTTGATGGGAATGGTGGAGGTCAAAGGCCAGCCCTCATGGTGTGATGTGGATTCCACAAGCTGGGACTAGGCAAACAGCAAGCTTTTCCTTTAATGGTCACTGGAATATACTCTAGCTCTTGTACAGCCACATCCATGGGGAAACAGTTATACTCAAGATTAGAGAATGATAGAATAGCCGATATTCCTACATCCAGTCAGCAGAGATATAGAAAACAGAGCTAGCTCCACGCAGTAACTAACATTCTGGAAAATGGGCAGACCAGCACAGAAGGCAAAGGGTCTTTGACTGGACCTGCTTTTTCTAATACCAGTTTCTGAGCATCCTTGGGACTTTTGACTGAAATTCCAATTTTATCCCAAAATGATATATTTTTTATTTTACATTAATTAAATAGCATGTCGTTCCATGAGAAACCAGGAACGAATTGGTTTTCTCACATTACATAAATCAGGAAATCGGATCAAGGATTAAATGGTACAGTTCCTGATGTCCACAGGGACCTGGTGTACCCTTTGTGTCTTTATCATTACGTTGTCTTTTCCCTCAACCATCCAGCTAGTATGGTGATGGCAATGGGGGATCTCACAGAGCTTAACTTTTTTGAAGGCTTGTTATTTGTCAAGGACAGGCCAGAAGCAAGACAAGAAAGAATGGAAAGTTAACAAGATGGCCCACAGTGGAAAGAGAGAACCAACCAAACAGAGCTAGCTCTGTTTTCTACATCTCTGCTGACTGGATGTAGGAATATCGGCTATTCTATCATTCTCTAATCTTGAGTATAACTGTTCCCCCATGGATGTGGCTGTACAAGAGCTCGAGTATATTCCAGTGACCATTAAAGGAAAAGTTGTTCTCTGGCCTTTACATGCATACAGATGCCTGCATACACACACACACACACACACACACACACACACACACACACACACACACACACAATTAAAACAAAATTTTAAAAAGATAATGTTGCCCAAATGGGACCAGAGAGAAAAATACATGAAGCCTCCAAAATATATTATTCATGCTTTAAAGAAAGTATGTTTGATTATAGGTTGTGTGGTATCTGTAAGCAAGAACCACTTTGAGACTTTTGTAAAGCTAATGGATACGTAGAAGGAGAAAGTTCCATAAATGTTCATAAATATGGTATAGAATAGAAATATTGTCCCTGAACTGGAAGTTCTTAAATTTTTGAAGAAGACTTGATATGTCAGTAAGGAATTCCACGGAGTTAGTAATATACTCTCAGTTTTGATTAAATTCAAACTTGAATTCTTTTTTGTTTTAATTAGGGGAATTCAACTTTGTTTTCTTGTTTGATGACAGAATACTGATGTTTCCATGGAACACTTTGAAATAGAGAATGATATTTGAGGTTATTCTGTCAATCTAAATAACAGAGAGGGTCTCCAGGGAGTAATGATATTTATTTGGGACACTAGAACATGGCTGTGGGAATATATATGCCATGGCAGATGATGAGCATCTTCAAAGACGTGAAGGTTAGGGGAAGTTTGTTAAGCCCAAATGAGGTTGATTACACGAGACATTTTGAACTAGCAGTCCTTGGCCGCAGGATTAACAAGGGTGGTGCTGGTCTGAGGTTGAACAAACAATTGCTGGGCAGATGTCCTCAGGGGAGTGTCTTTTGTATAAAGTTGCAAGGGCCTTTGTGCAGGATTGTTCTGACAAGAGTTGTGGTCATATTGTACATGAGAACCCATCCTTTGTAACCTCTTAGACTAAGGACTGTTATTTTTTTGTTACTGGTCAGGGTTCGTACAAGCAACTCCATTTATAGTGATGGCAGTTTTTGCTCTTGTTGGGGTCTTCTAGTTTTCAGGTCAAACCCTTTGTTGTATTTTTTTATTTAGTCCTAATGGCCGTCCTATGAAGTAGAAACTATAATTTTATTCATGTTATAGATACAGGAACCGTCAGCTTGGAGCTGATCCATGGCCTCCCTCTGCCCTTACTGAGTGGGCGGTTGGTAGAGGCGGCTCTAACACCCAGGCCTGGGTGACCCCTACATGCCTGTGTGGCCATGACCTTCACTCCCTCTCTATGCAAAGAACAAAGAGAGGAGGTTAACTAACATCAGTGCGGGTAGGCAACTTAACTGAGAAGCCGGAGTCTGGGACATGTTCCTCTGCTAAATCCCTAAGAAGAAGTCAGTGTTTTTAGGAAGCAGGATGATGCTGACATGAGGCTGTTCACTGACATCTTGATATATTAGTCTCTTTTTCATAGGGCAAAGGTTTTAATGGTTGGGATTATGAAAATGACCACTTTAATAAGGTGTTTGCAAAGGCTCAGCCTGGACAACAGTGAAGGCATTTGTTTCTATCATGTCAACAACTTTGGCTTTCATAAGGGTCTTTAAGGCATCGGGGAATGGAATTTAAGAACGTAAACAGTCCAAGCAAAACTGCTTATTTTCCTAAAATAGCAAAACAGAAATGGAGACCCTTTCTGCCTGGTTGCTGCAAGCGACTGCTGGCGTCTTGAGGTTCCTTAGAATGTGTGAGCAAACCAAAGGCTGATGAACTTAAAGGTTCTTTTTAGTATGCTAAGCATTCTAGTTGCAGAGGCAGAAAAATATTCTATGATGTGTTCGCTGTTCAATTTAAAGCGAGTGGACATTCACTAACGTTTATTTTTACATTATATGTCAAAATACATAGTCTACCAGAAACAAATACGATTACTCACTAGTAAAAATCAACTTAAATTGTAGTTGGGTCTTCTTAAGGTGCTAAAAAGAATTATTAGTTTTCAAATCTTTTCCAAAGGCCTTTTATTACTCATAAATACCACTGAGTTGGTATGCTGTGGATAGCAATTGAAAAGATTTCACACTTAGAGTGAAATGCATTTCCCCTTAAAATGCTAGCATTCCTATCTCCATGTTCATCTTTGGGTCTATAGACCACACTCATATATCATCCAGTTTTAGCATGACAGTTATGGAATGGCTTATTCATCATCTGCTGCTGTAAGTATAAACTTGAATTTCAACCTACTCCATCTATATTTATTTTACATTAGGAAAAAGTAGTCATCTATGTATCTCTCCAGCCAGAAGATGAACTAAGGGTATTATATGGAACTGAAACCTAACTCCCTCTTAAACACTCCACGTGGATCTAAAGAATTATGTTGCAACCACTGACATATGGGAAATGGGATCTAAGCACCTCAAGAATACACAGAGGCATGGTGGTCTAAACACCTTCAAGACATTCTTGTGGCCAAAAAGTGAATGCTTAGAGCTCATCTCCAAGGCTATTCTGAACAGTTGGTCCTGGTAGCCAAAAACATTGCACATGGATTGAAATGCTGCACCTGACTGTGACCTCCAAGAATCACCCAGCATGGGCTCGATACAACAGGAGTTGTGGTTCCCATGATCCTCTGTTACCTCTGACCAGGGTCAGCAGACTTTAAGAGCAGGAATGATACTTTGCATGCTCTAGCTCCCTCCCCATGGTGCCCATAACTCTCTTCCTGGTGCTTTGGACTTTGCAGGGGAAAATGGAGAGGGAAAAATAAAAAATAAGTAGAAGTTTCTTGTGTACTGGACTGTTCTGCAAATGTTCAGAAAAGGAGGGAGGAATTAAATCCACTCACAAAGAAGAAGCAAAGAGATTTCATTCCCCTCTAATTTGCCAAGAAGTTGGGAGTTCATTTTATTGTCATTTGTAATATCTAAGATATGGCATTTGATCCATTTGGGTAGAAATGATGTAGGAGTTTTCAATGAGGGATTACTCCTTGTTGGGATCATTGTCTACAGCAATTTATGTTCATGGCGTCACAATGTTATCACTGCTAAAAGAAATCACATGCATGCTAAGATTCTCCTGACTCTATCATGAGTCCAGTAATGCGCACATCTTACATGTTGGGGCCTCAGGGGACATGTACTAGAAAACAAATGACTTCATATCATTTTATAAAGAAACTATTGGGGCTGGCAAGATGGTTCAGTGGATAAAGGCACTTGCCTCCAAGCCTCACAATCTAGGTTTGATTCCCCAGGACCCATGTGGTAGAAGGTGAGAACCAACAGGTTGTTCTCTGACCTCTGAGCACATGTACGCACAGACGAGTGGTGGTGTCAGAACTCTTACTTTGAAAGGTAACACGTAATAAGTTCTTTTTCAATTGTTAAAGAACTCTATTTTACAACGTGACAGGTAACAGATTAATTTGTGAGTCTAGGAGAAGTCACTGGGCGGTGGAGCCCAGAGGCCAGTGAGACAGTACTATAACACTGCCATGGAACTTGACTGCATTGTTCCCTGGACCAGACATCGTTGGTAATTTTCTCAAAGAGGAAGACAGGAAGAAGGGACATTTGAAAATCAAGCCCGTGCCCCCCACCCCACCCCGGTATTTCTGTCTGAAAACCCACAGCCCTTGTGGAAACTCAAGAGATGTAGTAGTGAAGGTGTGTGTTTGGGTCCCTACCCTTGGCCTATAAGAACTGTAGACAGCCCAGCAGGAGGTCAGGTCCGTGGGGACCTTTAAATCAATCTCTCTGTGACAGGTGTCAAGAGGAAAGGATGCTGAAAGTCATCCAGGTATAGTTTCATTGGAAGGCAGAAGCAATTAGAAGTGATTTTTCTTCATGTTTCTTTAACTGTGCGTGGTTTAAAAGAGGATTGTGCCCTTATGAACCAGTTTCCACTATTATATCAAAATGAGATAAAAGTATGGTATGGCTCTAATGCCAATTCGCTTACTCAGTTTTAAGCAGTTGGGTTGTTGTTTTTAGAACATCATGAAATTTCATTTCATGCTCCAGTAAATCTAGAATGTAATGGCTTACAGCTTTTCCAGTTGAATTTTCCTCTTCAGACATCTTTGCTTTTCCATCTTTTGAATACAGTCTGGAAATCTGCCTTGAATGACAGTTCAGATTATCCCTTCGCCCCTGCCCATTCCCCCACCTGTCTTTAAAGCCATTCTAAAGTGAACTAGACGTGATGGGGCCTGATGAGAGCTAGGAGCATTTTTAAAAAAGACCTCAGTGCCTCTGTCTTGGCTTCTTCCGATCTATCGCATGCTCCTTCCACCCTGGGAAGTTGTTTCCTTATAAACCTTGTGTTCTGTTTTAGCTGAGAAGGTGGCTAGGGGTGAGGCTGTAAACTCAGAGGTCTGTACTTGGCTTCCCATGCACAAGGCCTTTGGTTCAATTCCAGTCACAGAAAGGAAGAGAGGAAAGGAGAGGAGGAGACGGGAGGGGAGAGGGATGGAAAAGGAGGAGGGGGTAAGAGGGAGGAGGGAGGGAAAATAGAAGGAAAGGAAGAGAGAGAGAGAGCGTGCAGGAAGGGCCAAGGCAGCTGGCACACATCACCACCATTCCAGGCTTGCACTGCAACAGAAGTCTGTCCTGGCTGGCTGTCCTCTCTTTCACCAATGCCACAGGCATCTGCAGCTTCTCTTAACCTTGGGCCTGAAAGTTCCACTCAAGAGCCCTCCCAGACGGCCTTCATTTACAGCCCGCTGCCGAGCTTCTGCCTAAAACACATCCACGTTCCTTCCGATTTGTTTTTGTTTTTTTTCACATCAGAAGCATGAAAGTGCTTAATGTTTCTCATTAACATTTAGTTCCAACTACAAAGACATGTTCCTGCCACAACAAGAACTTTCAAAACTATATGGTACATTTTTTAAAATATATTTTTTTCTTCCCAGGTTGGCTTTGCAAGTTTACTGTGTCTGTAATGTTTTTACAGTACATAAATGGTAATACCAAGCAGTTGCCACTCTGTTGTAAAGCCCTGTGACTTTACCGTGGCATTGTTCCCTCAGATGGCCCTGGCGTTTCTAACATTCAGTTGGCAATTTCGAACTTAGATAACTTAAATAACCAACTGGGCCTCCCCTATGAGCGGGATTTGAACTTTCATTGCGTTTTTTCCTTAGGCCTTTGCTTAAGGCACACTGTTGGATATACTTGCAAATATGTGGCCTGCTCTCTAGCACACGTAGTGTAGATCTTATAGTTAATGGGGAAAGGAGGAGGCAGTTTACCTCCCTCCAACACCTGCTGCCACCCAGTGCTCAGGGTTGCCCAGATCGAGGGGATCAAATTTGCAGGGGGCATGGCACTCACACTGGGGGAATTGACAGCATCCTCAGGACTTCATCTCACAGTCCCTGACTCGGGGATGGTTATTTTGAGTAGCGCTTCTCATTAACTTGGCTTCTTAATGCCTGGGCAGAAGGTTAAATATCTCCCTTATCTTGCATGTTCAGCCTCCATGACCAACTTCATCATTCACGGTCCTGGAAGGGTTTATCAAAATGTCACTGTGGTTAACATTCCAGAGAAAGCATCCAACTTGCTGGCTCTGGGGACTCACGGTCAGGTCCCTCATCAAGACCGATGACAGTGATAGAGACAGCACCGAAACCAAACACAGGCTACAATGGACTCTGTCCTGTTAAAAATCCATTTAGAATGACCAATAAGAAAGAAAAACGGAGGGGCTGCTTCACATCTGTAATTGTACTCATCGTACAGTACAAACTGCCAGGGATTGCTGTGTGTTGCATGTGCTATAAGCAGCCCTACACAACAAATTCACTGCTATAGTTCTCTCCATCCTCACAGTCAGCCGATAAGAGGTGGAACTGAACACTCTGAAACTTCAGGAAGCCAAGCGACAGATGAATATTATGCAATGGTCAAGGAAATTAGAGGAATTACATTATATAAAGTTTATATAAATGTCATAGAGCTGGTGGAACTGAAGCCTCAGCACGAGAAGGAAGAAAACTGACCCCCTGGGCATCTGAACTTGCATTGAACTCAGGGAAACAGGGCCCCCAGTCACTAGTCAGTTAGGATGCCATCTCATATTATTTAGAGTTGTAGAAACAAACAAACAAACAAAAATCCTGTGAGTAGGAATGGTTTTTTGTTTTTGTTTTTGTTTGTTTGGTTGGTTGTTTTTTTTTTTTGGTTTTTTTTGAGACAGGGTTTCTCCATGTAGTTTTGGTGCCTGTCCTGGATCTCGCTCTGCAGACCCAGCTGGCCTCGAACTCACTGACCTTACTCTGCCTCCAAAGTGCTGGGATTAAAGGCATGTGCCACCACCGCCCGGCTTGAAATGTTGTGTTTATATGATATTCAGACATCATATCTTAAAATGTGCTGCAAATTAGGGCTTGAAAGGCTGGGTGTGGCAACTCACACCTGTAAATTCTAGTAGTTGGAAGGCTGAGGCAGGAGGATTTGTGTAAATTTCAGAGAAGCCTGAATACAGAATAAGGTCTTGTCTTAAAGAGTGGTGGACTTGGAATAATTGGGGATAAAGAAAAATGCATGTGATAATTTAAATTTCAAAGAGCATAAAACTAAATAAAATATAACCAATGTATTTGTAATTCATATGCATAAATAAAAACACTGAAGGGAAATGTGTTACTATAGTAATATTTGTGGCTTGATTAAAAGTCATTTTAGTGTCTCAATTTTTCCATAAGTTTTCCTAAAACTTGCCAACCTCTATCTGTTTATGTATGTATATATACATATGTAAGCGTTTGTGTATGTAGATATATGAATTTTTAAGTTGAAAACTACTCCTGTCTCTTAGAAAGGTTCAAGCTATAGAGGACAAAGTGCCTCCCTCAGGCTTTATGATAACCCTATGTATAACTGCGTAAGTAACCTGATTACTGGGAAGCACGCTAGCCACCATAAAAAGTCAGGTGGAGAATTTCCCCGTGTCTCTGCCATTGTCTGGGGCGTCAGCCGTTGACCTAACATCAGGGGTAGATTTCAGCAGTGAACTTGAGCACACTGAAGGAGAAATAAATCTCTCCAGGGGAGCCTCCTTTGTGTGTGTGTGTGTGTGTGTGTGTGTGAGAGAGAGAGAGAGAGAGAGAGAGAGAGAGAGAGAGAGAGAGAGAGAGAGAGAGAGAATGTGTGCAAGATAAATAACACTAGCCTTCTAGAACCATGCAAATGATGAGCAATGTAAGCGATGAGCAATGAAGAATTCCATATCCCACCTACTGTCAAGCCCCTAGAACTGCCAAATGCCAAAGGAACTTACTTAGAAAGGCAAGGCTGATCTTTCTCCTAATCATCTTGGTTTCTTCTTTCTTGTCTTAAGACGGAGTCCCACTGTGTAGCCCAGGCTAGCCTGAAACATGAGCTGCTCCTGCCTCCGCCTCTTGGGTGTTGAGATAACAGTTGCATGCCACCCTGCTTTGTTTGATCTCTGTCCCGGTAGGTCACCTGTTTTACCAGGGTGTCCTCATCAGCCATTGACCTGGGCCTCCCTCCGTACTCTGACACCAGACAAATGAGCGGAAGTACAAAGAGTAACCACATTTGTCAGGCCTGATTTCAAGTAAAAAAAACAATAATATACTGCCCGCAAAGAGGTACATCTTACTGACAAAGCCATGACGAGCCTTCCAGGAGGACTTTTCTTCCAGACAGTTTTTAAACAGAAATTCATTCTATTGTTCCTACGTGTCTGGGCCTGTATCTGACGGCAGAACACTATTTTGAGAAGCATGTAGGTGTGTTTCGGGTAGTAGAGTCTTTCAAAGCTGTGTTGACGGATTTGGGGTAAAGTCTTGGGGAGAAAATACCTGGACGCAATTTATCCTCTGTCTACCCAATCTGGGTGCCAGGGAAAGCCAGCTGCTAGCTCCCTGACCGAGAGAGGCACTGGGGTGACCCCGTGCAGATCCCTCTCGGCATGTGAATGGCACCAGGAGGGACAGGGTGTCTCTCCCAGCCCTGGTGCTTGGGTCTAAGCTTTAGGATCGCCATGTGTAGTTAGAAGGCTGCAGTGGTCATCAACACTGCAGATCCCCAGACCCGTGAACAGCCCCTGCAGGTGCTGGTATCCATCCTAGGTTATCTGTTGACCCAGAGGATTCTTCTGAACCTACAACAAATACGCATTTGCTCAGTCCAAAGATCAAAGCTTGTGGTGCCTCTTCTTGCCGCTTCTCTGATTTTCTGTTGGAAGGAGGCCCACCAGGTCCCTGGGAAATCAAGGATTTTCCCAGGTGGTATAGCAGAACTGTTACATGTCTGATGGTCTGTCTATTGTTTGCTCCTTCTCGGGGGTGAGTCTATGTTTCCAGCTCTTACAGGTTCTCATATTCTTTGCATTGGGCTTAGTAGGTATACAATACAGCATCAATCAATGTGTGTACTGAGTCCAGGCAAGTCCTGGCAACTAATTACCAACACCATCGCCCCACCAGCCACTACCCCACCCCAGCTGCTGCCCCTGCTACAGCCCCTACCATGGCCACTGCCTCCTTAGCAGTTTTAGCAGGTTCCAAGATAACTGATGTTGGATCACCCAGGTAGGAGTTACTCCAGCAGGCCACCCTCTATCTTGATCTTTATGGAGTCGAAATCCACCTTTGTGACATTTCTAAACCTACATGCCCCACGGCAGGCCACTGACCAGCTTGCCTCCATCCCAAAATGGACAACGCTCTTTGGGGTCTTTTCGTGGACTTTCGGTGACCCACTCCACACAAGCCAAGTGCCTTCTCCTCCTGGTTCTTTTGATTGAGCCCCTGCTTCCAAGTATCAAAGCAGATTTTGAGTGTTAAAAAGCTTCATTTTCACTCATCAAAGGAGCCTCGCAGTTTGGGGGAATGGAGAAAACCATGTAATTTGCATTTGGCTGCACAGAGCAAAGGTTCTCTTGAAATTCAAAGTGATCTCAGCTTAATTTTTAGTTATTTATACTTCTAGTTGTGAAACGAAGACCAAAAAAAAAAAAATCCTCTCTGTTTACTTTACCAACCTTAAGCTCAGAGAAGGCCAGCAGTGAAGTGCCTCCCCCCACCCCATCCACCCCCTTTCTCTCTCTTAATTGCCATACCTCCAAGAAGCTGACCTTCGCATGCCATCAATCATGCGAGTGGTACATCAAAAGCTGCTCCTGTCAGCCCCGCCCATCACTGTGAAGTCGAAGTGACACACATTCATTTCCGCCGCTTGCAGCTGCAGGGCAGCCCTAGCTGCCCTGCAGTTGTATTTCATGTGTCTGAACTGTGTGGCCGCCCTGCATAATTCAGGAAATGAGTTTACTCTATCTGTGACACACATCGTGTTCACACGGTTTCCGTGGCAGCCAGCACGGTGCCAGGCTCTGCAGGAATTGCTACCCTTGCAGGCCTGGGGCTCATGCCCTGGTGCTCCCTCAGCCCCGGGGCGCATGTCCTGGTGCTCCCTCAGCCCCGGGGCGTATGCCCTGGTGCTCCCTCAGCCCTGGGGCGTATGCCCTGGTGTTCCCTCAGGCCCGGGGCGCATATCCTGGTGCTCTCTCAGCCCCGGGGTGCATGCCCTGGTGCTCCCTCAGCCCCGGGGCGCATGTCCTGGTGCTCCCTCAGACCCGGGGAGCATGCTCCCTCTCCCGCTACCTACTGCTCCAGTTCCACCCCACCTGATGGTGACTTTCATCACACCTGTCACCTGAGAAAGTGTGCTTCTCCTTGCGTGCTGGAAATTTCTGTATGTAATCCAACCTGGGAATAATAAAAATGCAGATATTAAAAACAGAATGCTCGTTTAAGGCGTCAGGGCCTCTCGTCAGTCACGGCTCAGCTAACCGGAAGCTGAAAAATGATGCCTATCTTTTGATGATGCTTGCCCCCAACCCCGGTAAAACTTGACCTCACTTACGAAGCTCATATCCATTTCTTGCGCATGACCTCTGCCGCAACAGGTTAAAACAAGTCTAGATTGGTGAGGGGGAGGTCCATCTAGTCACTGTGGAGTATTCATTCTCTCAAATGGAGAAGGGGAGCCGCAGAGTCTGTCCAGCATCAAAACACAGCTCCAGTCAGCAACGAGGTTTGGTTCTTTTACACTGGGTTAACCATCTCCAAGGTCATAAAGCAAGGCCTCTGTCCTCCGCCGCAGCTGAGTTTACACACTGTTTCCAGATTGTTTATCCTGGCCCAGAACCAAGGCAACAACATTTCCATTATACATGTTTGACAGACTAAGAGGGGCAGGAGTGGAGGCTGCAAGGGGCAGGTTTGTGATTTCTTTTTGTATTTACATCAAAGGGACTTTTTAGAGTCCCGAAGATTATGAACCAGTCTAAACATCGCGTCCATGCAGCAGAGGTGGAGAGAGTTGAGGCTTTTGCCAAATGTCCAGATCTGGGTCAGTAAAGCCAAATCCATTCATAGCCTCATCTGGAGTTAAACACATCACGCTTGTTACCACACAGTCTTACACACAAGCTAGGTTCTTGGTGAGCAATATTTATTCTCATGTTTGAACACTGAATGCCTAGTGTGAGTAGGGTGGCACCCTGGAAGGGCCAGGTGTTGGTACAGATCTGAACATTTTGCAATGGCCCCTGCATTCCATGTAGTGGTGACATGGTACTGAACCAGGGTGAGGTTCCCTAAGCCCTGAAGGACTGACTTGTCTTGCTGGGCAGTCTTTCCCTTGAAAGCTCAATTTTCTGAGGATGTTCCCTGGAGCACAGTGTGACATCTTCCACAAGGAAATATTCAAGGCTGACCAAAAGGACCCCATTTAAATTATATCCACAGCGGGTCCCTTGGCACAGAGCTATATAGGTGTGATCTGAATGAATGTTTTACTTCTATATTTGTCTGTGTATGTGTGTGATATATATGCACATGGGTGTATATACACATGTGTACAATGTGCACACATGGAGAGAGACAGAAATTGACATCAGATGTCTTTTTCAGTTCTTCTCCATGTTATTTATTGAGTCAGGGTCTCTCGCTGAACCCAGAGCTTAACAGTTCAGCTGGTCTAGCTCCCTGTGTGCCCTGAGAATCTCCTGCCTCAGCCTCTGGAGCTTAGGGATTACAGGCAAACTGTCACTCCTGCCCAGCCTCTCTTTAAAAAAAAAAAAACAACAGCATTTTCTTGTTCTGATGGAAAAAAACAACAACATGAAAAAGTATCAAAAATGGTGGCCAGCCAAATCATTGAGCACCATTGATACAACAAAAGAGTCCCACAGATGTCCCTCAGACCAGTGGTGCTTGGATTTCTTCAGTTTTTGCCTATCATTATAATACACTTAGCACAATTTATTAACTGTAAGGTGATCTGTCAGCACAGATAGTTAAGTTTGTGGCAAACCATCCCTTATGGTGGTAATTCTTCAGCTTTACTGTTTGTGAAAGTGACCTGTCACCATTACATGGTTTCTTCAACAGAACGGGGTGGGGGGGGCAGATTCCATGACCTGTCCAGAGCAGCCGTGACTTCCCCAGCCTACCTCAAGATTTCTAGACATGGAGGTTTGTAGGGAAGAACCTCAGGCGGGAAGGGAAATTAGCAAGCAACAAACAGCCTATGTAACACCCAGAGTTGCCCTTGGGGTTAATCCAGTCTTCCTGATGGATTTCAAATGCAGGTTTCAAGTCAACAGACCCGTGTGGACCGTTATTATAGTCCAGGCGTGGAGATGGGCACTGGGGAGCTAACACTGAGAAAGACACAGTCCCTTTCATTCTGAAAAGACTTTTACTGGCTGCTCCCTTTTTCAGCAGATTCTCCCGGACTCCCCACAGCACTGCCTCCCCCCCACCCACGTTAGAACACTCAAGCCCTTCTCTTTGACCAATCCCCTTAATGCCAGAGTACACACTGGGCCAGGAGAAGTGGGTGGTTATAGATTTCCACTCCATTTGGAAATTAATAGCCTGTGATACAGCCAGAAGGTGCTAGGAAGGAATCAGAAAGCCTTCTTTCCAGGCTCAGGACTTCACACACTCGGCTTATCACCTTGAGCCGGTCTCTCAGGTCCTCGGTGCCTGCTGGTGAACTGGGCAAACTGGAGATCTCTAAGGTAGGCAGGTATGAAAGCCTCATCTTTATGCAGAGTATGTAAGACAAATCCACCAGTACTGGCTTCTGACTGTGGAGAGGAAGTACTAATGTCAAGAAGCAAACCAGAATGCCTTGCCTTCCCCTGCCCGAGGCCACCAGTTCTGTGGGAGGGGGAGGTGTTCCCCTCGCCTGGGAGACCAGCTCCACTTCAGCATGGAGATGGTTAAAACTTGGCTCAGCTTGTCAGAGTCTCAGACTCAACTTCTAGCTTCTCTGCTTTCCGGCTCTGTGAGCCTGAGCAGGCTCCTGGATTCCAGAGTCCCCGTCTGTAAAGGTGATAAATGACCCCATAGTACTGTGAGTGGGGGTTCACAAGAATCAAAAACCTGTGTGTGTATCTCACAGAGCCTGGCACAGGGCAAGCTGTCAGAATGTCTGGGGATGGTGGTGGTGACAACGTCCCATTCACTTTCTGCAGTCCCTGCACCTGGCACTAAATGGCTATTCAATAAATATTTGTAGAGAGGGGAATGAGGTGGCAGTGGACACACCAAGGAGGCCTGATTGGAGGGAGCATCAACATAAAATGCTTGCTTTCTCGGTGTATAAAACCCAGAGTTTCTAAACCTCTAAAGCAGGGGGACTGGAGAATTCCTATAGCAATGAGGCAGGTGACATAAAATAAAGACCTGGCACTTAGGGTCTGAGTACACCATCTCTCTCAGGGGGATAGTCATGCCAAGTTCTATGGCCTCCCTCTAAGAAATTCATATTCCCCATGAAATAGACCAAGTCCTTACAACTAAGTCAATTTCTAAACAAATACTCCATGGGCCAAATGCACTGCCAGACTGACCTTGGCATTGCCTCCCCACCTCCTGCCTTCATGGAAAGGGTTCTGGCTTAGATTCTTCATTTGCAAATGTCTCCAGTGAGTGTGAGAGCCATGCATCTTTGGAAGTTATCAAAGGGTGCCCGTGGGTGCCTTTCGCTTCCTAATGGTTGTATTCTGATGTCCAGGATTGCTACAGCTAGCAAGCTCAAGACCAGCCTAGGATACCTAAGTCCTTGCCATAACCCCACCCCCACAAAAATGAATTTGGGAGAGAAAGAGCCAGTTCTCTCTCTCTCTCTCTCTCTCTCTCTCTCTCTCTCTCTCTCTCTCTCTCTCTCTCTCTCTCTCTCTCTCTGTGTGTGTGTGTGTGTGTGTGTGTGTGTGTGTAACATACTAAGGAGTAACATACTAAGGAGATGGAAATACACTTGGGGATCTCTTGCTACCCAAGAAAGGGTCTTTCTAAACTCTCATCGCTGAAAGTGGGAAATTCCCCTTTGCTTTCTCTGCCTGTTCTGAAGAGTTTGCAGACAGACAGACAGACCGCTTGGCCTCGTGTTTGTTATGACCAATGTTTCCCCAAAGTGGGTACAGTTATCAGGACAGTGGTGTAACTGTGTGGAAAGACCCCTTGGGATCTCACTGCAGATTTCATTGCCTTATAAAATGTGGATAAAGTAAGACAGTACGAAGGAATTTGAGCAGAGTCCCCAGAGCCCTGGCTGCCTGGAAGCAGATGTGCTGTCCTGGACTTACTCCATGGATACTATTAAAATGTTGCTAATTCCACTGAAGCCTTTTGTTAAGAGACTCGATGGAAAACATTTCCAAATGGTTTCATACCTAGTAATAATTGTGGCTCTGTTATTTTAAGAACAGTGTAAGGTGCTAAAATTCTTTGTTGGCTGCTGGAATGGTTACAGTCTATTGACCTACCTCCTACCGAAGTCATTAGGATGACCCAGCATGTGCTCTGTGCACTTGCTTGTGGGATTTGAGGGGCTAATAAATAACACCCACTTTCTCACGCCTGGGTTTTCAGCTAATTGATAAATGCACACTGGAGATAGAGAGATGGCAGTCCAGATGCCAGCTTTGCCAAATGAAGGTAGGCAAGAAAATGACTACATGTGTGGCATGAAGTCACGCACCATCCTACAGGATGTGCGGTCCACAGACAGGCACCTGCCCCAGGGAGCAACATTTTTTTTTTTTTTTTTTGGTTTTTTGAGACAGGGTTTCTCTGTGTAGCTTTGGTGCCTTTCCTGGAACTCACTCTCTAGCCTAGGCTGGCCTCGAACTCACAGAGATCCGCCTGCCTCTGCCCCCCGAGTGCTGGGATTAAAGGTGTGAACCACCACTGCCCAGTGAGAGCAACTTCTTCGTCTCCTTCCCCAGTACACAAATAGGAAACATGGGTACAGTGTACGTGGCTTACCTCTGTAGCTAGAGTTTTCCTGCCTGGCCCACAGTCAGGACAAATCTCTCTCACCTGCCAGTCCCACAGCCACTCAGACCCAACCAAATAAACACAGAGACTTATATTGCTTACAAACTGTATGGCCGTGGCAGGCTTCTTGCTAACTGTTCTTACAGCTTAAATTAATCCATTTCTATAAATCTATACCTTGCCACGTGGCTCGTGGCTTACCGGCATCTTCACATGCTGTTTCTCATCATGGCGGCTGGCAGTGTCTCTGACTCAGCCTTCCACTTCTCAGCTTTATTCTCCTCCTTGTCCCGCCTATACTTCCTGCCTGGCCAATGGCCAATCAGTGATTTGTTTATTGACCAATCAGCAACACACTTGACATACAGACCATCCCACAGCATACCTCCCTGGAGAGGAGTGGGAACAGAAGACCAGGAGCACTAGCTGAGAGCCCTTCTGTGGGCGAGAAGAAACGTTATCCCTCCCCAAGTCTGTCTTTCCTGCCTGCATCCTCTCTGCTTAGTCCTCTGAAATATTCAGCCAGTGGCTGCATTTTTACGTGATTTTTGTAGCATTCCCCAGATTCATTTTAGAACAGTTTGGCTCCAATCGTTTTACTAATAAATAATAAAATCACAAGAATCTAAACTGACATGGTGGTGCACACCTTTAATTCCAGCCCTGGGGCTGGGGGTGAGGTGGGGCAGAGAAGCAGGTGCATCTCTGAGTTAGAGGCCAGCCTGGTCTACATAGTAAGTTCCAGGACAGCCAGGACTGCATAATAGACCCTGTCTCAATAATAATAATAATAGTTACTATTATTATTATTATTATTATTCACAAGAACCTCTTCTTCTTCCTCTTCCTCATTCTCTCCTCTCTTTTTGTAGAAGACAAACACAACAGTGTCCCTTTATTTATTCATTTTCATTGGCACAGGGTCTCACTGTACTAATAAACTAACTGCCAACTCTAACATGATCCTCCCTCCTAGTCCACTCAAGTGGTGGGGGCCTACCACACCTGCCTTTTACCCAGTTTGGAACACACTGGAGGAGACTGTAAACAAGTGAGTTCTTTTTCTCCAGTCTAGAAATGAGACACCTGGCCATATCCCGGGGGACATCTTCTCTTTGTTGAAGGTCCGATCCCAGGCAGGCACACACACACACACACACACACACACACACACACACACACACACACACACACCCTGGTTGCTCCTGAGCCAAGGCCTTCCTGGATAGTTGCTCATGGACTCCCTGGTTCTTTTCCAGAGCATAGGAAACTTGGCAACATGACTGTGACCGTGAAGAAAACTGTCCCCTCACCCGAGGCCCTGCAGATCCTCTACCAGAGAATGAGGTACGAGTACGAGTTCTACCACTACGTCAAAGAGCAGTTCCACCTGCTGAAGCGCAAGCTCGGACTGAAGTCTCGCACCAGACCTCCTGTGCGACCACAGTTCTTCATTCCCACCCCTCTGGAGACCGAGGAGCCAATCGACGACGAGGAACAAGATGATGAGAAGTGGCTGGAAGACATCTATAAGAGGTGATACCAGCGTGATGTCGCCACCGTGGCTGTGTCCCCACTTCCCAGAAAGTTCTTTGGGGAAGAAAAATTCTAAAGGGACTTGCGTTAATGCTCGGGTGCATTAAAAAGAACAAAACATTCCCACATGTTGGGGTCATTGGGAGATGCCCGGTTTTGCGGGTTTTATTTGTTTAATTTTATTCTGTTTTTTTTTTTCTTGCCTCCTTGAGTCTTTCCAGATACACTAGATTGGTCCAGCACAAGGCACCTCATCATAAAACAGCCTTCCCCATGCCCTGCCCACCCCTTACAGTGAGAGAAGAGGGAGAAATGTGTCCTCCAGCCCAGTCATTTTATCATTTTATCATAAGGTGTCTCCAAAAACATTACTTCTGCGGTAGATGTCCAGATTTGTATCTTGCCGTAGAAACAACCATTTCGGGGGGGGGGGAGTCTAGAAGCATCTGGTAGTAGAAAGGGGACCGATAGGAACACGAGGGAGGGTCCCCTGCAGGATGCAGCCTCTGGTCTATCTCAGGGGACGCTGTCACCAAGAACAGAGTACTTGTTGCTGAGAACATAAGACAGCTCCGGCACCCACCTTCCCAACCAATCAGAGCCGGGGAAATTTGTCAAGATCAAAGTGCACCGATGCTAAGCTGCACCGAGACATTCCATTTTCAAGTGTCATTCTGTTTGGAAGGAGAGTAATGAGGAACGGCGTTTGCCTATTATGTCAAGTGTGGGCGGGACAGATCAAATGTGAGGGCCGTGGGGCATCAGGAGAAGGCCGTGGCCACCTGAAGCCTCTCTACCCCCTGGGTGGTTCCAAGTGGATGCACCGGAAACTGATTTACCTTTGACCTCGATATTTATGCCAGGAATCCTAAGCGTGGCTGTCCACCAGGCACAGATCCCCCAAGCACACTCATAGCCAGATTGTGCTTTACAGAATTTGGTCTCTTTCATAACTTCTAGACCTGCAAGAGCTGCTGTTATTCAGTAACAAAGGGCCCTCCCTAAGTCCTGTGTAAACAGCAGTTTGAATCATATTTTACAGAACCTGCTTGCTCCCGATAATCTTTCCCAGGGATATCAATGCCAGAGACAGCAAGACTTCTGGACAGGGCACTGCTCAGCCAGCATTTGAGTAGGTTGGCAACCCCTTGTGACCTGAGTAGACACTGGGAAAGCCTTTTGCACCAAAATATGCCTTCCACTTCTTCCCTCCCGCCAATTCCCTACCACCCATGATACTTCCGTTCCTTGGATTGTGTCTGTCTTTTAAAAAGTCCTGAAAAATGCATATTCTCCCTGTTGGATGTTGTGCAACTAGCTGAGAGCCAGAGTGCGGTGGGTGGCAGCAGGAAGGACACCAGTGACAACTTGTATCTGCCTCAGGTTTACCCCAGAGCCGGCCCTTGAAGAGCACTAGCCAAGTAAGTTAGCTTATACAGGACTCCGACTTGACACAAGCCACGTGTTCTCTGCTTCGCAGAGGCCATCAAGTCTCTCTGGCATTTTTCCCCTTCCTTCACTAAAACTGGACACGAGCCAAAGTCTAAAGCCAGTCCTTTTGAAAACTGTCCAGTGCATACTGAAGCTGCTTCATCATGAAATGCATTAAGAAGGCTCCAGCCCACGGGCATCCAGGGAAGGGCAGGAATCACAGAGACGGAAGTCCAGTACTAGCCACTCATGAGCCTCCTTTCTGCCTCAGAGAACTGGGACAGGATGTGAATAATGGAACTGTTCACAGAGGGGGAAATAGCCTTTATGCTGTTCAGAGAGACCTGAGCCTTCCCCTTAATCAGACTTTCCAGAGCAATCTAGAAAACAGCCACCATTCTCCAGACGAGTAGAAGAGCAGCAGCAAGGTACTTGGCAGGTCACGTCCATGACATCGCATATACAGAGTGTCGGTGAGCTTACACACCCAGCGTGCAGTCTCACAGTCTGAAGATGAAGTTGTATTGGCTTGTTTTTCCCTGCTCTTAAGACACCAGGACAGCTGGTTGCTCATAAAGGTCCCCTTCTTCCTAGAAGTTTGCACAGCACTTGCTGTGTGCTCCAAGGCATTGATTCCCACCCATGGTCACTGTCACTTCTCAGGAGAGGGGGCTATTATTACTTGCAGGACCCTCGTGGTGTCTTATCCCAGCACATAGCCCACCCCTAGATCCCCAAAGTCAAGGTACTTCATCAGCTCACCTGGGCCTTGGCCCGACATAGTTTGTACTTCATGAAATATATTGTACATTTTACATAGTTTAATTTAAAAAAGAAAATGCATTTTAAGCTAGTTTGGTCCTTGCCTTATTTATTATAACCTTTCAGCACATTCCAAGTTTTTAGTTACTCAGGAAGGAGTTAATTAAAATGATTTTATTTTGGTCAGATGGATGTTTTTTAAAAGGAAAATTATTCTTATGAACCCTCAGCTGACTTCCTTGAATGCTGTAAAAGTGCTTGTAAATCTTTTTTTTTTTAAGGATTAAAAAATGGTGTTTGACATTGATGGGAATTTGAAAATATATATGGAACTAAAGCATTAGCTTAGCTTAAACAAAAAAACAATCTGTGTTTGAGGTGAAGTGTTCCTTAACTTATTCATTACCCATAGAAATAAATGAATATAAATAAGTTGACCTTTTTCTGTTATTTTGATGGTTGGAAATTAAAGACTTCCCTCTTTCCTCAAGATGTGTTGTTGTTTTTTAATGTGTGTCCTTGAAAAATCTATCAACTTTCATCCTTGTAACTATATGATCCCCCCACCAAAAAAAAAAAAAATCCAAACACACACACACACATATACACCAAAATTCATTAATTAAAAACCCCTGCTAAAATCTTGAGTTAGCCATTCATTCATCTAGTTGTATGTGTAAAATACTAAAAAATTGGCTCTATTTCTATGCGTGCTGATCAGCTTAGTGTCCATCTGCTGAGTGTAGTGTGATTACTTTTCAGTTGCTGTGATAAAGTACCATGCCCAGAAGCAGCTTAAGGAAGAAAGGCTTTACCTTAGTTTATGGTTCTAAAGGGGTAGTCCATAATTGTGTGGGAGTCATGGCAACGGGCAGGCATGGGAGCAGGAGCAGGAAGCTTACATCACATTGTTTTCAGAGAAGTAGGGCAATGCTACAAACTTCCAAAGCCCTACAGGGATGTACTTCCTCTAGCAAAACTACACCCCCTAAAGGTTCCATAACTGTGGGAGGCTAGCTCCCATCTTTTAAAGGGTTCCTATGAAGAGGAGAGAGGAATAAGAAACTTTTAGATAGGAAGATAACGGAGAGGAGATGGACAGAAACACAGGATAACTTTGGGAGGACCTGGATCAAAATCCACTGGCCCCTTCTGGCTCTTCAAAAGGACTTTTTATAACAATGCTAAGGGGCGGGGCAAAAGACCTCCCCCTTGCTAGATCAAAGCATACCGCACAGCCAAGTGTAGACCCTTCCAAACACCTGGTAAACATGCCCACCCTCTTATGGTCAAATTATCCTCTTATGCAGCCCTGCTGGGTAAAGCAAGCTCAGATTCTCAGAACCTGAGTAAGTTCTCACTAGGAAACCTTTGTGGGTTTCTACACAGAACCTCCCAAAACAGTGCCACCACCTGGGGACCAAGTGTTCAAATACATGCCCATGGTGTGGGGAAGCAATAGTCATTTCAGCCACACCGTAAGTATCTACAGTGTGTACTATAGGGTAGGAAAGGAAGGACCTGCCTCATCTCTCAGTGTGTAAGCTCACTGGAATCACGGGAGTGCAGAGCCTCAAAGGCTGATTATTCTACCTTGCCGGTGAGTGGTCTTCATGCTGGAAGCACCTCTCTAGGAAGTGTTAATGCTGTGGTGCAATGGAATTTAGAGAGAGAGAGAGAGGGAGGGAGAGAGGAAGAGAGAGGGAGGGGGGTAGGCAGAGACAGTTGTGTACTACATTCCAGCTACAGGGGACTATTGTGTAGAAGAATCAGAATCTGGGTATTCACTGCAAGAAAAGTCTATTTTGATAATACTGTTTAAGAAATCTGAGTGTCTCCTCAACAGGTGGTAAGTGGAGAGGGCTCTTTATTGTTTCATGCCTTTTTTTTTCTGTAACTCAGGAAATTGAATTTGACTGAATGAAATTTAAAATCCAGAGAACTGCAAAAGGCTGGTTGTGCCACATCTGCATGGCTTGCTTGCTCTAAACTTCCTTACGTGAAGTTCTAAAGTCAGTACCCACGGGTTAATCTAACGAACTATTCGGTTTTCAATCACTTTTTTTTTTTAATAAAAACTGTATTCCTTCACTGACAACAGTCACATAAAGAAGACTTTCTTTGGGTTTGAGGGAATCTAGCCATCATGTTGGGGAAACGGTGGTGGGAGAGGAGGAGGCAAGCATGAGAAGCCGGTCACATTGCATCTGGAGTCAGGAAGCAGGAAGGCAAGAAGGCTGGAGCTCATCTGGCTTCTTCCCCAACCCTTCTTTTCAATCTGGGGCCCAGTCGTGGGATAGTGATGTCAACACTCAAGGTAGGTTTTCCTTCTCAATTAAACCTCCCCAGACACTCCCTCGCAGACATACTTCTGGGTGTGTCTCTTAGGTAATTCCACATTCAGTCAAATCAATCAACAATGAAAATTAACCCTTGCAGGCAGTCATGAAAGAAAGAATAATGAGCCATAGCTACTTTTAAAAAAGCAAAGTCGGGCCTGGAGAGATGGCTCAGTGGTTCAGAGCTGCTCTTCAAAAGGACCCAGGTTCAATTCCCAGCACCCACATGGCAGCTTACAACTGTCTGTAGCTCCAGTTCCAGGGGATCTGACACCTTCACACCAATGCACATAAAGTTAAGTAAATTATATAGAAAAAGCAGGGTCAAACTTGTGAAGTTGCCTTTAAGGAAGTGTAGTTTTATTTTACTGAAATTACTTTATCTGTTGATAAAGAAATGTATTTTTAAAAAGTGAACAAAATACTTGATAATCCCAATACAAGAAAGCCTACTTTGGGCTAAGACCAGATCTATTAAGAAAAACACATGAGAAGCCAGGCATAGTGGCACATATCTTTAATGTCAGCACTAAGGAGGCAAAGGCAGGCGGATCTCTGAGTTCAAGGCCAGCCTGGTCTACACGGTGAGTTCCAAGACAGCCAAAGCTGCATAGTGAGATCCTGTTTTGAAAAAAAAAAAAAAAAAAAAAAAAAACACCTTAGAAAAAAACAAGAAAGGAAGGAAAGAGGAAAGATAGAAAGAAAGAGAGAGAGAGAGAGAGAGAGAGAGAGAGAGAGAGAGAGAGAGAGGAAGGAAGGAAGGAAGAAAGAAAGAAAGAGAGAGAGAGAAAGAAAGAAAAAGAAAGAAAGAAAGAAAGAAAGAAAGAAAGAAAGAAAGAAAGAAAGAAAGAAAGAAAAGAAAAGCACACAGAATTGCTCTCAAAGTCAAGAAAAGTTGCTAGAGCCCACTGTATTATCTTGGGCTTCTGTAGCAAGGTACTGCCTACTGGGGTCTTCAGCATGGAGGCTGGAAGGCAGACATGAAGATGTTGGCAGTATTGGCTTCTAAAGCTTCTCCTTGGCTGGCGGATGACTGTCTCCACTCCATTGTCTTCCCATGGTCCTCTCTCAGTGTGTTCACACATCTCTATCCAGCCGTCCTGTGTCAGGTCTCACCCTGAAGGCCTCCTTTTAACTTGCTAAGACCCTAGGCCAACGTGTATTTTGAGGGGACTCAGTTCATCTCAAGACCTCCAGCTTCCTTCAGAAAAGCCACAGGAGAAGAACTGAACACCAGCCAGGAGGAAGGAAGTCCACAGTCAGATTCCTGGAGCTGCAGTAGAGGACGGTGGAGCGGCCTGGATCATCTCATTTTCCAGCAGAAAACCAAGGCTCAGAGGAGAGAGGCAAGTATATCACACACTCTAGGTCAATAGTTAACACTAACCCCACCCCACCCCTGTGTGTGTGTGTGTGTGTGTGTGTGTGTGTGTGTGTGTGTGTGTGTGTGTTCATGGGGGTGTATGTGCTTGTATAGTGAGGACATGTGGAGGCCAGAGGACATCCTCAGGTGTTATTCCTCAAGCCTCAGGCTCCATCCATCTTCAGTCTATAAATTCCTATTTATTTATTGTTGCAGTAGAGGCAGACGGAGTATGCGCATACCAAGGCACATGTGAGGAGGTCAGAGGACAACATTGTGGAGTCAGTTCTGTCCTTCCACTTCTCCATGGGTCCCAGGGATCAAACTTGGGTCACTAGGCTTGTACAGCAAGTGTCTAGCCAGGAAACGACGTCTCCAGCTCAAATCCACCCACCTGACTTTTGAGACAAGGTCTCACTGGCCTAGACTTTGCTCTAGGGACCCACCTGATTTGCCTCCTCTGTACTGAGGTTATAGGCACACCATCATGCCAAGCTGGGTTTTTTTCCTTTGTTTTGTTTTCTCTTTCCCAAATGGGTTCGGGGGGGGGGGGTAAACTCTGGTCCCCATATTTTCAGGCAAGCACTTAACAGACTGAACCATCTCTCCAGCTCTAAACTACTGACCTAGAACCCAGAATAAAAATAAATTGCAGCCAGCCACGCCCAGGCCCACCTACCACACTTTAGTATTTTGGGCTCAGGCCCACTCTGGGCTCTCCTGGAACTGGGGCTGGCAACCTAGCCCCATTCCACCAAAGAAGGCCTTATTATCAGTTATTAGTTATCAAGCAGACATCCAAGGCAGATATAAAACTAGTGTTCTGTTCTAGAATTTTCTCCTTATTTTAGAGGTCGCGGTTTAAAGAGAAGGTGCCTCACACCTTTCCCTTTAAGGGCATGTGTGGTATGTATGTGTGTGCCTGTGAAGGCTAGAGCTGTCTTTCTCTAGTCTCTACCTTATTGTCATTTTTTAGCTACATTTTTTTTAGAATTTATTCTGGGTGCGTGTGTGTTCAGGTCAGAGGACAGCTTGCCGGAATCGGTTCTCCCCGTCTACCACGGAGGTCCCGGGGATTGAACCCAGGCTGTGAGTTGAACCAGGGAGCAATCTTCCCCACTACCCTCTGTCTTATTTTTCAGGACAAGGTTCCTCTCCAAACCTAGACCTCACAATTTCCACCGCTACAGTCCTGCAGGGGATCCCTGCAATCTGCGTGTCTGCTCCTCCTGATGGCTTGGGTGACAGGCATGGTCATCCGGCTTTGACAGGGTGCGGTGGATCAAACTCAGTTCCCCATGCTTGCAACACAACAAGCGCTCTACACACTCAGCCCTCTCCCCGGCCCATGTTCTTGTTTTCGGTAGACAGATTTGAGCCCCGTTTGCCTATCTCGCTCTTATTTCTCTTAAATTCAAAATGCAGACTCCTGTCTCAGTTTCTATAAGGAGTTTAGAAAAACCCACTTCAAAAAAAAAAAAATTAGACTCAAAATGCAGCTCATAAAACTAGTAGACGCTGAGTGCAGACATGTCTCTGGAAGGCAAAACCAGAGGCTAACCAGGCCGGGAGCGCTCAGGCCTCCTCACCATTTCCCTCTGCAGAATTCCTTTCCGGCTAGGGCAGGCTTGGCTCAATGCTCCCCGGGCTGCTACCGATTCCCAAGGAAGCCCAGACCTGCAGACGTTCATGGGTCACAGAAGCATGAACTGACTGACTGCTTGTGCATTTTGGATTTCAATTTGTAAACATGGGGATTCCCTTTTTAAGAGAGAGGGAGGGAGAGAGGGAGGGAGGGAGGGAGGGAGGGAGGGAGGGAGGGAGGGAGGGAGGGAGGGAGGGAGAGAGAAACAAAAGGAAAGGAAGAAAAATCACTATGAAGAGGAAAACTCTGAGCTAAGTTTTTCCTTTTGGAATCTTGGCGGGTGAGGTTAGCAATCTTCAATCTGGCTTTCGCCAGACACTGTATGTTTTGAACAGGCATAGAGCTGTCCGTCCACGGTGTGTCTGCCAGAACATTCAGCCCTGACCTGTAACACGCCTTTGAGTCCAGTCGTGAGGAGAAGCAGCCTGCAGGATGGGTCTGCCAGACCCAGCACACTGGCTATGAGGTGGAGCCTGGAGCAGCTGCACAAAACCAGGACGGAGACTGAGCTACAGGAAAGTCCAGAGTTCAAATCCCGCTGCTTAGTCTGTCCCCCGGCGTTGGTGTGAACCGACTTCCGCGTGCTTGAAATCAACCCATCTAGAAGGTCCAGGGACATCTAAGAGCTGCGTCTGCACCGAGTCTTTGTCACCCTCCTGCCCCAAATGCTAACAGAAGAGCCACAGTGCTTCCTAAGCCAGGGAACTGGAGCTAGAGAACATATAATCACACGTTAGTCCAGGCCCGTGGGTGCCCAGTCCCTCGTGTCTACGAGCCGCACTTCTGAAGTGGGAAATGAGCCCACATGGACAGGCTCACTGAACTACCCGTGAGTCAGAGAGAACGCAAGGACTATCCCTCCTGGCCTGGCCTCTGTTGTCCTAATGCACGTGCTTTATCCGAGACGGAACACCGTGGATTTTGATTTTTTTTCTCAAAGTCTTTGAGAGGACTTGGCCTCGCTGTTGAGTTCTAGGATTCACTTCTGGTTTACATTTATTTATTACAGGTATTTATTTAGTGTGTGTGTGTCTGCATGTGTAAATGTGTGAGAGCATATGAGGTACCCGGGTGCATGTGTTGTCACAGGACAACTTTCAGGAGTCATCTCACCCGCCCTACGTCACAACCCTACGTCACACCGTGCTTCCTCTGACTTCTTTGAAGTCTCTTGTGGGCTTGGGATCCTGTTAATCACAACCACAAGAGGAAGAGCGATGTGAATTCTCACAGAGGCCGCACACAAAAAGAGGGTTTTGCGTTTGTTTCTGTTTTCATGCTTTTGAGACAAAGTCTTGCCTCGAACTCACACTTCCCCTGCCTGAGCCTCCTGAGTGATGAGATTAGCGGCGTGCACCACCATGTCTGGCTGTCGTAAGGAACAGTTTTGATTTAAAAAAAAAAAAAAAGTAGTGGAAATCAGCAGTCTATGATCCTGTACTTCTGAAGTCCTGATTCTCATTCTTAGAAGTCAAATCACAGCTGTGACAAAAGAAAAAAGAAAGTAGAAGTTATAGTAGTGCCTTTGTGGGTTCCTGCTGCCTTCCGTGGGGGAGTGAGATAATGGACTGGTGTTGTCTACAGTGTCTTGGTCCCTCCACATCCACTCTAGGGCTGTGTTAAAGTGTGAAACTTTAACACACTACAGTACCAGTTTTCACACACGGCAAAGAGCTGCGACCCTGACCACAAATGTCGCCCGGGCCATCCTATTTATCTCAGCCCCAGTATTCTCTCCTGCCGGCCCACTGTGCTGTTTCTTCTCTGGCAATGATGGAAAGATACTGAAATCCAGGCCCAGTATGTATCCCCAAAGGAAAATTAATGGATCGAGTTTGTGAAAATAAGCATGAAAAAAATAACAACGTGCTAATTTGGGAAATACCGCAGTTCTTCAAGTGCTGTCCCGACATATGGTGTCGTAGTAACAGCATCGTGAGGGCTCTGAGGCATATTGCAGTTTCCTTAAAAATTATTTACCTTTGCTAAATCCCAAATGCTTCAACATTGTCTGGCGTAGAACCCTTACCTGAGCGAGATCCGCTGACATCCTGAGGGATGGGTATTCCAGAGACAAACGCTCAGACCAGCATCCTGTTGGATAAGCCACGGAGTACAGTTACCTCACGGGAGGAGCTGCCTTCCTCCTGCTTCCAGAGGCTACAAGTGTCTTGCTCAAGGAACACGCATTTGCAGGTGATACGCATTTTGATAAGTACGAGATGGAGACAAAAAAACCCTTTAGTGAATTCTGCATAGCTCAGAATCATCTTTTGGTTTTGCTCAGTCTCCCTTACATACGTTCTCCTACATCAAGAAAAATGTGGCAACTCTTTCTGAAATCACTTTGTTTTATTTAATATTTATGTATGCCTGTAATGTGTTTGGGTCCAATCCACCTCCCATTCGGTCCTCTACAATTCTTCCCCTATTCTTCCTCCAGTGTCCCATCCCAACCTCTTTACATGTTCTCTCTCTCTCTCTCTCCCTCCCCCTCTCCATTCCCCTTCTCTTACACCCGCTGAGTCCATTTAGTTCTGCTTGTATGTGCATGAGTGTTGGACAATCTGTTGGAGCATAGGCTGCCTTTCACGGGGTGATGGGTGGGCAGGGCAGAGGAGGTGTATGGAAAATACTACTAATAAAGACTTTTGAAAATGCCATATGGAAACCTACTAGTGTAGAAACTTTCAAAAGTAAAGGCATGGTGGCACACACCTTTACTCTCAGCACTGGGGAGGCAGAGACAGGTAGATCTCTGTGAGTTTGAGGCCAGCTACTCTATATACCAAGTTCCAGGACAGCCAGGTCTACATGGTGATACCCTGTAGTTGTGAGCAACTAATAATGAAGTAAATGAATATACTTCTAACATATGTTTAATATTTTTGTAGTATTTGCACAGTTCAAGTGAATTCACGACGCCCATGTCTATCGGTGCTCATAGGAATGCAGGAAATCTGTCCCACTCTCTTCCCTGACCTGTGGTTGATTAGGGAAGAGAAAGGCTGGCCATGCTAAACAGATCTCAAGTGGTTCAGACCAGGCTGGGGAAGGGAGAGCAGGGCCTGGCCACTGTGCAGGGTACCTGTGTTGTTCAATACACTAGGGGGAGCTGTATCCACAACAATATCTCCAGATTCCAAGAGTTTTCCAAGCTTTCTGCTTCTCCCATATGGAGTGACTTCCCTCCACTCATCAGAGCCTTGTGGTCCAGAAGGAACCCATGGTTGTTGTGAATAAAACACAGTAACACAGTCCCCCTCGGTCAATAGATCATTAGCTTCTCTAAGTCATGTGACCCATTTGGGGTTTATTGTTTTGTTTTGTTTTTTTTTCAGAAAACCTTTGTCTTGATGTGTGATAGACCTGTACAAATCTGTGAATGTCATAAGTGTACATCAACATGTATCTCCATAAGCTGAATGCCACTCACATATAACACCCTTCCACTCAAGGAGGCAGACCCTGCCAGCACCCAAGATTTTCCGGTGCATCTTCCAGGAACCCACACATTTAAAGCCTTTCCTACCCTGACTTCAGGCTGCAAGGATTAGCTTCTCAGTTTGTACTGTACATGGTGGGATTGAAGGTTATGCCCAAGGATCTAACTACACTGTTTTCTTATTGCTATGATTTTAAACCTACTATTTATTTAAAACTAATTTTTTTTTTTTTATCATGTCACCTATCCTGGGAAGGTTGTATATTCACAACATGATTGGAATTGTAGGTTGGTCCCTTTTTTTTTTTTTTTGAGACATGGTTTCTCTGTAGCTTTCAGAGCCTATCCTGGAACTCACTCTGTAGACCAGGCTGGCCTCAAACTCACAGAGATCTACCTGTCTCTGCCTCCCAAGGTCTGAGATTAAAGGCGTACGCCACCACTGCCCGGCTCTAACTTGGTCCTTGAGTGGTGGACTACATCGGTTACTTCTCAGACTACTCTTATTGCAGCTATAAAGGTAAATTGTACAATGAAAAAAATCAAGATTGTATGAGGATGTCAAAAAAGCTGGGTCTGAACTAAAAACAGAAATTCAGATAACATTCTGTGTACATTCTTTAAGGCGCAAAAGATGCAGGGTGGCTAAATATGGTGTCTAAGATCTCAATAAGGAGACAACTTCTCTGGGGTCTGAGCTGCACCTCAGTGGAATGGCTGGGTGATGCAAGGGCGAGGGCAGATCTGAAGCAGTACTCGGTCCTTGGTGCAGATCTGTGTAAACGCTGTCTGGAAAATAGAGAAAAGACTTCAGAACCCCCCAAATGGCCTGGAGGAACGCAGAAACAAACAGGCATGCTCAGAAACAGTGGTTCTCAGCTTTCCTAATGCTGCAACCATTTAATACATTTGCGCTGACCTCCCAACCAATAAAATTATGTCGTTGCTACTTCATAACTGTAGTTTTGCTACTGTTATGAGTCATGATGTAAATATCTGATGTGCAGGATATCTGATACGTGACCATGGTGGGGGATCGGGACCCACAGGTTGAGAACTACTGCTCAAGCAATTCCTCCTGTTTGTGTGCATATGAAACCCACCTCCCTATTTTTCACTGTTTATAAGACACAAGATAAAATTGTGCCTGATTGTTAAGGACTTGCGGGAAAATATTCATTTTTACCCCAAGGCAATGAGGAACCTTGGACATTCAGAACAGGAAATTCATCCAAAGCAACTGCTTCTCTAGTCTCTGATTTAATTAACAGGTTAGATGATTGGCCTCCCTTCCCGACCCCTATTCTTTCTTCAGGCTCTGTATCCTAAGAGGCTGATTGATTCCCAAGCATAATTCCCATTGGGCTTTCTAACATTGCCTTTCATCAGGGTTTGCCCAATGGCTGTCACTCAGAAAATAAGACTCTTTGGGTGAATTCTGCCTCCAGTGGGCCTACGGGGCAAAGGGAAACTCATTGGCCGCACTCGTGCCCTATAGAGTCAAGCAAAGACAGAAGCCAGAAACGGAAGCTGCTGCGTGACGGATTTCATTAGCAGCAAAGTGTTCCTTGCACGCTTCCTTATTGAACTGAATGGCGTAAAAGGAGTGCATGGTGTTAACTCAGTATTTCAAGCTCAAGAAGCCATATCCAGGAAATACATGTGTGCAAGAGCTGACTAGCGTAGACAGAGATCTCATTGAAGGTTGTGCGAATGAGCTGAGGTAGGTTAATGTGATTTCTCTTCCCTCCTCTTCATTGTCCTAAGCAGTAGGCAGGGCTCCCAGTGGCCATCATAGACCTCAGTAGCCATAAGCAGCTAGGACGAGGGCCCACCCCACCCCCCTCTATTCAACCCCTGAGGACTATACACATCTAATATTTTCTACATGCACCAGGACATGGTGTGTGGGGCGGGGCAGGGGGATGTAGAGAATCTTGGCTCTAATTTTCTCGACCCCAAATGCACAGAGTTTCTTTGTTTTGATTTTTTCCCCCTTAACACATGTCTTTGCTGGCCATCTAATTTCTTTTCTCTTACACGAATCATTACTTGACTTCAGGCAAGCATGTCCAGACAGCAGAGCACTGACTCACAGAAACAAAGTGATTTATTTAATTGCTGTAGCGAAGATGAAGGGTCAAAAGTCGATCTTCTCACAGGGCTGCAGGCCCATTGGGGTGGAACTCACCTAAAAGCAAGCGTCTGATTTTAGGATCCTAAAGGTCAGCCTCAAGCACACTGTAACTAACTGGTCTCAGAATTACATCCTAAGGAAAGCAGGCATCAGACACATCTTCTTGTCCTCATGCACAGTCATCAACTTGTACACCGTTCTCTCGATGAAGCCGTTAGAAGGTGTGAGGCTTCCAGAATTACAAATGTACTAGTCGGTTAAACCTTGATGATTCAAACATCAACCAATGTCTGGTCTTCATATCCATTCATACAAAGAGTTTTCAATGTAATGTGTAGCAGTGAAAGATGCTAAATTCGAAATAGTTTTTCAATTATGTTTCAGAATTTTTTTTTTTTTTTTTTTTTTTTTTGGTTTTTCGAGACAGGGTTTCTCTGTGTAGCTTTGCGCCTTTCCTGGTACTCGCTTTGGAGACCAGGCTGGCCTCGAACTCACAGAGATCAGCCTGCCTCTGACTCCCGAGTGCTGGGATTAAAGGCATGCGCCACCACCGCCCGGCCATGTTTCAGAATTTGTAGGCTGAAAATACAAAGGTTATATTGAATTGGATAGCTTAAGAATATGAGGTAACACTTAGTTCAACATAATTGTTGTACATTTGTACAGCACCGTGTCATGTTTGAAAATGTTGTCACGTATGTTTTACCAGTCTCAGATGTAGTCAGTTTTGTGGATTAAGAAACTACAGCTCAGAGAGACAGAAATATTTGCACTGTCACATGGTCACACAGTTGTATTGGTTCTAGAAGGCCCCTGTCTAAAAATACCGTTTACCAGGCTTTTGTCTGAATTATGCTGCTGTAGCCAATGTGCAGGAAATTATTCATATTTTTGTTTAGTCATGGGACATAACTTCAGTGTTCTAGCAAGCTGACAGGAACGCAGAATTCGAACTCTTGGCCAATGAAACAGCAGGACAACCAGAGGCAGGGCCCTAGTGTTCAGTCCTCAGCCCTGCAACAAAGCAAAATTATAAAAAACAATTGTAGCAGTCTTTCATGACTGTCAGCCCCCAAATCACGACACAGAGACTTATTAATTATGAATGTTCAGCCTTAGCTTAGGCTTGTTTCTAGCTATGTGGTGGTATTTTACTTGTACTGAAATGTGATTTTAATTGTATGTTAATAAATAAAGTTGCCTGGGGATCAGAGCTATTAGAGCCATAGCAAGTGCGTGGCGGCGGTGGCGCACGCCTTTAAGGACCTGGAGGGCGGTACATTCAGGCAGTGACGAGGCAGTCACATGTTTGGGTTTACAACCAATGAGAAGGCAGAACAGCTAGAGTATATAAAGACATACACACAGGAAGTAGGTCCCTTTTCGGAGAGCTCTCTTGACTGAAGAGGATAGCTGAAGCAGGAAGGGTGAGGCTCTTAGCTCTGACCTCTTGGCTTTCTTCTCTGAATCGGCTCTGTGTTTCTTATTTAATAAGACGGTTGGTTACATCTACATAGCTAGCTTTTTTTTAAACTTAAATTAGCTCATTTCTATTGATCTATGTGCTGCCCTGAGGTTTGTTTACCTCTAAATGCTGTCCATCCTGCTTTCCTGATTCTTCCGTGTCTGGCTGGCCCCAGGCTGGTTGCCTGCCCACCCACCCCCCCATTGCGGAATAATCTTTTTATACACTGTGAAGATGTGTCTTTATCAAGGCACCTTCTGATTGGTTTAATAAAGAGCTGACTGGCCAATAACTAGGCAGAGAGAGAAGAAGAGATGAATCTAGGCATGGGAGAGATGCCAGAGACACAGAGAGGAAACAGGAGGTGCAAGATGGAAGAGAGATAAAAAGCCACAAGGCAAAACCTAAATTAATAAAATGGGTTAATTAAAGTTATAAGAGCTAATTGGAAAAGACTAAGCTATAGGCTGAGCTTTCGTAACTAATAATAAGTATCTGTGTCTTTTTTTTGTATGTGTGTGTGAGCTAGCACACCAAAGAAAAATCCATCTACACACACAATCCCCTCACACCTCCCCAGCTGGCTGACTCCCCTTTTCTCTCTGCTCACCAGACCCAACCTACCCCTCTTCTGCCTAGCTATTGGTCATGCAGCTTTTTATTAGACCAATCAGGTGCCTTAGGCAGGCAAGGTAAAACAGCAACACATCTTTACATAGTTAAACAAATGCAGCACATCTTTACATAGTTGAACAATTATTCTGCAACACAAATAAATACAACACATCTTTACATAGTTAAATATTCTATTCCACAACAAACAATAACTCAGCTGGGCAGTGGTGTCATACTTCTTTAATCCCAGCACTCAGGAGGCAGAGACAGGCAGATCTCTGTGAGTTCGAGGACAGCCTGCTCTACAAAGGGAGCTTCAGGACAGCCAGAGCTACACAGTGAAACCCTGCCTCAAACAAAACAATTTGGGATTTTTAAAAAATTATAATTGCAGATACCAACCTAACCTGGGTCAATGTTTCACCTGGTAAAATCTTCCCCACATTCTACCCATCACTTTAGCACATTTCTTAGTCTTGAGGAAGTAAAGGGGAAGATACCAGTGTGTCTGGATTAAGACGAGAGGTTCGCTGAGTAGACATAAGAAAAGTGTTCCTTTTCTCAAGTCCTTGAAGATCAATGTGAAATGCTTGGGGTGAGGGTATTGGGTGGAGAAGAAGAAAAAAATATCAGGGCCAACCTCGATCCCACTTACCCCCTCCCCACCTGAGACATTCAGTTCACCGCTGGATTTCCAGACACTTCATCATGATAATGACCAGGTGAGATAAGTGAATGAAAAAAAGAAATCAAAAGAAAAGAGAAGGGACATGACTGCATCTAGGTATGGCGGAGGAGAAAGTTTATTAAAGACATGTGGGAGAGCATAGTCATAGGCAGGGATCTGGACATCTTGGAGAGGCCAGAGTGGACATGTCCAACCTGAGCTGGACCATGTGAGAGATGGGTAGGGGAAGGGCGACAGGGGAGGGGGAAACCAGGTGCAGCAGCCAGGAGGCCCAAAAATACAAAAAAAGTGGGCAACCAAAATGGTTGGATTATATTGGGAAAAGCAGCCCAGCCCCCTAGACTGGAGAGTTCAGGGTAGGGGGCAGGGCCTACCTTGTAATAAGTAGGGACTGGGGGATCCTGTGAGAATCTGGCAGCCAGGTCTGTTTTGACATGTTCAATAGGTACCTCAGCCATTTGCCCTGGGTTTGAAACTTAACCATAGAACAATGTGAATTCCATAGGTCCCCCCCCCCCCCCCCCCCCCCCCCGCTTGGGAATGTTGGCTAATCCAGGCCACTAGCGGTTTACCTGACTGGTCAGACTAACCCAAAAGGCAGACCTGCAAGGGCAGGGTAAGGCCACATGCTGACTTCCTCCACAGAGAGCCTCAGGCCCTTGGATTCACAAACACTCCTGACTACAGGGACTATGGTCCTTTGCCTGCAGACTCTTCTCCTGCTTCTTAAAATAGCATAAAAATAAATAAAATAGCACAAATAAAACCTCTTCAGATTGTAGATAGATTTCGTTTATTCTATTGGCTCGCAACCCTGCCTGCCAGAAATGAAGATATCTAAAGAGATACTTGTGTCTCTCAACCAGACTGTTGAAAGAACAGACCCCAAAGAATGGGAATTTCCCCAGGAATCCCATGCTGGAAGAAGAAAAAGACCCCAGCCAGGCAGGGAGTTTGTCTCTGGAAAGCAATCTCAAACAGTTCTAACAATTTGTCAGACCTCCTTGAAGGATGACACTGAAGCCTGGACCTAGACGGTGTAGAGGCACACCATCCTTTTGTCTGGTCCAAGGAAACTCAATTCCCCGAGCTCGGAGAGGCAGTCCATCTATCCAGAAATGAGCTCAAGCTGGACTATAGAAATTTCTGGTGGTTAGAGAAATGCCAGCATTCCTCGAGAACTTGTTCCCATCTGCCAAAAGGAGTCCTTTCTCTTCCCCTCTGGCAGACGGGCAAAATGGCTGCCTGTGGGTGAATATCAAAACCCGTGTTGGCCTCCCTGCTTCCTCGGTATCACTAGTACCTGTTACACGTTTCAAAGCCCACACTAGCCCTTCTCACCTCCGCAGGCTTCCCTCCTTCGGATACTTGTTTGTTATTTTTATAATGGCTGGTTTTTTCCTCTGCCCAGGCTATTCTCAGTGTGCTTTCTCCATTCTCTGCCCCCACTGAGGCTGGCCATGTTCAGTCTACTTCTTTCTCTCTCCACCCTGGACTCTTCCAGATGCCTCTGTCTGTTCTCTCTCCTCTCCTCTCCTCTCCTCTTCTCTTTCCTCCTCTCTTCTCCCCTCCTTTCCTCTCGCCCATATTATAATAGTCTGAACTCACTAAAATGAAATCTAACCACCTTCATTCCTTCATGTTCAGTATGGATCTAGATAGAACTGGATTGAAAGTTGAAGCTTTTCACTTGGATAAATTCTATTTCAGTTAAGAAGATCATTACTACGAGGATCACTTCGGGACCAGGATGATGGCCCAGTTGGTGAAGGGCTTTCCTTGCAAGTGTCACAACCTGAGTTCAATCCCCTTCTCTTGAACTCACTTGACAAACAAACCCGCCAGATACAGTTGTGCTCGTTTGTAATCCCACTGACAGGCTGTGGAGGAGACATACAGAACCCTGGATCTCACTAGCTACCCATCCTGAACTGCTTGGCAAGTCCCAGGCCAGTGAGAGACTCTGTCTCAAAAAAATAAAATAAAGTGGATAGCGCTTAAGGAATGGCACCCCGATGTTGTCATTATGCCTACACACAGACAGAAAGAGAGAGAGACAAACAAGACATTCCTGCTGTGGGATATCGTTCTGTATGTTGTGAATGTGTTGCTCTGATTGGTTGATAAATAAAATGCTGATTGGCCAGTAGCCAGCCAGGTAGCCAGTATAGGTGGGGCAAGCAGACAAGGAGAATTCTGGGAAGAGGAAGGGAGTCACCAGCCAGACACAGAGCAGGCAAGATGTCAAGGCAGAATTGAGAAAAGGTACCAAGCCATGTGGCTAAACATAGATAAGAATTATGGGCTAATTTAAGTGTAAGAGCTAGTCAGTAATAAGCCTGAGCTAATGGCTGAGCAGTTATAATTAATATAAGTTTCTGAGTGATTATTTTATGAGTGGTCTGCAGACTGGGCAGGACACAAGAAAGCTTCCAGCTACACATTCCTTCTGGAGGCTCACTGTTTCAAGTGCTCCTAGAATAATCAAGTCCCAGTAGTCATGGACACACTGACTTTGAAGAACACAAGTGCACATGTAGAAGAGTTTCTTTTGTAGACTATCTCTATCAATTTGCTGAGGTTTTAGCAAAGCATAGATACCTTCAGTTGCCCAATTAGTGCTAGGATTGCTTTCTAACTCATTGAATTAGAAAAAAAGCACACATATCCTTCACAACCTTGTAAATGTGTTATCCTGTACATCACATTCGTAAGCGAGAGAAGCAATTTAATGTTTATGGTCATAACCTTAGCTTGAACAATCCTGGTATTGTCTGTTTCTTCCTGCAGCCAGGATGAGTTCTGCCTCCTTAACAGACAGGATGATCCGAAGAGCTTAGCCAGTCATCCTCACTTGTCTCTTTCGTGTTCTTCTCTCGGTCCTCCCCAAGGCCAGACACACACAGACAATTATGACCTGTGGAGTCAGGAAGTGCTGGTAATTTCGTGTATTTCAAACCAGGGGTTATGCTTTCTTCTTGAATTTTCTTAACTGTGTCCTTGGTCCATGTGCCCGAAATCAAACTCTAACTAGTTCAGACGAAACAAAACAACAACGAAAGAAGAGCAAGAGGCTTCTGTAGAATCATGGGAAGAACTGAAGATTCAGAATTCAGAAAGGGTGCCGGTTCTACCAGTCTCAAAGGCAGCTGCAGCCGGGGACTCAGTAGCCACCTGCCTTTCTCTATGTCCTGTAGGCAAGCAGAAAAAGTCCCCCCCAACTCCAAATGCTCTTACCCTGTCCCCAAAGAAAAGCTGGCCCCTCGCTAGTCATTGTCCACACACTCTTCAGAAAAGACACTGGTGGGTTTAGCTGGAGTCAGGAGCCCACATCTGAGCCACTCAGAAGGCCAGGAGGAAAATTCCCATGATCCACGTGATCCCAGAGGCAGGTAGGGAATCTATACCCAGCAGCCACTCAGCATCTACCCAAGTGTCTTTTTAGATTTGCTTTTGATAGCTCTGTCTTCTGTTTTGAAGATCTGTCATAAGTGCAACTGCTTCAGTGAAAATAAACTAGAGAAAAATACAATTAAATTTAAAAAAGACAAAATTCATAGAAAATTTAAATCATCTACAATCTCACTGATACTACACAAGCATTCACGTCATAGCACGCATCTTTCCAAGTTTTGCTCTACCTACGTATATCTTTTCCTGTGTACTATTGAGGTTTGTGTAAAAATATAATTCTACATATTTAAAAACATATGCTTCATATAATTTTGTACTTACAAATCCTGTTAGCTTAGAGGATCTATGACATGTCAGAACACACATGGAATTCTCAAATTAGCATTCCAGATTCTACAGGTAGAAGCTTTTTGGTGTGTGTTTCTCCTTGGAGGGGGTTTACATCTCCACCATACTCCAAAAGTGGTCTGTTACAAAGAGAAGGGACAAGAGCTTTGGAATTCAGGTTTTCAAAGCACATTCTTATAAATTACCATAGATTCATTGGTCCTGAACATTAATATGCTTGACTAGTCTCAAGCTCATGACACAGGCAAACTATTACCGGTGAATGCATGACTCTAAAGCGCAATTCTCCAAGCCAGACCTTCTCCTTATTGGGGGGAGCTTTGCTGGTGCCAGTCTCCAGTCACAGCAGAGCTCTGAAACCTCTCGGGGTGACTAACTCTTGTGAAACTGTTAAAACAGCTTGTTATAATGAACTGCGGGGGTTAACCGTTGAAGGAGGTTGTCAGGTGGAGTGGGGGACGAAGTGGGGCATGCAGAGGCACTTGGAAGAGGGAAGGCTGGAGCTGGGAGGCTGGCTTGGATCTGGATGCTGACTCTGAGGCCTCCTTAGAGCTGACTAAACCGGTTTGGCCTAAAGCTACTCACTGCCTGAAACACCAGGATCCCTGAGCACTGACAGAGCTTGGAACAGTGATTTCCAAGGGAGGTCATTCAAGAGTAATCCAATCCTAAGCATGGATTTTTCTCTTTTTCCTGATTAACGGCTTCGGCCATATAAACTAAATATCAACAGTTATTGAAGTCACCCTTTCCTGGCCAATAGTCCACCATTGTCCTATTTCAGAGTCTTCTTGGAGTCTGCTCTGGCTGAATCATTGGATAGTGACCAACTTTTCCTTTTCGCTTTGCGTGCATACCTTAGCTTGCTTCTCTTGGGTTCATGGACATCACATTCCCTGTCCCCCAGGTGCACACTTTAACCTTCATTATCACTTCCCACTTCCATTTAGGCATCCCACCGGGAAGGCTTTCACTCTGAACAGAGAACAATGGGCATGACTCACACTGGCCTTAGATCCACCCTCTGGGCTAGCCCAGGAGCCAGGCTGACAGTGGACGACTCCACCAACCACCTCTGTGGCCCTCTCCAGTCAAAAGAGAAATTCTTAACCTGCTCATGTGTCCTGTCTGCCATTTAAAACGCCTCCATTCATTCTGGTCTGTTCTCCAATTTACCACGTTGTTCGTAGTCCTCAGAAAGAACGCGTTCCACTTCTTAATTATAAAATCACTGGAAACTTCTCAAATTTAAACTTACTGCCTGGCGCTCGTTTGTTCCCATTCAGCGTCCATGCAAAACACAGCGCTCACAGCAAAGGGGACGATATATAATTTATTCAAAGCCAAAGGTGACTGCTCGTGACCTGGGAACAACGTGTACCAACATGAAAGCGGTTACGTGAACTTCTGTATTGACAGAACAAAGGAAAGCCATAAATCAAGGTGTTTTCCCAGCGCATTGGTGGGAACACCCGGTAAGCAGCAGGTTATAGTGTAGTGGGGGAAACTCTGTTATAGATTTTAGGTTTTACTGATGATATTCTTAGCTTGGGGTTTGGTGAACAATGGTGAGTAAGCTATTACATTCCAGAGGTTTTGCCTGATAGCTGAAAAGGTGTTAGTTCACACTCAGAGGTAGGCAACAAATAACTACTAAGGAAACCCATGATAATTGGGCTGTAGCTTTGCAATGTTCTGGGCAATTCATCAGCCTTGCAGAATCTCCAACACAGGTGCAGGGATTGGAGGGGGGAGAAAAAAACTGAGACGTCTTTAATTCCATAAATTACTTGCTTATATTGTTACAAACTCTGTTATGCTTTCATCATTAATGTATTTTGATATAATATTAATATATTACAAACTAACTTTTTAATAACAATTTTCAGGGATTATTGGTATACCATACACAGTAATAGTAAATAAAATATAATAAAATATTTTGTATTTGAGTGCATATGCATGTAGTAGTCAGAAGTTCATGTCCAGTGTCTTCCTTGGTCACTGTATACCTTATACATTGAGCAAGAGCTCACCAATTTGGCTAGTCTAACTAACTAGCTTGCTCTGAGAATCCTGTCTCCATCTCCTGGGTGTTGGGATTACAGGCAGACCTCCATGCCCACTCAGCATTAACACAGATGTTGGAGATCTCAATCTAGTCCAAATGCTCGCATGGTAAGTAGTCCATCTCCCTAGCTCTCATTTAGAATTTTTAATTCGAGAATTTGATAATATAGTCACAGCAACTGCATGACTTTCATGCTTTTATTGAAGTGATAGGTCCCCATTCTCTTCTTCTCCCTTTTGGAGATTGAGAAAAATAAACACTCTTAACAGAATTTTGTGGCATCTAGATTAATAATCAGAGTGGCTACCGAGGGATGTGTGGGCTCTTGCTGAGTCGACAAGCGGTAAGATGGATTCTCAAGTACCATTCTGCATGAAATGAGCCTCCCTTCCAGGGAGACGCATCGGCATGTCAGACAGAGTTTCAGCTACTGCCACCCAAGTCTATTTCGACCTGTTTCGGGATCCCATCTATTTCTAGATACCGAAAATGGATACAAGGAGCAAAGTGAATAAAAGCCAAACCAAGGCTGGCCAGAAGTGATGCTTCAACTCAAAAAGGTAAATGGTGCCTTTTAGACGTTCTTCAGCACTTGAATAGGGAAAAGCAAATCCAAGTAATGGTCTCGCCACAGAGAAATAGGACAAGAGAGAGTGCTGGCCTTGATTTGGAAACAAAGAACCCTAAATTCTTAGTCCAGCACTCTGTTTTGTCTTCAGGAAAAACCTAGTCAGATGGTGTTTTGAATTCCCAAGGTGAGTTCAGTTGTCTGGATTAGTTAGCTATGGAGAAGTGCACACATGCGCACATGCACTCATGAACTCACACTTGTGCACATGCACGTGCACATACCCACGCACCATTTGTGTCTGGGTTTATTGAATACAGCAGGGGCACACCCAGAAGCCTGTCTCCTAGCTTCTGCCAGGGGATGATTCTCCCTCTACCTGTCACATCTCCCCAGGTTTCCTACCACAGTCAGATGACCAACTTAAACCCCACAGACATAAAAACACACAAACACAGCTCAGTCAAATCTAGACACTTCCAGGAAACTCCATTTGCTTCCCTGCCTGGTTCCCACAGCAGAGCCCAGGAGTCCACCTCAGCTCAGCAGAGGCTGCTCTCTGTGTCTGCCTGCCTGCGGTCACCACCTTGAACACACATGTGACTGCCACCTCTCCCTTAACCACCTCCGTGAGAGCAGCTCCTGTTTCTGGTGAGCGCTGAATCTCTAGGCCCTACCAGCACTCAAAATGAATGCGTGGGCCAAGGGCCAGGGAGGTGGTGGAAAACACGGTGAGGGAAGGAGCTCAGGGGTCCCTGGGAGATGCGGAGAAGAAAACTGACCGGACCTGAGAGGCAGCTCAGTCAGTGATTGCCCTGAAAGCCCCAAAGCCCCAGGCTGTGGGTTCAATCCTCCAAACCCTTGTAAAATGGTGATGGAGAGCTGACTCAGCTGTTAGGAGCCTGCACTACTCCAGCAGGATGCCAGGCATGGTGATGGAGAGCTGACTCAGCTGTTAGGAGCCCCTGTACTACTCCAGCAGGGGATGTGATTGATTCCCAGGACCCTCATGGGGTAACTCGCAACTGCCTACAACCTCAGCTCCCGGGGATCTGACACCCTCTTCTGGACTCTGAGGGCACCAGCACCCATGTGCACATACTGACACAGATACACAGTATTTAAAAATAATAAAAATGATATTCTTTTATACCGGATGTATGCAGGGGGTTGCAGTAAAGAAACTGCTGACATGACAGCTCCATGGTATGGTTAAGGGGAAGGTTTTTATTGTAAATATGAGAGAGCGAGAGCAAGAGAGCGAGAGCGAGAGCGAGAGCGAGAGCGAGAGCGAGAGAGAGAGCGAGAGAGAGAGCGAGAGAGAGAGAGAGAGAACAGCAGGGACAGAATAGAGAGAGCATAGTGAGGACAGCAGGGTTACAAGACCAGTGATTAGCTGGGAGAAAAGCCAGGGAGACTGGTACAGAGGTTTTGAAATGTACGACAAGTACTTGTGAGTAAGGACTGGGGGCCAGCATGGAGCCTGATATGCTGGTGGCTGCCACATGTATACATTCACTGGAGGTCCATGTGTCCCTTTTGCCAGAGGTAAGGGAAAGGACTCCCTTTGGGAGACAGGAGCCAGCTTCCCAGGTTCCTGGGGAGTGCTGGCTTTTATCCAAGCACCAGAAATCCTTCTACAGTTCAGGTTGAGCTCCTCTCTGGATGTTCGGACTGACTTCTGGAGTTTGGGGGATTGAGCTGCCTTTAGGTGCTTGACACTGGGTGTTTATATTCCCAGTGCTGGAGAGGCAGAGACAGGAATGTCTCTGGGGCATGCTTGTTCGCCATCCAGCCTCTCATGGCCCCAGGCCAGTGAGAAACCTGCCTCAGAAAGAAAAGAAAGGGGGTTGGGGGGGGGGAGTGATTGCCACCACATTTGCCTGAGCTTGATCCCAGAACCCATGGTGGAAGAGAACTGCCTCCCGAAAGTTGCCCTTTGCCCCTCACCATGGCACGGGGATGTGCCCCAGTTATCACAGATGTACATAATAATAATAAATGAAAATCGGAACTTGAAAATGTGGCTAGCACTGGAGGAATAATAGTTATCCTCTGGCCTCCACATGCAGGCATACACCCACACACACACACACACACACACACACACACACACACACACACACGCACACACGCGCGCGCCGCGATAATAACTGGCCATCTCTAGAAAACCATCACCGGCAGGAACGTTTTATTTAAATATCTTAAAAATCCAAAAAGGAAAAATGTGAAGAGGGGAAAGTGTGCACGGAGGGGATCTTCCGCTGAGAGGACCAAGCAGGTAGGTCTCATAAATCGCACGTCTCCCTGCTCTGCAGTGCATGGGATAATTTACCGAGGCCATAAAGGAAATGAAAGGACCTGAGTGAGAGACACTGTGGACGCCCGGAGTGCGATGATAGAGACACAAAGCTGTGTTTGGACACAGAGCTCTGGGGGAGTGGAGTTCACAGCTGCCTTCGAGTCAGCGGTGATCAGTGATGGTCTCAAGAGTCAGGGAGTCATCAGGCACCCTTGTCACGTAGCCAGTAGACACGAGTGAATGTCATTATCAAGGGGAGGCAGCAATCGAATCACAGCTTTCTGCCGTTCACATGGCTTCATTTGGGTTTACGAGGGCAGAGGCACTTCCTGCGTTGTACTTCATACTCAGTAAGACTCCAAGAGCTACATCTGGGCTCCACCATTCAGAGAAGATCACCACAGATAAAGGAAATAGAAACGATTCCAGTTAGCACACTCTTTCCACTCAAGACACCGGAACTCAGCTGGGACACAGCGCACCTTGGCGGAAGTGTGCAGGAAGAAGGAAGGTTGTTCAGGTTAGGAGGAGAGGCCCTCACTAGGAAGGCTCTAACAGTCCTCACCCGACGTTTCCCGTCACACTCAAATGAAATGGATGGTATCAAGTTGTGGACTCTCAGCGGTTAAGAGCACTGGCTGTTCTTCCAGAGGTCCTGAGTTCAATTCCCAGCAACCACATGGTGGCTCACTACCATCTGTAGTGAGATCTGGCGCCCTCTTCTGGCCTGCAGGCAGAACACTGTATACATAATAAATAAATCTTTATAAAAAAAAAAAGTTGTGGATTCTAAGGCAGAAGTTGGCATGCTACCCACTGCACAGATTTCAGAGCAGCGCTCTCCTTAAACTATGATGAGAGAGTGTCTATAGAGCAGAGGCTCCGGACTCTGAGACTTGTGGATGAAGAAAAAAAATCTTAATGGAGGGGAGAGGGCATAGGCTCAAAGTACGTAACATGTATGAAAATAGCTTTATGCCGGGGGCCTGGAGAGCTGGCTCAGCAGTTAAGAGCACTGGCTGCTCTTCCAGAGGACCAGGGTTCAATTCCCATCACCCACATGGCAGCTCACAACTGTCTGTAACTCCAGTTCCAGGAGATCTGACACCTTCACACCAAGTCACATAAAATAAAGTTAAATCAATTTAAAAAAAAGGAAAATAGTTTAATGTGGCTCTCCGTTAATGAACCACTGCGTGGCACAGTAAAGAACAAGGGCTTTGTGGAAACACAGGTTCCAATGCCAGCTCCGCCGCCTGTTATCCATGACAGGTTCCTTCAGGTCCCAAAGACTTCGAGCTTTTACCAGCGTTTCCCTGAAGGGTAACCGGGAGGTGGAAACAAATCAGGCACGTGGGGGCTTTGGTAAATGTGAGCAGTTTCATCGTGGGACTATCAGTGGGCTCTCCTTTACCTCCAGGTCCAGTGGTGTCTGTGGGGATGGGGCTGATGCTATTGAGGACAGATGGATGATCATGTCAACACTCCCACCACCCAAAAAAAGTCTGCCCCTCTTTTCAATCCCGGATCCCCTCTGCCTGGTCTAGGATTGTGGGATCTGGCCTTGTTCCTTAACAGGAACAGGAGTCTCTTAGGAGCCTGATATTATTACCCAACTAAAGATGGAAGAGCCAGGTTAAGTGGCAGATAGCCTCAGGGTCCTGGCCATCCCAGAATTCTCTAGGGATAGTGCTGGAAGCCCCCAGGAAACTGCCAGGGATCCTGTCATTTTGATTTAAAATGCAATTGATTTGTTTGTTGGCCACAGAGACAGAGGGAATAAGTATTGCCAGAAAGCCCGAGGATTTGGCCCCAACTGGCTCTTATGTACTATAGACCTCTTTAGTTCAAGATTTATGCTGGAGTGCAACGTGTGACTGTAAAATGTAAAGACGGTTCAGCTTGATCACACTGCTGTCTGCCTCCCTCCCGCAGGCGGATGATGTACGACTCTTCCAGGAGAGGCCGAGACTCGGCTTGAGAAGCAGATGCTCATCGCGAGACAGAATGATTTAATCTCCTCCGCGAGCCCTTCAGAAGCCCCACTCCACCTGTCAGCTTACTCAGAAGTAGATTTGAACTCTGAATTGACCTCATTCGAAAGGAAAATGGAGCCCTAAGGACAAAGGGTCTTCTCCGGGGCCTCTAAGAAGCTGCCTTCACTGTCTGTCTGTAGACCTAGACTCTGTGGTTTTACCGTTCATATATCTATGCCTCAGTTTCCCTCTGGGAATAACAATTCTACTCTTTTCGCTCTGACAAGACTTTGGTAAAGATCAAAGAAATCTATAAATTTGAAACGTTCACAGCTCTTGTGCAATGTGGAATAAGTTTAATTACAGTGATTTTAGTGGAATTTCAGTGTTTTTTTTTTTGTTTTTTTTTTTTTTAAATCAGGGTCTCATTATGTATTCCTGGCTGGAACTCACTATGAAGCTCAGGCTAGCATCACACTCACTAAGATCCACCTGCCTCTGCCTCCTGAGTGCTGTGATTACAGGTGTACACCAGCACGCCCAGCAGTTTATTCTTTCTTTAAAGGTCTAAAGTTTAAATAAAAACACTTAATGAAATAAAGGCTTGTCCACATCTTTAAGAACTCCCTGAGAGCTTGGCTTCAGCCTTAGCATCCCCAGAAACCTTCCTGGGTCTCCGGCCCCTCAGAAAATCAGGCAACCCATACTCCAGCCTCTCCCTAAATCTAGTTCTAGCTTGTGGGACTTCCCAGCTCTTGGGACTAGAGAGGCAAATCCTCTTGTGAGATCTTGGTCCCCATCACTGTTTTCCGAGGAGCATCTTTCTACTCCTAGTCTGTTGCTGCTGGCTCACACCCAAAGGTGTCTGTCACCCAACTCAAGCAGGATTTCCCAGATGCCTCCTCAAGGAGAGCTTAGGTACCAGCTGTTACGGTAATACCACCCAGATACAATATTGTCACCAGCTGTGATGTGAGCAAGCGGGTGGATCTCAATATGGGCCCTATTCACGGGCCGCCAGCAACAGCAGCAACAGTTTCACCTGGCATCTTGTTAGAGAAACAAGTGCAGAGACCACAGTGCTGAGTCAATGCTCAGGAGGGCAACGCAGTAACCTGGGTTTCCTCCCAAGCCTCCGGGAGATCCTGATGCCGCCGAAGTGTGAGAATTGCTGGGACAAGCGGTGTGTTTACATGGCTACCACATCCACTCCTGCTGGAAACAAAAGCCTTGTGATGGGAAGGAGAAAGCAATAGGAACCAAGAGTTCTGCCCAGAGGGTTTGAAACAAGCGACCAGAAAATCTGTGAACCTCGAGTTTTAGAGCGAGTCAGCGTGCACAGGTTTAGCCCGCGTCTCTTAACGAGGCTGAAGAGGAAATTGAGACCGCGACCTAACCAGCATGCAGAGGAGCAGAGCTGGCCCAGGGCCCAGTTCTCAGGCCTCCAGGTGCTGCCTCGGAGGGCTCCCCGCCCCGCACCCTCTCTGAGGTGGAGGGTGATTAACGGGTAGATTTCATGATTCGGGCCTGCCGTCTGCAGGGCTCACGGGGAGAACTCCGTGTGGGCTGGAGAAGTGGAGGACTTGTTCTGGGCCCCTTTACAAAACAAGAAAGAACTGGGCCAGCAGAGATTTATGGATTTTCTTTCTTTCCTTTTCTACTTTGGTAACACTCCACAACACGAGGGAGAAGGTGGATATGGAGTTTTTTTAGATAGCGGACACAGATTATATTTGCCTGAAGATGGAAGCCAGATCTCACCAGCTAACTTCGGTTTAGAGTGACATCCCACACCTCACATGCAATTGGGACTGAGCTCTGGTACCCCTCTGTGGGTGGGCCCTGGCAGGTACCTGGTTCTGTCTGGCCCAGATAATGTTCTTCCTAATAAAGCTAGTGTCCACCTCGTGCCTCACCTTGCTCTGCTCTGGGCTTTCCCCTTGCTATTTCTGCCCTGCTGCTCTTCTGTCTCTCTTCTGTGCCCATTGGTCCTAGCAGCCGCTGCAGTGCGTGTGTTCTGCCTGCTCATTTGCATGAGAGCTTCCCCCCCACCCACCCACCCACACTGTGCGTCACCATCACAAAGTAGTCCTAGCCTGGCTCTTGGATGAAGAGAGTGGGAGGTGTGAAAAAGCCAAGTGAAACTGTGACAATTTTCCTTTAAAGAAAGTACCCTGGAACCCTGGGGAGGGCGGAAGAGGGCGGGGGGGGGGGGGGGGGGGGGGGGGGGAGAAAAGACTGAGTAGCCTACAACCTGCAGCCCCCGTGGAGCCTGCACATGACATGTGCCCTAAAGCCCCCAGCAGAGCCTGATACACTCGGAGCCATCGATTGAATTAAACAAGGAAGGCGGACAGGAAAAAGGAAGGGGCTAACGAGCGCTTGAGATCCCAAAGGGTGACTCAGCCACACGTGAGTTAAAAGTTCTCTTTCAACAGTCTTAGAGCTAGGTAAAAGCTCCAAGGAGCCCATCTAATTGTTACTAAGTGGCTTTATCAGAACCTTGGTTAATCCTAAGATAAAATGTAGTACCGTCAGCTGCTGAAGGGGTAAGATGAATTAGTCAGCAAGAGCAAAGGTTAACTGAATCAGACTGATTGGCTTGGCCAGCATTTCAGAGGGTCTTCTCCGAAACATCATCACAGATTTATGGAGAGAGAAGGATGCTGGGTAAAACACCAAGGTGCTAATGGAAACACAAACTCAGTAACTGAACAGCGGAGCTTCCACAGAGACTAAAAAACACATTGAAAAACTGCCCCGTCTTGTGCAAAGTAAGTCCAGACAATTCTTATCCCATGGCAAGTCACAACCTGTGTGCTGTGACTTCATCAAATACAGTAGTGTTACTATCCACTGGAGGGGGTGGGGATGCCTGTGTCTAAAGGTCACTCAGCATTTGATGACTGGAAACCTAGAGCCTTGACAGCCGAGTTGCAATGTACTATAGTTGGAAAATGACATCTAATTCTTTCATCTAATTTTGCTAAGGTCAGCTCACTCATCCTTTTCCTCTACTTTTTAAGCAATTCTTGGAAAGAGGTCAACATCCCAGAGTGCAATTGCCAGGGGGCCCTGACTCAAGTAATCTGAAACAAACCCGAACACTACCCAGAACTCAGGAAGCCAAATTCTCAACTTGAAAAATGACCAGAGCGATTTCTTTCCTCTCATGGAGTAATAGAAAACCCAGTTACTCTGGCCGTGTGTGTGTGTGTGTGTGTGTGTGTGTGTGTGTGTGTGTGTGTGTTATTATATTTTTTTATTTTGATTTTAAAATAACATAGCAGCAAGATACACTCAAGCTAAGTCTGTAAGTATTCTTTTGGATTTCATCTGTCAAGTCTGGTTGCAAAGAGATTTTAATTTGTCAAGAGAGTAAACAATAATTTGATAGAAACCAGGCTGGGTAAAACACTCTCATTAGTTGAGGAATAACTGGAGTCAAAGAAGGCAAATAGACCCACACATTACTGATATGTAGCAGGGCAGTCAGCAGATACAGGGAGACCATGCGGGAAAGCCACTGTGACTTAGGTTGATGTCATACTTCAATGGAAATTATTTGGATTTTAGGTCAAGACAAGAAAAAAAAATGATCTGAACTAAATGCACCAATTTGGAGCAAGGGTCATACACCTGGAAATGGTACATTGCCCAGTAAAGGAGTTCTGTCGAGCAGACCTGGTATCATTGGCAATGGTAGACACCAACTGTCTATTGATGACTCTACAATTCAAGATTACCAGGATTGGTACCTGAGTAGAAATGGGGATTCCAATGTTGAGTGAATTAAAGCCTGTTGGGATGGAACTGTGTGATTTTTTTTCCATCCATGCATAAACCCAGTAGCTCTTTATGGGAAGAGAAACACTCAAAGTACATTCATCTCTCTGGTTGGCATGAGGCAATGACTGAGTGAAAGCCCCTCTAGGGGCACTGCTTCTCCTATTTTCTCTTGGCTACCATGCTAACCTTCATCAGCCCAAGCACAGCATGGAATATAACATGCTCACCATCAGAACATAAGATGCCCATACCACACCCTAGGCTACTGAAGAGGCATTAAGTATTTAGATGGTAGGAACTGAGCACACACAGTACAGTGGAAGTTCTGGTGAGGTCACGGGGTTCCTGGTGCTCAATGTTAGGCTACCCGCTGTTTGACTGAGGGTCTCAATTATCCAGTATCTTCTTCCCACTTCAGTGTGAAGACCTCAGGGGTTATATATTCCCACAGATCCAAAAGGATTGAAGAAAGAGGCTTTCTAGCTAATTAGCTACCTGTCCATCCCCATAGGTATTGACTCAATTCCATGAACACTACTCTGGAGGGCCTTCATGTCTGGCTCCCCCAACCACCTAAGAGTTTGCAGTAACCACCCAGCTTATCCCTGTTTGAAAAAAGTGTTTTTCAAAACATTTTTTGCAAAAGAATGGTAAGGTCTTTTCCTCACTGTTTTCCCCAGTGCTACTCAGTGCCTCACACGAGAAGGCATTTAAAAATGTATATTGACTGAAAGCGTGTTTCGACAGAACAATTCACATGGAACATTGTCAAACTATGATCCCATCTTCATTTACTTACTTGATTCAAAGTAAGTATTATCACTTCATGATAGGGAAATTCACATACTGAAGGGAACCTAAATTTAAGGGTCAGCGTTGTTTTGGTTCTGTGTGGTAGCTGCTTACGAAGCAGGATTCATAAATGCTTTGGATCTAAATTTGATAATAACTAGTATTTCACGGTGGTGGTGGGGGGACAGAGCCACTAGCATCCTCTTGATAAGGATGCAGTTATCTTAATTCACATTGTTAAGGAAGAAGTCGTACTGTGATTCAGACCCAAGTGTTCTATTTTAATCATGGTTAACTAAACATCTTAAGTACAAAAGACATGGGATGTCAGAGCAAGGCATTTATTTAACTAAACTCAACTCTCATTTCTGTGCATGCTATGGATGTTGCTTTTCACCTATCAATCCCCTGTGGATGAGTTTACTCACTGTCTCTGCTTATCTCTTAATGTTTCACCCTCTTCTCTTTACTCTCCTACTTCTTCCCTTCCCTACCTACCCCCTTCCCCATCTGCACTCTTCTCTTTCCACTTATCAATAGACCACAGAGGAAGACCAGTGGCCTGTGGGCATATATGTGAGGGGTTGCCTTAAGTTGACTGATGTAGGAAAACCCAGCCCACTGTGGGCAGCACCATTCTCTAGGCAGAGGATCCTGAACTTTATAAGAGTGAAGAAAATGAACTGAGCATAAACAAGTGAATAGATACGCTAGTGTTGTTTCTCTCTGCTCTTGACTGTGAATATGATGTGTCTAGCTGTTTTATGCTCCTGATGCCGTGACTTACCACATGATGGACTCTGGGCTGCTCCGTGCTTGCCAATCTCAAAATGAATTTAGTAGTATCCGTATTTTCAAATTGGTCTTCAAAGAAAGGAAATTGTGGCTCCTGAGCCAAATGTGTTTTCCATTAAGAGTTAGACAGCTTGAGCTGCTTAGGAGAGAAGACTTTCTCTAGCCAGAAGACAGATAATGGGGAAGGGAGGTTGCAATGCTTACACCAGAGATTAAAGTATAATCCTTTTGTTGAATTCCCAAGCTTTATTCTGTCAGCATTAGCCAGTGTTAGCTCATCCAGCCAATGGATCTTGTTCTGCATTTTATAATTTGACAGTAATTTGTGTTTAGATGATCAAGAACCATGTACCCACAGCAACCATGATGCTTAGGGGAGTGAACATGGGGAAAAAAAATGTGCTGTAGGTCTACTCAACAAAAATGCCATTTAAAAGAAAGCTTGCATTGGGCCTAATTGGCTTCTTGAGTGGACATCAGAAATCCATCTTAGGTACCTTCATCCATTTTCGGTTGCTAGAACAAAATACCTGAAGCTGGGTGCTATTAGTATGGCTTTTTCCTCCAGCATAACATGATCTCCCCATCACCACTTTGGATCAGTGGTCATGGCAACAAAATAAGCAGAGCAGCATGGAAGTAGACAGACCTATGGTGATGATAATGGAGCTGTTAACACTGTGTAGTGGGGGGGGGGGGATATCATGGGACCCTCACTTATGATTCCAGCCATTACTCCTTCCTTCTTTGCCTCAGCTGCAAGGGATCATACTCCAGTATACAGGAAGTACAAGATTAGCTAAAAGTAGGAAAGATACAGATTTCCCTGATCTTGTCACCCACTTTGCAGTGATGCAGCTATTTGGGGGTCATCCACACTACCGTAAATAACCTCTCATCCACACTCTGCAAATTAGCTCAATAAATTCATGGATTCACCAAGGTGAACTTGGGTGGAGTCTTTAGTCTGTTTCTGGTGCCCCATCTGGAGTGAATAGACACATGTTTACATCTGGACAGAATAAGTTAAAGCAATCCCAGGAAATTCACAAAGAATAAAGGTTCGTTGGATCACAGAGCTTAGAAGTCCAGAGTGGGGACCTGCAGAGGGGTTCTTAACACATTATGACATGGCTGAAGGCATCACGTGGTGAGTGGGACATGGCAAGCTTATGTTAGCACTCACTCCTCTAACAAAGGCATTCCTCCCTGAATGGGTTGACACACTGACAAGGACAGATGTTCAATAGCCCGGCCATCTCCCATAGGTCCTGCTTCTTAACACTGGAGCATGAGAGACTAAGTTTCCAACTCATGGAATCTGGGGGCACATTCAAAGTTGGCTGTGGAGAAAAAAACATTACAAAGTAGAGCTCAAATGGCCTCTGACCTAAAGAACCAATAACCTAGTAGAGAAGGCAAGAGCAGAGAGGAAATCAGATAAGAGTAGCATCAAATAAGGTAACGGCGGAAGGTCTGACACATAATTCATAATGCCCTTCAGGAGGGAGGTGTATTGGAACATATGGGCCTCACGGTCATGATTGGGCCTCCAGGTGGGAGGGAGAGCATTGGACAGAAACGGTGCGGTACATGAACATCTAAGCATGATAGGGCCTTCGAGGGAAGGGCAGACTCTCCCTTAAAGCCGGGGGAGTGAGAATGACAGAGAGGTAGCTGCCATGAGAGGAAGGGCTGATGAGGGCCTGTCGAGCAGGCTTTTCAAAGAGTGGCCATCAGAGCAATCTCCCAAGCAGACCTGTAGCACAGCTTGGATCAGTTCCTGGAACAAAGGAGAAATCTGACTGCTTATAGGGGTGGTTGGACATTCCACATCATGCAATTTAGTTCAACATTGGGTTCATGATAAAGAACATGGAGGTTATGGTTAGAACCATAAATCAAGGGCGGTTGTTAGGCACAGACAGCTTGTGTGTATGTGTGTGTGTGTGTGTGTGTGTGTGTGTGTGTGTGTGTGTGTGTGTGCCACTAAGTGCAGTGCCCACGGGCCAGAAGATGTTAAATCCCCCAGAGCTGGAGTTGCAGGTATTTGGTTGTGAACTACCTGACCTTGGTGCTGGGAACCAAATTTGGGTCTTCTGGAAGAGCAATACTTGCTCTCTACTACTGAGCCATCTCTCCAGGCTATTACAGACAGCTCCTTAACTTTCTGTCCCAGAGAGAGCTGTGCAGGGGCATGGTCTGGTTCAGGCTGTAGGATTGACCTTAAGGGTACAGGCCACCAGTTCTAACAAATGGAAAGAAAGCTCAAAGGTTAGTAAAGCCAACATAATGGAAAATAAGTTAGGGTACACTGCAGAGCATCAGCCGTGAATTCAAGGAAGGTAGAGAAGACCACAGCACCCCACAAAAGGAGTTATTGCAATACCCTCACTTTATAGTGACTACACAGTACACTCCTGTTTTAAAGGTTTTTCTGCTACAAGCCATATGTTTCCTGTAAGGACAGACAGAAGGAACAGTCCTGCGGCCTCCTTAAGGCTGTGACCATCTCAGCTGTCTGGGCCTGCTCCCTGCACCTCCATGGCAGCTCAGAAACATCTGTAACTCCAGTCCCAGGGGATCTGAAGCCTTCTTTTGACCTCCATGGGCACCAGGCACTCACATGGTACGCAGACATTCGTGTGAGCAAAACACTCATCCACAAAATAAAAATAAACAACTTTAAAAAAATAAAAAAGGATTAGGACAGTAAGCCTTCTGAAACAAGATTGGCTTGCCCTCTATGGAGCAGAATTTGGGCCAAACTGGGCCTATCTGGGGAGACTCGAGTAACTAAAAACCATGTACAGTTGATTTTGAGTGATAACATACTAGAGTGTTTGCAAATAACTCACAAGACCTTTTGTTGCTGGGAACTAGCCACCTTGGCTATTTAAAAGATCCAATTGCAAGTAAAAATTGCTCTAAGAAAATGCAGCTGTCTGTCGTCCAAAACCATGGCAACCAGCCCTCTCTGCAAACAATGAACCAGCCTCCAGCCAAGCCAGCAAGATCCTCGTTTCTCATGATTTTCTTCCCAAAGAGCAAATGCCTTTAAAATGCACAAAAGAGCAAGGAGCCTACTGAATTGGCAGTGACTTCTGCTCTCTCTTCGTAAACATCTGTGTGAAGGAAGGGGGAGGCAGGAAAAGATCTCTGTGGTTTGGGGAGACAAGATGGCCTCAGGACTAGTTAACCCTCAGTGGGCAAAGCTGCTCGGAGCTGCAAATAGAGGAAGAGTGACCATTTGCATTTTCATGGCCAAGGTATGTTTTCTTTTTCAGCAAAGGCCTTGTTCCAGGGTGAAGGCAAAATATGCTCATTCCAGAATGCACCCTGTGGAAACCACACCGTTTTCAACGTGGTTCTAGTCAGCACATAGTTTCCCGGTTAGAAACCACCCTCCCTGCCCCTCATTCTCCAACCCAGATAGTCTGCAGTCTGCTTTCCAAACACAGATTCTCAACAAGTAACGATAGTCCACAGAAATGGGAGCTTTTAATGCTCACCAAAATGCAAGTCATGCTAACAAGCCACCCCGCAAGGCCCTCTGCTTACCAAGTAGCTGAGCCAGCAGAACTGAGAGGCAACTGAGGCCTGATGCTGCTGGAGGATTTCCACCCCAGTCTTGGCTGCACCCCTTACTGCGGCAGCCCCACCCCCACTCCCACCCCTGGCAGTGTCCGCATTCATCAGAACACCTCTGTTCACTTAGGGCAGCTGACTGTTATACACAGACACATCTGTGCAGCCCAGGAGGGCTGCTACCTCCTCCAGGGGATTTCTCGGCTATTATGGAGTGAGGCAGGCCATTCTGTATTCCTGAAGGGTCCTGGGCGTTCCCTGTCCTGGCATATATCTATCTCACATCCCAGAATCACCATCTGACAGTGAGCTTGTTCTGTCAACCGTTGGGCCTTTAGATCAATGTCTTATACTCAGCCAGGGCTCAAGAGACATCGCGTAGTAAGGATGACGTCCACACAGACCTCTGATTACCACAGAGTCACAAGAACTTAATCTCTGCTGGTAGAATATCAGTGAAAGAAGCTTCTAAGTAAACAAGGTGGTTCAGAAGGCAACTTTGGAAAAATCCATCAATCCACTTACGCATCAGGCCGACCTCATCCATAATCTATGACCTTGATTGTTTCCTGGAGTTCTAGAAGAATCTGATTAAATCTCTATGCTCTGAATTCAGAGTACAATTACATCCTGATAAACTCCCCATCACTTTTAAATATTATAAGATAAAAAATGTATCTGCTCCAGCTCACCGCCTGAACATCCCAGCTCAGCTGAAAAGTTCCCATCATTCTTACATTAGCCCGAATGTAGTAAAATTATTTAACACAAGGCTGCTTTGTAGCAAACTGTTGAATGTCTCATTAACAAGTATATTGAAGGGGGAGGGGGCACAGTGGCACACTTTTCTACTTCCCAAAATGGGAACTTTTTTAAAAAGTCATCAGGTTGAAATAAAATCAAAAACCATAAAAGAGCCACAGAAGCATCATGAACTAGAGAGTGTCTGACATGCTACCCGTCTCTGGACCCCACGCAAGGGTTCCCAAAGGCTGAGGGCGCCACTGAAGCACAATACAGAGACTGAGCTAAGAACCTTTGTTCTATTTTAGTTCCACGCTGTTTCCACGTCTATTTTAGACTTCTCACTACCCGAGGCCTAGAAGGAAATCCGAGTCTCTGTAACTGCCAGAAGTGACTACCGTTTTCGCACGTAGTGGGAGTCGACAAAATAAAAACCACAAGCTGGGCGGTGGTGGCGCATGCCTTTAATCCCAGCACTCAGGAGGCAGAGCCAGGCGGATCTCTGTGAGTTCGAGGCCAGCCTGGTCTACAGAGTGAGATCCAGGACAGGCACCAAAACTACACAGAGAAACCCTGTCTCGAAAAACGAACAAACAAACAAATTAATTAATTAATTAAGAACAAAAACAACATACAAGCTGAGAAATCGACGTCAGACTCATCGAGAGGGCTGCCCCAGGCAGCGTTCCACTGGCTTCCAGGCTTTCTCTGCCTCCTCTGCCTCTCCTTGCCCCAGGGAAGGGGAGCATGTCTGCTGTGGGCGTTCAGTAATGAGGGGTGTTCCTGACACTCAAGAGCGGCAGTGTGGTCTCAGTATGCTGTCTTCTGCTAGGGCAAGGGTTGCGACACCATTCTCAGGGATGTTTGAAATGCATAGACCCTTGTCATCATCATTAAAGGGTGTTGTCAGTGTTTGGTGAATAAGAGGACAACCATTCAAAGTCTCGTACGACCTCTGATTGTGCCACGAGCTACTCATCTAGGTAAAAATGCCCTTTTGTTATGCAGTCATGGGTTCTGACTCTGTATTTCATAACACAGCAAAGCAACTTTTGTACGGCATCGCATGTTCACCGAGAGTTTTCCCAGAATGCAACTGTCTCAAGTCCGTGTAAAAGTGTGCTTTGTTTGACTTGGAGCTTTACCAAGAGTTGTTCACCTTTTGAAAAATCACAATACCAATGTCTACACCTCTGAAGGGACTTGAGTCACCGGGAAGCCCAGCTGCACCGGGCTGCATGTGAGAGCTATTATATTCCAGCCACTCTGTACAGACTCGGGCTCTGACTAATTCATCACGCCTCCCAGTGTGGTGGGGCCCAAGCACTTACACATGTAAACGCATTCTCCTTTAAATTGATTTCTTAAGGTTTCTCACACACATTGTTGTACAAGAATTACCTTTTGAATTTTGAAAAATTATGTTTCTTGGTAAGCTGTATTAACTGGATATCTAGTTTGAAGGAAAAGTACAAAATGTATGGTACCTAAGGGAGCTGTGAAGGATGGCAATGCCATTTACGTGGTGAGTCCTTGAGGATGCCTTGTTTAAAAGCAGCAATGTGCTAAATGAAATATTATAAAATGAGAATCAAGTAGGAAATAGTATTTATGAGACTGGAATCTTATAATCTAACTTCCCAGTTCAAACTAGTGACCTAATGGGCTGAGACACCTGACTGCTGAACGTGCCATGTTTTAGTAACAGAAACAGAACAAAAAGAATTATCACAGACTAAAGAATAAGCAACAGGAGACACAGCCCATCACTAACCCCATTTTAATCTCCATTGACTGTACTCTGGTCAAGGTGGAGAACAAAATCTAACACCATGATCAAGTGTAGCTACAGAGTGATGCTGAGGCCGGCACTACTACAAGCTGAGCCTTCTCTGATGCATTTTTAGCCCCGTATGGTGTAGCCTGCCCCACCCTGCGGACACGGCGTATTGCCTGCCCAGAAAGACCCCACTCCATCCCAGTCACTCCTCCCTACTCTAATTATTAATGGCACTTCTTTCCTTTCTCCAAAGTGGGCTGGTTTGTCTAGCAATTTATGCACGACTCCTCTACCAATTGTTTTTAAAAATTCCAGACAATGAGCTCTGGCTCATGCCCAGTCGTCCAACCTTAGGACTAAAGGAGGAAAAACTGAAAGATGGAGAAGCTGTGGGGCTGAGAGGTTGGAGCAAAAGAGCGTTAAGCAGGAGAAAGGGACTAGGCAATTTACAATCAAATAACGGAGTGGCAGTAACACATTGGGAAGGAGCAAAATTCCCAAGTGCCATTCCTCCAGGTATATGCCTCCTTGGCTGCAAGGGCTGCTGGGAAGGAAATTTCACAACAGCCCTATGAATGGGTGGCTTGTTCCCCTCTGAGGAGGCTTACAGCTGGACACCAGTAGTCTAAATTGCAGTCCTGTTTCTCAGGCAGCCTTCCAGGGCTGCCAAGTGTTACAAGCCCTTCACAGAGCAGTGGATTTTAAAGTTGAATTTAGACTATTTTCAGATCCCTCTTGGGCAGCAGACAGACAGAATGATGACTGGTTACTATGGTGCAGTTGTTTTTCATTCCTGCTCCAACTGCGGCCCTGCTTGCACTCAGGTTTGGGAGCTCCACAATGCACTTCTGAGGTTTACTCTCTCTGAGTAAAGCTATGGTCAGTGGAATATTCAGAAAAAGTATGGGAACCAGGAATCAGGTTATTGTAAATATAATGGGGAAAAAATGAGATTAGCCAAGCCAGTGCAAGACTTTGCTTGATATCATCTTTAATATCCTAATGGAAATAAGGGAGGGAAGGTGCGTTAACTGAGTGCTCAGGAAATTTTATTTAGGGCATCAAAACTGGAGAATTAGCTGGGTAAGGGGTGCATGACTGTAATCCCAGGATTTGGGGTGCATTGTGAGTCAGAGTTCAGCCTAAGTAACCTAGCAAGACCCTGTCTCAAAAATGAAAAGAAATGGGGGAAGAGATGGAGTCTACAAGCCGAGGTTCTGGGTTCAATCCCCAGCAGCAGAGAAAAAGAAAAAGGAAGATTGTAAAGGTCCATTTTAATGTCAGCTATGCTCAACTTGAGGAGCAGGGTAAATCTTCCTTTCAGAGGTTAACCAATACTAAGTTGATATGGGTCATTATTTCCCTTCCCCCACAAAGGCAGGAAGTGGAGATCATGTGAAAGAACAACTATTATAAAACACAGGTCCAGGGTTGTATACCTCAGGGGCCTTCTGTCCAGCCCTGATTAGAAAACACTGATGAGAACTGATAGCAATAACAGAAAGACACAGTGAACTGAGAGGTCAGAAAGCATCATACAGCAGCTGCTGGAGCCTTTGCCAGCCTGAAGCACTATAGTGGAGCCTTTCTCCAAAACGTGTGTGGTGACCAAAGAGGTCAGTCACTCAATTATTCCACGAATCTAGCAAGTTTTTATAGACCGAGAACTGCCCGCAGGGCTTGGAGATAGAATGGTAAGCACAGAAGAGTCCTAAGCTCAGGGTCTCTCACGATGTGGGGAAAGGAGATAAGGAAATGGCTTATGGTCAAGAGTGCTCACTGTACAAGCATGGGCCCTGAGTTCAAATCCTCAGTGCCCACATAAAAGGTCGAGTGTGGCTATGCATGCCTGTAACTCTAGCATTGAGGGCAGAGACAGGACTCTTCAAGAGCGCTTTGGTTTCCCAGTCAAGCTGAAACAGCTAACACCAGTTTAGTGAGAGACCCTGTCTTGAGGTCATGAGGCAGAGAGTGATAGAAGGTCCCTGATGTTTTCCTATGGTCTCTGCAAGGGCCATGAGTGTTCACACCCACACATTTACCCACATGCATCACACAAATACAGCACACACACACACACACACACACACACACACACACACACACACACACACACATATGGGGAATGCTGAACAGTTAGACCACGGAGAAGTTATCTATGCTCAAGTAGCCAGCACTGGGCTGAGCCCTTTCTTGTTAGCTCTCTTGTGACAATCTAGCCAAGAGAGGATGTCTGCTATCTTTTGATGGATAGGAAACCCAACACTCAGAATGTTTAAGTGACTGGCCAAGGTCCCAGGATGCCTAGCAGAGGAGGTGAATTAAGCAGGTGGGTGTGGTTTTTCCATTGCTGTGGAAGACTCAGTTCCAGGAAGGCTAATAGAGCCCATCAGAACTTTATGGGAGAGAAACTAAGAGCCATTTACTCCTTTCAAAGGGTTGTAATGATGTGTGTTGAGTTCCATTAGGAAATCAGCAATCCGGTGAGTCTCTAGGTATGATCAAGTCTGGGTGACAATTCAGGCCAACTCAATTCATTATCAAGGGTCTGATTGGTCCAAAGCATTAATTCGTTTGGAGGAGTGCCTGTAATTCACGGTGACTGTGACTCCCTTCCCCTGAGACACCCAGACACTTAACAGATGATCTCAGAATGTCCCCCAAAGCTCTGTCTCGCCACAAAAATACAGACTGCCACCATTCTACCTGTCCTAACCCAGTGCTCATTCTTGCCACTTTAGCCTCTGGGGTGGATTTTTCTCCCCTGAGTCTTGGACTTTATTAGGATTTTCTTGATCTCTCTGGCTAGTCTGGCTCCATTCAAACTCCATTAGATAAAGCTGCTCTGGAGCCAGCCTGGGACTTCCCGGCTGCACTGTACTTGCTGATCACTCGGCATCTGAGTCTTGCATGGTGCTCATTTTAGAGGAGCTTAAGCAAAGCCTGAATTTCCCTTTAGCGATAGTGCAGAGATGCTGTGACATAAGAGCATGACATTATTCAAAGCTTTCAGTGTTCAAGACGCCTTGGACACACTTTCTATTAGAAGATCCTAAGGCACTCAGGAAGGCTTATTTGGCTTAGTTTGAAAAGGACACGGGTTCAGACAAGGTAAATAGCAAGGTTATAGAACAGACCCCTCTTCATCATGAGCTGCATATTCCAAGACTCCCAGATGGATGACTGAAATCTTGGAGAGCACTGAGCCCTACATATATGCATTCATTATATATATAATGAATATATATATATATATATATATATATATTATATCTATGATAAAATTTACAAGCTAGGCACAATAAGAGAGCAATGGTGATAGAACTGAACAGTTACAATGGTACAATAAAATTGTCAGCATCACTGTACTTACATTTTGAGATCATTATTACTAAAATAAAGGTCTCTGGAATGCAAGCACTCCTGTACTGCAACACTCCAGTTGATAACTGAGATGGCCACTAAGTGACTAGTGGATGGTGGCTTATGGTACATGGATACATTGAACAAATGGATGGTTTACTTACAGTGATAGGCAGGGGACAGCCCCAAATTTCAGAACCATGTACAACTTAAGGCATAATTTTTTGTTTGTTTCTGGAACTTTCTACCCAGTACTTTCAGACTGTGGTTGACTGCAGGCAAATGAAATTGAATCAACTGAAATCACAGATGGTGGTGGGGGGAGAGGGTGGGCTGAAGTTTGAAATGGTGACGGGGGGTGGGGGGGGCTTGCCCCACCAAATAAATGCTCTGCCAGTTCCAAACCCCATATTGTGGCCATTTGAGAAGTGTTGCAGGCCAAATTGTGCCCCACCCTGAAATTCATATGTCAAAATCAGGCAGGACCATATGAAGACACCAGGAGGAGACAGCCATGTCCAAGCCAAGGAGAGAGGCCTCAGTAGAAACTAAACCTGAGGGTGGCCACACTTGCCTGTATCCTAGTCTGAGACTGATAGTCTCTATAACTATGAGCAAAAAAAAAAAAAAAAATTGTTGCTCAAGTAACCCAGTCTATGGTACTTCATGACAGTAGCTCTCAAAACTAAAGCAGGCTCTTCTGGTTGACGCCATTCATATGCCAACTCTTGATTCTCAACAGCTATGCCTACTTCACCTAGGTAACCTGAACTTGATCCTTAGTCTGTCTGTGTCCAGACCACCGTTCCCAAAGGTATTTGACATGCTGGACCCAGAACACACTCCAACAGCAAATCACCCTGGATAAACATGAGAGGCCCGATGTCTGGAAGGAGAATATAGGAAGGGTGAGAGGCAGAGTTTAACAAACCCACAGCACCTCAAGCAATATCACAGCTGCACTGGTTTCTCCAAAGGGATGCCCTTGTTCAGCCTGATGTGGGGACTCATAAAAAGGAAGAAAGAGGTGGGCAAGTGAGCAGATGATAGCCAGACAGGCAAGTACCACTTCATGCTAACATGCTTGTGAAGACCACACTGAGCGGCAGGGAACAGGACAAATCAGGAAGAGACACAAAGAACGACGGTGGTGGGTGCATCGGACCTTTCGACGCTTGCATCCAGGGTGTGGAGCTGAAGAAATAAGCAATGGAAAATGCATGGATACGGGAAATTTCTATAAAAATTCTTCTGTCAGTAGCCTTGAGGGCCAAGAAAAGAGCAGTCTAGTAAAACTAGTTTTTCTAAACAGTAATTCCTCTATTCCAGTCAAACACCACAGTCCCTCCTACCAGAAAAGATTTCTATCTTCACTGCATTATAGTACTCAACCTTCCTTCCTCTTTACTCCCTCCCATCCCAGTCCCACACCTCTGTGAAGACAGAAAAACTGAGTGGGAGTTGGACTTCCTGGACCATAGTAGTGCCATGGAACAGCAATAGTACGCACATTCTTTACAAGTTCCTACAGAACATGTAACAAGATAGATCGTATCCTAGGATACACACACACCCCAAAACAAAAACAAAACTTGATAAACCAAAAATACCTGAAGTTGTACAGAGAATTTTCTCTGACCACAGTGGAAGCCAACTAGATAATAATGCAGGTTAGAAGAAACTCTTAAGACACTTGGAAACTCAACCACAGTAGACTGTTATGTCTTCTTGGTGGACCAACCCTTTGATAATTATGTTAAAAGTTTTATCTGTCTCTGATAGTTTTCCTTCTTTAGAAGTCTACTTTATTTAATAACTATCAGGCACTGATATGTTCCTTTGATTATAATTTTCAAGATATATATTGTTCTGTCTTTTTATTTCCAACCCACCTGTATCATTATAGTGAAGTGAATTTCTGGTGGAAGACATATGATTGGGTCATATTTTTAATTTAACCTGCTACCCCACATTTTAACTGGTACATTTAGATTATATATAAGTACTAAAACTTTTTATCTAATGATAGGAAAAAGAGAACAATGTTTGAACCCACAACTCAAATTAAACACAGTGTTTTAGGTGCTATCCAGCAAATTAAGACAAGAAAGGAGAAGAGAAGAAAAAAGAAAAGAATGGACAAGACACAGTGATTGGAAAGGAAGAATCTGCAGATGGCATAAGTGACCGTATACGAGATTCCACTAAGAACGTCCCTCAAAGCCTTAGGGCTGATGAGTGAGTTCAGCAAGGTCACAGGCACAGGATTACGTAATAAACCCAATTATATCTTTATAGGTCAGCCACAAACACAGAAACACTGAAATTAAAGACTTAATACAAATTAGAACCACCGTGGGATAGCCCTCCACAACGTTTAAGTAGCTCTTATCAGAGACAGCAGAATAACAAATATAGGTGAAGGTGCAAAGAAAAAGGAGCCTTGCCTACTATGGCTGGGAATGTAGATCGGTGCAGCAGCTGTTAAAATGTGATAGTAGTTCCTAAACAGAGTTAAAACTAGAACTGTCAAGTTACCCAGAAGTCTCTCTTCTGGGTATATACCCAAATGAAATCAATTCACAACCCAAAAGATTTCCTCCTTCCTACTTCCATTTAGCTTTATTTGCAATAGCTAATAGAAACAACCTAAATATCTACTAATGAATGAATGGATAAAAGATAAAATAAAATAAAATGGATAAATAAAAATAAAAAATACACATGTATTTATTGTATATAGCTATTTTATGTTAGTTAAAACCCTTACTTTTTGTTTAGACAAAAATGGGGAAATGTGTGAACATGTGTATACACACACACACACACACACACACACACACACACACACACACACAGAAAGAAAGGAGGAGTGGGGTAGAGACAAAGACAGAGACAGAAATATTATTTAGCCTTAAATGAAGGAAATCATTTGCCACCACATGGAAAAGGCCTAGAAGATACTGTGCTAAGTGAGATAAGCTAGACACAGAAAACGATCACATGTTCTCATGTAAATGTGAATCTTTCTGTTAAAAGTCAGCTACTAGAGACAGAGAATAGAAGAGGGAGGTGTAGATCAAATGACTCCAAGTAACAGATGTGAAGGGTGAACATGGGAGACTGATACATGAAGACTGCAGTTAACAAAATCGGACTATGTTAGGGCTTGGGGATGAGTAGATTTTAGCTGCTGCTGTCACACACACAAAAAAAAAGGCCACTGTGAAACCACAGCTGAATTGATTTGCCCCAGTGGCATTTTCTACCATCTTTACAGGTGCCATGCATTGAGCTGTGCACCTCACTTATCCCTCACAAAATTATCTTTAAAAAATATAAAACACAGCCAGGCACAGTGGCACACGCCTTTCATCCCAGGACTCAGGAGACAGAGGCAGGTGGATACCTGTGAGTTTGAGGCCAGCCAGGGCTACAGAGTGAGACTCTGCCTCACAAAAGAATGAATGAATGAATGAGCAAACAAATTAAAATATATTATTTATAATGACAAAAATGAAGCACTTAAGTCTGAATCCAGCAAATCAGAAGTAGACTCTCTAGGCTGAGAGTGACACAATCCTGATGAGAAAACCAAAAAGGACCCAACCTCAGGGAGAAAACAAATGTTGAAGTCTGGAAGATTCACCTAGAAAAGGTACCCATCCTGTCTGAATTGATGATATATAGGTTTGGTGCAGTTTCTAACATCTCAGGAAAAGGTTTGTAGATATAGACAAAATATTTTTTTCTGAAACTTGTATGAAAAGGAGAAGGAACTAGAATAGCCAAAAAAGTGAATAAGAGGGGGCTGGAGAGATAACTCAGTGGTTAAGAGCACTTTGATACTCTTCCAGAGGACCCAAGTTCTATTCCCAGTGCCCACACAGAGGCTCATAATCATTGGTATATCCAGTTCCAAAGAATCCAGTGCCTTCTTCTGACACAGGCACACATTGGTATACATACATGAATACATACATACTGGTAAAAACATATGAGTGAAATAAAATAAACAAACCTTAAAGAGAAGGAGATTCACAACCTGATTTTGAGACTAATGATACAATATTGTCTTGGATAGGGTTTCTATTGATGTGAAGAGACACCATGACCAGGGCAATCCTCATAAAGGAAAAACATTTAATTGTGGTGGCTGGCTTACAGTTCAGAGGTTTAGTCCATTTTCATCATGGCAGGAAGCAAGGCAGCATGCAGGCAGACATGGTGCTAGAGAAGGAGCTGAGAGTTCTTATATCTTGACTCACAGGCAACAGGAAGTGGTCTGAGACACTGGGCATGGCTTGAGACCTCAAAGCCCACCTCCACAGTGACACACTTCCTCCAACAAGGCCACACCTACTCCAACAAAGCCACACCCCTAATAGTGCCTCTCCCTTTGGGGGCCATTTTTTTCAAACCACCACAAATATTAACATACAATATTATATGTTCGTTATGTAGCTGAGGATGACTTCGAATTTCTGATCCTTCTGCCTTCAGCTCCTAAATTCTGGACTTACAGGTGTGCACCACCATGGACAGTTCAACAGTGTTGGGGAACAAATCCAGGGCATCACGCATGCTAGGCAAGTACTCTACCATGTAAGCTATATCCCTAGCCTATATATTTCTTATGAAGTAAGGTTATCTAATTCTAATCAGGTAGCTATCAATTGGATAGAACAGAGAACTTGGAGGCAGACTCACACAAATCCGCCACACTGGGTTGACTAACGAACTATTCCTCTATTTAGTAAACATGACTGTTAACAAAGGCAACTGGCTGTCCATGGACAAAAACGGACCACACCCTCTCCAGAGACTCCCTGACTCCCAACACACAGACTAAGACACAGGGCTGGAAGGCCCCCTGGGGGGAAATACTATGAGAGCAAGAAATGCCTTCTGTTCCCAAGATGGGAGGGTCCCCCATCATGTTACCAACGTGTGATGCTAATAACTCTGCTAATTAAGTTCTCAGCTGAAGGGTGACTTGTTTACCACCTTCTCTTTGAACTACGACACACCAGCCTCTTCCTAATATTTATCAGACAGGAAGGGTGACAAAGATCATACCAAGATAGGAAAGGACTCCTTCAGTCTAACACAGGCCACAGTTTCTCTTCTGTGAGTGATGGAAGGAGCTCATCTTTACACCTTCAGCCTGTTTGTGGTTTCGTCAGCAGACAGAGGAGGACCTTTAGCACATAGTCTCAGGACGTCTCCGTTTCCTCCAGCCCAGAACACCAGGAACAGGAAGGAAGGGCAGCTTACCCAGGGTGGGACATCAGGACCCCAGGAAGAGCAGGAGCTGTTGGGATTATTGACCAGTGACGGAACCAGACCCTACATCTGGAGTGCCAGTGACAATGTGTAATGACATGCAGGTGAGGGTGACCCTTCTAGGGGACAGTGGGTAGAACAGATATCTAAGAGAAACAAACAAAACTGCGCAGGGGGTTATATTATCAGTGTCTAGCATCTGACTTGACCTTCAGCTTCCTTGCAAGGGACCTGAAGAAGTAGTAGATGGAATGCAAGCTCACTTCTTTTTTAAAAATATCTATCTATCTATCTATCTATCTATCTATCTATCTATCTATCTGTCTGTCTGTCTGTCTATTTTCATGTGTGGATGTTTTGTCTGCATGCAGACATACCTAAAATAAGTAAGTCTTAAAAAGAAAAGAAAAACTGAAAAATGTTTCCAATAAGAAGGCAGTGCATTAGAGGTACGGTGATATGCTTTTGCTGTATTGACAAGACGTTCTGGATTGGATGTATATTGCATACACTGCGAAGAAATATCACAGAATCCATTCTGAATTTAAACCCAACTTTGTATTTTCACAAGCTGGGAAAGATTCATGCTCTGGAAAACAATGAATACAATGACACTATTCAGAATTTGGACCCAGAAGTTCTGGGTGTTAGCCCTGTCCATGAGAGTAACTATCCCAGTTTAGTGAGTGGATAAATAGTTCGTTTCGACCCCAGGCATGGCCTTTGTGTCCACATGGCAGTGACTTTGTTGGCTGCACTGGAAACTGTTCAGGGCTGTGAGCGTGACACAGGGTTCACATGTGGACCTTCTTCTGCACAGGCTCTTAGTTGGAATGTTCTGACGCTCACCCAAGTTAAACACAGGGTTTGTCACACACGCTGCAGTGACAGGAAGCAGGTACAGGCTTGGTGCCCCTGGCTTCTTTGAAGTGCAAGACCCCGGCCAAGTCCCAGAGCTGTGCTGTGGGGGCTGCTGCAGTGAGCTACCTTCTCAGGGAGTTCTTTGCTCTCTGTCAGGAGCGGTTGCCAACTGATTCTGTTTCCACTGAGGAACAGCACCCACAGCATTTAGCTTAGACAGAGAAACTATGATTATTCAGCAGTCAGGGAGCAAGCTCTGTGGGGACAGTGGACTACCCACCTCTGGTTGTGTTATTTAAAGTTCTGACATGGAGTAGGAGACGGCTCTCGCTGAATCATCAACTACCTACACTCTAGCTCCAGTTTTCCGAAACACTACTGGAGAAAGGGCCTGCAAGCTAAAATATGCACTGCATTTCTTCCATAATCTCAGTTAATACTTTTCTCTAGTAAAATGTAAACACTGCCAAGTGGTCCCATACACCAGGCATTCCTGCCGGATTCCATCGCCAGAACCAGATAAACTCATGGCCTCACCTGTGCTTCTCCCTGGGAAGGAGGGAACCCATGAGCTTAAAGAGCAAGGCCTGCATTCTTCCTGGGTACAACCCAAGGCGATGATATCAGCAGGAAAGGTGGGTGGGGAGGTCAGGGGGCATGAATATGAAGCAGGAAGTCCACACAGCACTCATCATCTTCATGTGTTTTTTTTTCAAGATGTTTCTTCTCTTTCTTTTCCTTTCTGTTATACCATTTATTAATTATACAAAGTAAAATGTCATTATGACATTCCCGCACATGTAGAGAGAATGGGTTTTGATCATATTCCCTCTTCTATTACTCTTTTCCTCCAGTCCCCTTCCCCTCATCCCTAGTAGTCTTTTCTTTCAATTAAACTGAAAATGAAAATTTCATCCCCCTTTCCTTTTTCCCCTACCTTTTATGTATGAGACTTATCTTTGCACAACACTGGCTTATTTTGCTTAACAGGGTGATCTCCATGTCTACCACGTTCCTGCAAATGACGTAATTTTGTTCTTTCTGGCTGAGCAGTGCTCCTTTTGTCTACAGCGCATTTCCCCTCACTGTTGTCGGTTGAGGGCACCTACCCTGACTCTGCGGGTTTGCTGCTGTCAAGGGTGAATGCTAAGCACACGTGTGCTGTCCATCAAACCCGCCACCATCGCAGAACACAGCCTTTCCTCACTCACCTTCATTTGGCTCCGTGATTGGAATTCAATATAGAAACTAGAAGAAGGCTGTCAAGATTCCGTCTAGATTTATTGTGCTCAGACCTTGTGGTGCCACTATTACCTGATGAGTCTCGCGTTCTGGCTTCATACCAAAGGGGAGGAGCTCTGACATGCTTCGGGTCAGCATGGAATCTTCAGGAGCGTACAGCCTTGAGCCACCGCAGGAGAAGGTCTTCCTGGAGGGAAGTGGAGAGACTGCATTGAGAGCAATTTAATGACAGTAGCTGACAGGTATGGAGTCAGGATGATATTCCAAGTCTTCTCTTTGTGTTACCACATTGAGTCCAGTCAGGATGATATTCCAAGTCTTCTGTCTGTGTTACCACATTGAGTCCACAGATAAGCATTTCTCAGGCACATCGTGCTGCCGACTTGAGGTACTGTCACGGGAGGCAGGCACTCTTCCAAAATCAGTAAGAGAGAGTCTGAGGACACCCATGCTCCTCCCGTGAGCTGAGAGCAATGTGTTCCCTTCTTTCCTGAGTCGCTTCGCCCCAAGTCATTTCTTCTCTTCTTCTCCAGTGAGTTTCCAAGGTCAGACAGGATTATCAGGACCAGGAGGGGCCAAAAGAGCTAGCTGGAAGAGACAGGCCAGTGTGGACAGGCTTGCACTCGCCCCCTTAGGCATGCTGGGAAAGGAATGCTAATTCCTTCTTCCTCTTGTTCTAGAAGTTGTAAGGCCCAAAGGCCCCCAAGTCTTGCAGCTACTCTTCTTTCCCACGCCACGCCCACCACCCTCTTCTTGCAGGTCACAGCAAGGCCTCAGCACCTTTGTTAGAACAGTGCCCCGGACAGCTCTTCTAGGAGTGTCCAAGCTGTGGGGTGTGGGCTTCATGCAGCCCAGGACGGTTATGAACACAGCTGAACACAACAGCATAAAAGTACTTAAAGCTTTATGAGGTTTGTTTGTTTTGAGCTTGGTTTCCAGGCTCTGGGAGACAGCCTTTCTAGACGATAGTGTGGTCTAAAGAAGCTAAAAGATTGGGCATCTGGTAGTGGGACGCAGCCATATGGATGAAGCATTTTTGCTTTTCACTAAAGAAAACACCCCTGTGGTAGTTTGACTGTATTTGGCCCCCATAAGCTCACAGGGAGTGGCACTATTAGGAGGTGTGACTTTGTTGGAGGATGTGTGGTCTTGCTGGAGGAGTCTGGATGACACATGCCTTTAATCCAGACCTTGAGGCTGGAGGGCACACTATTGGTGAAATTATTAAGGCCACGCCACGTAGTTAAAAGGGAGGTTTATTTTGAGGGGTAACTTACAAGTGAAGGGATAGGCTACAGGGTCTGGGAAAGGTGTAGCGCAGTCTGGCGGTGTGTTCTCTGGAGAACTCTGCTCGGTCTACCTCCAGTGTCCAGGGTCCAGGAACCAAGAGAGCCGACCCATCCGGATCTCGGGTCTTCAGGGTCCTCTCTCGGCCCCGCCTTGTAGGCGTGACAGTTACTGAAGCCTCAATGGGGGTTGGAACTTCCAGATCAAAGCTGGAATGGCTACCCACTACAGCACACCTTTAATCTGGGGCCACACCTTCTGTTGGAAGGGTGTCCCTGTGGGGGAGGGCTCTGAGGTCTTGTTCTCAAGCTTTACTCCGTGTGACAGTTAGTGAACTTCCTGTTGCCTCTGAGTCAAGATGTAGGACTCTCAGCTCCAGCATCACATCTGCCTGCATGCTGCCATGCTCCCCACCATGATGGACTGAACCTCTGAAGTGTGAGCAAGTCCCTTCAATTAAATGTTTTCTTTATAAGTATTACCTAGGTCATGATGTGTCCTCAGAGCAATAGAAACCAAACAAAGACAACAACCCCCCACGCCATCATTTTTTCACACACAACCTGCTTTCTATGAAGGTGGCTGAGACCTGTGTATAGCTCAGGAGTGACAGCCACCACAGCAGGTTCTACCCAGTCACTTAACTCAGAGCGAAGAAAACAGTGTGTCACCCCAGCTCTGCTAGACCTCCAGTTCTTAAATGTCCATGCATCTCTGACAATCCTCAGAGTACCCTGCTTCCTTGTCTGCCTCAGTCAATGGTAGAGAGTGTGAGGGATCTACTAGAATGAAGGGCAGAGTGAGGATGCCTTGGCCTCGGGAGCTAGGGAACTGGCTCACCCAGGAAAGTGCTTAGTGCACAAGGGTGAAGACCCTGGAGCTTGCTGGTCAGCACGTCTTGCTGAGTTGGTGAGCTGCAGGTTCAGTGACTGAGAAAGACACTCAAAGAGGCAAGAGGAGGGAGGAGAGGGGGATCTGTGATTGGTATGTAAAATGAATAAAAAAAAATCTCTTAATGAAAAAAAAGAGAAAGACACTCCATATCAACCTTTGTCATCCATATGCATGCTCACTTATATGACTGCGAGTGTGTGAGCGCGTGGGAGCACAGAGAGGCAAGGAGGGGAGAGGGAGACGGGGGAGGGGGAGGTAGAGAGCATCTTAGCTTCAAGTACCTTCTAAAGCTGGTCTCTGTCTGAGGCGGAGTCTGTGGAGCATCCAGGAAAGTTTTCCAAGTCTGACTCCAGTCCCCAAACTAGCCTGGAGACTTTGTCCCCAGCCACAGGCAGACTGTCTGGAACCCTCCTCCAGAAAACCCTCTTCAATTTCAAGCAGAGTTCCCCTCTTATGAGGCATTTGGCACCGTGGAACCACACTTAGCTTCCCATCTGTGTCCACTCTCTTCTCACTTCCCCAACGCAAAGAAAGCGAAGAAATAAAGGGCCAAGAAAGGCTGGCCACGGGAAACCCGTCAACATCGGGATGTGAAATGACTTGCAGAAGTTTACAGAAGTGAGAGAGGAATAATTCCAGACAGGAAAGAGGAAGTGTTTCCTGAGGCAAGGGTCCAAGGGAAGAATAAGAAGACAGGAACGTATCAGCATGACACAGAGATCAGAGCACAACTCTGGGTCCTCCAGGAACCTATGTGGACGGTTGGGGAACCACACCGCTTCTCACGGGGAAGAAGCAGGGTATCTGTGTTCATTCCTATGTTTCACTGCTTCCCTGTGGAGGGGCCACCATGTGGGTCAGACTGATGTTTTGACATCCTGAAAATCGTCCGGTGACCTCTACACTGCTGGGAACTGGATTCCAGCTCTCTGTCTCACATGAAGTCCAGAATGGTAACAATAGAGCTTTCACTACAGAAAATTGTTTTGTTTTGTTTTAACAACCAGGATATGATTTTAATAAGCGCTCAGGAAAAGAGGCTGAGTGGGAAGGAGGCAATGGCTGGGACTCAGCTTGAGCTGAGAAAAAGCCATGGCAAGAGGCCTCAAGAGAGTCAAGGAGGAGAGCGAGGAAGGAGGAGAGTGGGGTCATGAAGGCAGCTTGGCGTGAAGGCCAGCCTTTCATTTGTTCTGCCTTCTTTAGGTCCCATTTGGTCAAGAGAATTTGGTGAATGAGATGATCCGATGCTAACATTGCAACCTAGATAGAGCCCAGTGTCTCATTATCACCATCAACGGCCTAGTTCCCCTTTCTGATGGTCTATCCACTTTCCCATGATAACTCAGAGAACGAGAGGATCCCTGGCAGAATCGGAGGGGGTCCTGTCAGCTCTTCATCCACATCCACTGGAGAGCTACTGAAAGCTTTTGGGGAGACATAGAAAGACCCACTCTAGGAGATGAAAATCCCTTTGTACTGTCTCTGAGACTTCGGTAGGTTTCTGTTTTGAAGTCCTGGATTTTGAAATAAATAAACACTCCTTGCAAGAATAGCCTGACTGTGCATCAGGCAACCTTCTGAGGGTTTTTGGATTCATCCAAAGCAGAAAGTCACCAAAGAGGGTCTTGCTGCGATTTGGGGACTTTGGTCTTGTTTAATGGTATGATAAGAGAGCCTGGAGGCACTCAGAATAAGCCGAGTTTACACAGGGTGCTTTTCATGTCCTGTATATATACAAAGATTGAACAAAGACATTGAATTTTCTGCTCTTATTTTCTTAGCCTATCTAAAGCAAACCATTAACAACAAGACAAAAAAAGAAAAAGAAAGAAAATCTGAATAAGTGAAATCCCCTTTAGGCCAGTCCATTAAAAAGCATTTAATAGCCTCGTGCCAACAAACTGATGATCATTAAAAAAGAATTGATAAGAAAAAGACCTCATAGGGAGGAGAGAGTTAAGGGAAGATTCTAGATAAAGAGCCATATTTCCTACAAACAAGTATGAAAACAAAACAGAGCAGGCAAGAGGCACTGTGGAAAGAGAGTAGAAAGCCAAACAATGGCTTTATTGATTTAAGACATGTGGGTTTCATTAGGGGAAGCTGAATGCATTAAAATAGGTTGTGATATCCGAATGGAGGCAAAGAGCAAACTTAGGTCACAAGGCTCCTCGACAAAAGGCATGATAAATCTTTATTGGGTAATTGGACTAGGGGGTAGAGGAGAAAGGAAACCCCTTTCCCCTGTCCTCCCCACCCCCCACTTGGATAGTTTCTCAGCCTTCGAGGGTAAGTCAGCATGCTGACATGGAAAGGCACATGCCAGGGTCTCTGTTGGACACGGCAACATCTGCCTGCCGAGGCAACCCGGAGTCAGAAACACTCATGCTGATATGGAAATAAATAAGGCAGAGATCAAACGGTGCATGTAAGATGTCTCAATGCAAAGCTTCCGCAGAACCCAAGAGGGATAGAGTAGCAATACTAATTTCTGTTCACTTTGGTAGGCCTTTTCTCCTAAGAGCTCATAACCCATGGTAGCATATGGGAAACGGGCAGGTATCCACAGAACAGCTTCCCTTTAGGAAGAATGGACACGGAAGCAAAAGATCGCTTGACTATTCTAGTGAGAAAAACTTCGATTCAACAAACACAGAGAATGTGGTGAGTACTTTTACATAAACTACCCCCTCCTCCTCTCCCTCTTCCTCTCCCTCCTCCTTCTCTCCCTCCTCCTTCTCTTTCTCCCTCTTTTCCTCCTTCTTCCCCTTCTCCGCTTTTCCTTCATTTTGTTTTTTAAGACAGGAACTCAGGTAACCCAGGCCAACCTTCAACTCCCTTGAGCCCCAGATGCCCTTGCCTCCACCCCCAAATTCCGGGATTACGGGTGGGCACCACTTTACCCAGCTTGTACGAACTTTTAAAAATCAGTCTGAATCCTTTGTCTTAACATTCTCCTTAAGCTAAAGCAAAACTTTTAAACTAAGAGAAATATGTCTTTTAAATTTTTATTTATGCATTTCTGTTTCCTTTTCTCTTGCATTCCTTTTTCTAGAATTTTCCCATTTTCATCTGGTGACCTAACTGTTCCTTCCCTCTTCCCATCAAGACCATAGTCCCATAAACTAGCCCTTCTCCGATACCCTTATACATCTGGTCTCCCCAAGCTCCTTGTCCCCAAAAGACCAGCCCAGCCAAGGTCCTTCGTGTCAACCAGCCTAAGAAAGAAGTCATTGGCTTGACATTTTGTCTTTATAATGTCCACTCTTGGGAAATGGTTTTGTTGTTGTTGTTGTGCTTTTTACATTTGTTTATGTGTGTATATGGTTAGGTAGGGCACACAGCATGGTACTTGTGTAGCGGTCAGGACTGACTTGTGGTAGTTGTCTCTCCCTCAACCTTTACCATGAAGGTTCTAAGGACACAACTCGGGTCTTCAAACTTAGAGATAAGCACCTCAACCCACTCAGCCACCTTGCCAGCCTCAATGCTGCCATGCAAAAGATTGCCTTGGATATCTTGTAATACACAATGTTATCTGTTGAGCCAAATGATTATGAAAGCATTTACTAACAATGTAAAGTAGCCTTTTTTTGAGGGGGGGGGGTTTCGAGACAGGATTTCTCTGTGCAGCTTTGGAGCCTGTCCTGGACTAGCTCTGTAGACCAAGTACCATGCTGTGTGCCCTACCTAACCATATACACACATAAACAAATGTAAAAAGCACAACAACAACAACAAAACCATTTCCCAAGAGTGGACATTATAAAGACAAAATGTCAAGCCAATGACTTCTTTCTTAGGCTGGTTGACACGAAGGACCTTGGCTGGGCTGGTCTTTTGGGGACAAGGAGCTTGGGGAGACCAGATGTATAAGGGTATCGGAGAAGGGCTAGTTTATGGGACTATGGTCTTGATGGGAAGAGGGAAGGAACAGTTAGGTCACCAGATGAAAATGGGAAAATTCTAGAAAAAGGAATGCAAGAGAAAAGGAAACAGAAATGCATAAACTCACAGAGATCCTCCTGCCTCTGCCTCCCAAGTGCTGGGATTAAAGGTGTGCGCCACCACCGGCCGACAAGTAGTCTTTTTTTTTTTTAATCACAGAAGAATAAAGGATTTTAGCCCAACTGCATCACACTAGTTTGTGCAAGACACCCCTGCCGAAGTGTCTGAAACTACATAAATCCCCTTCTTCACTCTCTTCTCTCCAAGGTTGAAGACCTAATAAGTAAGTTCACTAACTTGAATGCATGGCTGGCATGTGGCATCCTGGTGACACCCAGAGGCCTGGGGTTTGGAAGAGTTTAACTGTGGAGAAAGATACATGAAGCAGGACCTTTGTCTATATTTCAATTAAGGGTTCAATGGGTATATTGACATGGGCTACAGAAGATTAAAGAGCTGGGACAAATATGGGAAGCCAATGGTAGGAGAGGTTTGTCCCTGAATGTCTTAGGATGTACAGGATGGAAGGTCAGGACTGTGTGGGTAGGGATGAACTGCTCCTGGGGAGTGTTCCTGAAAACTGAGGTGATCCAGCTGGGGACCCAGCTGCCTCTCACTGGAAGTCATGCAGATGGAAAAGGGTTTCATGGCAGTGATGGGCTGGGTGGAGTGGAAGAGGGCCTGAGCTTCAGGCAGTGGGGACTTGACCATCGATGGTGTCAGACAGAAGTTTAACCTGACAGACAGATCTCAGGCTTGGAAGTGGGGCTGCCACTCTGGAGACACGTGGACTAGGAGAGGCTAGGAAAATGTGGCAGGTCCCAAGGGGCAGGCCCCAAAGCACCAAGCCACTGAGTTTGAACTTACGTTCAAGAGTACCTTAGGAGCCTTTGAAAAACCTTTGCAGACTTATATGTGCGTGTGTGATAGATGTGTGCCTGGGTGTGAGTGTAGGACCCCGTGTGTGTGTGTGTGTGTGTGTGTGTGTGTGTGTGTGTGTGTGTGTGTGTGTACAAGGATGTGGGTGTCTGTGGACATGAAGAAGTACGGTTCTGTGTGTATGCACATTCATAAATTGGCTCGTGTGTTTGTGCACTGTGTAAGTCTCCATGATGGGTGTCTGAGCGTGTCCTACTGTGAGTATTGGCGTGAGAGTTTGTGGATGGGAAAGGGTTTAATGGCAGGGATGAGTGGATGGGGAGTGAGCTTCAGGCACTGGGGACTTGGCCATCGCTGCTGTCAGAGAGAAGTTTAACCTGACAGACAGACCTCAGGATTGGAAAGGAGGGCTGCCACCTTGGAGGCCTCTGCTGCCATCCATGTGATGGAAGATGGAGCTTCCGGAACTTGCTTTCTCTTCGGGAAATTCAGGGCTTCCTTTGCCTCATGTTTAAAAGTGTGTGTGTGTGTGTGTGTGTGTGTGTGTGTGTTCATACACCATTTAAAAACATACAACAAGGAAGAGATCTGTGATAGGATTTTGTTAAGATTCTGCTCTTCAACCTGTCGCTCCACAGCAGCGGGGCCTTGGGTGAGTTAGGGAACTCTTTCCTTCATCCCACCTGTGATTGCTCAGTCCCTAGTGACAGGGAGCATCCTGTCGCTGCTTGCTGGAGTCATTTGTGGAGTGCAGCAGAGAGGGCATATACTGACTGATAGGGAAGGTCCAGATAAAAGCACGTGTGGCCGTGCATGCCTGGAGAGTGGAGGCAGGGGAATGACTCTAAGGTCGTTCTCGTCTAAGAAATAGGAGGAAGCGAGGAAGGAAGAGGAGAAAGAGGAGGGAGAAAAGAAGGGCTAGGGTTGTAGCTCAGTGGTAGAGCACTTGCCTAGCAGACACAGGGCCTCGGGTTCAATCCCCAGCACTGACAATGAATTCTACAATCCAGGAACATGAAGGGAAAGGAGGGGAGTTGTTAAGAGTTTTTTTTGCCTGGCCCACAGTCAGGACAAATTTCTGACACCCGCCAGTCCCACAGCCACTCAGACCCGACCAAGTAAACACAGAGACTTATATTGGTTTCAAACTGTATGGCCGTGGCAGGCTTCTTGCTAACTGTTCTTACAGCTTAAATTAATCCATTTCTATTAATCTATACCTTGCCACGTGGCTTGTGGCTTACCGGTACTTTACATCTTCCTTGTCCTGATGGCGGTTGGCAGTGTCTCCCCCACCCAGCTTCCTGTTTTCTTAATTTTCCTCTCTGTTAGTCCCGCCTATACTTCCTGCCTGGCCACTGACCAATCAGTGATTTATTCATTGACCAATCAGCAACACATTTGACATACAGACCATCCCACAGCAGAGGGGAGTTGATTTCCAGGTGCTCTGAGAGGGCACTGGGGGCCCTAGTGTAATGGGGGAATTTGAATTAACAGTGAACTAAGGGAGATGAACGGAATGGTGTGTGGGCCCTAGTGCCTGATAAAGTAGCTGCAGTTATTCCTGTGAGAGAGGCCATGCCTGAAGCCATTCAGGGAGAAGACTGTCCTGACTCGAGCTGGAACCCCAAGCAAGAGGACCACTTTCAGAGACCAGCCTGGCGGACACACCACCTGTACACGACTACTGTCATATGGCACATGACGATTGTCCTTCTCCTTGTGCTGGGACGGGGCAACATCTAGAGCTCTTCTGGCCTCCCAGCCAGTCCCAGCCCTGATAACGCCTTTCCACCAACAGCCTCAAGACACACTCTGCAGACTCTCCCAGTCCTGAACAATTCCCTCTGCTCACCTTCTGATTTGATTGGAAGCGTCCATTGCTTTTGAAGTGTCTACTACTTTTGAAGCATTTGGAGTAGCTGAACACGGGAACTGGAAACTCCTAGTGACAAACAGATGTTCTGTAGTCATTGCACTACTGGTCTACTGAAGAGACCCCCTCATGCTTTTAAAATTGTGGGAAAATACGTGTAAGATAAAATTTACCCCCATTAGGGGCACAGTTCAGTGCCATTGGGCGTATTTGTGTGTTGTAGAGGTGTTACCGTCAAGCATCTCATCCCAGCTTGAAACTCTGAGCCCCTTAAGCACCTCCCCACTCTCCTCTTCTCTCAGCTCTTGTCAATCACCACTCTACTTCCTGTCTTTATGCAATTATTCTGGAAGGCGCCTCACAAAAGTAGAAGTACACAGTGCCAGTCCTCTTGTGTCTGGCATGCTTGGTTTTGTACAGTATCGTTGGTTTGTAGAAGTCAATGCACCCTCTCCATGCGAATGAACTCAGGAAACAGGTTAAATTCTCAACACATCTGTGTGGAGAGTCCTCACAGCAGAGCATGGCTGGAGTGTACTGAGCCAGGATGTTTGGGCTTGAGGCTGGGAGCAGTATACTGAGCTATGTGATTTGAGGAAATGACTTAGCTTTTCTGTGCCGGGGTTTCTTCATATATCACATGGAAGCCTTGACAGTAAATGTATGTGGGACTACTGTGAGAATCAAACAAACATGTAAAAATAATAGTTGACATATAGTTCCACTGGGAAAATATTGATATAACTTAAAATAAGAACTCAAGTAAACATATCTAAATACAAAATTTAAAAACACGGCCTCACAAAACACTTCAACAGTTTTAAAGTGTTCATTATAAGCAAAGAAAGTGTCTTCTCTCAAGAACGTTACCTACAATCATACCTACATGGATATGGTACAAATTAAACATGAACTATTCTCTTGAAAACAGAAAATTTTTAAAATAGAAGACACTTCAATCTTAAGAAAAAGTGAGATCTAAGCCAGGAATGGTAAGACCAGCTCCTGGGAACCTGAGGCAGGAGGATCAGAAGTTTGAAGCCAGCCCAGGATACATAATGAGTGTGAAGCTGGCCTGGGCTACATAGTGAGATGGGGGGAGGAGGGAGAAATTGAACCTAAATAGAATATGAAAAGGTTTACAAAAGATACACCCCAAGTGCCCATGACAGATTCTGTATTAGCAATATTGCAAAGATGGCCAGCCAGTATTGGCCAAATTCTTCCAGAAGTGTGAGTGAAGCAGGTCCTACGCAAAGAGAGGAAAGTGCAAACTTGAGCTGGAGAGATGGCTCAGTGATTAAGGGCAGACCAGAGTTCAGTTCCCAGCACCCATTTCAGGGGCCTCACAACTGTCTGCAAGTCCAGCTCCAGGGGATCTTACACCCTCTGCTAGCCTCCTTGGACACTGTTCTCACATGTATAAACCCACACTCAGAGGCACACACGTGCACATATACACATACATACACATAATAAAAAATTAAAATATTTAAAAAAGAAAAGTGAAATTTAAGCCATCCAGAGATGGAGCTGGAGAGATGGCTCAGTAGTTCCGAGCACTGGCTGATCTTCTAGAGGAGCCAGGTTTGAGTCCCAGCATCCACAAGGTGGCTCACAACCATCTGTAACTCTGGTTCCAGGGGATTCAATGCTCTCTTTGGACCTCCATGGGCATCAGGCATGCACACGGTGTACATACATACATGTAAGCAAAAACATGTATTGCATAAAAGGAAAAAAGACCATCAGAGACAAAGTAAAGTCTCCCGACAGCACACTTGCCCAGAGGATGAGATGAAAGAACACAAAACAGAAGTGAACGCTCAAGCAGAAAAAAAGAAGCTCTCTCATTTTGCATATTTATGGAAGGACTTTCCCCACTATCAAAACAAGACATGATTGCCTATCTTAGGAAAACCCATTTCACTGATTCTGAAAAACCAAAACCATCATCCTGAGTACAGATTTTGCAAACGAAATTTTCCCTGTCCCCACAGGAACTACCTCCCTTCCAGTTCCTGAGTCAGAGATCGGCTCAGTTTTGTGGATACATTTTCCAAAGACCTGTCCTGGTCCCCTCTACTGCCTCCACACTGGGGCCTGGTTGTCCTGTCTTCATGCAGCCACAGACCAGCCTCCCTCTACCACCTCTATTATGAATGTGCTGTATAACAGGCTGTGAGATTCTGAAACCAAGAGCACAGTGTGTTGTGCTGGGATGGACGGAAAGAGACTCCTTGGAGTCTGGGCTTGAGTTCATTGGTTTCTCCATTGTACACAGAGTCCCTCCTCCTGTCCTAAGTCAGAACCAACTAGTTCTCCACTTCCAGCAGCGTCGGTGGCAATTCAATGGCTTTTATTTTCCAGTGGCTGCTTCAGGCTTTCTCTTCTTTTGAGTGGCTGGTCATATTTCTTCTCTTCATCATTTTTTGTGCTGGGCTTGCCAGATTAGAGCATGCGGTCTTAAAAGATTTCCATGCCATGCTTTATCAGGACAGGCACAATGTGCCCTCTGACAAGTGGAGCCCAGCTTCCCCTCTTGTTCAGGGTTCTTTGTTTTCAAATTTCACAGACCTTCTGCCTCCCAAAGGAGTTGTTTTGCCAATAAGGCCCCTAGACTTCAGCCTCGGGGACAGGAAAGGGGAACCGACAGAAATTTCTGGAATTTAGTAAGAGGGGAACTATTCCGTGACCTTTGTTTTTAAAAGCAGGTTTTCAGGGGTTGTAGAAAATTCCCCTAAACTTGTTTCATTAGAGAGAAAACAGCACACAGCAGGTATGGAAACAGGAAAAGGGTGAGAGAGTGGCCACTGTTTGATCATCTCTAGAGAGGGGAAATTTGTCTGAGGCAAACAGTTCTCAGAAAGAGCGAGAGTTTCTTGAACGTGAGGGTTTGAATGGTTTTGACACCCTCTAAGTCGAGGCCAGACTGAAGTCCACACTCTGGAGGGCTCTGAACGCCAAGGTAGGTCAGGGGACAGTCTCGGAACTTAGGAGTCCAAGTGGGGGCAACTTGCCTGTTAGAGCTGTGGGAACTAAACATTAAAATAAGATACAATGAAATGCTGGATAGTAACAGCATGTAAGTGGACTGAGAGGAAACTGGGCATAAAGCAAGGAGACAGGACTGGATTCTTCAAAAAGATACAATTTGGCTAAATTCCACCTGTTAATTAAAATTGCATGCTAAGATTTCTAGAGGAACACTGAAAAACTAAAAAGAGAACCTATAAATTCCACACTAATGGGGGAGGGGAGAGCAGTATAGAGAAGGGAATTTATATGCCATTATACTGCTTTTATTAATTGCTTTAAATTTTTTAACTCAGCATCCTGTTTCATAGGCTAATTTTGGAAAATAACACAACAAACCAAGGGGGGAAAAGAGCAAAAGTAGTAAGAACAGAAAATTTGAAGCTAGTTAAAATAAACAAAGAGGACCAAGCTGCAAAAAAACTCTATCTTTGTAAAAACCAATAAATAGAAAAATGTCTTGGAGAAAAGAGAGCAAAAGGTAGAAATAACAAGTATTAAGTCTAAAGAAATCAAATCATAGTTACAGAAGTTATAAGTACATATATAATAAAAGTGAGTAGATTAATAAAACTACCTTTGAGATTTGTAAGTGAAATGGAAAATTTCTTTAAAAAACAGAAATAACAAAAGATGCTTCAGGCAATAATAGCAAAATGTGAACTATTTGGTAACTGTTAATAAATTAAATTGGAATTTAAAAACCTCCCCACAAGATTGAGTGGTCCTGGAGGGACACATTCCTCACATTCAGGGGTGAATAGTGTCAGATTTAACCAAACACTCCAGGAAGCAGGCAAACAGGAAATGGTATCTCCACTTATTTTTACCAAATTATATTTGTTCTTATCCAAAATTAGAAAACAAATACATAAAAATAGAAGCAAAACCAAAGTGTTGGCAAACTGAATCTTGTCTACCATAGTCCTGTGTGATGTTTTATGTCATAAGCAAATGAGATTTATGTGAGGATGCAAGCTTAGTTTTAGTGAGAAAATCTATTCATACAATGGACATAACCCAGGAAAGGGAATGATTGATCATCTTAATAGATTCAGAGAAAGCATCCAATGAAATTCAAGACAGTACAGTAATATAATTTAATTTGGTGAAAGGTATTATTTAAAAAAATAACAGCAGGGCTAGGGAGGCGGCTTGGTTGGTAAAAGCATTTGCTGTTCAGATCCCCAGAACCCAGGTAAAGCTAAATGCAGGGGTACACATCTGTAACCTCACAGCTTCTACTGAAAAATGGAGAGCAGAGACAGGGGTCCCAGAAGCTGGCCAGTCAGCGAGCCTGGAGAAAGCAAAAGAAGGCCCTGTCTCACACAAGGTGAAAGGTAACAACTGACACGGTTCTTCCCTGACCTCCACAGGTGTGCCCTGGCACATGCATGCCCACCCCAAACACACACACACACACACACACACACACACACACACACACACACACACACACACACGTGCGCCTTAAAAAAAAAACTAAACAAATGGAAAGACATATTAACTTCATAGGTCAGGAAGTTCAGTGTTGCAAGGACATCAGTTCCTATGTAACAGATTCATAGACTGATAAGTTTATTCCCAAATTATTTTTCTTGAACATTAGTGCACTAATTCTGAAATTCCTATGAAAGGAAAAGTCATTACAGTATTCTTGAAGAAGACGAAGAAGTTAAGGACCTTCCCCTATGATATATCAGGGCTTCACACAATGTTACAGCAATTAAAATAATCCCAGCACTGGGAAGGCATAGAGGGAGATTCTTGGGGGTTGCTGGCCAGCAAGTCTATCCAAATTAGTGAGTTCCAGGCCAGAGGGAGATCCTGTCTCAAAAAAGAGGGTGGAGAGCGTTTGAGAAACCCAGCCTCTGGCTTCCACACATACCCACACACCTGCACAAACTCACACATATACCACACGTATTCACACAACACCGCACACATACAAAGACACAATAAACAATAAAAATCAAATGCCAACAAGTTGGGCAAGACAACTGCCATACACAAAACTGGCGAAGGTTTAGGATGGCAAAAATATTAAGAATGTCTATGAGTCAATAACATACATATAATATATAAACTTCTTCATATGTGCTACTAGAAGTAATAAATAACCCAATGGGGAAAATGAAAAAAATAGAAAAATTCCACACAGGAAGAAAGCTGGTTAGTAATAAACATTAAAAGATGCTCGACTCGTGTGTAACCAGAGAAATGCAAATGGAAGCGGTACGTGATTTCCGAGCCCCATGCCCAGCAGACAGTGCACTTCTTGGCAGTGTCCAGTGTCCATAAGGATGCCTGCTTCAGTGTGGTACAGGAGAAGTCTGTCAGACCTTGGGCATTGCCTGCTAGGTTGGCCCATCAATCCTGACCTGCAAAATGCTTGCACATGTAACCAGGAAATGGATATAAGCAATTGTTCATAATAAGTAGAGCGATTGAAACAACCCTAATTTCCATCCATAATGAAGTGCAGACATGACAGAATATGAAGTAGCTACCGCCAACATCAATATGGATGAACCTCCACAATACTGCAGAATGGTAAATCACTGATGGATGCTTCGGAGCAGTCCTGAGGAAGTGAGACTTCCTACAGACTTAAGTGTAGGAAGTATCAGTTTCATGCTCTGTGATAATATTTAAATTAACTCATAAAAGACTAAATTCTTCTCTGTTAAGTAACAATAAATTTTCCTTAGACATATATGCTACAGTTATGTGCTTACCACATCTGAACCTGTCCAACACTTCTAGGCCTGCCAAGTACAGTCAACACATTGATGAAGGCCATCGTCCCCTAGTGTTGCCTCAACTAACAAGACTTGAAAGTACAATAGAATCAATTATTTTAATGTCATGTAAACCAAAGACAGGAAAAGCATATCCAAATGCAGTATGATAATGTCAGCACTTAGTATATTCACACAAACCTTAAAATATACACCTTATGTAACAATGTGGATATTGCAATTACCTTTCCCCTCTCTCAGATTGACACACTTAGCCATTGATGACCAGCAGAGTGTCGCGGGCTGAGCATAGCAATCCAGGTAGGGGTCATTTAGAGGACTTTCCATCAGACTTGACACTCTTGTCTAGATGATACCCTATGAGCCTCAGGCCAACCAGTGGAGTCCTGGGTTAACCCTGGACTCTGTCTGCTTACCCAATCAAGCACTCAAGTACTTCAATATTTTTTTTTCTGCGTATCCACACCCCCCACTCCTGCCCCACCCAGATTGCAACACTTGTATGTCTTTTGGGTCATGAGATTCCACACTCTGCAATGATTCACTTCATCATCTGTTGTATCCTTCCTATAATCATTTGTGCACACGAGGCTAATCCAGGAGGGAAAAATTAAGGACGTGAAACAGAAAGTCAGAAAGGTATTGGCAGCTTGGCTGGGAGATGAGAAAGACAAAATGTATTCTTAGAATACGAAGCATTGAAAATACAGAGAGCCTGAAAACATCTTGAAGCAATGAGGGAGGGAGTTCCCAACTGTTTCTGACAAGTGGGGCTTGTAAATAAAAAGCCCTTCCATGCCCTTTAGTCTCAGCCCAAGAGGGTTAGAATGCCACTGCTACTGTCTCCCTCACATAGACTTCACAGCAGGGGACACAGGTGCTGTCACCTGTGATAGCAATAGCCTGGATGCAAGAAGGTAAGGTTGCAACCTGCCAATCCAAGACACGGGGATCTCTAAGCTGAATCTTACTCTTTCCTTTGTGGGGGCACAAATATGCCACAAAGGTTTGTAAACGTATTTGCGTGTGCAGCTATGGCCACATGAGTTTCAGCCCCACCACATGACCTGGCAGTGACTGGTTAGAGCCAACTGTGACATGGGTGTCACTGTGTAAGAAGTCAGACTCCTTCTAGGGCAGTGGTGCCCAACCTTCCTGATGCTGCGACCCTTTAATACAGTTCCTCACGTTGTGGTGATCCCCCCCAACACACACCCATAATAAAATTAATGTCATTGCTACTTCATAACTGTAATTTTGCTAGTGTTATGAATCAAAATGAAAATATCCGATATGCAGGATAGTCTTAGGTGACCTCTGTGAATGGGTCATAAAGGGGTTGCGACCCACAGATTGAGAACCACTGCTCTTGGGTATAGCGTTGGGAGAAATGATTCTTTTAACCTCTCTTCTTAGCTCTTGAGGGATCTGGCCAGGATGAGGCCTAACCACGGGGGCAGAGATTGAGAAAAAAAATAATGTAAGAAATAGAGATGATAAGGGCTGGAATTCAGACCCCGTGCTGGTGCTGACTACTTGTGATGGAGGAGGGGATTAACTCTAAGTTCCCAGCCATTGCCAAGACAGTAAGTAAGGGAGTCAGGAGGACGGACTGTGCACAGGAGAAAAAGAAAAGCTTTCCTTTCAAAAAAAAATTAAGCACTTCAGCATGCCTTCCCACAAACATCATACCCACATGTTGGGAAGAAAATTTCTTGATTCACCTACTTATTTATTCATTCTATTTTGTTTTAAACAGAGTTCAGGCTGGCCCCAAACTTGACACATCACCAAAAGAGAACCTTAAACTTCTGATCTTCTCCTTCCACCTTCCAAGTGCTAGGATCACAAGCCCGAGTCACCAGGCCTGGCTGCAGAGAAACTGGTTTGCTGCTCCTCAGTTAGCATATTTTCTCTCCATTTGTTTACTTGTTGCAAGCTTTGTAGCCCCCCGAGATCATCAAAACAATGAAGTTGTTTATTAATTGTTTAAATCGTGCAGCTCACTTTTGTCTTTTGAGAAATATGAGTTTCATTAACTTTCACATGGTTTGTTTTCCTTAAGGATGCTTTATTCATAATGGGAACAGATCAAAACCAGTGGCATCCCCTGAGGGAAACGGCGAACAACACTGATGATGAAGCCATTGCAGATTCAGTCAGCCAGTCAGCAAATCTTTCCAGGGATGCAGATGCAGCACGTTGATGGCTAGACCCCTTAAAGACAATACCCTGACACACTTGTCCAACCTTTAGACATTGCGGCATCTCATGGTCTTCCACAAAGTTCACACTCCGCTGAGCTGCACAATCAAGTTACCCACTACCCCTCTGCCCGCCACCAAATCTTCTAACACCTTAAGTCAACTTGTGACTTTGTGTTGGGCCACATTCATAGCTATCCTCGGCTGCACGTCGGGCACATTTACCATGACTTTGTCATTAATAAACTACCCCCTCTGTCCACATTTATTTTCTCACTGTGGTGAGATTGGAAAGAAGAACAGTAATGAGGCTGAGGTGGTGCTCAGCATTGGGAAGGAAGGCAACATTTAAATGAGGTAAGAGCTGCCACGTGGATATTGAGGTAAACTGCACGCTGCAAGGGCTCTAAAGCAGAACCCTCAGAGGTGTCTTTTTCATCTTTTTCTTTCTCAGAACTATTTCTCCTCCTTCCCCTCCCCTTCTTCTCCTCCTCCTCCTCCTTCCTACTTCTTTTGGTTTTTTTTGAGACAGGCCTCTTTGTAGAGTAACCCTGGCTCTCCTGAAACTCTCTCTGTAGACCAGGTTGGCCTCAAACTCAAAGAGACCTGCCTGCCTCTGCTTCCCAAGTGCTGGGATTAAAGGCATGCCGGGCCTTTCTCAGGTCTGATGACCCAACCAGGGCTTTGTGCTTGCTAGGTGAGCACTCTTCCACTGAGCTAAACTCCCAATCCATTCCAATGTGTCCAGTGAACACCAAGGAGCCTGTGCACGGGAGAAGGAAGAATTATGGGCAGAAGAATAAACTAGAAGGATGAACAGGTCAGAGGGCCAGTTCATGCAAGGCTTGATGCAAAGACCTTGGCTTTCTTTCTAAGTGACCTGGGAGGCTGTTCTTGTTTCATTTCTTTTGCTGTGATAAAACATCCTGATCACAAGACACTTAGAGGAGGAAACCGTTTATTTGGCTTAAAATTCCAGTTCCAATCCATCATGTTTGGGAGTCACAGTGGCAAGAGTTTAAGATAGCTGGTCACCCCACATCCACAGTCAAGAGCAGAGAGGAGTGAATGGACCCTTACCGACTGCTCTCTCACTGCTTCTGCTCTCTTCTAGATTTCTTTTGCTCTATACAGTTCAGGACCCTGAGCATAGGGAATGGTTCCACCCACAATGGGCTAGGTCTTTCTTATATCAAATAATTAATTAATCAATTAATTAATAATCAAGACAATTCCCCACAAGTAAGCCCATGGGCCAACTTGGTCTAAATACTCCCCAATTAGGACTCTCTTCCGAGGTAATTCTAGGTTGTAACAAGTTGACACTTAAAATTAACCATCACAGACACCATTGAGAGATTTTGTGCAGAGGAGAGACATGACCAGATTTGTGTTTTATAGGATCTTTGATATATGGGCAGAAAGTAGATCAGAGAAGCAGAAGAAAAAAGCTAGGAGGATATGATAACAACCCCAGTGAAGAGATGGCACAAAGTGGTCACTATGGAGGTAACATAGTATGACAAAAGTCTCCACACATTCCTGAGCATAGATCGGACGGAATTTGTTAACATTGGATATGGGAAAGAAGAAAAAAATGACTCTGTGATTTGGTCTAGGCAACTGGACAAATGGGAGAGCTACTAACTAAAATGGGAATTTTGTTAGAAGAAAAGTCTTTATTTATTTATTTGTGTGTGTGTGTGTGTGTGTGTGTGTGTGTGTGTGTGTGTGTGTGTGTGTGTGGCTTTTCCGAAACAGGGTTTCTCTCTGTAGCTCTGGCTAGTCTGAAGTTCACTTACTCTGTAGACCAGGCTAGCCTCAAATTCAGAGATTTAGCTGCCTCTACCTCCCAGTGCTGGGATTAAAGGTGTGTGCCACCACACCCAGCTCAAGAAAAGGCTTTATTAAATTATTCTATAGCACTGTCTTATAGGTTCTAAACATTAGAATAACAGTGATGCACAACCTAACATAAATTTATGTTACAGATATAGGAAAAGACCCTAGGTCTATTTCTGATTGAAAAAAAAGGAGACATCAGAATAGCAGAAATAGTGAGAAAACGATTCTATTTATGAAAACATGAGAGCATCTGTGGTCCTCTGAGACTTAGAATGGGGACATATACCTTGGTGTACTCCAAACCTTAAGACCACAGCCTTTGGACCCTAGGGAATGTAGAAGTGGCCTATTCATTGAGGCTGCTCTCTGTTAAGTCCAACATTGCTCATCTCTTGTTCAAAGACATTAGGAAATCCTCTAACTTATAAATAAGTACCTTTTGTCTTACTAGACATCACACCAATAGATAGGATCAAGTCTTCTGAGTCCCAATGGGTAGCTCTGAGCCTTCTAGACAAAGGGTCTCTGTTCTATAGGACCTACAGTCTAGTACCTGGCTGCCTGTGCTAGCAGGAGCTGAGTGCCTGTGATTGGATCCCAAGGTGATGGGTGAAGAGAGGAAGATGAACTGGGACAGGGAGGAAGATCTGTTGACATGGAAGCACTTCTTATCCAACGTCTTTTCAAAGACTGTGGAAGGTTGTGCTAATACACTACCAAGATGGCTCTGGGCCACTTGGAAATGTGAGTGTTCCAACAGGAATGGAAGAGAAGCTGGAGCTGCTGGACAAAGGTGAGGGAGCCAGAGGCTCACAGAAGTGAGAGCATGAAAATGGACCCTACCCCTGGCAGAGCAGCCTGTTTGGTAAAAGGGGCTGGGGGAAGGGAACGGTCTTGCTTAAGGAACGTAGACGTAATTCCTGGCTGGCATAGAGGTTCTACAAGGGATGAGGAATATGGCCTCCCAGTATGAATGAGTAGTTTATGAGAACATTGCTTGATCAGGACCACAAAAGTCTATTATGGGGGAGTAGTCATTCCAATAAAGATGCATGATCTTGTAACTAGTACCTAGAACTGAGCCAGTCTGACAAAGGCTTCCTGACTGGAGACAAGATGGAGTCCTGAGGGGGAAGGACCGCACAGCACTAGGGAAAATCACTGTGGTGAATTTCCCCAGGGTTTTTATAGGTGGCTACATGGGGGAAAAGTCAATACTTAAATCTTTCAAGTGATTCTCCTTTAAGCCTTTCAAACAGCAGGTACTAGAGGAATGCGCCACTGTGCCTGGCTCATTTAGACTCTTGAGAACTGTTTTATACAGGGTCTGAGGTTAACATTTCTTACCAATGCCCAAATTATCATGATGGACCCTTATTAGCACAGGGGTGTGAAAGCCAGGTCATGTGATGTCCTGACCTAGAGGAAGCTCACAATAAGTGTGCTGGGTCCGTAGATTCAGTGGTCCATAGACTTAGGGATCTTTTCCTGGGTCCCTAATGTATCATTAAAAGGGAACTCTGGAAGTTATCAGAACACTTATATTAGTTGTTTGGAATGAACAGAAAGAACTACATCCTGAAGAAAGAAAGTTGATGTCTCTGTAAGTGCTTCTACCCCTTCCCAATATAGTAAATCAATAGTGTGACATCTGACAGAAAATGGAAAAGGTGAGTGTCTTAGTTACCTTTTATTGTTGTGAAAAGACACCATGACCAAGTCAACTTATGGGAGAAACATTTGATTTGAGGGTTCACAGTTCCAAAGGGGAGAGCCCATGACCAGCATGGGTGCGAGCATGACAGCAGGTGAGAGGTGAGTAGGCAGGGCGTTGGAGCAACAGCTGAGAGATTGCATCTGATCCAGACACATGAGGCATGAGAGAGAGAGAGAGAGAGAGAGAGAGAGAGAGAGAGAGAGAGAGAGAGAGAGAGAGAGAGAAAGAGAAATAGTGTGGGCTTTTGAAACCTCAAATCCCCCAACACACACACACACACACACACACACACACACACACACACCCTCCTCAAATAAGGTCACACTTCCTAATCTTTCCCAAACAGTTCCACCAACTAGGTATCAAGTATATACAAGCCCATGGGGAGCATTATTATTCAAACCACCACAACAAGGAAAGTCAGAGACAAGGAAGTCTCAGGAAGAGGCATGTGGTTGTACGTGTGGAAGTGTACTCAAAGTGTGGGAGACTTTGTTTGCTGTGACTATGCCCACTCAAGAACATCTAGTACTGAAGGCTCACTAAATAACAAGATGAAATGACCTGACCTTCTGACAACAGCCAGCCCTGTCATCATGCTCCCCAGTACTGGTGACCAGCCATGGAGGGACCACAACAGCCATGTCATCTATCTTCCCATGAGAAAAACCTGTGCCATTTATTGCCACAGGCAAGCCAGCAGAAGAGAGCCAATACTGAGTTCCAAGTTTGGCACCATCTGTCCAGTACACCCATTTGCTGACAAGTTGACTACATCAAACTACTTCCATCTAAGAAGAAGGACCTCCTCTTGACTGAAGAAAGAATGCACCTTCCAAGAATAAAATTTCTTACCAACCTCAACCAGACTGGTGTAAAAGCTCCTGCAGAGCAATCCAATTGTCATGGGATTTCAATTAAACAAGGGTCCCACTGTACAGCCAAAGAGTTGCAACAGTAGATGCAAAACCGTGGGACTCACTGGTCCTGTGTATCATCTAGAACTCCCCAGCCTGATGAAGTTGTGCAAACAGCTGTTAAAAGGTGCAGCCAAGATGTTAGCTCAGAAATGACCTTCCTCAAGAATGGAACACCATTCTCCAACTATTATTCATCTCACACGCCTATAGCCCATGGACTGTGACGTGCTCCAGTGCAGTCTGTGACAGAGCTCCAGGAAACAGGAAGGAGGGCTGAAAACAGACACAATGCTGAAATTCCTGCTTGATACATTGGAAGCTCCCATCCCTGAAACTTTAGGCTCTGTGCATTGGAGGTCCTAGTCTCCAGAGCAATACTGCTTCCACTGAGCATCACAGAGAGACTCATTAAATTTTAAATCATGGTTGCCACTCAGTTACATCAAGAACCTAATGCCCAGAGACCAGCAGACAAGGAAAAGGCCATCATTTTGGATGGTAAGTTTACACCCATGGATAAACTGACCCAAATTACCCAAATGCTACAATAAAAACTGAAGGAATAATTTTAGCATCCAGGTGTTTTTACCCCTGACCAATTACTTTGATGGTAAATGAACAAACAGAAGCCACAGTCTGAAAAGAACCTTGGAGTGAGGGGTTCAGACCCCTCAAGACTGAGGTCTGGTCAGCCCTCCAGATAAGTTGCCTGTACCAGGACAGATTTTAGTCATGGAGGCCGGAACTTACAAATGGCAGTAAGAAAGACGATGTGTATACGTTGACCCTTCAGAGTCAGCTGTGGGAGAGGGGCTGCAGTTTTTCCAGTCACCCGTCTTTTGTGAATTTATCAAAGAACTGAGCCCAAGCAGAATTCCTGAAAACCCTTCTCAGTTAAAGTGAACATACCATGTTAGATTCAAGAGGTGTAAGAGACGGGTTGTAGTAAATACTTCGATGCCCAGGCCTGGTCCTCCTTGAGGCCAAGCATTCATTAATTCTTCAGTTATCAGATATGTTGGGCTGCCAAAGGTCCACGGTTGGACTTCCTTGGGAAAAGCCCCCCTTGAACGGAGATTGCCTTGCCAAGGTTTTCCTCATGTCTGCAAGACTAGCCAGCATCCGATGACGAGCGAGTGATGTGGAGAGATAAGCACCTACTCCCTTTGAGTTCATCCAAGATAACTCTGAAGAGCCATCCAAGCCTCAGATCCCTGTGCGGTCAGCTGAGCCCTCACTTGCCACAGCATCTCAGCTTAATCTCTCCTCTTCCCAATCGTGCTTCATTACCTCCTTTATTGGCTGTTGTTCACGAACACTCCCCCAGTAAATCTCCAGCCACACAAATCTCCCCGGCTGAGTCCCTTCCTGGGAGGTGAGAACTGAGACAACCACAGCATTTCAGTTCCGGGAGATGGCGAAGACGTGGGAGCAGGAGCTTCCGCTTACAACCTTGATGGTGTCTTAAGTCTTTTTTCCCCAGTAGATCACACCATCCTATCATTGTCTATGACATCATTCAAAACTGTAGTTACCTACCCCATCCGCAGAGGATCCCTGCCAAGACCTCCAGGAATTCTTGAAACTGGATAGTGCCAAACGCTACGTATCATCACACCCAGTTTGCTCAGCAAGAATTACTGAGTGAATAACAGATGAGTAATATATACAGTGTGGACATGTGGGACAAAATGACATGTCATGTTCTAGGCAGGAAGGAAGAAGATTTCCTAACTCTGCAGGCTTTGTTACTTAAAGCTAAAGAATTGTCTGGGGATGGAGCTCAGTTGGTAGAGGGCTAACCCAGCATGCTCAAAGCACTAGGTTTGATCCACAGCACCACACAAAACTGGGCTGTGTGGAATGTTCCTGTGACTCCAGCACTCAGGAGGTAAAGGCAGGAGAAACCAGAAGTTCAATGTCATCCTCAATTTTGCAGTAATTTTGAAGTTAGCTTGGGCTACATGAGACCCCTTCCTCCAAAAGGAAAATCACAAACACTTAAGAATTAGTTCTGAAATACTCTAATTAACAGTGGTTAACTAAAGCTATAGACATTGGAAACATTGTTAAGTGTGTGTGGGGGTACTGTAAAAATAAAAAAAAAACACAAAACAACAAACACCCCAGTTTACTTACGTTTGCCCACTCTTACCATAGTTCCATACAGGCAAGATCTTGGTGGCAATGCACAGGGGCTGACATCCCTCAACGTGTCTCTGTCCCATCCCAGATACATGCTCCTGTACATATGGAGACCTCCTCAGGAAACAGAGTAACTCTGCTCTCACCCATTGCTCCTTGGGTTATGGAACAAATATTTTTCACACACACCCGATCTGAAAGCATGCCAAGCCGATGTTTTTCACAACTCTATTCCCACCAGTGGAGTGGAAACAGTTAATATTATTGTTTGAAATACAGTGAAGCCAGGTTTTCTTGGTTACTTTCATTAGTGTAAGCCAAAAAGACCAAGCAACTCCTTTTTTAGAGAGTCTTCCAGAACAATTGGGAGATACTTGGGTTTTTTGTTTTGGGTGTTTTAAAAATCTCAACTGACTCATTTGGTGGGAACAAATGCATAAGTCAGCATGTGGTCTGACCAATGTGATCTATCTATAGGAGGGGAAAAACTCCATAGCATTTTCAAATGAGGTACAGTCAGTGGTCATATGTTTTTGTTTTAATTTCCTATTTAAAAAAAAAAAAAAAACGTATTGAGGGCTGGTGAGGTGATTCAGCGGGTAAAGGCATTCTCGCTAGGCAAGCCTGGTGACTTGACCAGGAACCCATGAAAAGGCAGAAGGAGGGAACTAGCTCCACAGAGTTGTCCTCTGGCCTCCAACCATGCATGTCCACAAAGCTGTGTAACACCCCACCCCTGAGAAAAGTTATAAGTATAATCATAAACATAACTGGTTTTGAAAACTGTAAAAAGACCTGTTCCCAGCCATAAAAGCTGAAAGATTTGCCCTGACGGGAGGACTGATCACTACCAATTCTGTTGTTCCTCCAGGATAGTTTGCTCAGGAGAAAGAACCGCTCATTTTGGTAAGTTTGAGTGAAAGGGAACTACTTGCCAGTGGGAGCATCTCACGAAGCTTGAAATGTGCACATAGGAAATCCAAACCCAGTGGTCACGGAATGCTTAATCACTCCTCTGTTTCCTCTGCCTTTCCCAAGCCATGCCAACTCTCTCTCATCTCCTTCAATTCCTACCTTTATCTCTGGCTTCTTTTCTTTTGCAGAGTCTCTTGACCTCTGACGTCAACTCTTTTCTTCCCCAGTGCAGGGGATCGAACCTGGGGCTTGTGCATGCTGCGTTAGTGCTCTACCACCGAGCCACAGGCCCAATCCTCAAGCTGTATTTCAGGGTTTCTGCCTGAGTATTTGTCAGCATTTGGCCTGACCAATGTGATTTGTCCATAGGAGGAAACTCTAGATAGACAAGTATTGGTGACTCATGTCCTTGAGCTCTCTGTCATAACAAGTCACCCAGCCTCGCTCTGTAGCAAGGCTTATGAAGGCCTAGGAGAAGGAGGGTGTCCCCAAATGTATTCACAACATTTGAACCTCTTAACAAGTTCTAACCCAGTTCCCTCCAGACAGGTGATGGTGTAAGAGACAAAGTACCCGTCCCCCGTGAACCCTGTATATCCCGATTGGTTTTATGTGGTGTTTCCCATCAGATGGAGACTAACAATCCAGAGTCAGGTGGATGGTGCTTATTTCTGAAAGAAAAGTGAGGAAGAGGTCATTGTTACAGTATTTTTCAAAATGTTAGTAGGGCATCACTTACTTTTTTTAACCCAAAACCTATTAATTTAAATTAGGTGGGCATGGCGGCTCACACCTGCAATGCCAGCACTCAGGAAGCTGAAACAAGAGGATTGAGGCCAGTTTGGTTCACAGCTTAGTGAGTTCTGGGCTAGCCAAAACTAGACAGTGAAACAGGAAAAAGGGGAGGAGGAAAGAGAAAGGGAGGTGATGGAGCACCATGACCAAAAGCAAGTCGGGGAGGAAAGGGTTTATTCGGCTTATGCTTCCACATCACAGTTCATCATCACAGGAAGTCAGGGCAGAAACTCAAGCAGGGCAGGAACCTGGAAACAGGAGCTGATGCCGAGGCCATTGGGGAGTGCTACTTACTGGCTTTCTCATCCTGGCTTAATCAGCCTGCTTTCCTATAGAACCCAGGACCACCAGCCCAGGGATGGCTCCACCCACTATGGGCTGGGCCCTCTCCCATCAATCATTAATTAAGGAAATGTTTAACAGGCTTGCCTACAACCTGATCTTGAGGAGGCATTTTCTCAGTTGAGGCTCAAATGACTTTAGCTTGTGTCAAGTTGACATAAAACTATCCATCATAGGAGAGGAGGGGGGAGACGGGGAGGGGAGGACAGCAGAGATGAGTAGAAGAGAGGAAAAAAAGAACTTCGGGGTGGGGGGAGAAGAACTTTGAGCTGGGATGTAATTCAGTTGATGGAGATCCTCAACCTAGGAATTCCACTTCTCAGAGTGCACACAAATAAATCATAAAAACAGGGCATAAAATATTATCTAGAAATACTTATCATTATAGGCATGCATTACTAGGAAAAGGTTATACATTCAACAGTAGGAATTCTAATGATAACTTTATATTCTATGCATATGGTTGATTATCCAGCAACCTCTAAAAAAACCTTTTAACAACTTATAATATGTGAAAGGGAAAGATCAAAATATGAAATTACACACACATTGCAATTTTACCTTAGAATATTGGCCTATAAAGCATTTAAATCAGAAGGGGGGAAATAGTCAAACTTTTAACAGTTTCTATTTCTAAACAGTGGTGATATGGGTAATTTTTATTATCATCTTGGTAGTTAGTTTCTTCATGTATTCAAATATTGGTATTAATATTGTTTTAATAATAAAACATATTCAAAATACATATTATAATGACCTTCTTGTCTGAATTCTCTGGTTAATTGTTTTAACTTCTCACTTCACAACAGTGGGTCCAATACAATAATCACTGAGAAGATGTGGTAGGACAGGTCCACAGGGTCGAGGAAACTGGCTCAAACCAGTTGCCCAGACTTGCACATAACAGGTTATAAGCCAACCTGGAATCTGCCTGAGCACCTAGCAACAGGCGCTGTCAGAGTTCCTGATCACGCCCAGCCAATGGGAGATGACCATGCAATGCCACCAGACTGGGACACAGCTTGGGTGCTGGGAGGAGGGTATCTAAGGCCTTCCCTGTTATTGAATAGATGAGTCTGCTGTTTGCCTTCACCTGACTCCTGGTGTCTGTGTCGTTGATGCCTCGTCCGTCCTCTCACCCCCTCCCCCGAGGAAGCCATTGGAGAAGGTGGCTGAAGAACAACCATAAATCATGACCAAAATTATCATTCATTCATTTCTTTCTCAGCTTCCCTTTTGTTGTCCTAGGAAGGGCCTCACAGAAGGCAGTAGCTTTCCTAGAACTGTCTGTCACCTGACTGTAGATATTTTGTTGTTTATTTATTCATTGATGTGTGTGCATGTATATGTATGTGGGGTGGTGTGCACACCATAGTGCCCATGTGGAAGTCAGAGGCCAGCTTGTAGGAGTTGGTTCTCTCCTTCCATCATGTAGGTTCTGGGCACCAAGGTCAGGTTGTCAGTTTTGGCAACAAGTCTTTACCCACTGAGCCATCTCATTGGCCCTGACAGTACACACTTCTTATTCCTGCTGCTCATAGACCTGACTGTTTATAACGATCACTTGTTTGGTGCCCATTTCTGCCTTCTTTGATGCTGACAAGAACTTGTGAAAATGATCTCTTCCATCCTCTCTTCGTTTTTAATGAATGGTTAAATGTATTATTATAATACTGTGCTGACAAGCACAGCAGATACTGAAATATCATTCCATTTCAAATAAAATAGTCGGTATTTTGGCTGGCTGCAACTCTTGTTTGGCCATCGTCCCTTGGTTAAAATTCCCTGAGGTTTGTTTATCTGGCTTCTTGGGTTCTTTCTTTTAAGTATATCAGCATTTTCTGCTCAGCTTCAAGCTATTCTCATCTCAGCGTGTAGGAAGTTGAAGCAGAGCAGAGGCTTGTGACTTCAGTCCAGCACGACTATAATTAGTGAGGAAGTCAAGGAACTAACATGGCTACCCTACCCCGAAGGACCAAAGATGATGGTGATGGACTCAAACTCAGAATCCATCAGGGCTACTGGCCCAGGTGATCAAAGTGACAAACTCAGCCACACTGGCCTCCAGATATTGTACCTGGACTGCCCACGAAAACGCAACCAGGACCACTTGGAATTTTGGGGTTTTAGAAACAAAACTTCTTAAGATTTTTTTTTTTTTTTGAGACAGGGTCTAGTGTATCCCAGGCTGGCCTTGAACACCCTTTGTAGATGAGGATAGCTTTGAACTCCTGATCCTCCTCTCCCCACCTCCCAAGTGCTAAGATTACAAGTGTGAGCTACCAGGCCTGTTTTGTGCAGAGTTGGGGTTGGAACCTAGGCTTTTGTGAGTGTTGAATGTTAGGCATGCACTCTACCAAATGAGCTACATCACCAGCCCCCACAAGATTTTTAACAAAGAGTTAAAAAAAAAAAGGGGGTCTATTAAGGCAGTCACCTTTCTAGATTACATGCTTAATCCACTGTTAGTGACATATTACCAAGCATCTATGGAGTCCTGGTTTGGAATTGCTCTCACATACAGTTTGTGAAATGCATCAGAAAATCAATCTCTTTGATTCTGATCACATATGAATGAGATTAAGAAGTCAGATTTCTCAACTTATTTACCAGGCTGGGCTCCAGCTGCCTTCTGCATTTTCTAAATAGCAGATGCTCTCAGAAAACCAAAGTTTGCCACCCATAAATCTTTCATAACCACATGCCTTGGTCTAAGACAGGAATTCCAATAAGGGGATTCCAAAAGGGATTAGGATCGGGACACGATCACAGGAATAATAGACAGCATTCCGGCCCAAGATCTCTGGGTGAGACATTTCATCTGTATGATCACACAGCTTCAAAATAATCCCAGCATTCAGTTTCCAACAAGCATTGAATGAGGCCATTGTGTCTCCAAAGCCCCGGCTGCTTCTTGGGTCTAGCCTGCTCTATAGGCCAATGCCAGTCGTTAGAAAGTAAGTTTCCGTCTCAGGAGGTGACCTAACGTGCTACATTAAAAGGATGTCATCTGAGCTATTGCAATCAGAAAGTTAAAGGCGTGGAGAGTGCTGTGTGCCTGTTATCCCAGCACCTAGAAGGCTCAAATAGGAGGACTGCCTAGGCTACACAGCAGGAGTGGGCCAGCCTAGGGTAAAGGGAGACCTTGTCCCCAAAGAAATGGAACAAAAGGGGCAGCAGGAATACATTTGCACTTAGCGAAATGGAAGTGCTAGATAACCGCTTAGACCCCAGAAGGTGGCTCACACTGGAATACACCACTGCTGTCTGCTCCCCTCCTGGGAGTTGTTAGGAAATAAGAACTGACTCTTAAAGCAGTGGCAGTTGGCATGTGTTTGCTAATAGCAGCAGCAGCAGCAGGCTCACACAGGTTCCATACTTTTGGATAAAAAGGTAGACGTGGCTCAGGTGGGTCACTGACAGTCCCTTTGGCTTCTGTGACCACTGAATTATTCAGACACCAGGCCTGTGCCACACCTGGAAATGTGCTCTCTGGCCAGGCTCCTTCAGTTGCAAGCAAGTCATCCAAGTTACTTTAAGCACCGGGGTCTTCCTGTGACCACAATAAGGATGTACACCCCCAGGCCCCACTTACAATCAATTCTGGAAACTTGTCTCTCCGCTGCCAACTCTAGTCTACATGCTGAAGGTCATCTACGCTTAGCAGTGTCCTTGTCTGGGGAACACAATTTTGTTCATGAGATGACACTAGTTCAAAAGGAAAAATCTAGAAAGACCTTGAACTTCTGATCCTCCTGTCTTTCCTTCATAAACACTGGGATTGCAGATGTGTCCCACAACATCTAGTATTTGTTTACTGGGGATAAAACACGGGGTTTCATGCATTCTGGGCATGCACGCTATCACCAGAGCTTTATCCCCAGGCCTCAGCAGCTCTTGTAACTGCATGATTAAACTATTAGCCTTCAGGCACTGGCTTGTACATTTATGCATTAGCCAACATGTAATGCTTATTGTACATAGGCATTGCATTTAGCTTTGAAAGTATAGAGATGAAGAATCTTATCTCAGACCTCAAAGAAATTGAAGTCTCTCAGCAAACATGACTAGATAAGTCTAAACAGGATATAATAAACACACTAATGAGAACATGGACAAAGTGCTTGGGAGGCATTGAGGAGTTAACACACAGTATGTTCTCAAAAGACTGAGATCTCAGAGCTGAAGAGATGGCTCACTGGTCAAGAGCACTAGCTCCTCTCCCAGAGGACCCAAGTTTGGTTCCAGAACCCACAGCAATAACTTATAACCATCTATGACTTCAGTTCCAGCACCCTCTTGTGGCCTCCGTGAGCTCCTGCATGCACATTACACACATACTCTCATGCAGACACACATGTATATACACAAATGCAACACACGCACATCTTAACCACGGCTGAGCACTGTCTGAGATTCCATCCGCTCCCTTTGGACTAGGCTGATATGCCAGATGTGCAGTGGATGGGTTGCGCTGACCCTGGCTTGATCTGGGCTATTTGTTCAGTTTCTTCTTTCCCGAAGTCATCTCAGGGCTCTCTGCAGACAACCTTCCTGGCCGGAGAACGTTGTGCAACACTAGATCTTCACGGCTGTTTGACCACCGAGCAAATTCTTCTTGATGGCTTTGGAAGAAGAACAGCTACTGTGGGGAAGTGAAGCCAATGCAACGCTCAGGAAGCAAGACATTTTGTTTGAACATAACATAAATCAGCTCCGGAAAGGGGGGCTGGGAGGCCCCCTCCTCCGAAGCTCTCTTGAGCCTCCGAATTCTGCTGCCAAGTCTTTGCTTCCAGACCTCAGGAACATGGCTTCAACAGGTCTGCCTGTTCCAAACCCACGCTCCTCACTGCTTTTATCCTGTGGTTTCTTGGCCTGTTTCAAGAATGCGATGCAAAATTATGATTTCATGGAATATTATGCAATTCTAATAGAAGGGCAGTGAAATTATCAATTTTCATCAATTACCAAGTCATGTAGGTGACCAACCAGTGGCTGCAGTTTGAGTGACTCATTCTGTGGTTGTTTTTTTTGTTTTATGCTTGTTTGTTTTGGTTTGGTTTAGTTTGATTGTGTGTGTGTGTGTGTGTGTGTGTGTGTGTGTGTGACTGTGTGTGTTGTTTTGAGGTGGATTGTTTGGTTTTATTTTTTGAGAAAGGGTGTCATGATGTGTCTCAAACTTACCATGTAGCTGAAGATGATCCTGAGCTTTTGAAATTCCTGCCTTTACCTCCCCAATGCTAGGAAAATAGACCAGTGTCATTATGCCTGGTTTACACAGTGCTGAGGCTCAAACCCAGGCCTTTATACATACAACTGAACTTCCCAGCAGGCTGCATTCTATGATTGCAATATTTGTCTCTTCTACATGAAACCATGTTGAAATGTAGTTCCTATTGCAGTGCTGTGAAGAGGCATGGCCTTTGGAAGGCCATTGCGTCATTCATGAGGTCTTGCTCACTGAGTCAGGTTAGTATATTTATAAGACAAGGTCAAATCAAGTGCTCTCTTGATGTCTTGTCCCTGCTTCACATGGAGTTGCAGCATCCCTCCTGCTCAGAGCCTCAGAGGACACAGCAACCATCTTGGAAACAGAGTAAACCTCACCACCGGACACACATCCTGATGAACATTGTGATCTGGCACTTCCCAGTCCCCAGAGCTATGAGAAGTGAAGTTTTGCCTTTTATAAATTACATGGTGTCAAGTATTTTTTTTTAGCAGATAAGATTGGCTAAGACAGCCCACAAAAGTAAAATAAATAAATAAATAAATGGAATGATTACAAAGTAAACATGGGTTTCTCTATGACCTTTGAGAGGTTTTATTATTCTTGGGACAGAATTGAAAAACAGTGATGACAGAGAAGTGAGACCCACTATTTCATTCCTGGTGTCTCTTAAATGAATGCCCCCTCTCTCCCAAAGATGACAGTGGTCAGCCTGGGCTCAAGACTATTTGCTGTTCTCCTAACTCACTATAGGGAATTTATCTGGGCTATTTTAACTTCTGTCTTAGATGATCACCTATGAAAATGAATTAAGAAAGCTGCATTGAATTTTCAAGTACTCAGAAGAGAATAGGAATACAGAAAAAGTCATTTTTATTTTATTGAAATCCAATATTATATATTTTGAAAACAAAGTATTGCATCAGATCAGAGATTCCAAAACTTTTGATATTAGAAATTATATTCTGCTTTGGACTACTTTGGGGTATCTTTATGCTTCTTGTGTGTAGTGGGTAGCTGTTCCAGCTTTGACCTGGAAGTACCACCCACTTTGAGGCTTCAGTAACTGTCACACCTACAAGGTGGAGCCGAGTTGACTGAAGCCTCAAAGGGGGTGGTACTTCCAGGTCAAAGCTGGAACAGCTACCCACTACACTTGTGTGTGTGTGTGTGTGTGTGTGTGTGTGTGTGTATGCATTACACATACATTGCGTATACAGTACATTTTAATTATAAAACTAATGTATGTTTACAGTAAGATATTGAAATAGTATAAATAGTGGGAAACAATGAACATTTTTATCAAGAGAAAGAGAAATTTTTTTTTTTTTTTTTTCGAGACAGGGTTTCTCTGTGTAGCTTTGCGCCTTTCCAGGAACTCACTTGGTAGTCCAGGCTGGCCTCGAACTCACAGAGATCCGCCTGGCTCTGCCTCCCGAGTGCTGGGATTAAAGGCGTGCGCCACCACCGCCCGGCTTGAGAAAGAGAAATTTTTAATGTGTGTTCACTCCTAACACTGCTAAAATGTAGAAGTTATGGGCATCCTGGTACACAGATGTGGAACCAGATGCAGACTGGCTCACTAACTTGTTCAAGGTCACACCAGGGATGCAGGAGTTGGAGAGAGCCCTGGTGATTAACCACTGCTCTGCACTGCTTCTGGAAGTTGACAAGGACAAATTAAACAGAGCGATGCTAGTCTAGGATACAGTGCTTCCTCTCGCTGTCATATAGAAGGTGGGCTACACGAAACCCCTCTTCAAAGCAGTAAAGAAACCAAAACAAAATCCCACAGAGAAGTCATCAAAAGATCAGAACAGAGGACTCGGAGGAGTGTGAATGCAAATCACTAAATAATATCTGAGCAAGGGCTCTGTCTAGCTGATGACAAAAACACGTGAGTTTTTTTTAAAGATGGGCTTTTTGGAGCCTCCCAATGTGTCTGCTGGATGAGGCGAGGGATGCCTGTGTAGAGACAGCCTTGAACAATGTGAGCACACACTGGCCACTCTCCCTTCCTCCCTTCCAGTCCAAGGCAGGAGGCTGAGCCAACTTCCAGACCCCCTTCAGATTTGAGAATCTCCCATCATAACATCTGCAACTGGACATGAATTTTTTTGTTTCTTTTGAACTTGGAAAGTTATTATGGAGTACCTCTCTTATGCCCTAGCCATATGTGGCTCTCTGCTGTAGTTCTTTGTGCATTTGTCCCTCAAGGGTGAGAGCTAAGTCTTAGTCATCTAGAATTCTCTGTAGTACTAGCGTAACGTTTTGTACATAACAGGAGCCCAATAAATCTTTATGGAGTTGAAGTTAGTAGAAGTGTGGTATGCTGAGCTCCCAGAGAGCAGTCAGAAAAAAATACAGGAGCTTTGAAAACAAAGAAAAATGAGGGAGAAGAAATGAGCAAGTTGGGCAGATCAGCAGTTTCTGAAGTGTTCTCTGTAGAGCACAAATCCCATAAAATACTACCTGAAGAAAGGTCCTGGCTCAAGTAATTTTGTAGAGCACCACTTAATATACTCCCACCCACTCAACTCTTTGGGGGATCATAAGCAGTCAGCGTGCTGGAAGAACTGGTTCCAGCTTGCAAAAGTCAGTTGTTAAAATTTTGAAGAATTTTGTGAGCCGACCATTACACATGCTCATTGTTAAATATTAAATTACATAAACTTCCATTAAGTAAGTTCTGTTAAAAAACAAGGATAATAATTATTGAAAACAGCTAATGACTTTGCTAGGGTTTGCTCTTGTGTGCTGTAGTAGTTCAGATCAGAAGTGTCCCCCAAAGGCCTGTGCACACAGCTGAGGATAGCTGTGAATGTGGCCCAAAACAAAAATCATTCCCTGTCTTAAAACATGATGAGGATTTTATACGGTTGCTTTTGGTAGCTTGATTTCTTGATTCTCAAGTGTAAACTTTGAGGCTGACAATGTCAAAAGATTGGACATGCCTGGCCTGTAGGGTGAAGGCCTGGTCACCAGTGCAGTGCTGCTTGGGGGTAGCAAAGAACCTTTAAGAAGTAGAGCCTAGTAAGAGCTTTTAGGTCATTGAAGATATGTTCTCAGGAGGATGGTAGGGCCTACCCTTCTCCTCCTCCTCCTCCTCCTCCTCCTCCTCCTCCTCCTCCTCCTCCTCCTCCTTGTCCTCCTCTTCTTTTCTTCTTCTTCTTCTTCTTCTTCTTCTTCTTCTTCTTCTTCTTCTTCTTCTTCTTCTTCTTCTTCTCCTCCTCCTCCTCCTCCTCCTCCTCCTCCTCCTCCTCCTCCTCCTTCTCTTCCTCCTCCTCCTCCTCTTCTTCTTGTCCTCTTCCTCTTCTTCTTCCTCCTCCTCTTCTTCTTCTTCCTCTTCTTTTTCTTTAGTTGCTAGCCATGAGGTGAACAAACTTTCTCCCCACAAGTCCCAAAAGCAATGAACCCCCTCAACCATAGACTGCAAGCTTCAAAGCTATGATCCAAAATAGACTTTCCCTGTGGTTAAGCTGACAGCATCAGGCATTTTGCTACAGTAATAGCTCACATGCATACGCTCTTGTATTTCCACTGAATGTGTTTGTCATACCTACATGGATGTGCTGAAAAACAGCATGCTGCTGGATATCTCTGTCCATCTCACAATCATCAGTACCACATGGATGGCTAGAAGCCATCTATGGCAGGAGTGTTTATACCACAGAAGTCAGCTGATACTGCAAAGTGGAAGTTTTTCTCCAGAGAACTGGCTCTTTGGCCTTTATAGCACACTGTTGAAAAAACCCAATAACCCTACAGCAAACACCTGGTTAACCACCCGAGTCTATATCCTGAACTTTATTTCATCACAGAAAGCATTTTAAAGACAAGGTCTCTATATGTAGCTCAGGGTGGCCTCAAATTCACAGCCCTTCTGTCCCTGCCCTGGAGCACTGATGAAATTCTTTTAATGACTAACATCTACCACCACCTTGAAACATAAACTTTAGGAAAAACCACTCAATTATTAAGTCATTTCTTGGTTCTTTTTTTTCCTTTCTCATGTATGTATCTCTGTGGGTGTTATGCAAATGTGTTTGCATGCTCTTATGTGATGGCATGTACATATGTGTGCAAGAGTGCACATGCACATATGTAGGAGTAGAGGCTGAAGGCTGTTATCTGGAGTCTTCCTCAGTCATTCTTATTCATGAGACAGTCTCTCATGTGTAGGTGGAAGATTCTCTTGCCTGTCTGTTCCCAAATACCCAGCATCTGTTTCCCAATGAAGGCTTAATATCACTTATAAATACTCGGCCAGTAGCTCAGGCTTATTACTAACTAGCTCTTACACTGAAATTAACCCATAATTCTTATCAATGTTTAGCCACTATCTTGGTACCTTTTTCTCAGCACAGCAGTCTCATCTTGCTTCCTCTGTGTCTGGCTGATGACTCCAGACTCCACCATTCCTCTTCCCAGAATTCTCCTAATCTACTCACCCCACCTATACTTCCTGCCTGGTTCCTGGCCAATCAGTGTTTTATTAAACCAATTTGAGTGACAAATCTTTACAGTGTACAAGAGCATTATCCCACATCACTTGTGAATGCAGAGCTCAATGATATGGCCCCTCAGGTTAGTCAGTTTGTTTAGGCAACCCCAGCTCTAGAATTATGGTGAGCTGCCATGTACACCTGGCATTTACATGAGTCCTGAGAATCCAAACTCCAGCTCTCACGCTGGCACACTGACAAAAGCTCTAACCACACAGCCTCATCACACACAAGCTTGGCATTTCTCCTGCTTAGCTTTTCAAGTTATTAGGGGATAAAAGGCGTAATCAACCTTCCCTTTAACAAAAATCTTTTTTGAGATTTATATTTATTTCTATTTTATGTGTATGAGTGTTTAGCCCAAATGTGTGTCTGTGCACCATGTGCATGCAGTGCCCATTGAGGCCAGAAGAGGGCATCCCATCCCCCTGGGACTGGAGTTACAGATATTTGTGACCCACCATGTGGGTGCTGGGAATTGAACAGGGAATCATCTGGAAGAGTAGACAGTGCTTTTTTGTTGCTAAGCCACCTTTCCAGCCCCCAATTTTCCTTTTGAAAACAGTTAAAATCATTGAAACTGATTTCTACTCCCTCAGAACTGCCTGATGTCATGTTCATGATTCCTTTATTCCACAGAGTGGTGTCATAGGCAGACCACCACCCAGACCACCGCCCAGAAAGCATCCACTTATGACTTACAGTTCATCACTAGGCAAGGCAATCGATGCCTCCCAATCTCATTTTTGCCATCTGTAAAATGGGGCCTACTACAGAATATTCGAGAAAGCCAAAGTTTATGCATGAGGAATGACTTGCCCAGGTGTGCAGTTGTTACATATGAAAGATCTTATGTGGGTGTTTCTCTCTGAACATAGTGTGACAAATATGGTTCATAAAAAACCCTTAGCCAATCCTGCCAAAGCTCAGCATCATCTCTCAAAGGCTCACAGCAAAATGGATGAAGCTTAGCGACAGCTCCACAGAAACCTACTATGCTGTACGGTGACAGCTCAAATGTGACTGTGAAGGTGTTTCCCAGCATCGTGGGCAAGCTCGTGGGAAACTGCAGCCGTGTTTCCAAAAAGACCAGATCAAAGCCAATAGCCTGCCGATGGACAGTAAGTGTGAATGTGGCTGGGTGGTCCCACGACAGATGGAATTTGTAGTCGGGTGTTTTCAAGAACAGACCCTTATTGCTGCAAGCAGTCACGGTTCAGCGTCCACAGGCAGTTTTACTTAAGCCACAAGAAAGTGATGTTTATCTCTCAGATCCATTTTGGAATAATATTTTCATAAACTTGGACATTTTCAGCTTTGCTAAAGGTCTGGAAATATTACCCTCTATCTTAGAAGGTCACAAAAAGGGAGGGAAGGGGAGAGGAGAGACAGGATGAGGGAAATTCTCTCTCTTTCTTGCTCTCTCTAATCCCTCACTAGGCTGTCAGAAGGCCTGGCACGTACACTCTGCTTTTACTGGCCCTCACCCAGTGATTGGCATCCTGGGCTGAGAGGCACCATGGAGCGCCTCTTATCATTCTGCCCTACAATGGTCAGATTGTGGATGTTTAACAAGAACAGAGAGGGCATCCAGTGTTCACGGGCACTGAGTGGTCAGCTCGGACAATAGCCACAGTACTGCCGCAGTGGCCTGAAGGCCTGCCATGGGCTAGGTGTCCTGCAGACAAAACAGGATGCTTGGCATGTCAGGGAGACACTCCCTGGAGGAGGCTGAGAACATCCAACTACCAACCCGGGTGGACACATGTCCCCATTGTCACAACTGATGAGTTGCGCCAGAGCAGATGGACTGCAGTCCTCTAGATACCGCTTGCCTCCAAAGGAAGCTTGAACTCCAGTAGAACAGTATGGAAAGATAATAAGACCTTCAGGGGGTGGAGCCTGGTGGGGCTGACAGAAAGCAATTAGGTCACGTAGGCTACACCCTCAGAAAGAATCCAGGGGTTAGGTCTCCTGGGGTTGGGTTGGTTGCTGTGAGAGCAGGTTGGTACACAGCCTGTTGTCTGCTCTTGATCTCTCCCACCGGCAGCGGGCACTTGTCTCTGTCACGTGTTCCACTCTATGAGCTGGCCGCCATGTTGGGATACTGCCAGCAGGCCCTCACCAGAGGCTGAAAAGATGGACCAACCTAATGCCCCCCTTTCCGCCTCTAAAACGAGAAACTAAATCAACCTTTTTTCTTCACCCAGCACCCAGTCTCCAGGACTTTGTTCCAGCCATACAAAATGGACCAACGTTGGCCGGATGTCCTCCCTGAGTGTAGTCCTACACACAAGGAAGGCTTTGCTGGAGACAGGTTCTCCAGTTTCTTGACTCTAGCCCGGTAGAATAATTCAGGTATGAGTAGCTATGGAAAAGCCAGAACAGAATAATAACACAATGACCAGCCACACCTTAAGAATAAAAAAAGACATTAATACTTATCTACCACCCATGTATTTACTGAGCATAGTACTTAGTGTTTTCATAATCCTTGTCTTATCTAATCCTCAAACAGCCTTGTTTGATACACAGTTTCATGTTATATCAGAGATGGAGAAAGTGAGTGTGTATTAACCACACTCGTTCCAAAGACTCATTTATCTCATACACAGTCAAGTTACCATGCCAACGTCACACCGCTAACATTGGCAGAGCCAGAGCTTAGGAGTGGGTTTTCCTGGCTCCCCAACAGGGGTTCTTTCTACTGTACTAGACAGCGCTGTGGTTGAGCATGGGCTCTAAGACCACATGGCCTAGATCTGAATCCTGTATCTGCCGTTGAGCTAGCTGTGAGACCACGGTCAAGCTCCTTGTCACAGGCCAACTAATCTCAAGCCTACTGTTTAGTTTCACTAACTGTGTAATTCCAACCCAAACACCAGATGCCTGAGAAAGCAGACTCTCGGGGTTCACTTTAGCCTTAAATATGTCATTCCAGAGGCTACAGCAGGTACCTTTGTTGCCCATTATCTCCACCTTTGTCTTCAGTTGAGTTTCATCTAACTCATTTATCGGCTGGAGAAGAAAGTCTCTAGTGGAAATCACAAGGAGAGAGCTGGTGGTAAGCGAATTTAGAATCATGGGCACCTGCCTCAGGTAGGGTCCTGGCTCATGAGAGGTCATTATTTAGGTATGGTATAGCCAACAGATCATGACCTGAAAAAAAATGTTCTTAAGAAGTCCTGGGTTCCCAGGAGACGGGGCATCGTATGCCCTGAGAGGCAGCTTAGGGAAGTACCAGGGCCAGTCAAGAGGTAGATGAAGAAGGGCCTATAAACAGAAGCCACTCTGGTGGTTTCTGTGGCAAGAAGCTGAAGAGGCAGGTATACCAGCTTGAACTCGATAGCTAGGGTCATGGCAGTGCCTTCCCCCAGTTTTCCGAGCCCTTGTTCTGGGTGGTTGGGGAAGTTGGACAATGGCCCCAAGTTGACAGCCTGATAAAAAGAGGTTGCTGGACTGTGGGCTCTGGATTGGTTGCTTTGGACTGGAAAACTGGGCTCCTCGATGAGGACCTTCCCATCTTCAGGAATGAGCTAGTCCTGGGAGAGGCAGAGCCTCCAGCAACAGCAAGGCCCCAGAGGTCAAAGTATCAGAACACAACCAATGAAAGATACGATCACTCCATGAAGCACGAGACATTTGCATGGTGGGTGAGGAGGGGAGGCAGGAGGGGAGGAGTCCCGTTGGGCAAACCCATCTTCACAGAGACAGCCACTTCTCTTCCCTCACCACCCCATCTCTACCAGGAGCCTATGAGCATTGATGCTCCTACACCACCCTCAACCCCCCTTTCTCTGCAGCTCGTCTCTTGCTACTCCTGTTCCCCTGTTCCCATCTTCTCCCACACATGCCTGGAGTCTCCAGGCTCCTTGGGCTGAGCCCTGCATAACTTAGCTTCTTAATCCTCGCTTCCCCAGAACCAGCAGTTCTGCCACACTCAATCCTTTCAATTAGCATATACAAACAGGCCTTTTACAGCATACCCTGGAGCAGCAGAGACGTACCCAGATACACAATGGGCATATTCAGCCACGAAAAATGAACTTCTGGGTTTGGACTTACATTTCAAGGAGCTGTGTAACTCCGTGATCTTGTGCCCTCTTAAAATGCCAGGGTCAGGGCAGAGGGCTGAAGCTGAGCAAGCTGAGCTGTTGGGGGGCGAAATTGTCTAAATGCCTTCTGGGTGGAGCTGGATCCCACTGAGTCAGCTCTGTGCTATACTACCACAGGAAGAAGTTTCTGGAGACATCAAGAGGTCAGTTATAACCTACCTCACAAGGGCCATTTATGGTGTGTGAACCATTTGCAAGATGACAAAAGGGGATGATGGGTGGCAAGAGGCTTGGGGACTCGGGGACCTGGGTGAGAGCTACCTGCTAGAAGCCAGTGACCCCTCATAAACAAGCAGAAGGCCTTCGATCCGGAACTGCCCCCTTTCTTAACCGAAGGCAATACTCTGAAGTTCTCTTTTAGGACTGCGGAGGCTTGGGGAAACTCTCTCCACTAGGAGCTTTCCCACTAGCGAATTAAAGTGTCCAGGAGTCAAGGAATATTCCACGTGCATCAGTTTTTCTCTCTCTCCTTTCTATCTGGAAATACCTCGCTTCCCAGCCCCTGCCAACTTCCTACTCACTTCCCCGGGCTAAATCTTACTTCTCTGATTATCCTGTCCTGAAGCATCAACCCTTTCCTTTTCAATGCAGACTAATTACTCTTGATAAAGATTACTATAAAATAGATCTCTAAAATACCACTTAAAAGCGGGGCATGGTAGTACACTCCTATGATCCCAGCTATCAGGAGGCAGAAGCTAGAGGCTCAGGAGTTCAAGGCCAGGCTCAGTTACAAAGCAAGTTCAAGACCAGCCTGGGCTGCAATGATACCCTGTCTCAAAAATTAATTAGCAATTTATACACTAATTTAAGTTTCACTGGGATCTTAAAACCTACCCCGCCCCCATGAAAAGAGGAACCGCTATAATTTCCCCTGCATTGTGTCGTATCTCCCAACTATACGATGAATTGTGAGAGGGTAAATACCGTTGCTTCTGCTTTCTGTTTCTCTCAGAGAGCTGAACAGAGCCACCCTGAAAGGTGATGGAATGGCTGTGAGGTCTTGGTGTTGCCCTGCCAACCTTTATTGCTTGCTTTCATTAAATATTCTGAACTTGGGATGGTGAGATGATTCACCCAATGGGTGAGGGCACTTGCTATCAAGCTTGATGGCCTGGGACCCACAAGGTAGGAGAGAATCAACTCTCTCAGGTTGTTCTCCGACCTCCATGCTCATACTGTGGCCTGCACACGCGTACCCCCACCCCATAAATCATTCAATCAACCAACACACAAATATATAAATAAACGTAATTTAGAAGTTAAGTACCCTATGTTTTACTTGTTGCGAGCAATCTGAAGCTGGCTCAATTTGAAATTGCCTCTGGTTCCTTTTGGAGGCCCGGGAGTGGGGGACCTGGAACACATGTAAACGGTGCTGTAAGTCACTTCCTTTAAAATAAGCAGATAAGCAGATTTAGCATTCTTCTCCGTCAACAGCTTAACAATGTACACATCTATATGGAATAGCTGTGTCATGTTACGTCTCGGAGATGGAACTTGGATTTCCATGCCCAATTTAATTGTAAACAAGCTTTCCCGTGCAGCAAGAGCCACAGAAGCAGTTGTGATCCGAGGAAGGTGCTCGAGATGCCAAATTACCTCCGGCTGTTTCAGATCCAGAAATGCGGAGCAGCGGGTTCTGCCAACTGTGCCAACTTAAAATGTACCAGGGAGGCTCGCTCTGTGAGAGGGTGAAAAGGAGATTTTTGAGTCATTGCCAGACTTGAGAGCAGACCTGGGTGGTACTTACAACGTCAGCTGCATGAGCAGAGGGGCTTCTTTACATCTGAGGAGGGGCCGCTGTATCTCCGAGTTGGAACAGACCCAGCAAAGCTTTGAGCCGGGTGTGGGCTGTCTCTGCTGACCGCGAAGCAAACAAGAACACACAAACCCACCGCTCTCCTGGTGTGAAGACAGAACTGAGTGTCCTGACATGTTAGGACTCTCTCCCTCCACAAAGGCATCCATCTTGCATTGTACAAAGCACAGCATACCCCTGCCCACCGGCTCAGTTGCAGACCTCTACAGTTGCAGACGCCGCCCATTAGATGCTGAGCGCTTCTCTGAGTTCTATTGGGTCCCCGGGAGCTGCATCCCAGAAAGTGAAGGGCAGCCTCGGGACATCCCCATTCCTGAAGTTAAGCTTCAAATGTTTCCATTTTGAATAGAGAAGGTAGCTAGGTTAGAGACCCTCCAATTAAAGTGTACCCTCGACATTCCCCGCCCCCCCCACACACACACATACAAACCCTAGTCATTCCCCAAAGGCCCTATCCCCCAGTATTCTCACACCAGGGCTTACGAGTTTCCAGGAGAGTCAGACACACAGTCCAAATCAGCATGCAAACGAAGAAACGTGACAAAATATGTCGCATACAAATGGCTGAAAGGTCACAAGGTTGGAAGCAAGCTGACAGTGGCTTGGGGGTGGGGAGGGGTGGGGGGGTAGGGGGGTGGGGGAATCGGAATTGAAGAGTAAGGACAGGACTTCTCTTTTTTGTCAGAGGCAACAAGGAAGCCATACCCAGAGTCAGGCTGCAGTCTTGCACATGGTGCCCCGCTTAGATCTCCAGAGCCCGCTGAATTCAGGAATATTTTGGGGTCCCCACGGGGACCAAGCTGATTAGACTCCTGTCCCCAGATGCTAGTGACACGTTTGCAACGTGCCTTCCTACCATAAGCTTCCTGCCATGGCTTGAGTGTCTCCCGACAGCCTATGTGTTGATACTTGGCCCCTAGCTTACGGCACTATTTGGCAGGGGGAGCCTTTGTAAGGCAGGGTTTTCTGACAGGAACCTTAGGTCTTTGAGGGCATGCCCTCAGAGGTGATTGTGGGACCTTGGCCCCTTTCTCTCTCTCTCTCTCTCTCTCTCTCTCTCTCTCTCTCTCTCTCTCTCTCTCTCTCTGTCTCTCTCTCTCTGTCTCTGTCTCTCTGTCTCTCTGTCTCTGTCTCTGTCTCTGTCTCTGTCTCTCTCTCTCATTGCCCAGCTAGTGATGAGGTAAGCAGTCTCATTTCATGCTATACTCTAGCCATAAGGTGTTACCTTCCCACAGGCCTGACCGTGGATGGGAACTTCCAAGATGAGCCTTCACTCAGTGAACATTAATTATCTGGGCTGTTTTGCCATAGGGATGAAAAGGTGATGGACACACTTCCCATGCTGCATTCACCTTAGTCATTTAGTTAAGTAGACACCGGGGTAAGGGAACGCCTCATTCAAACCACCACACATACTGTAATCGAAGAAGCAGGAGGAGGAGGGGGAGGAGGAGGAGAGGAGGAGAAAGAGAGGGGAAAGGTGGGACTAGGAAAAAAAAAAAAAAAAAGAGGCCGGGCAGTGGTAGTGCACACCTTTAATCCCAGCACTCAGGAGGCAGAGCCGGGTGGATCTCTGTGAGTTCAAGACCAGCCTGGTCTACAGAGCAAAATCCAGGACAGGCACCAAAACTGCACAGAGAAACCCTGTCTCAAAAAAAAGAAGAATGAAAATGGCTTTGCTGAAATATCAGCAATACTTACAGTGCATTCCATCAGTCAAAATTTCTTGAGCATCTGTGTGGCGTGTTTTGCTGTGGCACAGAGAGCACAAGGTGGGCATGGCACAGCCCCTTCTGTTAAGTAAGTGCCAACTGAGCGAGAGGATGGTTAGGTTGATCTAACACTGTTTTGTAACAGGAAACAGGAGTCCTGTCCTTGCAGCTAGAAGGGACTCTGACCCTAACCGTGAGTGCTGGAGTTTTTAGGGGAGACTTGCCCGCGTAAGAGAAGAGGTAAACTGAGTCCTGACAGAGCTATGAAGTTAGAGATGGCTTCATGGTAAGAGAGAGAACGGGACTTTGTCCACGGAGCTGGAGACCCCTGGAGTACAGCCAACACAATACCCTGGGGCCTGCCAGAAGCAACAATGTCTCCGTTCCCATCCCCAGGCTTCTGCCAAGCTCCCACCTTGCTGGGGTAATCCAGCTCCGAGAGCCTTGCAACTAGGTGATGATCTCTCCCACAAAGGGCATTATTCTAAAGTTGTCAGCCGGTTAAAGTCCTGCCCCTCTTCTATTCAGTGGAAAGGAATCCACCCCGCTTTGTGGTGCTCTCTCGAGGCACTTCAACAGTTTTTATCTAGCTGGTGTTTGTGATTTCTTCCTTATCACACTAGTAAGAAATGGGAATACTGGCAAAGTCTCGAATTGGTTTTGATATGTGTTCCCATGTAAGAGCTTTCAACACAAAAAGGCTTTGAGACCGCTCTGGAAGAATATTCCAGAAATAAGTCTGCCTTTTGGATGTCTATGGGTCAGTTTTGAGATTTTAAATTATAAAAATGTCTTTTCTATAACAGAAAGGATAAATTTATAACACTCCATCTCTCTGTGTGTTTATCCGCTGTGCAGGGCAGGGGTATTTCCAGGAGGGCCCCAAGGGAAGGTTTGAGAGCAGCCCCTGCTCTCAATTACAGCACACCCTGACATTTGTGTTTTTCTTGTGTTCAGTATAGTGTATCTATGAATTATGGCGCCTAAGTTCAACTAAACAGACCCTGTCAAACAGGCTTCCAAAACTCGACGACAATGACTTATGCAAAACAAAGTCAACAGCAGAGAGAGAGAGAGCCTTTGCCGTCCATTACTTAGATTCTTCCTAGACTACAGAACTAGTCCACAGCGCGTGGACACACACACACACACACACACACACACACACACACACACACACACACACAATTTTTTTCCCTCTGGGGGAATTATAATTGAAAAGGCTTAAGTCTTTTTGTCTTTTTAATATCATTTAATGTTAAAAATAAACTATATATTCCTACTGGATTCATCCAGCTAATTTAGAGAACTCTGCTAAGGGGTTGAGAGAGTCTGTATTAGTTCTCTGCTGCTGCTCTAACACGCGACACGAAGGTGTCCATCGGGGGGCTCAGGTCAGAGCTTCAAATCGAGGTGTTGGTGGGGTTGTGCTTCTTGTCGAAGTCTGGGAAGCAGCCTTTTTTCAGCTGTCAGAAACTTCTGAGCATCCCTGCCCTGTGGCTTCTTGCCCTGTCTCTGCGGCCAGCAGCACAGCACTCCATACCAGTCTCTCTGCCCATACCCTCTGCTCCTGGCCTCGAACCTTCCCCTGGCTTCGACCCCCTGCCACCCTGTATAAAGACCACATGATCACGTGGGGGCACCCCAAAAATCCAGGATGAGCTTCTGTCTCAAATCCTCAGTTCAACCAACCACTAGAATTCTCACTTCTATGAGTCACAGTGTATTCACAGGGGTTACTGCCTGGACATCTTAAGGGAGGCATTATTTAATCTTCTAGCATTTTTTTTTTTTATTTAAAAAGAGTGTTTGTTATTTTATAAGTATGGATGTCTTGCATGCATGTGTGTCTGTCCACCGTGTGTGTGACTGGTGCCCGCAGAGGCCAGAGGAGGGTGCTAGATCCTTGTAATTGGAGTTACAGATGGTTGTATGCTATCATGTGGGTGCTGGGAATTGAACCTATGTCTTCCGAAAGAGCAGTCAGTGCTCTTAACTGCTGAACCATCTCCCCAGTCCCACTTCGAGGGGGTCTTTAAATAGTTCGTATGTACACATGTAACTGCCCACATCTTCTACAGCTAAAGAAGTAAAATTGCCTCTAAGTTAAAGAGATGGTAACATGAAAACTGGGGGTGGGCACAGTACCAGTCATCCTAGTGCTGGGAGGTAGAACAGGAGGGTCAGGAGTTCAAGGTCATTCTCAGTTCCCTATTGAGTTGAGGCCTGCCAGGGTTACGCAAAATCCTGCTCCTGTCTCAAAACAAACCAATGAAACCATAGAGAAGTGATAGCGTGCGGCCCATTTTCCCTGTTTCCTCTCCTTATTTCTCTCCATCCGATGTCCTGGAAGAAGACACACTAACCTAATAGCCCTGTTGACGAAACTCCAACCAGTCACTTTCACAGCTAGTTACGGAGCCGGCCGAATGGCTTAGCACACCCTTCCCCACACAGGAGCCTGCAGAACACTGGCTGGAGCCTTGGGACAGTCAACAGTGCCTTGAGTCAGGAGCTCGCACTGCAGGGCCCGGTCATGGAACAAAGCTTCAATTCAGAGAAGAAGAAGAAAAAAAAATCAGTCCCGTTGGCTGTTTGACTTTCACGTAGGCAAAACAAGCATTTGGCTGATGGAGGCTTTCATTTTCCACACCGTTATTTTAGCTCCTTCGGACTAAAAGGTAAGTGTGCCATTTATATAAATACACAGTAGTCTATTTACAAGGTTATCAAATGCTTTAATTCATCTCCGAACTCAACGTTCACCACTCCCAACACTCATGTTTACCTGTGGCATGCCAAACCTCACCACTCCCCACCCCACTCCCACCTCCTCTATTTCTCTCTTGCCTTGAGGAGAGTTCTCCATCCAATCAGGTCAGGGCATTTGTTTTTACTTTTTAACTCAACAAATATTCCCTGAATGCCTGTTATGTGCTAGGAACTGAGCTGAATCCAAAGATTTGAAAAAAAAAAAAAAAAAAGTCGCAGTGTGTAGTGAGGTATATTTAACAGTTTGGGAAGAGCATGTGACAGTTCTCGACCAGGATGGGTGAACTGTACAGATTGTAGACGTGTTCTGGAGTTAAGTGGGGAGTCGTTCAAGTATTCATTGTCAGTCACCCTGATCCAAGATCTTACTATGCACGTGGTGGTTTTTTGCTTTTTGTTTTGTTTCACTCTTACAGAAATGGTTTTGGGGTCCAGTTTTTTTTGTTGTTGTTGTTGTTTTTTTTGTTTTGTTTTGTTTTTCCTGAGAAGCAAAAGGCAAATTTGCACTGGGTGGTGGTGGCTCATGCCTTTAATCCCAGCACTCGGGAGGCAGAGCCAGACGAATCTTCGTGAGTTCGAGTCCAGCCTGGTCTACAAACTGAGATCCAGGACAGGCTCCAAAGCTACATAAAGAAACCCTGTCTCGCGGGGGGGGGGGGGGGGGGGGGGACGGGACAAATTTGCAATAGTGTCCCAAGTGCCTTTACCCTTTCCAGACTTAATTTTATTGAGAAGTTGTTGAATGCATTGTCTTAATTAGGGTTTTATTGCTGTGAAGAGACACTATGACCACTGCAACTCTTATAAATGAAAACACTTAATTGAGGTGGCTCGCTTACAGTTTCAGAGGTTCAGTCCATTATCATCGCGGTGGGGAGCACGACTGCGAGCAGACAGACATGCTGAAGAGGTAGCTGAGAGTCCTATATCTGGTAGGCAACAGGAAGTCGACTATGACACTGATCGAAGCTTAAGCAAAATACTTTAAAGCCCGCCTCTAAAGTGACACACTTCCTCCAACAAGGCCACACCCACTTCAACAAAGCCGCACCTCCCAATAGTGCCATTCCCTTTGGGGGCCATTTTCTTTCTAACCACCACACACATCTAACTAAAATCTCCTGGTGTGAGGGAAGCCCAAAGGTTCCAGAGTTCACGCCACCATAAAAGTTGAATAGTGAGCTAGGGCTGAAGGTCCTGTCTCAACTCTACCACCAAATGGATAGATGATGGAGGTGGATGGAACAGCGATGGTATTCTGACAATAAAGAGCAGAGGCTTCACCCCCTCCAGACATAGTTTTTCTTGCACAGAGGTTACTCTAGCATCATTTGGTTGAAGTGATATGTATAACTTTAAAATAATCTGCACCTGTGGTGTCATAAAATCCTGGCATATCTAGATGAAAAGGGACAACTTTGAAGCTTTGAACAAGGATACATTGGACCACAGGTGGCCATTTTCGACATGATACCACCCAGGATCATAAAATGAATCATACTGCAACATAGCATCACAGACTTGGTAAGTTATAAAGAAATGTACTTGTCTTAGTGCCAGTGAACTACCAGGGGCTGTATTTGGTGAGTTCTTCCTACTGCATACATCCTCAACAATCTTTCCTACTAGATGCACAATAGCAATTAAGTTTCATTTTGGAGGGGGCATAATCTGAAAACTGGGGCTGCCTTAACACACTCAGTAGATTTTCCAATTCTTAACCTACATTTGGGGTCAAGATCAACCCTTAGGACTGAGAAGGTCTCCAAGATCCTTGAGAATGAGAGTCAGGAGGAAGTAAGTAGGAAAAGAAATGCAAGCATCACTTCAGAAGAGGGAAGCATTAGCTCCAGCGCATCCCTGGAGATGCAAAACAAAAGACAAGTGATACTATTTGCACCCCAAGGTGGTTGCATGGGAATTCATGTTTGGTTGCCTATTTCGGGAGCTGAAGGACAATACCACAACAACTACCCAGATGATTGTGACTACTAACGACATGTCTCCGAACCAGGAAGGAGAGAACCCCATCTAAGGAAAGGAAATCAGGATAAGGAGATAAGGCACGCAAGGAAGGGGGAAAAATTGGCGGATGTTGTAAAACCCAGGGCCACCATGGGCACCGTTCTTTGCTCACCCATAAAAAACGGTCTGAACGTCCTGTTGGGTCAGAACCACTGGTTCCTTGAGACATCTGGCCTGTTGCCGCAGATACGCATCTTAAAGTCCTCATGCTGGAATCGTCATCTTAGGACATGTCCTTTCTTCTCTAGTTTACTATCGGGCGAAGCACCAACCTCTTGAATAAGAAGCTACAGCAACACAACTGAGTAACGGTCAAAGCAAAATAACAATGTGTTGCATACATGAGGGGCAATCTTCATGATCAGTTTCACTGGATTTATAATCACTTTATAAGGACTCCCACCTGGGTGTGTCTGTGAGGGCATTTCCGGGGAGGTTTCACTGAGGCAGGGAGACCTACCTTAAACTGGTGCTGAGAGCCCAAACTGAGCAAAGGGAGAAAAAGAAACAGGCTAGCCTGAGTGCCAACATTCATTTGCTTCCTGACTGGATGCAATGCCACCACCCAGGAGTCGCAGTTGACCGTTCCTTTGGTGAGTTGCTCTTTGCCAGGCAGCAGGGATGACGAAAGCACCTAGTACAGCATATTTGAATATTGCTCAGAGCACACATTTCATTGTTCTCACCACCAAAAAAATAAATATATGAGATAAGGTACCTCTTGTAGTTTGAGTTGGCATTCCAAAACCAAATACCAAAAACATCATGTTAAATACTATAACTACATACAATTTATACTTGGGAGCAAATACATCAGTCACTCCCTTAATAGCAAAAGTCCACACTGAATATTAAAACAGTTTTAAATGAACTATCTTAAATAATAAAACAAAAGTTGATAAATGATAAATTTATATAATACTTAACAAAAACCCAGGTTGAATCACAGTAATGCCTTCTTAAAGTTCAAAAAGACAGTTTGCATTAAATGTCATCTTTTTAAGGGTCCATTACTATTTTTCAAATTAAAATACATGACAGTGATTTGACATTTGTATTTGGCTTTTGCAGTCTGGTCATAAGGAAAGTAGAAAAAACAACCCTATAGTTCCGGTTTTCTCAGTCCTTCCCCTTAATTGTTTTTAAAGTGTGGGGCTAGGTCCTGACCTTCCCTGTGCTAACATGTCCTCCTTCGGCTGTTCACCAGGTTACCTCTGCCAGACTTCCACTGGGCAGAACCCTGACCGTGATTCCAACAGTACTGTCTTCAATTTCATGAATTCTTCAACCTTCTATACTAGTGTTGAATGTCAGTGACGTCTGAGCATCAGCAAGAAGCAAGCCACAAAAGGCTGTGACATGGGAAACTGAGCAACACCCCAGTGTCAAGCTGGGAGGCCTGTTTGCCTAAGTACCAATTTCCCAAATGGGTAGATCATTAGTGAATTCTTCCAAGCTTTGATGAGATCTCTGCCTCTGCTGTTGGCTTCCCTGTGCATTCTGCAACCTCATAACCATGGGGATTCTTATAACAAATTTAAGGATAACAAGGATCCCCGCCCCCACCCCCCCCCCCCCCCCCACCCCCGGCAAAAAAATTCTAAACTCATGTTGTCTCAAAAACATGAGTTTCTCATCCATCTCCCAAAGCTAAGTTAACCTCTTGTAAAAGCTGGAACCCGGTTATATGTGTGTGGCCATTGTTCATCCTCATTTGTGAGTGAATTTTGTGAAAAATGTATTGTGGTTTTGAGTACACCAGGACCACATCTTCCATTCCAGCCAGAAAGCAACTTGGTCACCTAGTCACCAAACCAAAATCATTAACTCGATGGTGAATGAGTAGTGTTCCTGATTATAAAATCCCTTCAGCCCTAATGATTCATGGCAAGGAGAGTCTACATCATGATCCTTCCAGAAAACCTCTTTGTGGACCATTCCCAGGGCTGTAAGGAGGAAAACTGGAGGCTTGGGTAGGAAGCCTGATGGGCCCCTTCCTCACCCACGTGACTGACCAGAAACTCAATTCTGACAGTGTATATCTTGCTATTAATCTCACCACCTCATTCCTTTAGTTCCATCACGGTTTCTTCTTAGATACTGGGTAGGATGGCAATTATTCATCATTGGGAAAGTCTACTTTCAACCTTTGATAGAGCCTATTCATATGAGTAAGTCATTTAAAGTAATCAAATGAGCTACACAGAAGCAAGCAAAAAAAAAAAACAAAAAACAAAAAACCAGATGCCGGGCGGTGTTGACGCACGCCTTTAATCCCAGCACTCGGGAGGCAGAGGCAGGTGGATCTCTGTGAGTTCGAGGCCAGCCTGGTCTACAGAGTGAGTTCCAGGAAAGGTGCCAAAGCTACACAGAGAAACCCTGTCTTGAAAAACAATAAACAAACAACAACAACACAAAAATAGACCAGAAATGTCAATCTTTTATGTTTCTAATATGTGTGTAGCTTTTTTTTCTAATTATGCTAAAAATCTGTCTCATTTTCAATTCTATGAACTTTAGATTTCTTAGATGAATATCAGGCAAATGCTTTGTCCATATTAAGGCCAAAACTGTATCTATGGCTATCAAACCACAGACTGTGATATATCTGAGAGTGTTAATGACTCCCTAAGTGGTTGTGTGTTTTAAAGCGAGAAAGGCCACTGACTTTATTCTTGGTAAGTATAATCGTAATATTGTTTATGGAAATCAAATCCATAATACAATAAGATTTTGATTACAAAGTAAAGCCAGGCGACGAGTAACATTCGCTCTCAAAATAATGTAAGAGGCTGGAGAGATGGCCCAGTGGTTAAGAGCACTGGCTGCTCTTCCAGAGGATCCGTGTGCCTTTCCCAGCATCCCCAACTGTCTGCAACTCCAGTTTCAGGAGATCCAATGCTTTCTTTTGGCCTCCACAGGCACTGCATGCATGTGGAGAGCAGACAGGCAGATAAACCACCTACACATAAAAAAGATAAACAAAATTTAAAAAATAATAAAAGCTACATTGGAAGGTGCTGCATGACTTTTGCTGGGGAGATGCGAACAACTGTTATTCACAGCACACGGTGCACAGAAAATGGATCAAAGGAAAAAAAATTCTATGAGACACTAAGTTAATGATCCAGTGACTTCACTGGAGTCACTTAAGGGTAGTGTGGAGAAAGGTGGGTTATAGAATCCTGGCTGACTCAACACAAGCTGTGTGATTGGAAAGTCCACCTCAGCTTGACTGAGAATTCTTGAAAGCTGCCTCCCAGGTACTCCCCGACTCCCCACCCCCACCCCCAGTGATTATTTACTATTTTATAATTTGGGGGAAGGGCTTTGGGAATCCTGGAATCCTGTGAACTTTCTGAGCCTTGTGAGTGTCATTAGCTTCTCGGGAGGCTCCCTCTTCTCTTCAGAAGGGAATGTTTCACTTTGGAAGAAACAGCTACACAGCAGGAGGATCCGCAACACCCCTCTGGTCACAAACAGCTAGAAATCGAAGGCAAACTGGAGAAGTAACCATGTTCAGACTTGGCACCACAGGCAGCGCAGGATCATGCTTCCCAAGGAAAGGAGAAGGATGCAGCTTTGCCAAGTCCTCTGCCCACAGGTGTTATACCCAGAGTCCCCAAAGACCACCAAGAGACCGACTCCGATGCAAAAGCAAAGAGTCTTTGTATTGTTACAAGTTAACTTGGGACTGGCCGTCTGTCCTTCTGATGCAGCAGCAGAGCAGGAGAGACCCCGAGCAGCAATGGGGCAGGGTTTTTAAAGCAAGTGGGGAGCCTTGGAGGTCTACAGACTACATAGGAACAGATTCAGGACTGGCTTATGTGAGTGGCAATCATGTTAGTAACTTTTAATTGGCTAGGGTTAGTTGAGGGTTACAGTTACCATGGAGACTGGCTATCCCAGCAGGTGCTGACTGTGAGGGCTGACTCAGTGGCCCAGGCTCTGTCCTTGACTCATGCATGTAGCTTTAAGCTGGTGAGGGGTCCCAGACAGTAAGCAATTGGCTGAACCTGGAGCAGTCAGAGTACGCGCAGAAAAGGGAGCTACTGCAAGGACTGTGTCTTTTGTTCACGGCCCTTCCAGAGACTGCTTGCTCAAGTCTCAGGAAACTGAAATTGAGGCCTGATTTCTGAGAGAAGACTGAGCAGCCTGTTATGGCATCTGCCTGGTCCTTTCATAGGTACTTTCTGGACTTAAGTGTAAGAGTCCAGCACTCTCACTACGTTGAAAAGACAGAAAATAGAGGTTTGGAAGTCTAAGCCAACTTTGTGGAAGTATCTGGAAAGAAGGACCTATGCAGACCAAGGGCTCCAAAAACCTGCAGAGAGACCTTCTAGAGCCTTCTCTGGAACCCAGTGTCCAGCGTGTAAGGTGAAACCCACAGTGAATGGGAAAACAGCCTCCAGGGAAAGAGCATCACCAGAAAACAGTGCATGGACAAATCCCAGAATTCACACGGGCTTGGAAATAGTTCCAGTTCTCACGGGGGCACAAGAGAGAGCATCCCCCCCCCCCCAGATATGCAGGGCCATGCCTTAAAAGACTGCCCTGGAATAAAGGTTGATTCACTCTGTCCCAAATCAGCCTGAAATAAAACACGAAGCTACAAGAAACAAAGCTAACTGCCACAAGAAGTCCAACTTTAAAGAGTGCTAGACTCATTAAAAGAATAAGAAACAACCCAACCCTTACCTGTCTGATATTTTGTCAAAAATTACCACACATGCAGATAAGAAGGAAAATGTACAATCCATATTCTGTAAAAAAAAAAGTCTATAAGAAAAAACTCTCAAAATTACAGAAATGAAATTAACAGTCAAGGAGTTTAAAACTACTGACAAAAATCTGTTGCTTATGATCACAACATAGGAACACATGGAAGGAGAAAAGGGGTTATTAAAAATAATAAAACCGGCCGGGCGGTGGTGGCGCACGCCTTTAATCCCAGAACTCAGGAGGCAGAGCCAGGGGGATCTCTGTGAGTTCGAGGCCAGCCTGGGCTACCAAGTGAGTCCCAGGAAAGGCGCAAAGCTGCACAGAGAAACCCTGTCTCGAAAAACCAAAAAAAAAAAAAAAATAATAATAATAATAATAATAAAACGGAAATCCCAAAGTTATCACTGAAATGAAAATAAAGTAAAATGATGAGGTTTTAAAAAATCATACAATATATTCCAGTTTCTTTTCTATTGCTGTGATAAAACCCTCTGACCAAAAGCAATGTGAAGAAGAAGTTTATTTGGCTTACACTTCCAGGTCATAATCCGTCACTGAGGGAAGTCAGGGCAGAAACTGTGGGAGAACACTGCTTGCTAGCTTGCTCACTCTAAGGCATGTGCTCACTTGGCTTTCTTCTACAGTTCAGGACCACCTGCCTAGGGATGGTGCTGCCCATAGTGATTCTTCTGTGTCAATGAAGAATCAAGTCAGTCCTCCACAGGCCAATCTGATCTAGTTAGTTTCCCCTCAGATGGCTCCAGACTGTGTCCAGTTGACAATTAAAACTCACTATGACACAATACAAAGCAAAGTTCAGTAAACTTGAACCTAGCATTAGAAACTATCCCTAAACACAGCACACAGAAGAAAAAAAAATTAATTGAACAAACTGACAGTGATCTATCCGATTATACAAACAAGGTCCAAAGTAAGAGGATAGAAACAGAAAAACAAAAGGTTATGGGAAAAAAGAAGGGTCTACAGCGCGAGATCCAGGAAAGGCGCAAAGCTACACAGAGAAACCCTGTCTCGAAAAAACCAAAAAAAAAAAAAAAAAATCTCCAAATCTAATAATAAAAAGAGTAACCCACAGGTCCTACAGGGTTGTGATGCTGAGTACAAGAAACGGAAGTACATCAATGTCATCGTAATCAGACTACTCCAAGCCAGTGGTAAGGAACACACCTTTAAAGTAGCTGGAGAGAAAAAAATCCACGTTGTAGAGGAACAGGGGTTAGAACGAGAGCAGAGGTCACCCCAGAAATAGTACATGCCATGAGAAAATAGAACCATAGCTTTAAAGTTCTGAAAGGAAAAACATCTACCCTCCTGGAGTTCTATATCCAGGAGGAATGTCTTTCAAAACCTGAAAGTAAACAAAATTTGAGAGATCTCACTGTGAAATGTTAGAGGCAGTTCTTCAGCCAGGCATGGAAATGGTGGTGTATGCTTCTAATCCTGGGAGTTGGGAAGTGGAGGCAAGAAGATCTGGAGTCCAAGGTCGTCCTCCGGTATGTAGATAGTTTGAGGCTAGCCTGAGCTACTTGAGACTGTATCAAAAACAGAAAAAAAATCTTCAGTCAGAAGGAGGGGGGGCACAAGAAAGAAATTTGTACCTGTACAATGCTCCCTCGCTGTCAATTTTTTTTAGAGAATAAGTCTTCCAGGCAAAAATAAGAACAATGGTGCCAGAGCATGGGGCTGAATTAGCCCGAAGAAAGGCTGCAGTGGGTTGCTATAACAAGCTCAAAGGAAGTCTTTAAATGGTGAAATGAATCACAAGTAAGTTAACTGTTTGCCTGGAAAAACCTCAACATTCATAAAGGAAGCAATGAAACAAGCATTCAGCAACATAAAGTCCCGGATGTCCGGCATGCAGCCAGGCTGCACCAACGTTTTAAAGAAACCAGAGAAGATGGCCTACAGGAAAGAATTAGCAGTTATAGAAATACCGGAGACAAAAGGATTTGTAAAGGAAGGTCTTAAGATTTAAGGTTAAAACGCTAAGATTTGGGAGCCTGTGAGATGCCTCAGCGGGTAAAGGCACTTGCCGTCAAGCCCAATGAACCTGAGTTTGAGCCCCAAAAGCCATGGGGTAGAAAGGGAGCACTGATTCCCACAAATTATACTCTGACTTCCACATGGATGCTGTGGCATGTGAACCCCCTATGTATACACAAGAAATAATCAACATCACGAATAGCTTTTTAATTTGAAGATAAAGATTTTAATATTTTGTGCACGTATACTTAAAATTACAAAAGAAAAGATGAACTCAATGATAAAAACAAGTGAGTGATATGAAAATTTTCAGCCCAAATGTAGAGATGTTTTAAATCTGATATGATTATCATATGGTATGACGGATGATGCAGATGAGGAGTCGCCCATAAGAGATGGACTGCAAAGGGAGTAGAGGATTCTGAAAAAGGACCATGAAACTGTTCCTTTTTGATTTGACTTTAGCAATGGTCCATGATTATTCGCATTAAGTTGTCACAGTATACACTTAAGATGAATTCATCTTTGATTTAGCAACGATTATCTGATTTTAAATTTTTATCGAGTCAGCAGATTACATACTTAGGATTAACGAATTACACTGTACACAAATTATACCTCAATAAAATACTTTAATACGTTCTGCCAGCCAAAACACCATAAAATGCATGATGCCTGTGCCCAAATGTATGATAGCTTTCAGCCTCACTTGTGGCTACAAAAAGCTCTTCATGGTATGATGTGTGCACAAGATGTGGGTGAGGGGTCAAATGAGCGACCATCTGAAAGGACAATAAAGCCAGGCCAAAAACCAATGGCTGCGGTGGCATTTAGCCTATTCCTTCCTCTCAGATGTTCCGGAGCCACTGTGCTACTCTAACCTACTTATACTATAACATAATTATAATATAACCTATACTGTCATACTCTAACCTACTTATACTATAACATAATTATAATATAACCTATACTGTCATACTCTAACCTACTTATACTATAATATAATTATAATATAACCTATACTGTCATACTCTAACCTACTTATACTATAACAGAATTATAATATAACCTATACTGTCATACTCTAATCTACTTATACTATAACATAATTATAATATAACCTATACTGTCATACTCTAACCTACTTATACTATAACATAACTATAATATAACCTATATTGTCATCTAACCTAACCCTCAAATGACAAATTCTTATTTCCTGCAGCTAGGCTCCCGTTTAGTACTTACACACATTTATACTTAGAATAGCATACATTTGAAAACATGTCTACCCATAAGTGGTTAAACCATACATCACGTGACACTCCTAAAGCCTGCCCTGCACTGACTGACGTCTTTAAAGACCAGTGTTTGCATACCGTTTATGAGGAACCGTGCTCTGGATGCTGTAACTGGAAAATGGACATTGGTGTCATAAGAGCTGCCTTTCCAGGCAAAGTTAGAGAAGGGCATTGCATTTACACCAGGGCATGTTGACAATGTGGAACTACACTGAATCTTATCTGTGAGCAGCAAATCCCCTCACCCAGGGGCCGGTGAAGGGGCCCTGTGCAGCTGCCTGCCAAGGTTCAAGCTTTTCCTCCCCAAGAGGTTTCATTTCAGAACTCAGATGATAATGTATTCACTTGGTTCCCTCCAAGTCCCATGGAATTTTAATAATAATAATAATAATATAATAATAATAACCCCTTTTCAAAGCTAGGAAAGACTACACCACCTTACAGCAAACTCCCTGGAGATCCACACAGCAATTTCACCACCTGTGGCCATAGTCATTACCAGCGAGCAGGATTCATCAGGCTAATGGAGTTGAAGTATACAAACCCTGACACAGTTCATTTTAGATTATTGGAAATAGCAGCCCTGATCTAGCGCCTGATTCCTAGGTAGATCTTTAATTTCAACTTTTATAATCATCAAACGCAGAGTAATGCGATTTCATGAAGGCAACCTGAGTACAAAGGGTTTAGCCTCCTAAAAGATACAGGGAGCATTTTTTTAAAAAGGAAACTATATCAAGCTGGTAAAAGAAAATATAGTTTAAAAAGTTCACAGAGTACCCTGGAAATGAAAATGAAAACTCCTGAATTAGAAGTGCAGAGATTTGGGTCTTGGCCATCCAGGCTTCACGCCCTTGCAAGGTCAAAGAGTGCGGAAGTCCGCTCCAAATGTGTCAGGCCACAGACCAGATCTGGAGGCTACAGTGACAATTTGTTCTGTGGCCTTCAAATTTGGATCTAGACTCCCCAAAGCCTGGGTCTTCTAAAGAAAATGGCCTGGTTGGCTTTTGTGTGTTTCATTATGCATGAAGAACATGCATAAAACATTAAAAGGCCTTGGAAACCATGCACACTACGAGCATGTGTAAAATCCAAACAAGTCCGGTGCCTTTAAATCTTAGTAGCAGCTCTCTGAGGTAGATACTGCTGTCATAATTGCAACCGCAAGAGCTAAGAACAAAAGGCTTGGGGAAGGGGGTGGCTGGATTGTCCTAATAAAAGAAACATTTTTCCAGTTTCTCTGGGGATAAAGGAAGAAGTCACATCACTTAGAAATCTTAGGATAAGGATGCCTGGAAATAGCTATTTCAAGGAAAAGCAACCAGGCTGAATCAGGAGCAACATCCAATTCTTAATCCTGGCAATTACATGTTGAGAGGCTGACTAGAGATTCCAGGTGTCACCTTGCAATAGGCCAGTTGTGTTGCTGACAGCTCTGTGTGTATCAGGGAAGAGACACACTCTTGGTTGGTGCCTCTTATAGCCGCATTAATGCAACTGAAGTGTGGTTCTGGACCACAGCCAGAACCCAACTGAGGCAAGGTAGTGAATTTTCAGACACTACTCATACTAAAAAGACACATTGAGCCAGGATTCTACGGCTTAGCGGTGGAAAGAAAGTCAGATACCTTGTTCCAAAGGGTTAACAACAATCTGAAATGGGCTCATCTTAAAGTGTCTTTGGGGCCTCAAGACAAAAAATACTAAATCACAGACACGACAGTCCTGGCTAATACAGAGTCACATCAGTCAGATAAATGAGTTTCAGACTTCCAGAGTGGTCATGACAGAGCATGTACATGGCTTGCCTATCTCTCCCAGACCCAAATAAGACATAAGAAGAGTTATAATGCAGCTTCTCCCTAGAAGAAATGATGTCCAGTCAGAGACAAGAGTGCAAGTAACGAAACCAGGACTATGGCCCTATGTACCATAGAAGCTATCTAAATTCTACAGCCCCCAAATAAGTGTCAGACCAGTCTTGAGGATGCAGAAATGCTGACAGGTGACATGGCCTTCAAGGTAAGTAAATTAAATTAGGAGAGAGGGGGCAAATACCCAGGGGGGCAGAATAGCATTAGTAGTGGAATATAAAAAAGAAAACAGCACTGGACACCAAAAATATTGAGAAAATTAAACCCTAGGGTAAAAATGGGAGACTTCAAGTGAGATTGAAACTTGCTGGGTTGACCAGTCTTCCAAACAGCTCTATACCATCTCCCAGGAGACAACCCAAAGCATAGTAAGGAAGCCCGTGGGACACCTTCCCCTGCCTCACTCCACTTTCGCTCAAATAGGCTTTTCCCCTTGCCCCTCCCCTTCAAATGTTTTCTTATCCAAAAATATTCTATTTTATCTGCTTTATATATTCAGGCTCCATGGAAACTTTTATGTTAGAATAAGTTAACAAAAACGTATGCACATAATAGGGGTCTTAACCATGAGCACAAACAGGATAAATCATAAAAATCATAGTTTCTAAAAATCCAAATATTTGCAGAACAACATAGGTATTTCATGATTAATTAAGCATATACAGAAAAAAAATTAGAAAAATTTCTTCAGGTCCAATGGAATTGATACCAGGCAAGAAATATAGACTTTCTAAAAACAATAAGGGCTACCAGAAATAAATTTTTAAAAACTGAATACTTATAAATAACTCTAAAATAATAGCCAGAAGGTCTCTACATCAATAACTAAGAGCATTTCCAAAGAAAAATTAAACAAAGCCTAAACAAAAGAAAATATATACCATGTTCATAGAGGATATCAACTACCTAATGAGGAATGGAACCTCTTTTAGAGGTTTTGACTTCTGCCCAAAATATACTGCTCTCTCCTGAATGAAGTAATTAAAACTTTAGACAAAAATACATGAAACAATAGTTTCTAGGATGTTAGGTATCAAGTAATGGGAGGGGGGAAGGTTGCTAAGAAATAAGAGGGAATTGCTGGGTGTGGTGGTACAGGCCTTTAATCCCAGCACTTGGGAGGCAGAGACATGCAGATCTCTGTGAGTCTGAAGCCAGCCTGGTCTACAAAGTAAGTTCCAGGACAGCCAGGGCTGTAACACAGAGAAACACAGTCTTGAAAAACCAAAAGTAAATAAATAAATAAATAAATAAATAAATAAATAAAGTCAGTGTCCAATGATCATCCCAGTTTTCAGCCTTGTTTTTCTAGGTGATGGCCCAGAAAGAGGCAATTTAGGCAGATCCCAACTGACTTAAATTGAGATGAAGCTAGGAGTCTGGAGTGAAAATCAGATAGAGTTCTCAGGGAAGAACCCAAGAGAAGAGAGAACTTTGCAAAGACATCCATAGATCTGAGTATCCAGTAGAGGAACCTACCTATTCATGTGTGAGAAAACTACTTGCAACTGAGAAAAAAATCACTCCCAAGGATCACAGGAGCCACCAGACAAACTTAAAATCTGTATAATCCACAGATAGATAAATTGAAGAGTCTCATTTTGGTGGTGACACAAAACTAAACCTACACCGGTGTTCTTGGCCCATCTAAGATCCAAAAGGTGAGTCTTTACAGGTGATTTAACTGCACCCCAGAACAAAGCTCAACAATATTTACGGTTGGTAAAGTGCATGCCTAGCACACACAGAGCCCCAAATTCAATCCGTTAATAGCACTGGAACTGGTAGTGTATGTCTGCAATCCTGGTCCTTAGTGTTAGACTGATCTAACTCTCAAGTAGATCCAAAGTTCAAAGTAATTCTCAATTACACAGTTGCACATTCTGGGATGCATGAGACCTTACCTCAAAGGAAGAAGGAGGAGGAGGGGGAAGAGAAAGAAGAGGAAGAAGAAGCAAAAGAAGAAGAAGGAGGAGGAGGAGGAGAAGGAGAAGAGGGAGAAGAAGGAGAAGAAGAAGAAGAAGAAGAAGAAGAAGAAGAAGAAGAAGAAGAAGAAGAAGAAGAAGAAGAAGAAGAGGAAGAAGAAGAAGAATAACAACAAGAACAAGAAGAGAAACAAAAAATAATAACATTATGAGAGCAATGCTAGCCACACAGGGTCATGCAGTCCAACTAATCACACGCCTGTCAGACTCTAAAGTTATATCCTTTTTGTCACGTGCAGAACGCTACATTAAACTGCATTAAAATCAGCATGGTTTCCCCCTTCTTTGAACAGTTGGAAATTCATAAGGAAGAGAGATGTTATATATCTCTGGATGAGAGCTGCATTTAAGTACCAGCTTCCTCCATGAGTTTTTCCCACTGAAAAGACTGCATTTGAATTTAATCAAGCATCAAGATATAGCTATGGATTATAGGACATATGCAGAATGGATGCCATGTTCAATGATACTGCAATGATGGGACTGGCCAAGCCTAGTCAGTGGTAAATTCTATAACACAAATGACTTGGTTTTGTTAATAAATAAATGTCATGAATGGCATGGGGAAGTGAGAACAGCTTAAAGGAGACTTGAGCAATCTATCAACTACATGTATCATATGTGTATCTTGGGGGTCCTGACTCAAGGAAGTCAACTGTAAAAAAATTCTGAGGCAGAATTTAAGTACTGATAGATATTGATACTACATGAGAACTGTAAGATATAAAGAATTATGTTTCTTAAATCCCTGAGGACTCAGTCTCCAGCACCCAACAGTGGGTATTACTCAAAAGAAGAGGAGTGTGAGCTTAAAGAAAAAAGAACTTCATGTGTTTTGGAAGTGTTAATGAGAAATTATGCCAACCATGTTCAAATGGCAAGGGAGAGCTTGAGACTGCTGCAGTAAGGGAGGGAGGTTGGTCGCAACTCTAGAGACCACTAGGAGAAGTGGCCATTTATAGCCAACAGGCAGGAAGAATGAATAGATGGAGATCTACTAAAAAAGAATTTATTAGGTATCAAGGCTTGGTGAGAGAAGAGACCTAGGAGGTTGTGGTGGTTTGAAAGAAAATGGCCCCCATAGGGAGTGACACTATTAGGAGGGATGGCCTTGTTGGAGGAAGTGTGTCTCTGTGGAGGCAGGCTTTGAGGTCTTATATATGCTCAAGCCATGCCCAGTGAGACAGTTCACTTCCTTTTGCCTTCAGATCAAGATGTAAGGACTCTCTGCTCCTGCTGCAGCACCATGTCTGCCTGCATGCCACCCTGCATGTTGCATCATGATGACAATGGACTGAACCTCTCCCCTCCCCAATTAAATGTTTTTTCTTTTATAAGAGTTACTGTGGTCATGGTGTCTCTTCACAGCAATAGAAACCCTAACTAAGACAGGGGTTCTCTCTAAACTGACTTGTAGATTCTTAATAAGAAACTTGTAGTTTCTTATTAAATAAGAAACACAGAGCCAAAAGCAGAGTTAAAAGCCCAAGAGGTCAGAGCAGTAGTAAGAGCTGAGAGTTAAAACCACCTTCTTACCCTTTGCTGCCACTGCTGTCCTTCCCCTGAGAAAGAGACTTACTTCCTGTGTATCTGTCTTTTTATTGACTTTCTGTTCTGCATTCTCATTGGTTGTAAACCCAACCAAATGACCTCCTCATCACTGTGTCTATACAGAACTCCAAGTCTTCTATGGTTGGTATTGAGATTAAAGGCGTGTGTATCCATGCTGGTGGTGTCCTTGAACACACAGAGATCTGCCTGTCATGTGATTGGGATTAAGGGTGTGTGCTACCACTGCCAGACTTCTGCTATGGCTTGCTATTAGCTCTGACCCGCAGGTAACTTTATTTATTAGCATACAAATAAAATCACATTTCATCACAAATAAAATATCACCATACTGACTAAGCATGGGTCTCTACTAAGACTGGATTTAGCAGACCAAGGTCAGACTTAAGGACCAAGCCTAGACTGGAAAAAGATTCAGGAGTAGATAAAAGTTTGGTCAGGGAAAGCAGGTTCCTTGTCAGACACAGAGAGACTCTAAGGTGTGAAGAATCATAGCAAAGAGATTAGAGATGGAAGGGAAAATTCAAAGAGGGTGTGACTGGTTAATGAGTGTGGCCCAGTGGTCATCCAGGGAAGTCAATCACCAGGCCAAGCCAATGAGAAACAAGGGGCGGTGCCTGGCATGGGATGGGGAAATATCTGGGCCAGGACTGAGAATTCAGTGTGTGATTCGAACTCAAAGCCAGGGCCTTGAGCACTTGTACATTTTTTGTGCAGCTGGTAGACAACAGCAGGTCATACAGGTACAAAAATAAATCCTCCTTTGCAACTCTGAACTCATTGTTCAGTGTGAGCTTTGATACATATAAGAAGGGATACAAGATAACACAAAGGGATTATGGTATTGATGAGGTTGGTTCTAACTATCCTATAATTTAAAGGCATAGGTAAATAAAAAAAAAACTCATGTGAAAACCAAACAACAACAAAAACACAACAAAGGCCTGCTTAACACATTTTTCTCTACTCCATGTGTGCCTGGCTAGCAAGTACCTCTCCAAGGACATCAATTTTCCCCATCAACTGCATTTACTGACTCCTAATACCTCTTTCCAAAAAAGGTCTGCTAGTTGTCTGTAACTGATATCTGTGCAACCTTAGGCCATGTTTCTAAATCAGAGGCACAAAAATAAGGGACTGCAATTTCCAATCTACGCTGGATAAACTGGACTCAAAGTCTCCAGTCCATGTAACCACCTGATCCATATCTACAGACGAGAAAAACTAGACTGGTAGATTGTGTCTGTGTTGACTCCCCTCTTCCTGAACTCTGTGACTTTGAATTGTTTCATCGCTCGCCAACCCTCCTGCAAGACTGGCCAATCAAAACAACTCTTTTTGAACCTTCTTGAGTGCTGTTATCCACGTGGGTTAAACCCTGGCAAACCATCTACTATGAAAGGAAATCAGCTACCGAGCAACACATGGCAGCTTGGGATCTTTATTTTCCATCGAACTATTTTGTTAATGAAGATGACTGCTAGAAACCTCAACATTTCTAAATTTATTGAAATGAAATTTCATGAAATAAAACTTTTATCTATCAGTAACACTGAACTTTAGGAAAAAAAACAAATCCATATTGAAAAACAAACCAGGAGTCAGTCTGAGTTAAGCCACAAGTTTCTTGGTTGATGCTTTTGTTTTCATACAAGGCCTTGTTCCCAAGCAGGCAGATAAAGACCTAGTTCAAGTGATTCTCTCCCCATGCACTTGCTATTCTTGTTTCCAGGGTTGAGCAGGGAAGCTCCAAGAAATGAAATCCCCTGCCTTCTACTATTCTGTTGTCTTTCAAAACAGCAGGACTGCCAAGATCAGCCCTGAGAGCATCCTTTGAAGTGTTCCTCATGCTTCTCCTACCGCTGGAACAAAACAACCACCTAGACAGTGTGCCCAGTCCCCAGAGGGTCAACCTGGAGACCAGGCCACCACCTCCTGCTCAATGGCACTATGAGGACAGGGAACTGCGGCCACTGGGGGTCACATCCGAGAACTTGGGAATATATGGCTAAGTCGCTACTCACAAAAGCAAAAGTGACAGGGTGAAAGATAATAGCAACAAGTGGTGACGGCCTGGAGACACAGCACCGCACGGACTTGGAGTCCTGGGCTGATTTCAAAGTTCGTATGTGCCAGAAGAAGGGAGCATTTTCTCTTTCTGAAGCTTGGGCATTCGTATACTTCAGGCCGAGGACTAATTTCTACCCTTATTCTAGTTCTATTTCCCCCCATGCTGTATGAGATTCCCTTAACCATTTTCCATCATATGTGAAACCTATCTTCATCATAAACCTAATAGACAATGTTTCAGAGCTCAATGAAGGGTGAAAAGGCCCTCCCAAATCATACGTGTAGATGGTGTGGAAATGAACAGAGACAAGTCAAGTAAGAAATGCAAAGCTATGTGTTCAGAGCTGAGGGGCAAGGGAACCCACCCTCATCATTTACATTTTGACAGACTCAAAGGCAGCTAACAGGCACAGGCAAACTTTGCTGGGGAAAAGGGAGGGTTTCTGATGGGCCTGGTTGATTGGGGTTGTTGACCTTGGGGCACTGAAGTTGGCCTAACATCATCTATAATTGGCTAGGGGGACATATTTGGCTTTCTTTAATTGGTTTTAAATTAAAAGCAGAAAGAAAGATTAGGGAAGTTGTTTCTTATTAATCAAGTCTTGGCCGTTTGGAGCTGATACTTACAGGGTTGTGGCTTAGCTCCTAGGTTGTTACCAGAGATAGCAGGCTGGCTTCCTGTGAGCCTGATGTATAGCAGGCTGGCTTCCTGCGAGCTGACCTATAGCAGGCTGGCTTCCTGGGCTGTTTTGCTATAGATAAGGGGCTGGTTTCCAGGGCAGGCTGTGGGTCAGAGTTCTATTTTCCCATATAATCTAGCTACTGCTTGTGTATCACTACTTAGTTGCCTGGAACAAGGAGATCTTCAGGTAAGAAAAGCTGTGCAAGAAGCAAGGCAAATTACCATGCAGATAGTATGAACAGGATTTTATAAATATGGGTTTCTTATGCTTTGCTGCTATCATGAGGATGTGGTTTACTTTGTCTTGTGGTTTCTAGATCCACATTCTTATATGCCTGGTGCAGGAGGGACCCAGCAGCCTTCTGAAAGGACAAGAAGATGGCTCCCTAAAGTCACCCCCCCTACTCCCGGCCACTCCAGTTTCCAAATCCTGTCTTAGAACAAATTTGGTTTGAAAGGAATAGAGAAATATACAATTTAATTTAGATCAAATACCTTCACATGTGACTTGAGAGTCTAATTTCAGACATCAGTATTCAATCAATCAGACTTTGTATGAGTCAGCTCCAGCTACCATAACAAAACACAAGCTGGTTGGCTTCAACAACAGACACTTTTCTTACCTGAAGTTTGGAAGACCGGATATTAAGACGCTAGACAATTCCAATTTAATCTGAAACCTCTTCTGTACGTTTGTGGTGAGTTACCATCTTACTGTATGCTCATGTAGCCTTGCCTCTGTGTTTGTGGAGGCTCTGGTTATCTTCTTAGATGGACATTAATCCTGTTGGACCAGGTGTCCAACCCCATTTAACTTAATTGATTCCTTATGGCTCTTTGTCCAAATACAGTCACATTTGGCATCATAGGAATTTGGTGGAGACACAAATATTTCAGTCCATAATCTTACCTAAGTCTCCAGTTGTTCACCTAAAACTCCCACTTAGAAAATGGGTAGTCTCCAAGATTATCCAACTCTAAACTTATTTAAAATTAATTTTATATTCATCAACCCTCCTTCAACTCCTCCCAGACCCACCCTACCTCTCTACCCACCTAACTTGGTGGTTTCCTAAATTTTCTAAAACTCAACAAGTCCAATTTGAACTGCCCCTATGCTCTAGGGTATGTCTGTGTTCACCGGAGTATGGTTTGCCTATCAGTGGCCACACCCTTAAAGAAAATGAGCTCTCCCTCTCCCGGCATCTATCAGTCACCAATAGCTCCTCAGCTATGGCTGGGATTTTGTGTCCACCTCCCCTCTCCATGGTGGGATTTGGTCTGACTTGAGTTGCACAGGTCTTGTGCATACTGTCACAAGTACTGTGAGTTCATATGTGCAAGTGCCCGGTTGTGCACAGAAAATAGGGTTTCCCTGTAGTCACTCACTGCTTCTGGCTCTTACAGTCTTTTCTGTTGCCTCTTCTGTACTGATTCCTGCACATTGGGAAGAAGGGGATATGATACATGTCTCATTGAGGGAAGTATATGGCACAGTCTCTTATTTTCCACATCTTAACCAGTTGTGGTCTCTGTCTTGATCACACACTCCTTTGAGGATGTGCTAATCTATGGGTATAACGATAAGTCATTAGAAGTCAGCTTGATCCTAGGTTCCTTTAGGTTCTCTGACAGTAGGTTCTTTCCTAGGGCCTATGACCTGTCTGGTCATAAGCTTTTTTGTTCCCAATAACAGTAACAAGAATGGGTTTTATTATGTTGTGAGGATGGCTTCAAGATGTTCAGAAAGTGATTGGTTGTTCCCATGGCATTCATGCCACCAAAGCACCATTGAGCATATCTTACCAGGTTGGTCACTGTTATAGTTCTTTTTTTTTTAAGATTTATTTATTATGTACACAGTGTTCTGCCTGCATGTCTGCCTGCAAGAAGAGGGCACCAAATCTCATAACAGATGGTTGTGAGCCACCATGTGGTTGCTGGGAATTGAACTCAGGACCTCTGGAAAAACAGCCAGTGCTCTTAACCTCTGAGCCATCTCTCCAGCCCAACTGTTATAGTTCTTAAGCATAGCACCTTCAAGCACTATGGAAGCTAGCCAGTAGAGATAGAGCTTGGTCAGTACTAGCTTGATTTCTCCATGTTCTATAGCTCAAGTGTGTGATGTTTTTAGCAATACAGATCTAGAGCTCTTAACATCACACATCCTATACTGACTACAGTTATACTTTTTTTTTTTTTTTTTGCAAATATTTCTTTGCTATGCTCAATTTCTTTAAAGTGGATGTCTGGTGATGCAGCCTCACAAAGGAATCTGCTTCTAAAATGTTTCACAGAGTTCACAACATAAGTTTCTTAAATGGATCAAGACAGTGAATCCAGAAGTCAGAAAGGAAAGCAGATATATTTGATCATATCAATTGTTAAAAATAAATAACTGTTCCTGCTACCTTTGAGAAGAACTTCAGTAACATAGGAAATACTCCAAAATTGACAGATAGGACTACATGGAGAGTAGATATCTAGAATATGTAAGGCACTACAAAAATCAAATACCAGCCGCCCCTCCCCCCCAACACACACAAATCTTCTAATCAACAACGGGCTAATGAACCGAATAGACAGTTCTTAAAAGAAGAAACACATATGGCCAGTAAATGTTGTAAAAAGCCTTCAACATCATTAGTCATCAGGAAAACACAAATTCAAATCATTGTGAACTCCACTTTGCCCCAGTGGAAGAGCTAACACCAAGGAAACAGATGATAATAACTGTGAATGAGGACGTGGGCAAAGAGGAACTCCTATCCAGTGCTGGGGGGTGGAGACTGGTGCAACCACCCTGGAAATCAGTACAGAAGTTCCTCAAAATATTAAAAACAGAACTACTGTATCATCCAGCCATCCCACGCCTGAGTATATAACCAGAGGACTTTACATCCTACCACAGAGCTACCTGCACACTCCTGACCACTGCTGCACTATTAATAATAGTTGAAAAATAAAGGTCCAGGTTACATGTCCATCAGCAAGTGACTATACATAGAAAACATAAATAAACTTCATGTGTGCATCTGTGTGTGTGTGTGTGTGTGTGTGTGTGTGTGTGTGTGTGTGTGTGTGTGTGAAATCATGACATTTGCAGGAAACAGATGCAAGGGGACATTAAATGAAATAAGCCAGGTGCACACAAAGACAAATGCTACGTGTTTTCTCTCCTGGAGTCTAGATTTCAGTTTATTTTAGTTATTTGTTGGCTTACATATTTATTTCTGTGTGTATATAGGTCATGAAAGTACACAGGGAACCATGAGAGGAGAAAAAGAGATTTTTTAAGCGGGTGCAGGGGAAAAGAGACAAATAGGAACATTGTTCACGTATATGTGACCTAAAAGCAGAAGTAGGCACTGGGGGACCAATAAGAGGAAATGGCACAGGGATGAAGTGTGGGGGAAAGGAACAGGAACAAAGCCTTATGAAGATGCCATAATGAAACATACCGTTTTGTGTGTTGATTTTAAAAATGAATTAAACCCCTTCTTTTGTTGTGTCTTTTACCTTGCAAAGGACAAACTGTTTGAAAATTATTTTTCTAAGTTGCACAGGCATAGAGTGACATCTAGAACATTCAACAAGCCCCTACGAAAAGATTAGAGACACAGACAATGAATATAAGCAGACATGTCTGCATGGTCAACAAACCTTTAAAAAGACTCAGGGAAGTGAAAATTTAAAAAAAAAAATCATAATAATTGATTTTTACTCAGTAGGTTGGAAAAACTTTGAAGGAGACATAACATCCAATATTGGTCAAGCAGGAAGATAAGCTAACTTACATATAGCGGTGGAGAAAAGGAACCACTATTTTTTTAAAAAAAAATTATCTTCCAATATCTTTGGAAACTTAAGCACATATGTATTTTGACATACACAGCGTCTGAGACATGAAAGAAAAGCACCAATACACAAGGGTAAGAATGTTTATAGAAATGGGATTTTCACTGTGGCACTGTTGAATTATGAGAGAAAATGACAGCAATCCATCATCCGGGGGGATGGCCGGATAGGTCTAGTATATACACACTATGAAATATCATGTAAACATTAAAATAGTGAGGTAGACAGTGTTCTGGCCATAAAGGAACAGGAGAGTTGTTAGCCCTGATTTCATTCTGTCTGGCTAAACTGGGTCACATGGCCACTCTCAGCTGCAAAGGAGGCTGGAGGAAAAAAAATTTTTTTTTTTTTTTTTTTTGCTTGTCCAGTATCTAGTAGAGAAAGACAAGGACAAAATGTGATTTGGAACAGGGTGCCAGTGTTCTGCCTTTTCCCACAGGGACTATGTCACCTGTTTTACTTTATTTATTTTTGTAATTTTTACCATGCTTTCTCAAAGAAGGGCATGCGAGACGTGTGCTCTAAACTCTTCTTGAGGGAATGATCAAGGAAGCTTTAAGTGGGGTTGCCTCAAGCATCTTGTCGTGGAAGGTGATGAAGAGTATCGGAGGGGAAACTGAGTTTAGAGATCAGTTAGGGAGAGTCTGACCTGAGTCCCAGGGCCCCTTGCACCGCAGCACAGGAGTCACAGCCTGTACATCAGGCTTGTGGTGAACCCAGGACGTGGCCAGAGGACAAAGCTCTTTCTGTAAGCTAAGAGCCTGCACCACACCCCAGCTAGAACCAGGAAGTGGAAGCAGAGGCAGCTAAGAGCACACAGGAAGCCAAGCTTCTGCTCACCCTGGGAGACCGGAAGTGGTCTCCGCCGATGAAACCAGTTCTCTGTTTAAGGGTTTTCTGAGGCCAAGTTTGCTAAGAGTTCTCCTTTGCAAAGTATTACAGGTTTTAAGGTACAGTTCTTGCAGAAGCCAGGCAATTATTGCCACTGCTGCACAACAATGCAAATAGTGTAAAGATTACAACCTCAAACAAAATCAGGCAAATGTTGCCAGTTTAAACGTTAGAAATGAGCAGGATTATCCCACCAACCCAATATACCCTGCGTGAGCCAGCCAGGAAATAGGCGAATATGTACTGTGCCATCTCAGGTCACACTGTAAAAGGCCTGGCTGAGGACATTTTTAAAGGAACACCCCTGCTTTCTCCTTCTACTGAAGGAGCAGGTGTGAGTGGACGACATCAGACTAAACCTTGGTAAGATGGGTTTCCAAAAAGTCATTTTACTGCTATGGAGATAGGGAAGAAAAACCATTTAAAACAGAAGTCCACATCTGGATGACTCTTCCTTTTTGCATTTTGGTCTTCAAAACAACGTACTTGATTGCCACACACCCATGTAAGAACGCCATTCAAAATAACGATGTTATATTCTCTGAATCCTTGGGATTAGTCACTTGGAGGGGAGAGCACACATCAGAAGGCCGCTTTTGTTTTGCTTTCCCATCACACAAGATTAGCCCAGTAAGAGCCAAATAGCTGGTCCTCTGCCCATGATAAGAAGATAGCTTTTAGAAAAGTTCTGTGGTTCCATGGCTACTTTAAACTTGGGTGGTCTGAAAACCAAATAACCAGTCATTTTATTACTAATTTTTCTCAGTGCTAGTCGGTCACATCCCAGGCAATTTGTACCATAGTTTTTTTGGTTTTTTTTTTTGTTTTTTTTTTTTTTTTGTTATTGCTCTACATTTGTTTGGCTTTGTTTAAACACTCTTAGAAGCTCTAGAAACACTTAGAACTTGATTAGCTGTGGGGGGATCTAGAGATGTGATTCAACGTAAGGAAGGTTAAATAGAATTGCTCCTAAAAGCATAAGCAAGGCCATATGTTTAAGTCATAATCGTTGAGTTTTTGTGTATGTTTTATTTTCCTGAGACACGATATAGCTTTATAGCCAGGGCTGGTCTGGAACTCACCATGTAACCCAGTCTAGTCTCAAAGTTGCACCAGCCTTCCTGCCTCTGCTTCAGCAGGGATAAGATGTTAAAGGCAGGCACCAAAGAATAAACTCTTAAGAAAAAATAATCCAGGTATCATTACAGGTAAGACAGATGTCTTTATAGATAAGCCTAAGTGTTTCAATTAACTTGATAAGTTAGGTCAATTGATGGATAGGAAGTTAAAAGTTACATCTTCAATAAAGGAAATATGGTTATTTCCTTTGTTTCTATTTGTGGTGCTTAGTATTCTGGAACTAGAAGACCCTCATTGTTGGGCAGGAAGAGGCAGGGATGCCAAGAACAATGTATGAAGCATAAGGATGGCGTATTATGGGTATTGTTGACTCTCTGCCTTGGAATGCCACTTAAATAACATCAAGGAGAGTAAATCCAGGACAGTGCGAGGGCAGAGGGCCAGACACTTGGAAGGATTTCAGACAGCCAAGTATGTGGGATCGTATCGGGATAAAGGCTATTTTCTGTAGACGCTAGTTATCTTCTAATACAGCCTAACTTACTACATCTTCAGTGGCTCCTTTAGCAAATGAGGTCACATTTGGAGGCACAAAAGATTAGAAGTACGACATGCCCTTCAAGGGAAACCAGGGTTACCCCATAGCACTATCATTCAACCCTTGATTCCGATCATATTCTCTCTCTCTCCCTCTCCCTCCCCTTCTCTTTTCCCCTCTCCCCCTCTCTCTGTCTTCTCCCTTCCCCCACTTTCTGTCTTTCAATATTGACCCTTACATTTTTTTTGGGCTACTTGCCAAAGTGGCTTCTGGAAGCCAATAGGAGGCACTGGCAAGAGGCTGGCAGACAAGAGGGAGGAAGGAACCAGACTCTAGCTCTTTCCCTGTTCTGGGCAGTGTCTCCAGGATTTCAGCTCCCACTGAGGTACTGGCTCCAGCTGGGAGAGCCTGTTCTGGAGTGCCAGCCTCCAGCTTCTGGAGCCAAAGCTATGAATGGCTGGAAATACATGGTGTCCTACCTCTCCTCTGCATCTAACCTCAGATTGCTTCATCATCCTGTTCGCTCTGTCAGCATTTCTAAAGCCCTTATAATTAACTCCCTTAATTGCATTCCCTCCACTGAACTACCTGGCATAAGTTCTGGTTTCCTGATGAGACTCTTGACTGATAGAAGTTTCAAGAGAGGCCAAGGCCTGTGCTAACAACTGGAGAACAGGAGTGAGCCAAGGACCATGAATGTGTGGAGAGCGGACACCCATCCCCGTTCCCTTCCCAGCAACGGTTAAGAGGACATGTCAGCAATAGTAGTTGCAATGGTACAGAGCCCTTCATCTCCCTTAGCAGAAAGCAGAGAGACAACATCTAAGGTTGATAAATGAACAAAAAGAGGCCAAGGCGTATTTCTAGCACAAACCAGTGGCTACAAAGAGAATTAAAAGCACCAATAAATAAAAGCAGTTACCCCATCGGACTCAGACTCAGGGTAGAGGGAATAGACTTCTTTGTTCTTATTTCTCTTTTCTTTTTGTGCTATTTGAATTTTGTAAATCTTGTGTGCCTTTTACTTCTTGAATTCTTTTAAGGCAAAAATTCTAAAGGTTTGACTGGGTCTTTGTATAGTGAAGGAACAAGCATTTTTTAAAAATGGGTCCTATTTCTTAGTTTCTGACTGGGCAGGACAGGGGAAGGTAGAGTGCCAAAGAGTAAAGAGAATTAGAAAGAAGGCACATGAATAAAGGAGCTAATGGTATTGCCCATTGATTAACTAATTGTATAATTAAATAGTTGTGGGTGGGGGAAATCATTACAGAGTGCTTTTCAGGGTAGGAAAAAAAGGCCACTATTTTGACCTGAATGCTTCTGAGGATTATTGTTTGTGGCACATTTGATCTAAATTGTTTTTTAATCCTCATTCCTACTTCTTATGAACAAGACCAGAAGAATGAGGGGCCCGTTTCTCCTCCATAGCAACAAAGGCCAGGACAAGAACTCGAACTGAGAGGCCCTTGGCCTGCTCTGGACAGGAAGACTGCAAGCTCTTCTTTACCACCATGCAAGTTGTTGGTTTTTCTTTTTTCTTTTTTTGTTCTTTTTGTTGTTGTTTTGTCAAGTCAAACCAGAAAAAAAAAAAAAACCCAGAGGCTGCATATAAAGGGACATTGGGTTTCAGTTTTTCTTTTCTTACTCTCATGACATCAGACTCTTAAATTCTCTGAGCACCAGTCTTCACTTCTGAGATCATATTCACAAACTGATACAATATTTAGTCTATACACAGTTGTCACAAAATGCTAAAGATATCAGATATGCAGGAATCTGATAAATGCCTTTCACAGAGAAGGGCCTATAAAATATATACATTGTTGATGAGGATGTAGATCAAATATGGCTCTGTAGACTTGTGCATGAACCAGAAGACCAGTAAGGGAGGTTCTCCACTAGTAGCTTCTCCAAAAAAATTTGCTTCTTAATTGTTAATTAATTATTATTCTTAGTTAATTCTAATTGCTTCTTAATTCCTGCTTCTCCTCAACATAGCCAAAACACTTATTGTCTGTTGCACTGGATGTTTTGAATAGGCTGAAGACAAAACCAGACAATCCTTTGCAGCCTTCTCATTGCTAGCAGTGAGTCCAGGGAGCAGACTGAGATGAGGCATACCATATCGAGATGGGCTGGGGAAGATGGGAGTCCTAGAGGTTCAGGGTATGACACTGAGTCAGAGATTCTATTTGTAGTGAGTAGGTAATAGGAAGATATTATCCAGGAAGAGAACTCAACATCCCCAACATCTGTTTCCTAATTTCCACATTACTCCATCTCTCCAGGAGCCATGCAGACAAATGGAAGTAATCTGGGAAAGGCAGCAAGACAAAGAGAGGAGGAAATGGGGAGAATTTTCTGAGTACCTTAGTAAGACCCAAACACTAATCATTGGATTTGTCTGTTATCTAGTTGGACAATAACAATAAAACCACTTGATGGTAAGACCCTATCCTGTTGCTAAAAACTCACTTTCATAACAGGACATAGAGAAATCAAGTTGGTGCTGACCAGGAAGCATCCTTCCTGCTAGCTAACTTCTATATACCAGAAGATGCTATGTAGACTACTGGGGCAGGGGAGTCATCAACAGTTTTACTTAGCTATGAACATACAATAATTAATGACTTGGCAAGATATGCTCATAGGCGCATTAGTGGCACAAACGTTATGGGAGTAATCAATCATTTTCTAGCTGGATTTAAACCCTGTTCCACAAGAGTAAATGCATGCCTGATGCTATGAATTTGGCCAAGGACCCATAGTTGGGGTGCTCACAGGCCCCAGGGATGAACCTGCTACTATTATTCTGCTAAATGGACATAGTATCAAACTGTCATCTAAGCCGGGTGGTGGTGGTGCACACCTTTAATCCTAGCACTTGGGAGGAAGAGCCAGACAGATCTCTGTGAGTTTGAGGCCAGCGTAGTCTACAGAGCTTGATCCAGGACAGGCACCAAAGCTACACAGAGAAACCCTGTCTTGAAAAGCCTAAAAAACAAACAAACTGTCCTCTAAATTCATACCTCTATATTCATATATTTGAGAAATTCTCAGACCTCATCAGAGAAGTTTCTTTGTGCAGTGGACAGTGATTAACACAGAGATTCACAACTGGTCAAAGTACAGAGCATACATGTCAACAGAGTGCTCAGCCACAAATGGAACCTTTATATCATCTCCTCCCCCAAGGCTCAGGGACCATCTTGGAAGAAAGGAAGAAAGATAGTAAGAGCCAGAGGTCAGGGGGGACTGGGGCAAAACAGTGTCTTCTAAATGCAACACAAGGACAGCACTCATGAACTCACAGCTCTGCTTTGCCTGCCCAAGACCTGCACAAACTCAAGCCAGCCAGCAGTCTAGCATGGAGGGAAGAGGCACTCATGAGCCTCTACCCCTATCTGAGGAGCTGGGGAAGGAAGACTCAGTTCTCTTTAAGGGAATGGCTCCTGGGAAATGAACCAACTCCAGTGGACAGCCCACCACCTGTGAGCACAGAGGCAGCATAAATTGGTCTTGTGGGCTATTTAAAAACAAACAAAAAAAGGAACACAAGTTGATGGGGAGGAGGATCTGGGATGAGTTATGGGGAGCAATAGGGGGAAAGACGATCAAAATACATCTCATTAATTCTCAAAGAATGAAAATATTATATTTAAAAGTGATAATGCCCAGAAATCTCAATTGCATTGCATGATGAAGGTTGTGTTTTATTTTCTTCTAGATTTAGTTATTTTATGTTTGAGTGTTTTACTTGCACAGATGTATATGCCCCATCTACAGAGCTGTTGCCTAAGGAAGTCGGAAGAGGGGGCTGTGTCCCCTGGAAGTTACAGAGAGTTGTGAGCCACCATATAGGTGCTGGGAACCGAGCCTGGGTCCTCTCTGTAAGAGCAATAGTAAAAAAAAAAATTAAAAACCACAAAAAACCAAACCCAAACAAAAAAAATGCTCTTAACCTGTGAGCTATCTCTGCAGCCCCTATTTGTTTGATTACATGCCTGATAAGGATTAGGTGGATTCTTTCCATTTTGAATGTGAGCCAACTGGAGCACACAGCTTCCAGCAGGAGGGAAGAGATCTGGGGAACTATGGGAGTTTTGGGATCTGGGAACTATGACCTTAAGTGGCAGATCTGAAAATGGCTTGTTCTGCTTTTATTTCTCACTGGAGCCCATGCCTGTTCCTGGCTATGAGAACTGGGAAACACACAGTGTTGCTGTTGAGACAGTATGGAACACCTCTGCCACACCTTTTCTTTATTTCCCTAGTCACTTTATTTTAATTGCTATTGTTGAAAGGTATATTTGTGTCTTGGGTGGGTTGAATTAGTCAAGACAAGAAAAAGATATTAATCAAGGTTTAAAACCAAATTAAAGCCAGTATTGGGCACACCTTCCTTGGATCTATCTCAGTGTGATTATTTTAGTAATGAGTTAAAAGTTGCTGTGTATTGGCCATGGACAAAGACAGAGCTGCCTTTATGTCCTCAGCCACAGCGCTGAGAGCTGCCAACATTAGAGCCTATTTGTTTTATTGAGAAGAGCGATTGTTGGCCAGAACACAAGGGCTCCCCATTACTCTTTCTGGAAAAAAGCAATGGGAACTTTAGTTTCCCTCTGGATGACTACCAGCATCTATCAAAAGAAACAAGAGTTCACATCTCTCTCTGAAGGGCATTAGAATGCTGAACAGTCCTCCCGGACCACAGTGGTGTCTATAGTAGACAGAGGTCCAATTCTGAGCTCTTTTGTATCTCATGGAAGCAGTTCAACTTGTAAGCGGGAAACACCCAATGTCTGACCTAGAAGCTGCATGGACCTGAAGGCTGATGGTGAGGAGCTGAAGACTGTGAGCCAGTAGCAACCCCTCTCTCAGGATTAGTTCTATGTCTGACAGAATCAGGCTGTGGCCTCCGGTAAAAGGAACTACATCTCTGGGCTTCAGGTAACTCAAGGTCAAACCCTACCTCCTCAAGCAGAGAGGATTTTCTTTGAAGACAATTTTGAAGTCAGGATGAGCTGGAGATGAGGCTGTACCATGTGGAACACAGGGCTCCCACATCTCTTTCTGGAAAGGGCAGCAAAATCTTGAGCTTGCTTCTGGACGGCTACCAACAACTATCAAAAGAAGCACTTGTTTCCCATCTCTCTCTGCAGGGCGGTTAGAAACGTCTCAAAGCTCAGTTCTAGAAGTCTCTACACTTCAGTTCACTTCTGGTTTTAAAACGTCGGTGTGCTTCCCTCAGTTTCAGTAGCAGATCTATGTTCTCATTCACAGGGGAAACGGTAATGGTGAGAAATCTCTCTAGTCTACCTGAAAGATTTTTAAATGTGTACTGTCCATTTCCCATCCTGTAGGTCACTCTACCTACCATGGTCTGGCTTCTATCTTTATAATGCCTTGGAAAGAACTTCAGCTACCTTTGTGGCTAAAGCTCCATCCACTGAACCCTCATAAGTCTTTTCGTCCCTTTAATCTCTCCTCAACATTGACCTCTCCTTGGCACTGAGCACTACTGGTGGCTATTCTCACACTTCCTACCCCCACTGTCTTCTGTTTCCTCTGATTTCTGGTTCTCTCACTGTGTCTCTCGAATGCCTGCTTCTTATATGCTGCCATCTCCCAGGTACCACTATTAAGTCTCTGTTAGCACACCGAATAAGGCGTTCTTCAAAGAATAATTCCCTAAGGACAATGCTACGCGCCATCAGCTCCACAACCTGAAAATGGACCCCAGGGCTGGCAGGAGAAAAGAAGACAGAATAAAATCCATGCCTGTCCTCAAGGGCATGGGCTCTGCATCTCACATAATGACCCCAACATGTAACCGGCTGAAAACTGAGTCACCACAGAATCCTCTCTCACTCCCACAGCCAACAAAAGCACCATATACAGTCAGACCTCCATTAATATTTTTCAATCTGTTCCCTCCTCTTCCACATGGTCAGCAGCTGAGTTCCAGCCTTCATATCTCTCTCACCTGAACTCTTGGGAACACCTCTTCATTGTTTATCTTGACTCTAGCCACACTCACCTCCAACTTTTTCAGCACTTTGTTTCCAGGATAATATTAGAAAACCTCAATGCAGATCAGTTTAGTAGTTTCCAGTCAGCTCCATTCAAGGCCTTCTGAGTGCTGGCTCTTACCTGACTTTCTGTATACCTGATGCCTTCTGTTCACAAATCATAGGTTTTCTAATAATCAGTGTAGTTTTCCCGAGCATTGACATTAATCAAAGTTCCAGGTAATGGCCTTAATTTTACAGCTCAGGTCCACTGTATATCATGTGTATAGTTCACCTTTTCCATATGGATCTTGCACATAAAGGCATATTGACCTATATACCCAGGAGCTATCTCAAATATGACGTGTTCAAACTAGAAAAACCCGCAAAACCTGCTCCTCTCTGGTTTTCTCCATTTCCCTGCTCAGACTGACAATACAGGACACAATCTAGAGCACAAACATGATTCCAAGCCCTTCTGATATACTCAAGTTATCTGCCAGCTCCACACCCAACATGTATCCCAAAGCAATCCACTTCCTTCCATCACCTGGCTCTCTCTGCAGTTCAGGACACCATTCCAGGACGCATCACCCACCAGGTCTTTCAGCACCCAGCCTTGCCCCCTTAGGACCCATGCTCCTCATGCAACTAACATACTTTGATGAACATACGTCATACATACCTTGTCAGTCCCTGCTTAATATTCTAGTAGTTTCACTGAAACTTACAGGAAAGTTCAATCTTAGAACCTTCTGTGAATTAGCAATGCCCTTCTCCTCCCCTGCTCTCCTATTCCCCTCCCATTCACTGTCCTCTAGCCACACTGGACTTCTCTTTGTGTCCCCCAGACACACTACCCTTTCCTACCTCAAATCCTTCATAGTGGTCGATCTCACTTCGTGGGACACTGTTCTCAGGTGCTGCCTCCTTCCTGAGCTTAGATCCCAGCTTGGCTATCACTTCTTCATAAAGGCCTTCCTAACGACTGTGCCCAGACTACCTCTGTCCCAACACCTCATTTATGTTTGTGATGGCACCTATCACCACCTGACTTGTTCATTAGCTGATTTTTTAAAATGATTCATTTTTATTTTATGTGTATGAATGTATGTATGTGCACCACATGGATGCCTGGTGCCAGAAGAGGCTAGAAGAGGGCATTAGATTCCCTGAAATTGGAGTTACAGATGGTTTTGAGAGGCCATGTGGATGTTGGGAACCAAACCTAGGTGATCAGCAACAAGTACTTTTAATCACTAAGCCAACTCTCCAGCTTCAACGGCTGGGTTTTTTATGGACTCCTTCCCCTCGTGGAAATATAAGATACACAAGGTGTATTGGTGCATCTGGTGGTAGAATTCAAATTACTTAACAATTGGTATGGCATGGACTCCAGTCCAGCCATACAGATGCCTCCCTGAGCACTTAGAAGTAGTAAGTGGATATCACTATTCTTATACCCACTGGCTTAATAGAGCATGACTCTCAATAAAGGTTAGTTGGGTTCATGAATGAATGTATCAACAAGTCCTTCTTGCTTAATTTCATTGTTCTTTCATGACCTAAATCAGTATTACTAACTCACACTGAGTCTAGGCTTCTTTATTCCCTTGGTGTTAAGCATTGGGTCTACTTCCATAGCTTAATTCTCCTGGGGGACTGACTACTGCATTTTACAATTTTACAGTGTGGCCCAGCTTGGCCTTGAATGTGCTCTCTTCCTGCCTCAGGCCCCTGAATACTAGGATTACAGGCGTGCATCACCATGTCTGGCCACTCTTTTCAAAGTTTTAATTGGAATAGTAGCTCTGGAATTTAGGTAGATTCTTGTTTCCCTCTGAAATCCTTGACCAAGTCTACCTTGGACCATCTATATGTATCCATACATAGCTGGTCAATCATAAGAGAGGTACAGAAATCAATTTCCAATGGCCAGGCTCAAGTTCAGGTATTATTGCATCCAGCTGTCAGGGCCTGAGCTAACTTGTATTCCTTTTGTAAACAGATATACAGTGGCTGTGACCCCTTCCAAATAGTACAGGTTAGAGTATCCAGCCAATCACACCTGGGGAAAAGGTCAATGACTGTTAGTTTCATGTTACCCACCCTCACCCTTTAGAGGTCTTAGGAACATCGCAGAACGTACATGCACTACTCCGTAAATCATGTGTGTTGATCAGATCATTGCCATTACCTCAAAAAATTAGCTATCCTTGACTTGAGAATACAATTTGCTTTCCAGAAGTCATAAAGAGACTGTAATGGTGTTTAATCCTTCCTGTCAACTTGTCTTGTATTTAAAGACACCTAGGAAAATAATGAAACACATGTCTGGGTGTGCTGTGATGGTGTTTCTAGAAACAATTAGATCATGAGGGCTCTAAGCTTAATCAAAGATTGAATCTATTGATGGGTCAACATTTGAATAAACTATTGGGGGATGGTAAAGCTGTGTGGTAGAGCCTGATTGGAGGACGTAGGCATGCAGAGCATCCCATTGGAAGATTCATCTTGTCTACCACTTCCTGTTCTTGCTTTCCCCTCCCCCACCACTGTGGCCTTCTTTCTGATGGACTGAAACTGTGAGCAAAAATAAATCTTTCCACTTTGGGATTTTTCCCTCAGCACTTTGGAAGAATTCTGGAAAACTGACTGATACAAGCTGAAAAGATACTGTAGGGCCCACTGTGGCAAAGCCAGAGCTCCAGCCCAGGAGGTCCACGCTTTGCTTGGATAGCTTCGCAACAAAGCAGAGGACAGCATTCGAGGAGCACTGCTTCTGTGTCATAAAAGCCTGCAAAAAGCTAAAAAGTAGGCCTACTGGGTACCTACAGAGAGAGGTTTGCTGTTGGGTTCAACACTTCCACAACAGCAAGAGTCAGAGCACTTTGTCCTTTATCTCTGCTCCCAAACCAATGTATTCCCATTTCATTTGAGAACAACGGTCAGCCAAGTGTTGACCTCCACTGACTGAGGCTGTCTCATCCTTCTGACTCAGCCAGGATGTTTCCATTTGTCTTCTGCCTTCACCACCCCACGTACAGGTGTAGACCATGACCTGCACAGCCCTATGGAACTGGCTCTCATCATGTTTATTTGGAGGTATACAGCAGCCCCGGTCAGCTCATATCTACCAGCAGTCATGCCTCCTCCAGAAGCTCTGCTAGTTACAGCCAGTGATAGAGAGAAACTGGGTTGCTCAGGGAAGCAATGAAGGAGTCCTTACATCCACCACTTAGCTCAGAATGTGCTCACCACATCAAAGTTTTCTGACCAACACTTTATATAATGGCTTCTTCTATTCTAACCAGCCATTCTTACTAACTAGGCACTAAGCTTTTAAACGGATTATTTAAGTCTTTGGTGCCCTCTGAGTTTACTGTTTTGGAACAATTCCCTTCCCACAGCATTTGACTAGCTAGACCTCTTTGGAGAACTGGATGAGAATGGCGTGTGGAGTTGGTGTCTCCATTTAAACCCATCTTCTGTTTCCAATGCCCTGCAACCTCAAGAAAGATACTGAATTTCTCCAAGCCAGAGTTTCTTCATAGCTAAAACTGAGAAGAAGGAGGAGGAGAAGAAGGAGAAGAGAAGAAGGAGGAGAACACCTACTTCAAAGGGTTTTGTAGGGAACTGTTTTGGTGTACAGTACAAGCCTGTGAAGTGCTCGGCATGGTGCTTAGTGCATTGATAGAGACTAGCTGTTCATTGTGTTTTATTGTTTAGCTAAGGCTAGGTGAACTGAAGCCTAGGTGATGAATCTAGCCATGCACATTTATCTACATATCCTCAGTGGCTACTTTCATTACAGTTGCTGAACTGCATCCTTGCAACATAGATGGTATGGCCACAGTATGTGACCCTTTATAGAAGCAGCTTGACAATCCTTAGTTTAGCCTGTTACAACTTTTCCCTATTACTACCGGCAAGAGAGGCCTCCAATGGTGACAGAGACTGCTAACATTTTCCCAATCTTTCTTTCTTGATCATTGTCAAATCCTTTATACTCGTAGCCAGCACAGAATGGAGAATGTAGGTCCTAGATTCCCTTGCTACCAGAAGTGGCCATGTGACTGAATCCTGGCCAGTGGGATGCAGTGGAAACTTTGATGCATCTCTTGGGAAAAGTACTCTTACAGGACTTCCCTGCCCTCCTTCCCTTGTTGAGAGAAGAAGAGGGAAATGGAAGAATGTTTTCATCTTAGAGCATGGTAGAGCCTTGGAAGTGAAGGTTATGTTTAACAGAACTACGAGACTAAAGAAGCCTAGATCCCTGATCTAGGCTACATACTGTCCTTTATCTAGCAGGATATGCATCATGTTAAGTTGCCTACTTGGTCTCTCATCTACTCAATGGTCAAACTAGTCCAAAAATACGCTAAATAAACCAATCGAGAAAGACTAGGAAACTGATCATGGCCTCAGTGGCCTCTGTCTGACACTCCCTAAAAAAACTCTTTGTGGTAAATCTGGCCCTTGGATACATTGGTTTGAGCAGCATGGAAACATTTATTCTTACAGAAGGCCAACATAACATTGCACATGTTTCATATTTACTCAGGAGAAAAAAGACTAATACTCATTCAAGGAGAAAAAAAAAGATTCATTAAAATGCTTATTCAGGAAAAAAGGTTGATGTGGATTAACTATTAAATAAGAGAATGAGTAAAGGAAGAGTGGCATTAAGCTTGAAGATGTGTTCAAGCCTTGAACTAATACCAGTTCAAGCTAGATCTCTGGCCCAGGCTCCCAGAGGGACATAGGCTTAGACATATGTCCCTTAGACATAGGATTCCAGCTGGCAGAATGAAGGTGGGGGAGAAAGGACATCATTACATTCCTACAGCTGACAAGACTGAGGCTCAGGGAGGCTAAGCAGTTCCACTGCTGAGCAGACCTAATTCCCATCTGGTCTCTCTCTCGCTATAGATGAAGATGGACCCACGACAGAGTTTAATCCTCCACAGCAAATCAAGCCTGGGAGACGGGAAGCAACCATGTGTCTGCAAAGAGGGTCTAAGGATCTTGAGCTCTGAGTCTGTTTGATGAACTTCTCCATGGAGAGACACGGGGAATGCACACTAATGAGCAAAGAGCGGAAACCGAGGGCTTTTTAGAATACCATTAAAATCCCTGACTGCAGAGAAAGAGACCACTAACGTCTTGCCAGCAAAACCCAGATTTAGAAAAGAGAGACCGTGTCCAGGAAACTTGGGAACTTTCTTTCCTGTCCACATATCTTTCCCTTATGAACCCTCCTTGTCACTTACTCAGTTACTAGTTACTTGTTTCTGGGGATTACGGGGGGGGGGGGGGGGAGGACCAGCAATAGCCAGAAGGTCAAAAGAACCACACAGAACACTTTCTAGAATCCAAACCACTTCAAGTTAGAAAACCTCTCATCTGAGTGAGGCAAGTCCACCCACTGTAATCACACTCAAGCGCGTGCTTGGTTAACTTGTTCACAGACATGTGTGTGCCAAGCACTGGGTCAAGTTCGTGAGTACACACTGTCACTCTTTACACAACTCTGTGTTGTTATCTTGTTTTATTGATAAAGAAATGGAGGTAACGATTAAGACACTGAATAACTTGCCCAGGTGACCGTAGCTGGCAAAGTGACCTTGCTGGGTTTCCAGTTGAGTTTGCTCATTTAAAACCTATTCTTTCCTTTTTAATTAGTGGCCATTAGTTCAAGATGAATGAGATGTGAGTAGTTGCCGAATACATTTGTCACACCCACTTAGAAAAAGTAATTTTAAAAAATTGTTTTAAGGGGAAAGGATTTATAACTTGAAAATTTCCCCTTCTTCCTCCTTCCTCTCCTCCAAATCTAGTCCCCCAGTCTCATCCCCAGCTCTGTAGCAGACTACCTGTTATGGCCTTAAACTCACTCTCTGCCCCCCATTTCCAAAGGACTAAGTAGATCCTGGTGGCACACCCCGATTTCCTCCCTCCTGGGGACCTCCTTAACCCCCACCAGCCCATCCCCATTCCTGAGTGCCAGCTCCTAACACCTAGGAGTAGATTTTACCAAGAACCCCCAGTGGCCACACCTACCAGAAAAATTCCCTACTGGGCAACACACAGCCACTACACCCTCCTAAGAACCAGAAAGGACAACAGAAACAAAGGAAAGAAAACATACACCCAGCAAAGACAAGACCAAATATGAATACCTAGAATTACAGTCATCCCAAACCCAGATGTCTGTATGCAAGCGTAAGAATACAATCAATAACAGTCAGGACAATACGTCTCCACTAGAGCCCAGCAGCCCTCCCACAGTAGGCCGTTAGAACTGCAACACAGCTGAAGTGTAAGAGGAAGACCTCAAAACGACCTTTATGAAAGTGATAGAGGTCCTTAAAGAGGAAATGAATAAATCCTTAAAGAAATCTATGAACACACAAACGAACAGTGGAAGGAAATGAATAAAACAGTCCAGGCCCTGAAAATGGAAACAGAATCAATAAAGAAAATCAAATCTGAGGGAATTCTGTAAATGAAAACTTTAAGAACTCAAACAGGAACCACCGAGGCAAGCTTCGCCAACAGAATACAAAAGATGGAAGAGAGAATCTCAGGCATGGAAGATGTGATAGATGAAAAGGATGCATTGGTCAAAGAAAATGTTAAATCTAAAAAAAAAATCCTGCACAAAACATCCAGGAAATCTGGGACACTCTGAAAAGATGAAACCCAGGTCAAAAGCGCAGGTAATATTTTCAACAAAATCACAGAAGAAAATTTCCCTGACGTAAAGGAGATGCCTATCAAAGTACAAGAAGCATACAGAATGCCAAGTAGATTGGACCAAAAAAAAAAAACCCTTCCTCTGGGCACATAATAATAAAATCACTAAATGTACAGAACAAAGAAAGAATATTAAAGCTGCAAGGAGAAAAGACTAAGTACCATGTAAAAGTGTGCATATTTGAATTACACCTGACTTCTCAGTGGAGACTCCAAAAGCCACAAAGGCCTGGACAGATAGATGTCTGGCAGACTTTAAGAGACTACAGATGCCAGCCTAGACACAGCAAAACTTTCAACTACTATTGATGGAAAAAATAAGACATTCCATGATAAAAAACAAATTTAAGCAGTATCAGTCTACAAATCCAGCCCTATAGAAGGCACTAGAAGAAAAACTCCATTCTGAAGAGGTTAACCACAACCAGGAAAAATACAAGAAATAAATAATTCCAGACCACATATACAACAACAACAACAAAATAAGATGAATCAACAAATAACGGTCATTGATATATCTCAACATCAATTCTCCCCCAAAAAAACACTAACAGATGGATACAAAAACAGGATCCATCCAATAAATACATCTTAACACCAATGATAGACATCAGCTTGAGAGTAAAAGGATAGAAAAGGATATTCCAAGCAAATGGACCTAAGAAGCAAGCTGGTGTAGCCATTTTAATATCTGACAAAATAGACTTCAAACCAAAACTAATCAGAAGAGATAGGGAAGGACACTATACACCCATCAAAGGAGAAATCCACTAAGAGTACATTGCAATTCTTAACATCTATGACCAAACACAAGGGCACCCAATTTCATAAAAGAAACACAGCTACAGCTTAAATCACATATTGGCCCTCACACACTGATAGTGGGAGACTTCAATACCTCACTCTCCAAATAGACAGGTCACCCAGACAAAAACTAAACAGAGAAATGCTGGCACTAACTGACATCATAAAGCAAATGGACCTTAGAGATATTTACAGAACATTTCACCCAAACACAAAAGAATATACTTTCTTCTCAGTACCTCACAGAACTTTCTCAAGACTGACCATATACTTGGACACACTTACTTATATCAACAGATATAAGAAAATTGAAATAACACCCTGAATCCTGTATAACCACCACAAAAGAAAGTTGGATATCAACAACAGAAACAACAGAAAGCTACAAACTCATGGAAACTTGAACAGCTCAGTACTGAATAAAAACTGGGTCAAGACTAGGCATTCTGGATATATGATACAGCTGTGTAGCTTGCTCCTCTTGTGTGACTCCTAACAGTAGGATCAGGGGCTGTCTCCAACTTTTTTTTTTTACTATTTTTTGGGACCCTATCCTCATACTACATCACCTTGTCTGCACAACCTCAATACACGGGGCTGTGCCTAGTCTTACTGCAACTTGATATGCCATGTTTTGTTGATACTCATGGGGGATCTGCCCTTTCCTAAACAGAAATGGAGGAGGAGTGGATTGGGGGGGGGGGGGTGGGAGCAGAGAGGGTAGGGTAGGGAAAGGGACTGGGAGGAGAGGAGGAAGGGGAAACTTAGGCGGGCTGTAAAATAAATAAATAAATAGTCGCATCCGCCTCGACCAGCAAGGAAGACGCAACACCAGGCTCTTCTCCAAGCAGTTTATTCAGAAACCTTGAGACAATCTTCTGACCCCGGGGAAAGCCATCTTCTCTCTTCTCTCCCTCCTCCTCCCAGGGAAAGCCAGCCCACGCCCTTTATAGCCACTGGGCAACCAACCCCGTAGTGCCACGCAGACAATGCTGATAGGGTCAGACATACGCAAGCAAGCCAGATTAGGTCCAGGTGCGCGGAAGCAAGCCAGATCCTAGCCTTAGCCAAATAAGGAGCACCTGCCATCGGGAAGGCGGAAGCCAGACGCCGGCGCCATCTTTGAGGCACGGCCGTGCACAGCTCTCTACAATAAATAAATAGATAAATAAATAAATAATTGTCGAGACAGAAATTGAAGACTTTCTAGAATTGAATGAAAATGAATATACAACATAACTAAACTTATGAGACACAATGAAGGTAGTTCTAAGAGGCAAGTTCATAACACTAAGTGCATACATTAAAAAATAGGAGCGATCTCACACTAGTAACAACAGCACACCAGAAACCTCTAGAATAACAACAAAAACAAAAACAAACAAACAAAACACCCCAAAGGAGTAGATGGCAAGAATTAATTAAACTCTGGGTTGAAATCAATTAAATAGAAACAAACAAAAATACAAAGAACCCATGAAACAAGAGTTAGTTCTTTGAGAAAATCAGTAAGATTGATAAACCCTTATCCAAATAAACTAAAAGGCAGAGAGAGAATATCCAAATTAACAAAATTAGAAATGAAAAGGGGGACATAACAACAGACACTGAGGAGATTCAGAGAATCATAAGGACATACTTTTAAAACCTGCATTTCACCAAATAGAAAAATCTAAAAGAAATAGATAATTTTTTCAATATACAACACTTACCAAAGTTAAATCAAGACCAGATAAGCAATTTAAACAGACCTCTAACCCTTAGTGAAATAGAAGCAGTAATTAAAAGTCTCTCAACAACAACAACAAAAAAGACAAGAGCCAGATGCTTTCAATACAGAATTGTACCAGACCTTCAAAAAAGAGTTAACGCCAATACCTCTCAAATTATTCCACAAAATAAAAACATTGCCCAATTATTTTTATGAGGCCACAGTTACTGATACTCAAACCACATAAAGACCCAAGAAAGAAAGAGAATTATAGTCCAATTTCCCTTATAAACATAGATGCAAAAATTTTCAGTAAATGCTTGCAAACCTAATCCAAGAATACATTAAAGATAATCCACCGTGATCAAGTAGGCTTCATTCCAGAGATACAGAGATGGTTCATTATATGTAAACTGTTAAATGTAACTTATCATATAAACAGAGAGAGAAAAAACACATGATCATCTTAATAGATGCAGGAAAGGCCTTTGACAAAATCCAGAAATCCTGGAGTGATTAGAGATACAAGGGACTCACCTTGACATAATAAAAGCAGTTTACAGCAAACCCATAGCCAATATCATCTTAAATAGAAAGAAACTCAAAGCAATTTCACTAAAATCAGGAATAAGACAAGGTTGTCCACTCCTATTCAGTAGGTTGTCCATACCTATTCAATATAGTACTTGAAATCTTAGCTAGAGCTAAGATTTGGGGGATACAAATTAGAAAGGAAGAAGTCAAAATATCTTTATTTTCAAATAATATAATCATATACATAAATGACCCTAACCATTTCACCAGGGAACTCCTATAGCCAAAATCAATAAAACAAGATGATGCTGATAAGAATGTAGTTAGGAGAACTTTCATCCATTGATGGTGGGAGTGAAAACTTGTACAGTCACTATGGAAATCAGTGCGGCAGTTACTCAGGAAGATGGAAATCAATCTACCTCAAGACTCAGCTATACCACTCTTGGGCATATACCCAAAGGATGCTCAATCATACCACAAGGACACTTGCTCAACTATGTTCATAGCAGCATTATTTGTAATAACCAGAACCTGGAAACAACCTAGATGCCCCTCAACTGAAGAATGGATAAGGAAAATGTAGTACATTTACACAATGGAGTATTACTCAGCTATAAAAAAAACAACAACCTCATGAAATTTGCAGGTAAATGGATGGAACTAGAAAAAATAATTCTGAATGAGGCAACCAGACCCCAAAAGACAAATATGGTATGTACTCACTCATAAGTGGATATTAGGAGTAAAGTACAGGATAACCAATGTACAATCCACAGCCCCAGAGAGGCTAGATAACAAAGAGGGATGCATGGATTTCCCTGGGAAGGGGAAATAGAAGAGATCTCCTAGGTAAACTGTGGGTAGGGTTGGGAGTGGAGGTGGGAACTTGAGGGAGTGGATTGGGTGGGTTGGGTGCAGGAAGTAGTTTGCGGGTTGGATGGAGGGCTAGGGAGAAACCTAGTGCCAGGGAAACTCCCAGCAATCCTCAAAGATGACCCAAGCTAAGACTCCCTAGCAATAATGATGAGGGTACCTGAACTGGCCATCTACTGTAATCAGATTGGTGACTAATTGTCATCACAGAGCCTTTAACCAGTAACTAATGGAAGCAGATGCAGAGATCCACAGCCAAGCATTGGACTGAGCTCTGGGAGTCCTCCTGAAGAAAGAGAGGAGGAATGGTTTGAGCTGGGGGGGGGGGTCAAGGTCACGACAGAGGAACCCAAGAGACAGCTGACCTGACTGAGCTCATGGGAGCACATGAACTCTGGACCAACAGTTAGGGAACCTCCAGTCCTAGGCCCTCTGCATGTGTGTGACAGTTGTGTAGCTTAGTCTGTTTGTAAGGCTCCCATCAGTGAGATGAGGACCTGTCCCTGGTGCTTAGCTGGCTTTTGAGAACCTGTTCCCCATGCTGGATTGCCCTGCCCAGCCTTTATAAAGGAGGAGGAGCTCACTCCTACTCAACTTGATGTGCCATGCTATGTTCAAGCCCATGGGAAGCCTACCCCTTTCTGAATGGAGATGGAGGAGGAGTGGGTGGATGGGGGGGAGGGGGAGAAGGGGTTGTCGGGGAGGGAACAGGAGGAGAGGAGGGAGGGAAAACTGTGGTGGTATGTAAAATAAAGGGAAAATGTTAAAAAAAAAAATAAAAGGAAGAATGTAGCTGAAGTTTTCCTGTGTCCTGCCCAGTCCACAGTCAGGACAAATCTCTCTCACCCATTTGTCCTGCAGCTGCTTGGACCCAAGCAAACACACAGAGGCTTATATTATTTACGAAATGTATGGCCATTAGCTCAAGCTTATTACTGAGTAGCTCTTTCATTTAAATTAACCCATAATTTAAAAAGCTTGGTACCTTTTCTCAGTTCTGCCTTCATATCTTGCTTCCTCTGTGTCTGGCTGGTGACTCCTGACTCAGCCTTCCTCTTCCCAGAATTCTCCTTATCTGCTTATACCATCTATACTTCCTGCCGGGCTACTGGCCAATCAGCATTTTATTTATCAACCAATCAGAACAACATATTCACAGCCTACAGAGCAACATCGCCCATCAGAAGAATATTTTCATAACTTTTTCAGATATTTGTGGATGTCCTTTATTGCTGTACCGCTATTTAATATGTGGTAGTTTCTTTTTAATAAGGCTAAGTGCAAATGGAATCTGAATGCATTATCAGTGAACTTTCAGTATTCTGTTATACTAAGCTCCACTAGACTGGTGTCCTACTCTATTTTAAATTATGATAACAGGATATAACAGACTGGGTTATTTACAAACAAGAGTTTGGTTCATGGCCCTCACAGCTGGGAAGTCCAATATCAAGGCAGGGGCACCTTGTGATGGATTTTGCTTTTATAACAACCAATTCCCTGAGATCAGGCTATAGTTCAGTATATAGGGTGCTTGTCTAGAATGCACAAGGTCCTGGGATCAATCCTCCAGCACTGTATATAATAGATCTGATGGTGCATGTTTATACTGCCAGCACTCAGGAGACAGGCAAGAGGATCAAGAGTTCAAGGTCATCTCTGACCTGGGCTATGTGACATTCTGTCTCAAACAAACAAACAAAAACCATGCTACTCTGAAGGTATCTAAACACCCCCATGTTATGACATTAATTAATTCATGAAGGCTCTGCCTCTTATTGTTAATCTTAATCATTTCTTATAAAGACCTACATCTCAACACTGTTACACTTGGGCTTGTTGCAAGTACATGGGCCTCAGGGGACACACTTAAACTACAACAACCATAACGCACTCTGAGCACACATGGACCCATGATTCTGTCACTTGGAAACTCAGTCATTTGAATCTTTCCAATGTTGGTACATTTCATCATATAAGATCCTGCCCAATTATATGTTTGTTAATATCATTACACATCTCCTCACAACAGCTCTGGAGTTTAGGGATGCTGTCAAGACCACAGTAGAAGATTCAACTTCTTAAACATCTCATTTTCACCTGAAAACTCAAATTTTATCATTAGCAACAAATCCTGTCCATTTGTCTCCTTGAAATGCCTGTTTCATTTCCTGCATTTTCAGGAAATATATCTGCCACCTAGCCAGGTGACAGTTCACCTGTTATGTCTCGTTCAAGTAAAATGGTGTTTCTGAGAAATCAGCCCACTAAGCTCAAAACTCAGCAATGGCTCACTGCCTTCCCATGCCTACCTTGGTGTCTGCACATGCAGACTTTGTCAGCGCTATTGAACATGTATGCCTACTTTGCCCAAATGGCCACTAAAAGAACTGAGGATCAAGATCCCTTCAATAGTTTTTTAATGCTTCCCGCAGACACTCTTAAATGATGCTGCCCGTATTTCACAAGTCAGTGAAGGATGGCAGTGAAGAACACAATGACTCTTGACACAGTTGTGCCACTGCCTTGACTTGTCCTTAACATTGTCAATTTTGCCATCCATGACTGTGACATCACTATTATTAAAGCCAACCCAGCAATAAAAGCAAAGAATATCTCCACGTTATTTACTATAAGATAGTCTTGACCTCATGACTGCCCCCTTCCAGGAGTTGCAAGTATCTCAAGAGTCACCTCTATGGCCAGCCCAGAGAGAACTCTCAAAGGACAGACTTTTTTGGCTTGTCCCTCCCACAGCAGAATAACTAATATACCCTGTAACTGAAGCTTTTAATTTTATTAGACAGGATCTCCTCATTTATCCTAAGGTAAGGTTATTTGTTCAGAAAGCCTGGGTAGAAGTAGTATTAGAAATCAACGTTGGAATGAAAATGGGAGAGAAGTGAGTCTCTATCTGAGTCCAGGTCTGATATTCAGAAAGGCCGATACGATATTCCACTCCTCATTCCATCCTCATTATCAACTAGAGGAAAGTTCCTCATCTTCTCTTGACCACATGAATGCATGTGTGATGACTAATCGCATTTGCCAGCCTGGCAGGGCTGAGGGAGGCCCAGCTAGCCGGTCAAACATGTCTTCTCTGTGTGTCTGTCTGGGAATGAGGGCATTACCAGAGAGCTTAAGATTGCTTACCACAGTGGAGCACCATCAGTCAATATGCTCAAAGTCCAGAGATAACGGGAAGGGAAGGGGAGGGTGAATTCACTCTCTCTGATGGAGCTGGGTCATCTATCTTCTCTTGTCCTTAGATATCTGCATTCCCGGCTTCAGGCTTTCAGGTTGACCTACAACGGCCTCATTGGTTTTCCTGGGTCATCAGCTTGCAGACTATAGGATTCCTTAGTCTCCTTAATCACATAAGTTAATCATTCATAAAAAAGAAAAACTGTGCATGCATGCATGCCTGTGTGTGTGTGTGTGTGTGTGTGTGTGTGTGTGTGTGTGTGTGTGTGTGTATCCTATGAGTCTCAAACACCCTGTTTCCAGAACACCATGACTCATACAGTAGATAATAGCTACTCCACTTCAAAGGAGCATATCCATGGAACCATATTCTTTTCTCCCTGAAGCCCAAAGTATCTGTCAGGCTTTTATTGCTGTAATCTAAATACCTGACTTAAACAACATAAGGGAGGAAAGATTCCTTCTGGCTCTCGGTTTCAAAGGGTTCAGTTCAAGGTTGATTGGTCCCCTGCACATGGGCAGAACCTCACTGTGGCAAAAGAATTTGACAGTTTGAGAATTTGACCTCATGACAGACAGGAAACATAAAGAGAGACACAAGAAGAAGCCAAAACAAGATATAGCCCCAATGACACACTTTAGTAGCCTACTTCTTTCAGCTAGGCTCCACCTCCTAAAGATTCTGCCCCTCCCCCAAATTCACCAACATCTGTAGACCAAAAGTATTCAACACAAAAGCCTGTAAGAGGTATTTCCTAGGCAAATCATAACACCTAGTCACAAACAGCAAGAAGATATCACTTCTCTTTCTCAACAGTTACAGTTCAGGATCATCTGTCTAGGGATGGTGCCACCCACGGTGGGCAGGGCCCTCTTACACCAATTAACAATGAAGACAACTCCCACACAAACATGTTCAGTTTGATCTAGGCAAGTTCTCTCAATTGTCCTCTCCTCTCCAAAGACTCTAGGCTGTGTCAAGCTAATAGTTAAAGCTAACCAGGACAACCACTTGATGAGAAAACCAACCAATAAACAAAAAAATGTTAAGCAATATCACCACGTGAGAAGGCGATTTAGTGATGTTTTCAAAATCCATACCTAGTTTAAAGCATCAAAGCCATATTTTAAATGCATTGGTAACTGAGCCTAAATGCAAATATTCCTTCAATTGATCTGAGATAACACATCTCCTCCTTTAGAAAAAGGAAAAAAACAAAAAAACAAAACACCTTCCAGATGGTCATAAATAATTTTACTTAAGTGAATTCTGAAATTAGGTACCACATTGTTTGGCTCCTGGTAACCTGTTTGCAGCCAGAGAGATACACAGAGTACACACCAGCCAAAGCCCAGCCTATTTAGATATGGGAAGCAGGGGAAACAATACTTTCACAGTGGCGTGTTGGATCCATCCCCAAAGTTAAATATACCTAGACAGTTCTCTGTGCAGTAACTACAGCTGCCCTTGGAAGAAAATGATGTTAATGGCAGCTCAGGAGCTGGGGAGGGTGATAATGAATGAGATGTAATCATGTATTTCTGGCACTCACTTTGGATGGTACAAGTTGCTAATTGCATTTAAGTATTATCTTACAATATGGTGACCGAATCGTTTTGGAAGATAGCCCAAAGTCTCCCTTTTACAGAAAAGGCACCCTATTTTTTTTTAAGCAAAGAATCATTAATTTTCCTCTCTGAAAGTTCAAAACCTATTTTGCTGGATCGAGTTAAATTGCACGAATTTTCCCCGTAAATTTTCCCATCTGGACTGTCAAAGGCTGACAAGTGTATCGGCGGCTCCTGGGTTGAACTCTGAAATGATGGATCCTGTTTGCCTTTCCCTCCAGGTAATCCCCGGTTTAGGGTAACTTACACACCACTTACTGTGATGCTTGCTCAGATTACACGAAGGAAATATTCATCCTGTCAGAGTCTGGTGCCTGTCCAGGGACGCATGCCAGCCTACACTGCCACATGAGGTAAGAGAGAACACAAAGAGTCTCCAAGAACAAAAGAGAAACAGGAAGGAACCAGTTCTCAAGTGGCAGGAGAAGACTATGCTTTGCCTTGCCTGTTAAATCGTGGACAGGTTGATACATATGTTAGTGCTGTCCTGCATGCCTTTATGTGGGAGTTAAGCAGACTCTTGACAAAGAAAGAGGAGAACTGACAGAGGAATTAAGGTATTTTCTCCTACGGACATACTTTCTTCCAATGTGTCAGTATAATTAATAGCGTATGCTGCCCTGACAATTTTTCAGTTCTATGTATACGAAGGCCATTGGGGTTAATTGGTCTCTTTCTGGAATTCGTGTTTTAGTCAATTGCTTCTAATTTCTAATAATACTGTTTTTTAAGATGACATTTTCAGCTAAAATAGATTTAGCACTGCACTTCACTACATATATTGGCATCAAATAGAACAAGAAAAAGGCTAGTTTGAGGACTTACATGCCAGGCAACGGGAATGGGTAAGTTGTAATTATTCCAAAAGCGGGCAGCAGGGACACAAATCTTTCTTTTGGGAAAATCAAAAATACCAACTTTGGTTCCTTCCAGGCCATCAATGCCCATCTGTGTTTTAAAACTTGACCATAACTTAATTCAGTTTGTACAAGGGAGAACCAGAAGGGAAAAGAATATGGATCCACCAATGAGAAGAAGGGACATCTTTCAAAATTCTCCAGATTCCTCTGGAAGTGCAGAGTTCTTTGATGTGACCCAAAGGGAGACCAGGGAGAACAGGAAATGGCAAGTGTCTTGCTGGAGGACTCAGACAAAGCAGGGTGATAAGCTTCTTGGAGCCTCCCCTGGGACTTCTATATATCCTGTAGATCCATCACCCTGTTGGGATATTAATGGAAATTGTGCCTCCTACGTGACAAGAGGACACCATTTTAAACCCAATGGACTGTAAATAAACTCCATCCAGTACCAAAATCAGCATGCAGCCATTGAAAGCAGGTTATTCTTCCACTGACGTTTCTTATGAAAGTATGTTAGGTAGTCCTGATGTTTAAAAATTGAGGGAAATAAAATGATAGCAGGTCAGATATTCTAAATAAATAAATAAATATTTAAAAACAAGCAACAAACAGGCAAACAACAACAACAACAACAAAAAAAAACAAGCTCAATATTACCAGCTAAGAACCCAAGATCAAAACACTCTATGTACAAGAAGGATAAACAGAGCAGGTGAAGGCCAAGGGAGCTGCTGAATTGAAGAAGCCCTCCAATCACCTGGAGCCTTTCCTTTGCGAAGCCCCAAGGCTGGAATGGGAGAGCAAGCTGCCAGAAATCACAAGAAAAGTCTCTGGAAGAACAAAACAGCAACCAGAACACACAGGGTTCTAGTTTAACTGGGCTGGTGGATCAGCAAGATGGTTTAACCCGGAGCTGAGTTTGATCCCCAGGACCTATAAGGTAGGAGGAGAGAACTGTCCTCTGACTGCCACACATGCATGTATACACACACACACACACACACACACACACACACACACACACACACACACAGAGTGTAAAAAAATGAGCTTGGATACAATTAGGAGAAGAGGATCACTCACTCTAACCATTCAAGATGGAGACTCTTATTCTGGAGACTCTGGCTCCAAAGCTAGGTCATGAGGGGACCGACGTGACCCCATGTCCCTACATGACCTAGCTTTGGAGCCAGGTGTGCCCTTTACAGGACACAGAGCACCTAAAGCCATGGCTCTGGGCTAAGGCTGAGTCCAAACTTGGGAAACAGACTAGTGGGAACACCTATGCTTAATTCTTCTGGACTCCAAAGGATGTGACCATGTTACTATGAATATGTGTGTAAGGGTTTGTGTGTGTGTGTGTGAATGTTTGAATACATGGGTGAATGGGCAAGTGAGTGAGTGAGTGTGTGAGTATATATGCATGAGTGTGTACTGGATGTAAATACATGTGAAAGTATGGGGATGAGAGGTAGCCATGCATGAGCAGCATAATCGGTAGCCATAAGCATCCTGACTCCCTATCCTTGGCTCAGTCCCCACTTCCCCAGATCCTTGGGGCATGACACTCACACAAATGGATGAATTTCTGTCAAATGACTGGGTCTTAGGACTCTACAAGAATGTTTTCTACCTTCTCCAGGGGAAAAATCATTTCATCCTAGCGGACTTTTCTCCAGGAAGCAGAGATTGAGGTAGACAGGCAGATCTTTTACCCCTTTAATCCTACCACAGAGCAATGCCTGCTCATTGAGCAACACGTTTTCAAAGAGTGTAAAAAATAACTGTAGGACACTCACCTTTTCCTAATAGCAGTGTACATTTGTATCAGAGTTATTCATCCTAGACACTGAGTTCCAAGAAGCTACTGTTTCAAATAGCAAAAGGCCAACCAGACACCACTAGACTCTCCCAAACTCAAACTCACAAAGCACACAAACCAACATAGCATTTAAAACTCAAAAGTGTTGGAGAAACGGATCCACAGAATGATAAATAGACACCAAGGCTTTTTAATTTTTAAGGGTTTCACTGCTTTTCAAACAAGTTATTTCAAGCTCTATCTGGGGGGTTTCAGATTGACCTGGAAAGGGTGAGAGGGGAGAGTGTAGACCCCACACACACACACCCGCCCCCAGAAGAACACGGATATTATAGAAAGTAAACAGCCTTTGTAGTGGGATTAGAGACTTTTTTTCCTTGCTATGCTATCTCAACAACAAAAAGTAGAAATGATAGGCAAATTCCTATATTTTTCCTGCAGGTATTTAGAGGGTTATGGATGTCAGTTATGGTACTGATACATTCCATCTAGGATCCTTTTTCAATTACATTCCTTTCTTGCTCCAGGAAATTTTGACCCCCTAACTTTACAGTGCACAATGTTTTGTATATATAAAGAGCATGGCTTGCTTGTGCTCAGTCTGGATGCTTGTCCCAGCTGTAAGCAAGTCTGAGAAACCAAAACACTTGATACAGGCTTCCAGAGAAAGGGCATCATGTTACCCCCAACTCGCAGACACGGCACATTCCTGTGATGCCAGGCCATGGGTAAGGGCCAGAGGGGAGCAGAGTCACCTCTGGGCACTCCTTCAAGGGACTGGTTTCTTATGTGATGTCACTGGAGGTGGGACCATCTCACAACAGGCCTTTCCCCTTCCGTGAGATTCCAACTTTACTCATTTACACTTTCACTGAGGAGCTTTTTCCGGATATCGGGAAGACACAGCCATTCTTCCTAAAAGCCAAGACAACCTGCTGAAGCAAGATGTTTTACTGTGGAATTTAAAGTAACCGATGGAGTAACAGAGGATGTCAGGAAATCACTTATTACTGGGTGTTGGTACATGAAGATTCTTTGAATTGGTTTCCTTATTTTGTGTGTGATTTCAACTCCTCTTAATATGTTTTTAAAATTCTGCTAGGATACTTGGAGAAGGAAGCTTCACAACCCTGGAGGGAGAATAAATAGAACATCCACACTAGCCTCTGGGAATAAAAAAAGCTAACCCATATCTGTTCTTGAGTGGAGCATAGCCCTCCCTGATCTGATCAACACTGCCGCGAAGCCATTGAGCCCAGTGCCAATTCAGATCAAACAGCTGTGAAAATAGAAGCGGCCCCAGCCTTAAAACCCAAGGAAAATAATAATTGGAAACTTAAAAACAAAGTCTCTGAAATGAATCCATTTGCTCCTCATTCCTAATAACAACTTTTCATTTGAATTATGCATCACCATGAACATTTGAATTACAAATGTATGAATTATTCATGATTTGCAATGTGACTAAGTAATTCGGCCTCATGTTGGAAGAGAGCGTTAAGCTTGCCTGGGATCTGGAAGATGAGGGGAGGGTGGGCATCTGGGGACCCTTGGGAGGCTGGCTGCCCTTCAGACCGCCAGTGTGTAGAAAAGGCAGGGAACAGTGTACTATACAGGGTGCTGGGCTCTGGCCTCCTCACACCAAGAGACGTCCAAGTGTCTCCTGGCTCCCCAGCCCATAACAGCTGCTACCCACTGGCACCACCTACATTTTAAACCAGCTGGAGACAGAGTTCTACGTGATAAGCCTGTTACATTTGCAGAGTAAGCAGGAACACCTAATGGCTCAGCCCCCTAATGACTCAGGGACCGGGCTCTGACCAGCCATAGCAGTGAGTACCGGCAAAGCAGGGGAAAAAAATAATTAAAAGGGCCTTTGTCAAAGCTCCTTCTAAATCAGCCTTTTAAATGTGCTCATTTTAAGAGTCCCTAAGTGCCAATTCGATTGCACTGGCCTTTAAGAACCATAGAAACCCCCAGGATAGCCATGGCCAATTAGTGAAACGGGAATGTGTGTGTGTGTGTGTGCGTGTGTGCGTGTGTGTGTGTGCGTGTGTGTGTGTGTGTGTGTGTGTGTGTGTGTGTGTGTGTGTGTGTTTTACATGCACTCATGTGTTCAGAGAATCCACACAGATGTTATGCTGAAAGAGCCCACAGGAGGGAAGGATGCATTGACCCCCAAATAGAGCTATTGTTTTTGTTTGTTTGGGAGACCCTTAAGATGGTGACAGCGAAGAGTGGCCCCGATGATAAAGCAGGAGAGTGAAGAGGCCCCTGCACCCCTGCACAGGGGACTTTTAAAGGGAATAAAACTCAAGCTTGTGTTCTTACAGGAACCTGCAGGGAGAGTCGTTGGCAGGGCAGCTGTCTGAAACCTTGGGGTAGGCATCGTGAGGGATGGGAGGGGAGAGGAGAGACAGATAAAAAGAAGAAAACGGCAGAGATGCCAAAACTAAGCGGGAAGGAAAAATACATGGTGTCAGAACCCAAATATAAGAATACGGGTGAAACTGTCAACTGTGGAAAGTAAAACCTTGCTCTGGCAATGTGCTCCGGCTAACAAAGAAAATGTGTGCTTCGTGCACATAATACCCAGCAAGCCTTTAAAGAAAGTGTGTGTGTGAGATGTGTGTGTGGTGTGTGTGTTTGTGTGTGTGGTATGTATGTCTGTGTGGTGTGTGTCTGTGTGTCTGTGTGTGTGGTGTGGTGTGTGTGTGATGTGTGTCATGTGTGTGTGGTGTGGTGTGTGTGATGTGTGTGTTTGTGTGTGTAGTGTGTGTGTGTGTGATATGTGTGTGGTGTGTGTTTGTGTGTGGTGTGTGTGTGTGATGTGTGTGTGGTGTGTGTGTTTGTGTGTGTGTGTGTGTGTGTGTGTGGTGTGTGTGTGATGTGTGTGTTTGTGTGTGTAGTGTGTGTGTGTGATATGTGTGTGGTGTGTGTTTGTGTGTGTGGTGTGTGTGTGTGATGTGTGTGTGTGTGTGTGTGTGTGTGTGTGTGTGTGTGTGTTTGCTGGCAACAAGGGGAAGCTTTTGCTCCACCTGACCTCACTAGATCCCTTTCCCCTGACACCTTTAGACCCTCCCCTTGCTGAGTCAGGCAGTCATCCCCAGGCAGAGCTCCTTTGGTTCTTGGGGACTCTGTGAGCCACATCAGTGCTACAGGGCTTCGTTCCGTGAGAGAAACTGGAGCCTGAACAGCGTTAGCAGGGACTGGAGAGCAGGCCTGGCTGTGTGGGGCTCAGAAGAAGCCGAAGTTTGGGGATTTGGTGGAAGTGATAGACAGACAGACCTGCACAGAAGACACTTTCCTCCCCTCCCCTGTTTGGGGAGACTCTGGTCTCGACCCTGCCAGTTCTCATCCCAAAGTTCATACTTATAAGGGACCTGTAATGTCATATCAGCACCTTGGAGGGTTTTTTTCAAACCATCAGGGAGAGTGCTTTTGGGTTGGTCTGTTTGTTCTTTCAGTGGTCAAGTTATTTGAAGCCAAGTTTTAAATCCCTCCAATTCTAGTTACAGTTGTTCAGAACACTGGCTAGTTTTAAGCTCTGGAAATACCTCACCAGTAAGTGGGTAAGAAGTTAGAATAACCAAAAAAAAAAAAAAAAAAAAAAGCTTGGCTCCAACTTCAGTTGAATGCCAAAGGTTCAAGTTTGGCTGAACAGACTTTGTGTAATGAAATCCCAGCTTCCCTCTCTGCTCTTCCAGGCCAAACACATCCTGGATGACACTAATGAAATTAATTAAACAAATCAAGAGACTTATAGTCAGCTGTCTGAAACTTTGGGGTAGGCATCGTGAGGATTAGTTATTAGTGAGAAACAATGGGAGCTAGAGAATGAGCACAGTCGATAAAGCAATTCCTTTTGAGCACAAGGACTTGAATTTGAGCCCCAGAGCCCAAGTAAGAAAGCTAAAGTGAGGCTTATTTGTAATCCCAGCACTGGGCAGGCAAAGACAAGAGGATCCGTGGGGCTCACCGGCCAGCCAGTCTTGCCTAATTGGTGAGCCCCAGTTCCCAGTGAGAGACTCTGAAAGGGGTGAATGATGTTCCTACATTCCCGAGGATAACATACACACACAGGCACATGCACGCACACCAACAATAACAACTCCCCAAATTCAGCAATTCTACCATTCCACCCTGCACACGAAGTCAGACCTTTTCACTGACTCTTCTACCCCTGTGTGCAGCATGTGCCCTATCCCAGAGCCTGTCACCACCCTCTCCCCAGAAGCAATGAAATGCTGCTGCCCCCACTTTACAAGCATTGGCCCACGGAAACTCCTGAAGCCTCACAAACCCGAGAGCTGTGACATTCTGTCTCCAGCCTCTAAGTCTCCAGCTCCTTCAGTGCTCAGGGGGCTGGAGCCCCGAGCCTTAAAAGGACTGGGGAACTGGTTTATAGTTCAATTTAGATTAGCAATAGACAGTTGGTAGATTAAGTGCCTGGTGCACAGGCCATACAGCCTTTAAAATGAAAAGTATCAACTTCCCTAGCGGGGGATTGGCGCAAAGCTCACTGATCCATGTGATGGTTGGCTCCATTTCCTGAATGATAAGCTAATCAATTGTTCTAGCCAGCTGCAATCCATACAGCACAGGGAACTCAGCAAGCTGAATGATTTCTATAGCTCTTCGCCCTACAAGGCCATGAGGATGAGCTGAAGGTCTATTTTTGTCCCGCCTCCCTGTTAACACACTGGCATTCACAAGAAAGGTTAGGAAATGACATTAAATGTTTGGGTAGGGTCTGATTGCTGCTCTGGCATTTTAGGAGAACCAAAAGCAGGCTACTTCTCTTCCTGGGTGTTAGTGCACTCACAGCACTTGCTTTTTTGGCAAGAGAGCAAAGAACTGTAGGAGGAAATGAGGGGGGTTCACTCATAAGGGCATGTCAACCCACTTTCAAGTGATACTCACAGAAGAAAAACCTTCTTCAAGATTAGAAGACACATCTCTCAGCCTTCGGGACACTTAGACTCCACCCTAGGTGGCCGCACTACCCTTGAAGCTTTAGCGAGCCAAGTCTTGTGCTTCTGAACTTTTACATTAGTATCCGAGGAACATTAACAAGTGAAAATGAACTGCAGACAATGACTCCCTTTTACTGCATATGGAAAGGGCAGTGGAGACGATGATTAACGACCACATGCCTTCTGAACTTGAACAGTAACCACTTGACTGCCGAAGACTTCAGAAAGTACTAGAAAAAGTGGTAAAAAGCAGGCCTCCATCTGCAGTTATATGCTGATGGAGTTAGATGCTTAACTGCATTTTGTAAATTTCCTACAAAGGTGTAAATCGTTTGTTTACTATTTAATTTTCCTTCAAATTAAATTTCAACCTGATCTGGGAATAGCGCTCCAGGCAAGTTTGCTGTGTTTTAAATATCTTTTCTCTATAATATTGACAGCTTGAAGAAATCACTTAGCACATAATACTGAATGAAAAAATTAAATAAAATGAGACACGACTATGCCTAAAGTGTGGAGAAGATGTTTATAGTAGATATTAGGGAAAAGTAGACGAGGAAGAGTCCAGGCTGAACATGGCTGTCCAACTAAACCAGACCACGTGAGGAGAGATGGGGAGGGAGAGCAAGAGAGGAGGGCAGACAAAGAGAGGCAGTCTGGACCAAGAGACCGAGTGTACAGTTGAGCCAAAATGGCTGAGTTATACAGGGACTGGACTAGAGGAAGAGAAGAGGAAGCCCAGCCTTTGGGAGGGAGAAGTTTAGGGTAGGGGGCGGTGAAGAGTGCTGGAAGGAGTCACAGGTACCAAAGGGTGCTGGGAGAACTGAGAGAAGCCACAGGTACCAAGGGATGCTGGGAGAGCTGGGAGGAACCACAGGTATCAAGGGATGCTGGGAGAGCTGGGAGGAGCCACAGGTACCAAGGGATGCTGGGAGAGCTGGGAGGAGCCACAGGTACCAAGGGATGCTGGGAGAGCTGGGAGGAGCCACAGGTACCAAGGGATGCTGGGAGAGCTGGGAGGAGCCACAGGTACCAAGGGATGCTGGGAGAGCTGGGAGGAGCCACAGGTACCAAGGGATGCTGGGAGAGCTGGGAGGAGCCACGGGTACTGAGTGAGACTTGTCCTAAGTTTCTTCTTGGAGGTCTAGCAAAGTACATAATAAACACATGAATCTAATTTCTCTTGGAAGAAGAAGAACTGAAGTAAGCTGAGTTGGAGCTCCTACGTTATAGTTCTTTTTAAACCGTGTGTGAAACTCTCTTTTGGAAAGTTGGTAAGTGGGAGAAAATTGAGAAGGTGCCTCTGGACCGCCATAAAAAGCTCATATATCTTGGGGGAGGGAAGGACACTCACACCTCTCCTTCTAATTGAAATTCCTCAGCTTTGGGAAAGAAAAGGAACAAAGGAGCAACGGACAACTGGTCCTCACACAGAGTAGAGGAGCAGGGTTGCAGATTCTGGACCCGGGCTCCTCGTGCGGTGTTCCTGAACAGGACAAGGGCAGCTGGGCTGGGGACACCCATAGGACAGTGAATTGGTGACCCAATTAGGAGGGATAGACAGAGAGAATGAAGGGAAGTGGAGCAAAAAAAAAACAAGCAAACATGCTGGAGGAAGTGTGTTCTGGGGGTGGGGCTCACAAGGCTGACCTCCCAGGGCCATCAGCCCACATGCAGATCTGGAAGTCTGGGAAAGGAGGACCTATGCGTCCACAAGAGTCCGGGAGACAGGGAACAAGGACCCTGAGAGGACTGTAGCAAGCTGAGGACATCTCTTGCTCAAACTGGAAGTAGTAGATAAGAGTTAAATCTATGGACCGAGCACTATGTGCCTTGTCTGCTGTTATCTCCTTTAGAATTACATTCCACAGCTGGGCAAACTAAGGCTTAGAGGAGCTGCTCTCCCCAAGATCACACACTTGCGAACCACAGGAATCCAAACCCCTTCTTTTAATTCCCTACACCAAATGGCCTCAAGAAGTGACTCCAGAGCAGAAGTCCCAGAATGTGTGTCTTGTGTCCTGTCTCCTCCTGAAGATGTTTCTGAAAGGATTAACAGCTGGCATTGCCTCTTCCTGTCCACACCTCTTGAAATACACAGCATACACACCTAGCTTGACACCCCATACCAGAAGAGCTAGGTCTTTATGGAAGTCCACTGACCCAAGGGTAAGGGAGAGCTTGTGAGTGATAATAAATGAAAAGAGAAAATGGCCAATAAAGCAGTAAATGAGAGAGTGACTACCTGGCAAGGAGTTAGTAAAACAGCTTTAAAAAAAAAAAACAAAACTGGGGCTACTTAACACAGTGACAGGATCTCAGCATAGAGACACACATTCACCATGTTCCCCTCACCATGCCTGCTCTGCATGTCCATGGATGTATTCCTCCTGCCCAGTCTCACCTCCAGAGAAGAGCAACCAACCTGGCTTCATCCCTCGGGCTACAGAGTTGGCCAGGGCCCAACAACCTGCTCTTACCTCTCAGTCTAATTGGCACACATAAATGTCACCGTAGAACCATGCATCTGCCTCCTCCACTGTATGATAAACCTCATAAGAGCCAGGTTGTGATGTTGCCCCTATATCACTAACAGAAGACCACAGCCTAACACAAACCCTATGTGATCACACCAAATGCTGGCAGAACAGACATTCTTCAAATGAAAGTCCTTTCATGGGGACTGTTATCAGTTGGTCAGCACTGGTTTCTTTTGTACTAGCATGACTTGGTTGTTTTGTAGATACTGTTGCTTCTTTCTGGGATTTCTACAGATTGAATCTTGGACTGTCCCTCCACGGGTTCACATATGGAAGGATGGTGGCGCTATTGAGAGATGAGGTAACCTTCAGGAGGTGGAGTCTAGTGGAAGGAAGTTGGGTCATTGGAGGTGTGCCCTTGAAGGAGACATTCAGACCCCGCCCCTCCTCTCTCTTTTTGCAACTTGGATACTTTAGTGGTTTTGTTCAACTCCCGCAACAAAATGCCGCCTCACCAAAGGACCAAAAGCAACAGAGCCAGCCAGCTATAGACTGAAACCATGAGCCATGGAAAAAAAACCTTTTATCCTTCAAGTTGATTCTATCTCAAGTATGTTTGTCATGCTGATGGAAGTCTAACACGAGACTCCAAACCGACCTCAGTCTGTATCAAATTCACCATCCGTTACAAGCTCTCTGTAGTGGTGACGTCACTTCTCGTTTCCCCATCCTTGCAGTTATCCCCAAAAGGCAAAAGCCAAGATGTGGTAAGTTCCCCCTCTCAATTCTAGACTCGTATGATTCATTCTTTAGCATTTTAAATTTTGAATGTGTGTCATTTCCATGCATCTTATGGAAACCCGACAATCCTCACTTTAATTTATGAATATTTTCTCTTTTAGAATCATCTCACTGGTTCTTTATGTTTTCATTTATGTCTTTAACAAGACATACTGTTATTGAACCAGACACCTGTGAATCACCAACAGCCCCTAGCATGAAGCTTTTCACCTAGAAGGATTTAAATAACATTTTGAGATACAATACAAACCCCCAAAAGCAGACCGATAAAACCTTGGCTTCCCCTGATGACATCTGTAGACTTGAAAATGAAATAAAGTGAATGCTTGCTACTTGGAGAATTTTAAAGCCAGGATATTAAAATCAAAGGTCTCTGGAGTTCATCCTTTCCTTAAAAGTTTCCAAAAGGAGGAACTGATGTGGATGAGGGTTGATTTAGAAAGAAACACACACACACACAGAGACAGAGACAGAGACAGACAGAGAGACAGAGAGAGACAGAGACAGAAACAGAGACAGAGAGAGACACTAGAATCAATAGGATGCAAACCAGGCCTCTGGCTAACTGTGGCTGGCCCACACTTCTACTTGAGAAGGACCAAGTCCACTGTCTTCTTTTACAAATTGAGGATTTGCCTATAGTTTTGTCTGTGAAGAAATGATACCTGTATGGAAAAAAAAAGACTTAAAAAAAATCATTTTACAGGTCCTCACCCTACCTGCCATGTGTACGTGAGATTCAGCAGTGTCAGCCAGCAATCTCCCAGTTCCACTTATCACGAGATGATTTCTTTAAAGATGTGAAGAACTACTAGGCTTGAAAAATGCCAAGAAAAAAAATTGCTTTGGTCTAAGAATAGATGGAAAACAAAAGGTACAACACTTAAAAGGAATAAATACTAGTAATTGCTACATGAAGATCTTCAGAAACAATTGTTAAGGGGATAGAGATGGCTCTGTGGTTGAGAGCACTGGCTGTTCTTTGAGAGGACCTAGGTTCGATCCTGCACTGCACATACATAGTGCACAGACATACATTCAGGCAAAACAACCAGATGCATAACTATAAATATATATACATGCATATGTATATATATTAATTTGTGAAAATACAAGATGGAGTGACTTCACTTTAGCAATTCTTCTGAAAAACCCCAGGCCGTGTATTATTCATCGTAAGTCCAGATTTTGAAGTGCCCACTGTGTGTCACTCAATCTGAGTCAAGCGTGTAACACATTTGTAACACATACTAGAAGGGAAAGCACGTTCTGTTTGCACTTGGATAAATAGTGTGCAGGCTAAGGCCCGGAGACATCTGACCATAATCTGAACCAGTCAAAGCACCAGGGGGAGATTATATGGCTTCAATCCCTCACAGGAACACAGACCTTGGTAAAGTGGGCTGTGAGCCAAGCGAAACAAGATGGTGATGGCCTGCGTAAACCGCAGTCGTGAGCAGGTGTCAAAGGAAACGATCCTCAGTCAAGGAAGAGAAGCAGGAGGAGGAGCAGGCTAGAAGTCTTTAAAAATCTTCTTTGGTTATATTGAAGGGGGATCGGATGGACTTTGTGTAGCAGCAGAGTGAACTTAGACCTCCAGGATGAAGCTGGAGGTGGCAGATGGTATTAATTATCACCCTCTCTAAGGATCAAAAATTAGATAAGCATATCTATTCACTGCTCAGGAGCCAGACCGAGGACCCACAGGCAATACGTGACTCCCAGAAGTCCTTGGTATCAGGGATTTTTTTTTACTGTCTTGCTTTCCACTGCTTTTAGAATAAAAGACTTCCCCGACAGGTCACTGATGCTGTGACATTCTGCTTAAGGTCCAGGTCCCAAGAGCATGAGTTTTAAAAGACATGCATAGTCACATGCTTGTCCCTTGACTGTCCCAGGGAAGTGGGAAAAAGTTCAGGCAGATGGATGTTCACAACAGGACACCCATTTAGACTTATTTGTCTGACTTGAACTGCTCCGTGGAAAGAGGATTTATTCCTTGAAAGAAGTCATGCTTATATTAGAAAGGAATTAAGGCACTCTCCAAATGAAAAATAACCACAACACAGAACACAAGATGAACTTCTTCCTAAATATTATCAAGGTCCAGAAATGTAATGTCCCATGAAGTCACCCCCGTTCCAGATAATCAAGCACAGTTTATGGGATCCAAGAGACGGAGCTCCAATCTGAACCTGGCTGAACTTGGAGGTCTTTGAAATTTTAAAATTCGATCGAAGTAGTGTCCAAGTTGAGAGTATTTCCTTTCAAATCATTCCTGCCTACTTCCCTTCCCTCCTCCCAAGGATTCTTCTGGTATCCCTTGTGCCCTTATGATCCTTTATCGCTCCTCTCGAACCTGGAACAAATCAATCAAATGAACACATACTTAGGCTAAAAGCAATGGTTTCCAGAAGAGTGTTTACTGGCAAGTTTGAGAACCTGAGTTTGGTCTCTAGGACCCACATAGTGAAAGAAGAGGACTGTTTTCTGTCAGTTGTCCTCTGACCTACATACATATGCCACAGCATTCACACGTGTATACACACACATATGCACACACACACAAATGTTGTTTTTTTTTTCAGTCACCACATATTTGCCTGCACAAGACCTGCGCAAGACAAAGCCAGTCAACATTCTACCACAGAATAGGGAGAAGCTCATGAGCCTCCACCCTTACCCGAGGAGCTATTGGGAGTTGATGGGTTCAAAGAAGAGAGAGTCATTTTCTTTAAGGATAATAGGATGGCCATGTTCCATCAGATAGCCCCACACCAATAAGTATAACTAAATTGTTGTGGAATATTAGTGGAAGATGTGTTACATTCATTTATGATGTGGAACATTTGTTTAATGATGCAAAGGTGTGTCGCATTCTTTCATGTTGCATTTGTTTAACTCTGTGAAGCTGTGTTACATTGCCTGTCTAAAATACTTGATTAGTCTAATAAAGAGCTGAATGGCCAATTAGTAAGCAGAAGAAAGGATAGGCAGGGCTGGCAGGCAGAGAGAATTAATAGAGAAATCTGGGATGAGGAGATCCAGAAGCAAGAAAAGGAGAAGGAGAGAGGACACCAGGCGCCAGCCATCCAGCAACACAGCAAGCCACAGAGTAAGAAGGAAAGAATAGAACAGAGAAAAATAAAAGCCCAGAGGCAAAAGGTAGACTGGATAATTAGTTAAGAAAAGCTGGCTAGAAACAAGCCAAGCTAAGGCCAGGTATTTATAAGTAAGAATAAGTCTCTGTGTATTTATTTGGGGGCTGGATGTGGGCCCCCAAAGAGTGAAAAAAGACCAACTACCCTCAGTGGATTTCATTTTTAAAGAAGACACAAAGTTGAGAGGGGAAGAGGAGGGAGGAATGGATCTGTGATGAATTTGGAGGTAGAGTGGGAGGGCTGTGAAAATGATCAAAATACATTGTATAAAATTCTCAAAGAATTAATGGAAATATATTTTTAAAACAATCACCACATCTGAGTTTTATTCTATTTGCTTCATGCCTTATACTGGTTTAAAAAAAAAAAAAACAGCCCAGGATAAAGAGAAATGATGCTAATTAAATTGGAACATTCTTTTATCATTTAGAAATCTTTTAAGTATTAGGAATGTCTAATTTGTAGTTTTAGGCAGTATAAAAAAATCTTCAAAAAAGTGAAAAGGGACTCGGTTGAAGAAAATTAATAGTTGGAGTTATCTAACAAGGCTGCAAATGTTGGCTTCCTTCTGCTACTGCTGTTTTCTTTGGAATGGGTCCAATTTTCCCCTTGCATAAGAGGAGACAAGAGTTGCTTGAAGCCATTAACAACACCAATAGGAGGGACATTTAAATTAATAACCCAGAGGCCAGTCAGCCAGGAGCAATTTGGAGCATAATCTTTTCCTTTGACTTTTGTCGTAAGACTGATATTTTGCTGTATTACGCTTGATCCGACACGCCGCTGCAGAGCCAAATAATTCATCTTCCCAACTCCCTTTGTTTTTCAAATTGACCTCAGTTAAATATTTTAATTTATTTTCACTGAGATTCCCTCCTGTGGGCGGTGTTGGGTGCTATGAAGTGAGATTTCTAAATAGAAAGAATTTCTTGGAATTTGAATAAGATGTATAGAAACTTACGAAGGTGATCTTAAAAATAATACTAAGGAGACAGTGAGCTACAGAACCACGATTTTCCTTTTGTTTCATGTCAGTTTTTGTGAAAGTTTACTTTTGCTCTATTTTACTTATCTCCAAGTGTACAGTAGTCCAGTCTCACTTCTTATGAAATCCTTGAGTAATTTCTAGAAGATTCAGTGTGGCTTCCGTTTGCTCAGAAGCTGGTCCCTGTTTATTTTCTCCTTCCATCCTCAACTTCCTTTGAGGAATTGCATCTGCCCAGCTATCCTGCTCTCTGTCTTCAAATCGCCCTCCCAGGACAACCAGTGACATTCTGATACCCTGTGGAGCTGCCAAAGTGGGACTCTGGGCCCATTCTTGGCTGAGGAATGAGGTAGTCATGATCTTCTGTTCATACATACTACAATGGCTTCCAGAGTGCCACACTATATCAGCAAAGGCTCTACCTTCCACCACAGAGTCCACCTCAAGGCCTGGTGTTCCCTACCTCCAGACCTCACACTTGACAATCAACCTCACACTACAGGAGCACCATGGTGACCCAGGCACCAGTGGCCTCAGAGATGAGCAGTGATGTTCACTCCCACAGATGTCCTTCTCCCTGGCAAAGTCTGTGACACAGAGATCTAACAAGGACTGAAATGAATAATCATGAAGCTTTCTTTACATTGAAATGTGGGAATTTCTAAGATCCCTTCATGTCTCTAAAAGTTTCCACTTTTTGTCTCGTACATCTGGATCTCCTCTCCACTGCTTTCTACACTCCTTTTTTCTCCTCAGTGAGGAGTCACAAGGTGTTCTCCCTTTCTGTCTGGGATCCCAGACCTCACTCCATCTGCATATGACCCTGATGGGCTTCAAACTTAATGCATGTAAGATGCACCAGCTTGACCTGGTCCAGTGACATAATGGTAAGCAAGGACAGTGGTTAGTCAGAGACCCCCCAGAGTGACCAGACATCAGGACAACTCTCCCATCCCTTTCAAGGGAAGCTATCATTCAGAACAATATCTAGCAATTCCCACCAAACTGCTGTGATCTGAGCAATTCTCACTCCAAGAAAAGGTCCCAAGTGACAAGACCTGTACCCTGGAAGTTGTCCCGGTCCCACCTTCTCATCCAGCTCAAATACCCCTTTCTACTTTCCCTAAGCAATACAAGCATAGCCAGACCTCCTGTTCCGAGGAAAGTTCTTTGCTTACCCATGTAGACTATAGCACCCTAGATGACCCAGCCAAAATACTCTGTTGCTTCTTTAATATTTGTCTTGAAAGCCACACACTGACCAGAGATGAGATGGAAGGAATATCTAATCTTAGCTGTAAAACTCACATTTATCACATCCAGATGGTCGGTTCTGGAGAGAACACAGCAGCAGAAGAAATATCTACTAGATCTTGATGAGGGATTAGTTCAACCAGCTCTGGAATGTCAGTACCTTACAACTGGTACCCATCAAGGAACCACTTCTCTGGCTCTAACTCAAGTGTCTCTCAGGAAGGGATCACTGCAGACATCAACATCACACATCCTGTGCATTTGTGTTTCAAGTGAGTCTGGCATGTCTACTACCAACACAACTGTCCTGTGATCACTTGACGGCCAAGTGCACACTAATGCCAGGACCACTCTCTCGGTTACCACTGCTTTCACTCTTGCCTGGAGTTGCCATGACCACAATTTACCAGGATTATGTGGTGAGGTCACCTGGGCCAAGAAATATAGGCTAAGCTATTTGATGGGCAATCCAGGGCTCCACCCACAATCTTACTATCACGAAAAAAAGTCCAGAATTTGTAGGGTGCTCAGCTTGTTAAGGCGCTGCCACACTCTAGGCTATAACTAGAAAATCACAGGCAAATATTTCAATATGGTGGTAGAACCATTCCCTTCTACTTAGTGAGCTTAGGTAATAGCCAGAAAACTCAGTTTGTCCTTTACGGGGCTGCTTCTGCCAATGGCTTTATTCCATTCCTATGTTTGTTTGTTTCTAATAGTGTTGACAAAGAGTGCATTACCTCCTGAACTTGGCACTCCTCAAGGCTCAGTATTACCAAGTATGAGTCCTCACTGAACACTTGAGCTCCTATCATGTGCCAGGTACTGAACTGGTCTCTAGGGGCAGAGTGCTGAACATAGAGAGGCCACTCCTTGTGTTCACAGAGCTGACAGTCTAGGCAAAGGTAACTCCAACAGCTGTGGATCAGGTTTGTCCTCACAGGGGCAAGGCCATTCTGTTCAAGTCCTCATCCATAAGGCTAGAGACAGATCCTAAATGGAGAGCTTCTGGGATCCCGGTGCAAAAAAATCAGGTAGATCAAAATGCAAAGTGCTGTAAAACTGTAGGAGAGCATCATCATTATGCTCATGAAATCACAGCGATAACATCAGAGCCTCAATAACTTGAAACTTAGAACAATTGTCTACATTTTTCTACTTGTTCCACTCACTTTTTATTTTGTCTTTATTGTAGTATAATTTATACACCACATAATAAGTAACTTCAACTGTTGAGTATTTTTTCATTACTTTTTGACTAAGGTAAAATCAAATCAAAATTTTTAACTGATATAAATACTTAGGACTATAAATTTAGTTAGCATATTTATGCAGATCAAAGGCTTGGACACTTTCTAAATTTTTTTATGTTGAAGCCCCAATATTAAATAAGGCCTCTATGGGGGTAATTAAGATTAAATGCTGCCATAAGGGTGGGTGAGGTCTTAACACAATAGAGCTAGTGCCCTTATTGAAGAAGAGACTCGAGCTCTCCCTCCATCTACATGAGCACAAAAAGAGCTCAAAAGAAAGTGCAATGAGAAAGTGTCTCCCTGTAAGCCAAGAGACAAGGCCTCAGAATGAAACCCACTTGGCCAACACCTTGAACTTGAACTCCCCAGCAAGCTGCTTCACAGATGAAGCTCTTGTGAGCCGTCACCCATATGAGGGTGGACTTTTTGGTGGTCCAGCTGCCTTTGGGTTGCTCCATAAGTAACCCCTCACGCATGCTACTGTAAGCAACTCCAATAAATCCATTGGTTCACCAAGCTAGGCTTCGGTGGGAGTCTTTGATCTGGGATCAGTGACCAATCTGGCATGAATAGATGTCGGATCGTTTCTCTACAGTAAAGATCATGAAACACAGTTGGTGCTTAATCAGGGACTGACAAAATGAAAGATGCATTGGTGAGAAGTTGGGTGGCCCCGGTGACGAGTGACAAGACATTCGACGGAGGTAAACCCCTCTGAGGGGGAGGGGCTGCAGTGTTGATCCCAGTAGACCACTTTCTCCGTATATACGGGATGATGTACCTCCTTGCTGTAATGGGGGTTCCATTCTCCCTAGGATGGACAATAAGACATGCAACCAAGACTGAGCTGTATGAGAGTGGATCATTCTTGGGAAAAATTCCAAGGTGACTGTCTTCCTTCACATGGTATGAGGCAGCATCCCTTCCCGATGAACAAGGTGTGCCTTACAAGTATAGGGACATCCCTAAAATGGCCAGCGAACTAGAAAATATAATGTCACCCCTAAAAGCAGCAAGGACAGGAGGAGGCCATGTGAGCACGCTATTGCACCAACTGAGTGACCTCTGTCGTGGGCAATAAGGCATGCAGCTGAGACTAAGCTTTTTACTCAGAAAGAAGTTGCCCATTTAAGGGAAAAATTATAATAGGAGAGGGCAAGCAGGTGTTCCCCTCCTCATTAACCTCTGATTGGTGGAAAAGGGGGAGGATGGGATGGAGGTGTTTTCTTGCCTTTTCTTCAAGCTGGAAGGATGAAAGAGAATATAAGTTATATCCATGATAAACAGCCCTTCCTGGTATCAAAAATGTTAGGACCTATGGGGAAAATAGGCCAGTGAAGACAGAGAAAACAAGATAGAAATGATAGAAGACAGCTCAGGTATAATCATTAATAAAGAGGCAGGAGAAATCCACAATGCAACATACAAACAGGACCCTAAATAACGGCCCAGGAGTGGAAACTATGATAATCGGTAATACTCTCCATCTAAACTACTTCAGTTTGCTTTTGGCTTCTTGTGACAATCTCATATAGCAGAGGCTGGCCTTGAACTCCTGATCCGCCTACCTCCACCTTCCAGCTGCTGGGATTACAGGGTTGTAGCACCATACTCAGCTGGGAACCCTTTTAAACAAGGAGTAAAAGAGCCCCCTCATGGCCTAGCTTGTGAGTCTGTGGGCCTTGAGAGCAGCTGGGATCCATCCAAGTTCCAAGAAGTCAGAGAAACTAATTATTCTCACTGCTCGTCCCTCCTTAAGACAAATGGCGGCACAACCTGATTGATTAAGCAGGGGCTTTAGTGGCTCTTCTGAGCTCCATAATGGTAGGAGAGGACCCAGCAGATCCGGATGATTTAGAATGACATGTAAATCAGACTCATAAAGTGATGAAACATCAAAGAGGTGGGCGAGAAGGACAAAGCAAACAAAGGGATCTCTCTAAGTCACTCGAAGGTAAATATGTCAAGCAAGAGTTCCCAGAGGGAAAAAAAATTAACCGAGAGCTAGTGTCACGCCAGTAGGCTTCTGAAAAGGTTTAAAGCCTGAAAAATGGTTCAAAGAAGACATAGATGCTAAAACAGCACAGGTGAAAAGGATTAAGTTTGTCTTCGGGATGGAACTTTCCACACTGAGGATACAGTGTATATTTCCCCTGCAAGAAAGTGTGGAGGGGGCGGGGATTGTTCGCCCAGCCCAAGGCTCTTGAAGCAGCTCGGTATGGCTAATGGAAGGGCAAGGACCACAGCCACAGCCCAGAGCTCATCGGAACCTGGAAGCTAGTCCCAGTGACAGTCAAGACAGGCTAAAGCATGGTTCTGCTCCCCTTGGGCCTGAGGCAGGCTGAGCAGAGCAGGCCAGCCCTGCCAAGACGGTAAGAAGATATTACTATAGCAGTTTGCTCTAAGATTGAAACCGTTCATCTTGGAAGAACCTTCTTAGAAAAGGATGTTTACAATGAGTTGAAACAACAGGATTTCTGAAGCCTTAGAATCGAAGGGGAGGTGAGATGGGGCATCCTGCAGGGAAGCTCATTTAGACGGGAAGTAAGCAACTCAAACTAGTTTCAGAAAGTCCCTGAATCTGAGCAGATTCACTGTGCCCTCCATCCCCATGGGCACATCAGCAGTAAAGATGGCTGAGAGTCACTATCAGTTTAGCCCAAGCTGGAAAAAAAAAAAAAAAAAAGGAAGCAGAGACCAGCCCAGTTGCCTGGAAGAGGCTTAAAGCAACTGGGCCCATCCAGAAAACACCATCCAACCTGTCGAGCTGCCTGCAGGTTGTACCGTGCACTTCAGGTTTCCAGTCTTTGTGACCTGTCACCGTAAGGTGAGGTGGGCTTTCAGCTGATTTGAGTCATGCATGCTCCTGTAAGTAACCTCAATAAAACTCGTTGGTGCACCAACGTGGACTTTGGTGGTCTCTGTACTTTGATCTGTCATAGGTGCCCTATCTGGGGTGAGTAAATGTTTGTTCATGTCTTTGCAGGAATTGTGTCACACAGCAGATGTGCAACAGTGCAACAGGAGCTGCCATACCCCTAAATGAGGGGACAGGATGGTGAGGGAAAATGACTATGGACTATTGTCTTAGTTACAGTTCCTATTGCTGTGAAGAGACGCCATGACCGCAGCAACCCTTATAAAGGAAAACATTTAAGGGGTGGGGGGGACACCTTACAGTTTCAGAGATTCAGCCCATTATCATCATGATGGAGAACATGGCAGCATGCAGGCAGATGTGGTGCTGGAGCTGAGAGTCCTACATCTTGCAGGTGACAGGAAGTCAACTGAAACACTGGCAGTATCCTGAGCATAGGAAACCTCAAAGCCCGCCGCCATAGTGCCACACTTCCTTCAATGAGGCCACACCTCCTCCAACAAGCCACACCTCCTAATAGTGCCACTCTGTGAGATTATGGGGGCCAATTATATTCAAAATACCACAATATAGAGGGCTAAATGGAGAACTGGCCCCCATACATGCCACTGAAACCAACATTGCTCTTTTTACAAAGCAGTCAGTACCAGTGATGGGATCTTCTTACAGTGTGCTAGACCTTGTCCCCGTTTCTGTTTTAGAATTCTCTTAGCTATCCAGGATCAATTTGCTTGGAGCGCACAGCAGCAGGCCTCCAGGGATTATGCCCACTCTCTGTAAAAGGCTTGCATTGTATAATCCTAAACACCCCCCCCACCCCTGCGCCCTTGAGTCTCATGGATTTTGAAAGAAAGAAACATTTGGAAGAACACTACACATAAGTTGAGGAGTTTGAAGCAGGTACCCTGTGAAAACAGGGAAGGTCATTCCCAAGAGCCATAAGGTTATTGAATGAAAATCTCAATGCCACGGATTAGCCACTTCCCTATGGGTTGTTGCCAGGGAGATCCCCGGTGCCCCCCGTGACAATAAAGGGCATTGCCATTGCAGTTGGCTTCATGCCAGCATCAGAGGGTAAGTCCCTATTCCTAAAGTCACCACAGGCTTCGGCCGCGAGACATGGATAAACCAAAACCAAGCTGGGCTAGAGCTGTCATCTCCTTTGCTGCCGACTGGCTTCCACAGTGGCAGGAGGCAACATACGGGCTGCTGGGGGGCAGTGGTTACCAACAGACGTGTTTGGCTGTGTGGATCCTGTGGACGACAGAAGCAGCGTACCAGGCAAGGTGAACCCGCAGCGTACCAGGCAAGGTGAACCCACAGCGTACCAGGCAAGGTGAACCCGCAGCGTACCAGGCAAGGTGAACCCGCAGCGTACCAGGCAAGGTGAACCCGCCAGTGCAGTAGTGGCTCCAAGGAATAGGTACAACCAAAGGACGCTTTTTTATTCACTTCAGTGTGTGTGTGTGTGCCAGGGGGTGGGGGGGCACGTGGGACGTGTGTGAATGTGGGTGCATGGCCATACACACTGAGGCCGGAGGAGGACATCTAGTATCCGGCCATATCACTCTCTGCCTTATTCTCTTGAGAAAGTCTCTCACTGGACCTTAACTGGACTGACGGTCAGCAAGCCCCAGCAACGCTGGGATCTCTTCCCCTGACAGCAACTGAGGTTACAGGTCCATGTGCACTGTACCCAGCTTTTCATACGGGTGCTGAGGATTTGAACTCGGGTCCTCACATTTGCATATATATATATATATATATATATATATATATATATATATATATGTTTTTTGAGACAGGGTTTCTCTGTGTAGCTTTGCGCCTTTCCTGGAACTCACTTTGGAGACCAGGCTGGCCTCGAACTCACAGAGATCCGCCTGCCTCTGCCTCCCGAGTGCTGGGATTAAAGGCGTGCGCCACCACCGCACAGCTTGCATATTCTTATCCACTGAACTGTCTCCTAAGTGTCCCAGCTTTTTGAATGGTCTTAAGGTCAGATCAATAGGCAGGAATTCACGTCTAATGGTGTAAGCCAGGACAAAAGCCCAAGGCTGGGGAATTCATAAGCCTAAGTGGGTAAGCAACTGCTATTGTTTTCGTTAAATGAATCTGATGTGCTTATCAAACTACCTTCTAAACACTTCTGGGTTTGCCTATAGATCTTTTCTGCTGTTAGCCATAGAAGGAAACTTTTTCTTTATTTTTTTTAGGTTTATTTATTGTATTTTATGTGTATGAGTGTTTCATCTATGCGTGTGGGTGTATACCACGTGTGCCTGACGCCTGTGGAGATCAGAGAGGGTATTTTATCTCTGGAACTGGGGTTATGGATGGTTGTGAGCTACCATGTCGGTGTTGAGAATCAGACCCAGGCCCTCTGAAAGAGCAACATGTAATCTTAACTACTAAGTCGTCTCTTGGGCCCTGGAAACTTCCTTTTTACAACAAGCAACATACTGCAGAAACTCATAACTTTTGGAATACATTGCTGACTGTTAGAGGTCGCAGTCTGCCATAAGCCTAGCAACCTTTTCTAGGCTTGGCAATATGGAATCCCTTCCTTCCCCAACAAGGCTTCCTGCTCTCTACCTGCCCTTATCTGGAGAATGTCCCTGGGCCTGGAGGACTGACCTTATCTAAAAGCTGTCTCTAAACCAGATGCCTGTTTCTAAACCAGATGCCTGATTCATCTTTAGCTTGACCCTTGGCACAGATCCCTGCTGAGAAGATTTGCTCTAGGGGCTTTGCTATTGGACCCTACTGCCACATACTAAACCCTGTGAGGGTTCCACTTAATGCAAATTAGGGATTGTCTCCAAGCTCCCCAATCCTATATATTCCTTATTCTCTGGAATAAAATTGAGCTGATCCTCCGAAATCTGTCTCCCAGAGGGCTGTCTCCATTTGTGCTCATGGGCTGCCACAGCTTTTTGTCACCCCATCTGCCTCTTTCCCCTCTTGACCTGGTGGCCAGAAGGCCAAGGGGGAAAGAGGACCCCCACACATAACCAGTCAAGCTCCAGAAAGTCAGAGACCATTACCATAGCACAGTGGACCAATGATCTACATGGTAAAGAGATAATCAGCCCTCCCACTCCTGGGCAGGGGAATTTGCAGCAGATGAGGCAGAAAGATCGTAGGTGCTGGATGACTAGAGGGAGCATCGTGAAGCATTCCTTCCTGGAGGGAAGAGACAGTCTTGTAAGACTCAAGAAGTAAATCAAATTTACAAGTTCCAGAAAGGTCACAAAATGTAGACCATGATTCTTAAGGCTCATGTCCCAAGGTTATGCAAGTGGTAACAATTGGTGGTGGGGGAGAACCTCTGGACTATATGTTGCCTGCAAGCTGTTCAGGAAGCTGGGGCGGGCCAGAGGAGCAGCTCTTGTGAGTCATGGGTTCCAGGGTAGGATTTTTGATGACACAGCAACGACCTTTGAGTCAGCCATGCTCCTGGAAGTAACTCCAGTAAACTCAACTGATTCACCAAGCTCGACTTGGGTGGCCTCATTTCTATGGTCTGTTCTGGGTGCCCTATCTAAGGTGAACAGACATTTGTTCATGTTGAGCCAGGACAAATCCAACAATAGTGAGGGATAATTTTCACTTGTTTTTTTAGTTTGGGCTATGTTTAATATTGGTATTCGATAATATACAGAGACAAAAGACTTTCCCTTTGCTTGCTTGCTTGTTTGTTTGTTTGTTTTATTTTTCTCTTTTCTTTTTGACAGAGTCTCTGTAGACCAGACTGGTCTAGAATTCACTGAGATCTGCTTGCCTCCTAAGTGCTGGGATTTAGAGGTATGCCACACTCTACCCAGCCATCTTTTTGTTTTCCAATAGTGGCTTCTTAGCTACACTGTCTTAATCACTTAGGGTATTGATCTTCCATACTGTAAAAAAAATGTTAATGTTTTACAAGTTCTATTATATGTTATAATCACATATTTACTTCTCTCTGTCTAATGTCATTTCAACAAATGTTTGGGAGGGGGGAACTGGATAAGAACAAAGGTATTTTAATTTAAATTTGGACTTCTTCAAAATGAGCTTGTAAATTAATTGCATTTTCCGGTCGTTATTTCAACACCATGGGTTGAAATGTGATGACTATGGGATTGAGTTAAAAAAGAAATTTGAGCTGACCTCAAATCTGCAAGACTACATATGAGACCTCTGAACGCAAATCACCAGAAACTCATTCCACAGACCATGATTTCTCTTATAGGTCAATATGGCCACCGAACCACATTCATGACTTTTATAAATGCACTCCCCTGAATGAGTCACTGGAAGAGCTGGGAAAGATGCACCTTTCACCAGAAACATACTCTTGTTCTGACTAATGTGTATTCTCTCCCATGCCCACCAAGTGCTGTTCTTGGCCCTTCCGTGGTCCTAGAGACCCAAACCCTCCACTCCCCTCCCCAGGCTCTTTCCTAACTCTTGCCACAAAACCTTATCTGCTTGTGCGACTTCCTGTTAGGAGACCGATCTGTGTAATAGGAACATCACTGCTTGGTGTGTGTCTCTACTTCCTGCCAGTTCCACATATTTGGATTCATATCTTTGTTATATGGGTTCCATAAACCCAATATGCATTTTTATCACATTTGATTCATTTTTATCTGAACAATAATATAATATGACAATACACCCTTAAGGCTTAAAACAAAACTTAAGTAATCACCGTAGGCCACATCAATACATGTTGATATCAATAGAAAGTCATGTTAAACTATAAATTAAAACCTATTAGCACTTGGAAATGTAAATAAACTTATTTTTCTGTTTAGTTTTGGTGTGTAGTATTGCAAAGTACATAAAGTTGTATTTGAGTAGAACTGATTCCCATGAAAGTATTTTCCCTGCAATTGAACAGCCAGGAAAAAAAAATGGAGTATATTCCAAGATGTATGTTTGAGAAGGCCAATGTGAGACCAAAAAAAACCCCAAAAGCCCACAATTCTTCTCTCTTGGCAACCTCAAAGCCTCCAAATCCAAAGATACCTCCTGGTGTTGGGCTATTTAGAGAACAGGAAATAACTCAGTGGGTAACTTGCTTGTAGCAAAAGCATGAGGATCTGAGTTCAATCCTCCAGAGTATCAGGTTTGGAAAAAAGCAAGGCACACTCACAACCCAAGCACTGGGGAGGCAGAGATAGGCAACCTGTAGGGTTCTCTGGCTAGTCAGTCTAATTGGCAAGTTCCAGGATAGGGAAGAGAACCTGTCTCACAAAAGCAAGTGAGGCTGGCAAGATGCCTCACCTGGCAGAGGTGCCTGCATGAAAGCCTGACAACCCGAGTTAGATTCTCAGATCCTACAAGGTAGAGGAAGAGAATCTGCTCCCTAGAATTGTCCTCTGACCTCCACGTGCATGCCATGGCATGTACACAACTGCATTCATACATATGCACACAGACAATGATAAAATAATAAAAAGTTTAACATATGGTGGACACCACCCAAGGGATGACACCCAAGCTTGATGTCTGGCATCTACATACATACACGTGTTCCTGCATGCTCTCTCTCGCTCGTGCGCTCGCTCTCTCTCGCTCTCTCTCTCTCTCTCTCTCTCTCTCTCTCTCTCTCTCTCTCTCTCTCTCTCGTGCGCTCTCTCTCTCTCTCTCTCTCTCTCTCTCGCTCTCTCTCTCTCTCTCTCTCTCTCTCTCTCTCTCTCTCTGTCACACACACACACACACACACACACACACACACACACACACACACACACACACACACACACACGAGAAAGAGGTGTAGGGGAAGGAGAGAAAAGGGTGTGACCTTTTCTCCTGTTCTATCTCCTATCCAAGATTTGGCCCCAAGGAGGTCATCAAATCTACCTGATGCCCAGCTCCTAGATAAACTATTCAATAATTAAGGCCACACACATCTCTTCCAGACTGGAGAATTATCAAGAGTATTTTACTTACCAGGCAGTGCATCATAAATGTTGGCTCTGGAAACCCAGTCCTTCAATTATTTTGCTATAAAATAAAATTCCCTGAGATTAGAATCTGAGTTGGAAATTCTGTTAGCATCTCTACATAGGCTCAGTATTTAAAAGGAGAAATTAACTGTGCCTGGGACCGGGCCAGTTTCTGAAATAGTTGTGTTCTGATTCATAATATCAGTGCAGGGGTTAAATCTCTCCTTATAGAAATCTATCCCTGTGAACAATTTTTGTCTGTGTCCAACCAGCCAAAGGGCTGCCAGCACTGCCCGCTGCCTTTCCTGATTTAGGTAAATGGGTCTTTCCAGGCCGACACACTCTACAGACATGAATGTTATTTCATTAAGATATATAGTGACATAAAAATATTTATACTGTCCATATATCTTGGGCAGCTTGAAAAATCTAAGACAGGTCTTCAAGCAATCTCATTTTCACAGATCACTTAGGCCAGTCAGAAGCAGTGGGGGATGCTGGAGGAGGCACCATGTTTGTTCATAGGAGGCTGACCGTGTAGCAAGCTTGTGAGCTAAGAAACAGGGATGGGCCCATACAAACCCTGCCCTACCACCGCAGCCTCCAAAACAGAGGGTCCTTCATCTGAGCCTTTCCTGCTGTGTGCTGCTGCTGCAGCAGCTTCAGGTAAGACATGGATGGGCTATGTATGCTTCTACCTCATGGAGTTATCTTCAGCCTCTTGACTGCCGACATTATTATCCCATTAGAGTAGAGGGCTGGCTTTGAAGCTGACTCTTCTTAGCAGGGCCCCCTTAACTAGTCCCTTTCAAGTATCTCACCTTGCTTAATGGTTTCCACAGCAACACACCATCAAGAGGAAGGATGAAAGGCAATGAAATTGAAGTGTGAACCTGGATAGAGGTGACATGGCTCTTCCTTAAGGCATCGGTTCCCTTTCTGGAAACATGACTTGAAATTCTGGTCGCTGTCTTCAGGACGAGGGACAGGCTCCCAAGAGAAGATGCCAGCACACTGAGCCATTGCCACATTCTCTCATCCAACATGGCAGAATGGAAAAAGGGTGGTCACCTAGGGTAAGGCTCAGCTGCTGCTGGAGGATGATTTAATAAGGGCCTGGAGAGAAACATGACCAATCCAAAGAAAACTTAAGACAACACACAACAATAAGATGTAGGAATTAATCGGCATGATAGAATGCAAACACAGATGCTGAGGTTTCCCCATGTATTTGGAAAATAGCCTAAAGAGGAAGGGATCCTGGGGATAGATTTGCCCATACAGCCATCCTGGTGTCTACCCATTTAACATCCATTGTGCTTCCTCTACATGTAGGCACTGTGTCAAATGCCAGCAACATGGCTGAAGGAGACTTGATTCCTGACCTTAGGTTGCTCGTGGCTCAAGAGCAGGAGAGAGAAGAGGTCATTAAATAAAGGGGATTGTGGAATGGGAGGCACCCACGAGATGGTGCCTGCTGCTGATAAAGCCTGCTGATGATGAAGCACAATGGGCGGAGTCAGTGACTCCTGAGAAATCAGGAAGGGCTTTCCCAGGTAGAGGTGGTGGCAGAACAGGATCTGAGAAGATAAGGAACAGCAAAAAAGTGATTCTCTAACATATTTAAAAACCAAACTCTGTGTGTGTGTGTTTGTATGTGTGTGTGTGTGTGTGTGTGTGTGTGTGTGTGTGTGTGTGTGTGTGTACATGCGCATGTGTGTGAACACATTTGTGTGGAGACCACAGGTCAACCTCAGGCATCGTTCCTCAGGAGCCACCCACCTTGTTTTGTGAGACAAGGTCTCTCGCTGGGACCCGGGGCTCATTGTGCAGGCCATCTGGCTAGCAAGCACTAGGGATCTGCCTATGTCTGCCTCCCCAGAGCCTAGATTACAATCATGTGCCACCACCCCAGGCTTCTTATGTGGGTGCTGGGGAGAGAACTCAGATCCTCACGCTTGCACAGTATGCACTTTCCCCAACTGAGCTTTTCCTTAGCCCTAAAAGTTAGGAAACTTTAGGGAGCTGGAGAGATGGTGCAGCGGTTAAAAGCACCTACTGCTCTTGCGGAAGACCTGATCAGCTCCCAGCACTCATGTCAAGTGGCTCACAACCGCCTGTAACTCCAGCTCCAGGGGATCTAGCGTCCTCTTATGACCTTTATGGGTACTTGCACTCATGTGTGCACACACCCACACCAATGCATACAATTAAAAAAAAATCTAAAATCTATTTTTTTAAATCAAAGTGACCCATAAACATTTAGCCAGATTTAAAAAAAAACATAAATATATAATTTTAAAAATGTAATCATTTAAATGGAAAACTACATACAAGCTATTTTCCTTCTCACATCTCTCCTCTTGTTCTCTTGGGGTAGTACTGCTACCACTGTCCATGTTTATATGATTGAGTGTTGCTTGTAAGTAAAATTAAGGTGTTCTTTACAAATGTGAAGGCTCTCTTCCACAGCTTGCTTCACCCACTCAGGAATATCTCACAAGACAACACTCTAATGCCTTCTGTTAATAGTCACACAGTATTCTGTACCATCAGTGTTCCATAATCCCCCTGTGGTTTTAAAGAAAGATGATTAAACTTCATTGGCAACCTGAGTGCATTTAGAAGCATCAAAGAGTCGGGTGGTAGTGGCGCACACTTGGGACACAGAGGCAGGCGGATCTCTGTAAGTTCAAGGGTCAGCCTGGTCTACAGAGCTAGTTCCAGGGCAGCCAGTGCTATACAGAGAAACCCTGTCTCCAAAAAAAAAAAAAAAAAAAAACCCAAAAAACAAAAACAAAAAAAGACTCTAGTGAAGTACACCTCTGGATATGTTCATGAGGCTGTTTCCAGGAAGGATCAGCTGAGGGTGAGATGCCCACTCTGAACATGAATAGCACTATCACATGGTCTTCAGGACTAGTCAGAATGAAGGGAGTAAGGAGAAAGCCAGAAGAGCCCCAGCATCCCCACCTCTCTCTCTCTGCTTCCTGGTTGGTCACGATGTGAGCAGCTCTCCATCATACACTGCCATGATCTTCAAAGTGCCACGGGTCTAAACAAGCATGGGCTGAAACCTCTGAAATCATGAGCTGGAATAAATCCTTTCTCTTTTAAGGTGAGGTTGTCTGGAATTGCGATGACGCAATGAAAAATGTAGGTGGCACGGAGGGTTCCCAGTTCTGCGCCTCTCCAAGCAACACAAACACAGCCATCTCCACTTATTCATCCTCTGCCTGTCCTTTAGGCTTCAGAAATTATACAATGATCTCTTAGACCAAATCCCTACTCCTACCTTCTAGAGAAGGCTTCTGAAAATGTGCTCCTTGAACCCAAAGACCAGGTTCAAAATGTCAGTTGTGTTTCAGAGCCTACTTACAGGACAGTGTTGCTCAGGTGGGTGGCATTTAACAATTGATAGCTAATAGAAGTGTCAATGTTCCTAGATGGCTTCTTCCACCTACTTGGCACCATTGAAGCAAAATATATATACAATTTTTTACACTTATTTATTTATTTGTGGCGTGCACATGTATATATGTGTGCATACCATGGAAGCATGTGGAAATCAGAGGACAATCTATGAGAGAGTTGGTTCTTTCTTTCCACCCTATGGGTTCCAGGGATTGAATTCAGGTTAGGTTTAGTAGCAATTGCCTTTACCCACAGAGCCATCTCGCCAGCCTGCAAAGGCTTTACCTAAAAGCCCTAATTGAGACATCTCCTGTTGCCTTCTGCTTGACCATGGTGCTCTAAAAGTAAAGTAGATATCCGAATAATCCAAGCTCGCAGCAAGTGCTCCTGGGCCTCTAAGTGGTAATAGTTGTGGATTACCAAACATGGGAAGCCCAAGGCTGGTGGCCCCGGCAAGGTGGCCAGTTCTGATATGGGAGAACAGGTTGCTCTTTCGATTTCCTTTCTCCAATCACTGTACCTTTTACCATTTCAACCTCTCTGGTGGGCTAGCAAGATTAAAATAACAGAAAGTGCTGGGGTTCTGTGTTCTCTGCCCTGCCTGCCTTCGCTCTCAGTGGCCTGTATCGAATCAGCTTGTTTCCCGTCATCCTCTCACAGTGACCTTGACCTCTCCCTCCTCAGTGTGAACCCCAAGGGGAGGGGGACTTCATCCCTTGCTTCAGCATCATTTCCCTATGATGTGAACAAGACTTGCCTTGCCCATTGGAGGACGCGGGTGATTTGCGACATGCCAGGCACTCCCCAGATTCTGTTCCAAGTGATTCCCGCACATCACTTCATTTATCTCTCCAACCAACCCTGAATGGTAGACTGCAGATGACCCTTTCCTGGATATGGGAAGTGAGAGGCAAGAGCTCCTGTTCTCAACCCCTGGGCTCTCTGGTCACCCAAACATAAACATACTTCTTTGATCTGGCTGAATAGGACTGTAACTATGCTCTTTGCTTATTTTTCCTGTCCCAGTGCACTCTGGGTATCCCAGTGCATTTTGGGTATCTGTTTCTGGGTACAGATTCTTACACTCTCCAAGCTCTGTACTCATCTTCATCTTGGTCACATGCTCCTGTCACCAGTCCCAGGACTTGCTTTCAGGTGTAGAGCTTATCAGGAGAGCAGCTCTGGGTTAGGGATACCTCATGCTCAGTCAGACCTACTGAACTTACAAAGTCACAGTTCCACAGTACTGAGGGTGCCAGGCCATGTGGAGGCTTTCTCTTCTCAAATCCCGAGCCCCCAAATCCTGTCTGCCTTTCACTGTATTTTAAATTCAGCATTCCACGTATTTAGAGTTCATAAAATTTGTCTGTGTCTGAGTTTCCCTCACCAGCTATCACACACTTTCTCCCAAGATGCCCGTAAGGTGCACTGTGCTCACACAAATTCCACCTTGCTCGTTAAAATTTACAGAAGGCTGCAGTTTCTCCAGTTCCTTCTGTGACCCCTGGGAAATGAAGACCGTCGGTGAGCTTACATGAGGAATTTTCTGGAGACTGGCTGTAAATGGTGGGACATCCTGATGAGACTCAGCAAGACTAGCTCCCCTCACAGCGGTACTTCAGCTATGTGTCTGTGTTGTGATGTGTCTGGGGCTCTCTACCATCTTCTCTCCCTTGTCAAAGGAGCAGTGGTATCCTCCACCTCCCAGCCACTGTCCTATGCAGCTCCAGGCATATGGTAGCCCTCTGCCCACTCTCCCTCACCCACGCACTCCTGCACACAAAAGTGGGGGGGGGGGGGTAATCTTATTTTTTAAAGAATGAGAATAAGTGTTTAGGTCCTCTCTCTGAAATATACACTATGAGCTATTTGTACAGAGAAAGGGGTCATTATCTCTGCTTGGATGCTAAGGGAAGGCTTTGGGCAGAGCTAGCATGAGCGGGGTCTTGAAGGCTAAGTTCTCTAGCAAAAGTCAGGAAGGACACTGTAGGCAGAGATGGCATATTCAATGCACAAGGGGAAGAGATGACATGGGAATGATAAAGGACCTGACAAGTCACAGTATGGAGGGGGACGGGGAGGGAAAGGCTTTCATGCACTATTGTATTTAGATCCAGAAGCACAAAGACGAGGTCCTCAGGAAATATTTATTATGAATGTTGAGTGGGGATGGGTGGAGCCAGATTTCAAGGGGCATTTTATGGCGTGCTGAGAAGTCTAAACTTTGGTTTGTCACCAGTAAGAACTCGTCAAACTTTCTTAAATCAAGGAAATGGCATAATTATATCTGAAGACTGTATAACACGGATTTCAAGGGGGACATTTGTGAAGAAATAGAGTATTGCCTCGAGTTTCTAACTGGTCTGATGAACTTTGTTTGACATTTCCCTTCTAGTGCTGTATTTTGCTCTAGTCTTGATTATTCTCAGGGAGCCATATTCCCCACCAGTGACGGCTGATCTTCGTCAACTACTTGGAAATACATAAGAGTCACAGCTCTGTAAACAGAGGTGGAGACTTTTGTCCTGTCCACCTGACCCCCCCAAAAAAAGGCTGTTTCCCAAATAGCACACTGAGGCTTATATTAATTATAAATGCTTGGCCGGTAGCGCAGGCTTATTACTAACTAGCTCTTACATTTAAATTAACCCATTTCTATTAATCTATGTTTTGCCATGTGGATGTGCCTTTAGGTCCTCTGGCATCTTGTTTCTTGGGCAGCTGTCTGGGTCTCTCCCGACTCCATCCCTCTTCCTCTGAGTCCTCAGTTTGATTGTTCTGCCTGACTTTATCCTGCCTTGCCATAGGCCAACACAGCCTTATTATCAACCAATGAGAGCAACACACATTCACAGCCTACAGAAGGACCATCCCACAGCATAGCTCTGGGTGTGTCAGTGTGGGTATTTCCAGAGAGAAGTTACTGCAGAAGGAAGGGCATAGCCTGCTCCTGAGTGGCGTCCTCCCATGGGCTGGGAGTGTGGATGGAATAAAGGGGAAAAGAGAAAGGAAAGCCACATGGATGCCAGCATTCCCTGTGCTCTGCTTCCTGCCCTGTTGAAATGTGCACAGGCAGCCTCCCCAATCCACTGCCACAGCCAGGATCCATTCTTGCCCTTGAGCCTTCTGCACCATGATGGATTGGACCTTCAAACTGTGAGCCAAAGCAAGTCCTCCCTTAAACCACTTAAACATTTCTTGCCAAGTTTTTAGTCATAGTGCTCTACGCTACACTTAAAAAGCAAAAACAAAAAAAGCTCAACATCAGTAATGCGAGTTTTTCATATGGCCACAGAGATCCCTGAAGCTGCTGCTGTGTTCTAACTCTCTTGAGTAAACTCATTTGCTCAGACCAATGTTCAAATGGCACTGGTCTCCAGTTCTCAACAGTTTTCCTGACATTTAGATTTCTCTTCCTGTTTCCATGCTGATCCTACTGAATGTAGACATTGTTGATGTGAGTCGATCCCTCGGGATGCAGGTATCACTGTGAGATCATCCCTCTGGATAGAGATATCACTGTGAGTCAATCCCTCACTGAACTAACACTTCCTATTGGCATGCTGGTCTTCCTATCTCTTACTGAACTCTAAATGACCCTGTGAGTGGGTACATTGCTGACTCCACAGACGACCATGATAGGAAGCCTTCTAAAGCCAGCAGTTCCCCGGGCATTGGTTACATCTCACCATGCACTACAGGACTCAGGTCTCTGCTTGGTTTGTTGCTCATACCCACCCTGTCCCTGCTTCCTATATGTCTCTGGTTGTCCAATGAAGTAGAAGGTCGTTTTCACCCCACATGACTCAGAATGGGTCCCAGTTGGAGAACTAACTCTGGGCTCAAGCATTTCACACTAAAGAAAGGATTCTCACTTTAAATGAAACTGTGACCGAATTTGGGGTCCAATCATGGTTTCCTCTTGGTCTGCTTGAATATTATTCCGGGTCTAATTCTACAGCAGCTAGGGCAGTTCCACTCGTGAGTCCTGTGAACTTCGAAGTCTTTCTTGCCGCCAACATCCTCAGTACTGGGATTAGCACATCACTCACCAAATGAGACAGGAGAACTGTCTCCCGACACGAACACATGCTCTTGAATTCCTAAGCCGATCTCATTTATAAAAAGTTAAGCACCCATGGCATAACTTGTGGCCGCTCCAAAAAGACTTTCACTGGACTTTGTCAAAACAAGTACTGGATTAAAAAAATCTAAAAGCATTATGAAACTCAGTCTCACTGTTGTGAAAACAATTGTACTATTTTACAAACTCTAATATTCCTGGAAATGTGTGCCTGTTCTTAAGGTAACCATTGAATGGAACTCAATTTTCTTGTTTTATTTATTCTTTTTCTTTTTCTTTCTTTCCTCTTTCTGAAAATATCTCAAGGAAGCTTAACTCGTGATGGCATTTGCCTGAGATGGTTCCTGTAATATTTTGCAGAGACGTCCAGGACAACCAGATACCTGAACTGTAGATGTAAGAGAACACCAACAGCAAACCAAACAGTATTCTTGCTGTTTCTCCTAAACCTGAACGTGGCAGTCCTAGGAAATGGACATGGCGTTGGCCGACCATGGTGGACTAATTCTTTTATTTTTTTAATGGTTTTTTTTTTTTTTTAAAAATACTCATGACAATTCCTGCACTGCTTTTGATTTTTAAAAAGATTCCATTTTAGAATGGAGAGATGGCTCAGGGAGTCATGCTTGCCATGCAAGTGAGAGGACCTACGTTCAAATCCTGAGGAGTCATATAAATCTGGATGCAGCTGTGCACATCTCTAATCCCAGTTCTCCTACTGTGAGATGGGAACGGGAGACAAGAGACTCCCCGGAGGGGCCAGCTAGCTTAGTTTATGCAGTTACAAACAAAGAAAGGGAGACCTTGTTTCTTTTAGAGTCCTCACCTTCCACGTGTGTGTGTGTGTGTGTGTGTGTGTGTGTGTGTGTGTGTGTGTGTGTGTGTGTATGTGTGTGTGTAGTGGCACATGCAACAGCCATGTTTACACACATATGTACCTACGTCATACAACATATAAGGTTTTAAAATATTTCATTAGTATTTATCTTGATTAAATATCTGGACAGTGTTTGCTCCACTGGCTCCCATCTGTGCACCTCCTAATTCTTTACCGTACAGTATCATTTCAAAGTTTCACCACAACACAGACAGAATCTGTTTCACCTCGCCTTCATCATAAATTTGCCATGTAGCTTGCTTGGACCGACAGGAGGAGACAGAACAAATAATGGTGTGTCTCTCCCCAGATCAAGTCTTCTTTTTGTCCAGAACTCGCTCTGTAGACCAGGCTGGCCTCGAACTCACAGAGATCCGCCTGCCTCTACCGTCCGAGTGCTGGGATTAAAGGCGTGCGCCACCACACTCGGCTCCCATCATTAAGTCTTAACTGGGCTGCCAGGCTTTCACTTGCTCTAAGACTCTGTCACTGTGACCATGAGAAGTGGCCTTTGGTCCTAGGAAGAGAAGCTGTATGGAACAGAGGACAGAAACATGGAATGAGGGCACCCCAGTTGAGCCTAATCCAGACAAGACACAGACTGTGAGCTCAGTCCATGCTATCACTGGGGTTTTGCGGTTGCTTGGTACTTGGAAATGCTATTACACATATGAACAACTGTTTCCCCTTGGCTAGGCTGGTGTGAGTTAATCATGGTAATCCCATTCCCATTCACCCTGTCAGTAAGTAGATTGAGGAATAAGAATGTCTAGTTCCATTGGGGACTTTTAGACCAAAAAAAAAAAAAGGATTTGACGGAGACTTCAAGACAAAGTCCTCCTTTATCTTCAGAGCTCTGCCAAATCCTTTCTCATTCTTTTCCTTGCTTCTTGGTGACCAAGAAAGCACTAAGCTCTGATGATCGATAGCAGCTGCCCAAAGGTCTCCAGACGAGCTAGCCTGAGAACAAAGGCAGTCCAGGGCAGCGTGCGACACAGAATTTTCTATCCGTTTGTGAGTTACAGCCTCTAGAGTTCTCACTAACACAATTTGCTACACATCTTGACCAGGTTGAGTTGGTTTCTGTTTCTTGTCTTTCAAGCGTTCTCAGCAGCTAACCTGGAACAGGAGCATTTTTGAACTCAGTTTGGGACTCTTTGTGTTCTTCCAGGTGCCATGGGTAAGCCTTTTGGTGGCATAAAGGTCATAGTCATTACCAAAAGTTCCACGCCACTTTCTTCTGGCCTCCCCCTTGTCCCACATGGTTTCCTATATTCTTCAAGCTTCTCCCTTCCTTGGTATAACCAAACTAACATGAACAACCTCTTACTCCCCCGACCATGATAGTTCTATTTCAACATGAACAAGAGAAGGAATTATTGTGATCGATAACAGCATTTTCATAAGTTAGAACATTATATCTCCAATAAAAGTAACTTGTTAATTCAGCAAATATTTATTCAATACCTACTTTAGTCTGGACACTATACTGTAGAAGAATACTTGATAAGATGTCAAGAATAAGTTGTGCAAGAATCAGTCTACAAAACCTTGTTATGGTGTCTGGTTTTGAGAGAGTGCTCAGATGAACTCTGAACTTTAGATTTTAAAGTTGATATTAGAATGCATAAAGACTTCCAGGCCTGTTGAAATAGAATTAATCTATTTTTCCTGTAAGAATAACATGATGTTTATGAGCTCAGGGACAGGATGTTATGGACTTAATACATTGCTCCCCATCCCCTAATCCCTAATCTGCTGGTATTTGGAGATGGGACTTTGAGAGGTAATTAGGCTAAGGGAAGTCATGAGGATGAGGCCCCATCCTGAGATTGGTGTCCTTGTGAGAAAAGAGACACCAGAACGCTCTGCCTCTGCAAGCTCAGACACTTCTCAGCAGGAACCAAATCCACCTGCACCTTGACCTAGAATTTCCCAGCCTCCAAAAGCATGAGAAATAAGTTTTGGGGTTTTGGGTTATTTTTTTTAGGTGATTGTAGAATATTCAGATTTGTGAGTCTGTGTGCATGCATATTCAGACCTAAGAGAAACTAAGGAAAGGGTGTAATGGTGTAAGGCTGTCTCTGGTGTGATTATGCGTACTTTGCACCTTGGTGCTTCTCCACATTTATCACATCTCTCACTTCCGTGAACAAGGAAAAAAAACACACAATATGAAGTGGTATACTTTTAATAAACCTACTTATCTTGAAGTGCTTATGTTTTTGATTTATTAGATAATAAATTATGTGATGTCTTTCTTCTTTCTGTGACCCCAGGGCTGTAGAACATCTATGCAAAGTTACTGTGGAAGTGAGCAAGAGACAAAAGGAAAGCAGGTTTGTTAAGGGACCAGAAAACAGTCTTCATATTTAGGATTGACTCTCTTCGTGTCAGATCTGAAATTCGGAAAAGGACTCTGAACAACTGTTACTTGAGACCATGCTTATTTCTGAGTCCCACCCAAAAAAAAAAAATCTGGGTTCACTTCAAAGGAAAACAAAAAAGAGGAGAAAAGGGAGGGAAAATGGAACACCATGAGGCCCTTTCTGTGGCTGTTAAAGAGCCAGTGTGACTAACGGCCTCCACCTCAGCGCGCAGGGAGCACCCAGCTGTTCCTTCAACTCTGTGACCAGCCTGTCTGTAAAAACCCACATCGGGCTGCAAGGCTTCCTTCCACAATGCTAAGAAAAATGCATGTGTCCAAAAGAAAAATAAAAGTGAAAGGAGAGGGGACATTTTGACAATCTTCATCTCCAAACAAGGACACTGTGGTTGCTCTCCAAATGGATACGGAGCGTTCTGAAGGAGCTGGTCCACAATTCTAGCGAGAACATTGGAGGGAGTTGGAACGAACAAAACTCAGTCTGAGGCAGAAGACGGGTCTGTTATACTAGGACAGGGAATTCAGTCAGTGTGCGATTATTGACGCAAACTCTATTAATTTTGATCTTACTCTCCGATGCAACTCTTTCACACCTAGCATTGCGCTTGACTCTCATAACTCTTTATGTAATACTGAAGACAAATCCTTTTATTCTCTATGTGGAAAAAGCAGTGACATGCGCAGACAGGGCTAGGAAGCAAGCAAGCCTAACTTCTATGTAATGGGGGAGTTTTTAAATTAAATAAGCCGCATTAATTATGTTAATGAGATATAGGAAATACTTCATTTGCCTCATTTGTAATATGTTTGTTGGACTAGGAAAAAAAGTGATTGCACTCGGGAAAAGTTTTTACATGTGGGAAGACACTCAGTACACTTCCCACAACCCGAGGATATTCCCCCAAGCCCATGGATGTTCCAGAAATATGAGATGATTGACACATACTTGATCTTAATAAGGAACAGACATATTTAGAAAATTACAGCCTTTATATTAAATTTTTCATTACTCTTTTCCTTTACTTGAAATTTACCTCCATACTACTGAAGAATTGTATCCTAGGGAATTTTTTCTAAATGTCTCAAATATCAGAGAATTTGAGGTCAAAAACTCTTAAAGGTAGCAATTTCTCTCTCCTTTGAATCAAGTCAGTATAAACCATAGTTTTAAAGAAAAAGCAGGCTGATTCCAAATAGTCCGTGTGTGAAATGAAGGAATAGAGCTAGAAACCACATGGCCAACTAAAATTTTTCCTGCTAAGAAAATTGCTGCAGTGCAAGTGGTCTGCAGCTGAAAAACAAGCTGGGTTGGGCTCCTTGAAGACCAAATCCCCGTCTCAGCAGATACTGTCTGTGACTGTGGGGTTTGGTTCTGGACAACAACCAGGAAGCATGGCCGTGGTGGGTGAAGTTCCTCCTGAGGGTCCAGACACTTGGGGACCCACTATCTGTGAATTTTCACATTTCCACCCAATAACGAACGTTTGCAGCGGGAACTTCCTTCCCTCCAGGCACTTGGGAGCATGGTCATCTGCACCTGCCTGGGTACAAACTCATCATAAACTTTGCCGGCCAGATGGAAATGGGAAAACCCTCTAGAGCAATGGTTCTCAACCCACGCGTCATGACACCTTTGGGGATCAAGTGACCCTTTCACAAGGGTCACGTGTCAGATTCCCTGCACATCGGATTTTTACATTACAATTCATAACAGCAGCAAAATTATAGTTATGAAGTAGCAATGAAAATAATTGTATGGTTGGGGTCGCTACAACATGAAGAACTGTATTAAAGGGTCGCAGCATCAGGAAGGTTGAGGACCACTGCTCTGGAGACTAGGATCCATGTTTCTCTCTTGTTAGTCTGCTTTCTTCCCACTGAAAACTCACAGAATACAGACAAAACACAACAGATATTTGTGTAGGGCCTTCAAGAAGTTCGCAGGATGGATTAGTCAAGCGTGACCCATGAAAAGCTCTAACCTCAAAATTTTAGTAATAACTATTTAGTAGTAATAATTTCTGTTGCTGTGACAAATGCCTAAGGGAAATCGACTTACAAGAGGAAAAAGGTTGGTGTTGGCGTATGGCTTCAGAAGTATCATCCTACAGCTGTGATCGAACACTGTGACCAAAACCAGCTTTGAAGAGAAATAGGGTTATTTCAGCTTACAGGTCATAGTCCATCATTAAGGGAAATCAAGGCAGAAACTCAATCAGGGACTTGAAGCAGAAACTGTGGAGGAATGCTGTTTACTGGCTTGCTTGCAGACCCATGCTTACCTAGCTTTATATACAGCTCAGGACCACTTGCCCAAGGAATGGTGCCACCCAAAGTGGGCTGGACTCTCCTACATCAATGAACAATCAAAACAGTCTCCACAGACATGTATGTAAGCCAATCTGATCCTTGAAATCCCTCAGCTGAGACTGCCTTTTCAGGTGACTCTAGCCTGTACCAAGTTTGGCAGTTAAAGCTAACTAGGACAAGAATTAGCAAATAATATTAACAGCATGATTGTTCATAATGCCGGATACAGGGGCTCACCCCAGACCTTCCCAGTTGGAATCTCTGGTGACAGACCCTTGGAATCTGCATTTTAGCAGTTCTCTGATATTTGGGTAGAAGCGATCTCACAGCTACCAGAGGAGCAAGGCAAGCCCGAGCAGGGGCGGGGGCAAGGTAATTCTGGGAGAGGGAAAGAGATGCAAACAGATGGAGCCACGTCAAGTGTGAATTCCAAGCATGAGACACTCTACTAACGAAGATGAGTTCAAACAGTCCATATGAGCTCCTCATTGGCCCCATGCTGCTCTGCTCTAATAACTAGAACAGTTTAAGGAGCACTGGGACACTGGGACAGCCGTGTTTGTCATAGGTAAGTTTGCCCTGCCTAGTCCTGGGGATCGCCCCTCCTCTGGCTCTAAGTGCGGTAATACCATACAGTGTCTCTGTGAACATTGACTGAAAACAGAGAGTCTCTATACCCACGGTGTTCTGGCTAGCATTTAACAATGGGCTCTCCCGGGAAAACAAACCTATAATAAGCACTGGCCGATTTCTGCGGTGTAAATACTCCCACTGTGGCTACATTGAAACCACTGAACATGAGCTCACGGAATATGAAGTTTTGAAAACTATAGGCACACAATGGCTCTCACAAGCTAGGGGCTCCAGCTCCAGCACACAACTGTCCATACACACACACACACACACACACACACACACACACTCCGCACCATACAGTTCCCACATAAATACGCATCACTCTCATACGATTCATCATTCTCACATGCCTATACATAGGAAAAGTAGAGTCTATCCTGTCTATAATTGAATGTCACTGCTCTTCACAAACTGTGCATTAGTTCAGAGGTGTGAATTTTTTACACAAAAGATGCTGTTTCCCCCCCCAAAATTAAGTCAAGTTTTGCAACAGAAAATGTTAATCATGGTTAAACTATCTTGTTTTTCATCTGACAAAAATTGTTATATGCTTATACAGGGAATATGCAGATTAATCACACACACACCCAAAAGGTGTTGACGGCCTAATTTTCAGAACATGAATACATCATGTGACATGGCAAAGAGGAATTAAGATCACAGGAGAAGGCAAGGGTGCAAACATCTGATTTGACAATAGGGAGGTTATCCTGACTGTGGGTGGGACCAGTGTTGTCACAAAAGGTCCTGAGATGTAGAGAGGAAGACAGAAGAGTCAATGTCCAAGTGATGTGACTCAGGGTCCATTGCCAATTTTCAAGATGGAGTAAAGGCCGTGACCAAAGTATAAAGATAGACAGTAGATTCTGGAAAGAACAGGAAAAAGACCGCCAACAACACTACAAAGAAACACAATGCCGTGGACATAAAACAGTGAGATCTGTTTTGGATCCTGACTTCCAGCATTGTAGAAAACAGGCTCCGGCTGGAGAGATGGCTCAGAGGTTAAGAGCACTGACTGCTCTTCCAGAGGTCCTGAGTTCAATTCCCAGCAACCACATGGTGGCTCACAACCACTTGCAATTAGATCTGGTACCTTCTTCTGGCCTGCAAGGACACATGCAGGCAGAGAACTGTATACATAATAAATAAATAAACCTTTAAAAAAAAAAAGAAAAGAAAAGAAAACAGGCTCATGGACTTCTAAGTTTGTGGTCATTTTTGACAGCAGCAATTGGATTCTGATACAGTTTGTTTTCAGGAAGGGAGCAAAACAAGAAAAAATGTATAACTAAAGAACCATAAATCGTCATGGAAGTGTTAATCCCATTTGCCTACAGTGCAGGCAGGAAAAGCCTATCTATGATGCTCCCCCTAGACAGACAGACAGACAGACAGACAGACACACACACACACACACACACACACACACACACACACACACACACATGAGGGGGGACAGAGACAGAGAGACAGAGACGAGGGGGAAGAGGTACCCTTGTATATACATAGACAGACAGGCATGCACACTTGCACACACACAGATGGATAGGTGTGCTAAACCTAAGGAAGCATGCCTACCTCCCCCAAGGAATGTATTAGACTGGTAGGAGGCTTAAGCCTGCCATTTTACCTTGTCCTCTCTTAGGATCTCGGTTCTGCATTACCTCATCTGGATGCCTTAAGACAAGATGCTTAGTGAAAAGGGAACATGAACCTCAACAGTCAAAAGTGGCACTTGGCGCGGCCCCACCTAAGCAAAACAGGATATTCAGAAATCTCCAGAAGAATCAGACAGCCTGTCTTACAAGTGCTTATTAATAAAAGGGCGTGGAGAGCCTTGAGATATAAAATAAGCTGTCTCATAGAGTCTATAATTTTCTGCCTTTGAAACTTCACCACAGTGTTAGGAGGCCCAGGAGTGAAACTTACACGTTTTACAGAGGCAGAAAGATGAAGCAGGCAACCCGGATCACCCTTTCTGCTCATTATTATCAGAACCAAGGCTTCATTCTGACCCCTTTGCTCAAGACTTGGTTCTCCCTCTACAGCCTGCGACCTGGATTCTGTGAAAGATGAGACTTAATTATATATTAAAGAGTCAAAAAAAAAAAACTAGATACTGGCAGTTTTGAAAAGCCATGTGAATTTTATAGGATTGGGAAGGATAGGGCTCAGCTTTCAGTCTCCTTCCTTTCTCCTTCTGACCTCCTGCTATGGTTTGAATATACTTCTAAAAACTTCATGTGTTAGACACTTGATTTCCATTTGCATGAAGAAATGGGATCCCTGGGAGGTTCATGGAGCAGCCAGTCCATGTGTGAGTCTGTGGGTCTATGGACCAAGAGCCATGACTTGAGCAGCTTTGGTATTGGAGGAACTCTCTCTGGTCAGCTTGCTCCTTTGGGTCATATGACTCTCTACCACTCTGCAATGAGGAGGATCTTGAACACCCTCAGCCTCCAGCACCATGCACTAAATAAAGATCTAAACTTCGTAAGTTGCCCAACGATTTGTTATAGCAACAGACAACATATGAACATACCTACCTCCTTCTCAGTCTTCTCCAAGAGAAAATAGGAAGACAGCTCTCAAATGAAACTGTAGAACAGGCTACATTTGCTCTAGAGAGGCAACACTGTGTTGTAAAATATCACACTAAGTTGTTTTCTAACATGCTTCTATTTCCACATGAAGGGACAGATAATTGACCCAGGACCCACTTCTTCAGGGTTGCCCTGTTTTGCCTGAACATACTAGATACCACATATCTAACTGATTGGTCATAAAACTCAAGGTACAAGTTTGTAATAGGAGGAGAGATGTGAGAGAGAAGGCCCACCAGCCATGTGCTGCGGTCAGATTTCTCAGAGGTCTTCTTGGGAGTCTGGATATGGGGTAAGACATCTTAGCTGACATTTAATCAACTCATTAAAAAATGAAGCTGGGGGAAACTACATTTTCATTTGCAAGTGGTTATCAACTGGAGATTGCTTCTGGTTTAGGGATGAGAGCATGTGTCCACTTCTCCTATCAGCTCTAGAACCCCATTGGGTGCAACCCTGTGCATACTGCCTCAGTCTCTGTGAGTTCATGTGTGTTGATCTTGATTCAGAGGGCTTTTTTTTTTTTTGGTGTCTTTCACCCCCTCTGGTTCTTACACTCTTTTCTGCCTCCTCTTCAACAGGGTTCCCTGAGCCTAGAGGGGAGTGATTTGATGGAGACATCCCTTTTAGGGCTGAGTATTCCAAGGTCTTTCACTCTCTGCATAATGTCTGGCTGTGGGTCTTTATTTGTTCCCATCTGCTGCAGGAGGAAGCTTCTCTGATGATGGCTGAACAAGGCACTGATCTGTGAGTATAGCAGAACATCATTAGGAATCATTTTATCACTACATTTCTGTTTTCATTTCTGTTTTAAGACCAGTAGTATTCGGTCCCTGGGCTATCCAGTCTTTGGTTCTTGATAACCCAACAGGTGTGGGTTCTGTCTCATAGAGCGGGTCTTAAGTCAAATCAGATAGTGGTTGGTTACTCCTGCAAGCTTTGTGCCACCATTGCAAGAGTACATCCGGCAGCAGGATGAATTATAGATCAAAGAGTTTATGACTGATTTGGTGTTTATCTTTCTCTTTTGGTAGTGTGGGAGTGCCTTCCTGTATCAAAGTCTTCAGCACGTAGGGGTGAAGACTCTTTGTAGGAACCTGCTTGACATCTCCATGTTTAATGAGTTGTGAAGGTCTTCTGTTCAGCAATGGGGTCTTGCTATCAACTTGTGGAGAGCAACCTACAGTCTTGGCAACAGCCTGGGTTGTTTGGAGGTTCCCATGGGACCCCTTTAACCAACATCCCAATTAGATGTAACCCAATCCCAGAACTGGAAGCTTCATTTGATGACAAGAGATGGCCAGCTGGGGCTCTTTCTCCCCTAGTATTTGGTGATTTCATTTAGATCACCTCCATATATATATATATTAGGAAGCTTCTGCTGTATTAGGTTTCCATACTACCCCTCAAATGGGCCTTAATTTTAGCTATCTCTTCCCATACTCCATCCTTCATCCCCCTCTCTCCTCCCCCTCTCCACATGGTCCCCCAGTCTGGTTCCCCACATCCATAACTATTCCATTTCCCTGTCCTAGGGAGATCTGTATCCTCCCCAAGTCCCTTACTCTATACCTAACTCTGTGGTTCTATGGATTGTAGCTTGGATATCATTGACTTAACAGCTAATATCCACATATAAGTGAATGCATATCATATTTCTCTTTCTAGTTCTAAGTTATCTCACGCAGGATGTTTTTTTGCTAGTTCCATCCTTTTATCTTCAAATTTTATTCTTTTTAACAGCTGAGTAATATTCCATTGTGTGAATGTTCCACATTTTCTTTATCCATTCATTTGCTGAGGGACATCAAAGTTGTTTCCAAGTTCTGGCTATTATGACCAGAGAAGCAATGGATATGGTTGAACAAGTATCTCTGTGGTAAGATAAAGCGTCATTTGGGTATATGCCCAAGTGTGATATAGCTGAACCTTGAGATAGATCAATTCCTGTCTTTCTGAGGAACTGCCACGCTGATTTCCACAGTGGCTGTACAAGTTTGCACTCCCACCCGCAATGGATGAGTGTTCCCCTTTCTCCACATCCTTACCAGCATGAGCTGTCACTTGTTTGATTGATATTAGCCATTCTAATTGGTATAAGATGAAATCTCAAAGCAGTTTTGACTTGCATTTTCCTGATAACTAAGGATGTTGACCATATCTTTGTTTAGTCTCCCCAGGGAAACAAACCATGGCTAAGGGTAGGTTATAAACCCAAC